>NC_059205.1:11936101-12536101 GCF_020615455.1 Coregonus clupeaformis
TTCACACACTGTTGCTGGTATTTTGGCCCATTCCTCCATGCAGATCTCCTCTAGAGCAGTGATGTTTTGGGGCTGTCGCTGGGCAACACGGATTTTCAACTCCCTCCAAAGATTTTCTATGGGGTTGAGATCTGGAGACTGGCTAGGCCACTCCAGGACCTTGAAATGCTTCTTACGAAGCCACTCCTTCGTTGCCCGGGCGGTGTGTTTGGGATCATTGTCATGCTGAAAGACCCAGCCACGTTTCATCTTCAATGCCCTTGCTGATGGAAGGAGGTTTTCACTCAAAATCTCACGATACATGGCCCCATTCATTCTTTCCTTTACACGGATCAGTCGTCCTGGTCCGTTGGCAGAAAAAACAGCCCCAAAGCATGATGTTTCCACCCCCATGCTTCACAGTAGGTATGGTGTTCTTTGGATGCAACTCAGCATTCTTTGTACTCCAAACACGACGAGTTGAGTTTTTACCAAAAAGTTATATTTTGGTTTCATCTGACCATATGACATTCTCCCAATCCTCTTCTGGATCATCCAAATGCACTCTAGCAAACTTCAGACGGGCCTGGACATGTACTGGCTTAAGCAGGGGGACACAGCAGGATTTGAGTCCCTGGCGGCGTAATGTGTTACTGATGGTAGGCTTTGTTACTTTGGTCCCAGCTCTCTGCAGGTCATTCACTAGGTCCCCCCGTG
Source organism: Coregonus clupeaformis (assembly GCF_020615455.1). Lineage (NCBI taxonomy): Eukaryota > Metazoa > Chordata > Actinopteri > Salmoniformes > Salmonidae > Coregonus > Coregonus clupeaformis. The sequence continues at coordinate 11,936,798 of NC_059205.1, forward strand.
TGGTTCTGGGATTTTTGCTCACCGTTCTTGTGATCATTTTGACCCCACGGGGTGAGATCTTGCGTGGAGCCCCAGATCGAGGGAGATTATCAGTGGTGTTGTAATAATTTCCTAATAATTGCTCCCACAGTTGATTTCTTCAAACCAAGCTGCTTACCTATTGCAGATTCAGTCTTCCCAGCCTGGTGCAGGTCTACAATTTTGTTTCTGGTGTCCTTTGACAGCTCTTTGGTCTTGGCCATAGTGGAGTTTGGAGTGTGACTGTTTGAGGTTGTGGACAGGTGTATTTTATACTGATAACAAGTTCAAACAGGTGCCATTAATACAGGAAACGAGGGGAGGACAGAGGAGCCTCTTAAAGAAGAAGTTACAGTTCTGTGAGAGCCAGAAATCTTGCTTGTTTGTAGGTGACCAAATACTTATTTTCCACCATAATTTGCAAATAAATTCATAAAAAATCCTACAACGTGATTTTCTGGATTTTTTTTCCTCAATTTGTCTGTCATAGTTGACGTGTACCTATGATGAAAATTACAGGCATCTCTCATCTTTTTAAGTGGGAGAACTTGCACAATTGGTGGCTGACTAAATACTTTTTTTCCCCACTGTACCTAGGTGTCTGGTTAGACTGTAAACTCTCCTTCCAGACTCACATTAAGCATCTCCAATCAAAAGTTAGATCTAGAATCGACTTCCTATTTCACAACAATGCCTCCTTCACTCATGCTGCCAAACATGCCCTCGTAAAACTGACTATCCTACCAATCCTTGACTTCGGCGATGTCATTTACAAAATAGCCTCCAACACTCTACTCAGCAAATTGGATGTAGTCTACCACAGTGCCATCCATTTTGTCACCAAAGCCCCATATACTACCCACCATTGTGACCTGTACGCTCTTGTTGGCTGGCCCTCACTATATATTCGTCGCCAAACCCACTGGCTCCAGGTCATCTACAAATCACTGCTAGGCAAATCCCTGTCTTATCTTTGCTCACTGGTCACCATAGCAACACCCACCCGTAGTCTGCGCTCCAGCAGGTATATCTCACTGGTCATCCCCAAAGCCAACACCTCCTTTGGCCGCCATTCCTTCCAGTTCTCTGCTGCCAATGACTGGAACGAACTGCAAAAATCTCTGAAGCTGGAGACTCTTATCTCCCTCACTAACTTTAAGCATCAGTTGTCAGAGCAGCTTACCGATCACTGCACCTGTGCACAGCCATTCTGAAATTAGCCCATCCAACTACCTCATCCCCATATTGTTATTTATTTTGCTAATTTGCACCCCAGTATCTCTATTTGCACATCATCTTTTGCACATCTGTCATTCCAGTGTTAATACGAAATTGTAACTATTTAGCACTATGGCCTATTTATTGGCTTACCTCCATAACTTACTACATTCGCACACACTGTATATATATTTTCTGTTGTATTTTTGACTTTGTTTTGTTTACCCCATATGTAACTCTGTGTTGTTGTTTTTAATCACACTGCTTTGCTTTATCTTGGCCAGGTCGCAGTTGTAAATGAGAACTTGTTCTCAACTGGCTTACCTGGTTAAATAAAGGTGAAATAAAAAAAATAAAAAATGTCAATTAGCCTATCAGAAGCTTTTAAAGCCATGACATCATTTTCTGGAATTTTCCAAGCTGTTTAAAGGCACAGTCAACCTAGTGTATGTAAACTTCTGACCCACTGGAATTGTGATACAATGAATTATAAGTGAAATAATCTGTCTGTAAACAATTGTTGGAAAAATTACTTGTGTCATGCACAAAGTAGATGTCCTAACAGACTTGCCAAAACTATAGTTTGTTAACAAGACATTTGTGGAGTGGTTGAAAAACGAGTTTTAATGTCTCCAACCTAAGTGTATGTAAACTTCCAACTTCAACTGTAGCATCATAGCCAAGAAGACTCAAGGCTGTAATCGCTGCCAAATGTGCTTCAACAAAGTACTGAGTAAAGGTTCTGAATACTTATGTAAATGTGAGATTTCCTTTTTTTATTTGTAATACATTTGCAAAAATGTCTAAAAACCAGTTTTTGCTTTGTCATTATGGGGTACTGTGTGTAGATTCATGAGGGGAAAAAAACATTTAATCCATTTTAGAATAAGGCTGTAACAAAATGTGGAAAAAGTCAAGGGGTCTGAACTTACCGAATGCACTGTAATGTTTGACTAAAACATAATAATTTCAAACCTTGCTTGCATTTGTATACGATCACGTCTCTTTATTATGCGTGGGAATACTTTGGAACAGATTTCTAAAATTAAAATAACTTGGAGCTGATTTGCTGGTGTTTTTAGTCTTTATGTCCAGCATTGAAATAAAATCACCCGCGGGTCAGATTTGGCCCACGGTCCACCAGTTGGGGAACCCTGCTGAACCGTATGGCTTGCTAAATAAATGATGCAGTGAATGACGAAATAAAAGGATGCTATACAGCTGCAACAGATGCCTATACTAGGGTCATATAAGTAAAGTAAAAGGTTCAGTGACAGCTTCAGACACTCAAGCTTACATAACAATTGAATAACTTGTCATGAAAGTTAACTCCACTCTGCTAAGACGAAGTATACAGTATATAAACACACTTGCAACAGAAACTGATGCAATTGTCTTGTAATAATATTCAAATGCACCAATATTCAAATACACATGGACTCTAAAATCTCTCTAAGTTCATAACTGTCGGTTGAGGCGATGCAAAGGGAATGTCTGAATAGAGAGATTGGGCTATAACAAACAATATTGAGCAAAACCATGTTCAACACTTAATTGAATTAGCATTTCGCAACCGAACAGTCAGCATATTTAGTGGAGGCCACCAGCAGGCATCTTGTAAAGACCAGGATCGCCATATAGTTAAAGAATGTCAGTGTAGCGGAGTGCCTTTAAAAACACTCACTTGGCATTCTGAAGAAAAATATAAATGCAACAATTTCAAAGATTTTACTGAATTACAGTTAATAAGGAAATCAGTAAATTGAAATAAATTAAATTAGGCCCTAATCTATGGATTTCACATGACTGGGAATACAGATATGCATCTGTTGGTCACAGATACCTTTAAAAAAAAGGTAGGGGCGTGGATCAGAAAACCAGTCAGTATCTGGTGGGAACACCATTTGCCTCATGCAGCGCAACACATCTCCTTCGCATAGAGTTGATCAGGCTGTTGATTGTGGAATGTTGTCCCACTCCGCTTCGATGGCTGTGCAAAGTTGTTGGATATTTGCGGAAACTGGAACACGCTGTCATACACGTCGATCCAGAGGATCCCAAACATGCTCAATGGGTGACATGTCTGGTGAGTATGCAGGGCATGGAAGAACTGGGACATTTTCAGCTTCCAGGAATTGTGTACAGGTCCTTGCGACATGGTGCTGTGCATTATCATGCTGAAACATGAGGTGGTGGCGGTGGATGAACGACACGACAATGGGCCTCAGGATCTCGTCATGGTATCTCTGTGCATTCAAACTGCCATCGGTAATTGTGTTCGTTGTCCGTAGCTTATCTCTGCCCATACCATAACCCCACTGCCACCATGGGGCACTCTGTTCACAACATTGACATCAGCTAACTGCTCACCCACACGATGCCATACACGCTGTCTGCCATCTGCCCCGTAAAGTTGAAACTGGGATTCATCCGTGAAGAGAACACAACTCCAGCGTGCCAGTGGCCATCGAAGTTGAGTTTTTGCCCACTAAAGTCGGTTACAACGCCGTACTGCAGTCAGGTCAAGACCCTGGTGAGGACAACGAGCACGCAGATGAGCTTCCCTGAGACTGTTTCTGACAGATTGTGCAGAAATTCTTTGGTTGTGGAAACCCACAGTTTCATCAGCTGTCCTGGTGGCTCGTCTCAGACCATCCCGCAGGTGAAAAAGCCAGATGTGGAGGTCCTGTGCTGGCATGGTTACACGTGGTCTGCAGTTGAGGCCGGTTGGACGTACTGCAAATTCTCTAAACAACGTTGGAGGTGGCTTCTGGTAGAGCAATTAACATTAAATTCTCTGACCTGGTGGACATTCCTGCAGTCAGCATGCCCATTGCACGCTCCCTCAACTTGAAACATCTATGACATTGTGTTGTGTGACAAAACTGCACATTTTAGAGTGGCCTTTTATTGTCCCCAGCACAAGGTGCACCTGTGTAATGATCATGCTGTTTAATCAGCTTCTTGGTATGCCACACCTGTCAGGTGGATGGATTATTTTGGCAAAGGAGAAATACTCACTAACAGGGATGTAAACAAAATTTGTGCACAACATTTGAGAGAAATAAGCTTTTTGTGTATATGGAAAAGTTCTGGGATCTTTTATTTCAGCTCATGAAACATGGGACCAACACTTTACATGTTGCGTTTTATATTTTTGTGAGAATGTATTTATCATCACTCTTGTGCACCTTTCATCTTGAATTTATTTTAAACCCCCTCAATCTTTTCCCTCCATGGCATTTTTGAGCACCTCTGTCTCCCGTACATCTGTTCCCACAGATTTATTGTCCTGCAGCAAAAACAAAAACAAAAAAACTACACATCCTGCTTTAAGAAGAATAGTTCCTTTGACTTCAAGATCAAACCAAAGATAGCCGAACAGGAAAAACTACATTGTGTTAAATAGTGTAGGAACACTAAGTCGGTTTGAGCACTATCTTTTCCTACGGACATAGTGTAGGATAAGGAATGTTTTGAAGAGGGAAGGGTTTGAGAAGGTAAGCTTACCGAGTTCATATCCATGGAGTTCTGTGTCTGGCTGGACGAGGTGTTCAGAGGGGAGGGGAGCTGGACCAGCCTTGTCAGTCCTTGAGTGGTCTGCTGCTGCTGTTGTTGAGAAGAGGGCTGGCTGAAGAACGCGTACTGGGACAACTGCGCCTCCAGTGTCATGGCGTCTATGGTCTCCGCCTGAGACAGATGGACATAGGAGTTCGAAATTAGTCAGTGGGAAAAACTAAAATGATGTCCACAGAAATGTGATAGAAAGAAGAGTGACGGCAAAACTTAGTACAATCCCCAATTTCAGGAACACTGTTGGATGTTAAGATTCGCTGGAGGCTCCTGGTATATTACCTTCAAATCATTTGACAGGTGCTCCAGTTATCCAGAGCAACTTACTTTAAGTACAATCAAATAGAGGGGGGGACAACTACAGAGTACAATCATTGTAAATACACTAGAAAAGCTATTCAGAACTGTAACAATCACAGTGCTAGCAGGGAAGTGTACGGTACGTACTACCTGGGCGAGGGTGAGGGGTGGTGACAGGGTGGGGGAGAGCTGTAGGGACTGGTGCTGGTGGGAGTCCTGGTTGACCATGTTGTCCTGCCTGCCCTGCTGGGCGGTGGTCTGTCCTGATGGGACACAAAACAGCAAACATCTCTTTCAGAATCCCAACTGTCATAGAAAGCTAGAGACAGAGAGACATATATAAGATACATTTCGGCAAACTGTCTGCCATGTTGGCATCATGTGGTATTATCATCTCCCAACTTCTGGTGGCAACATGAACATTCAGAATTTCAAACTGTGTTTCCAAACTCTATACATCTATGGTTCTGGAAGGTGGAGGACTGAGAGGTCACCTTGGCTGGTGGAGCTGAAGCTGTGTGAGTGGCTGGTGGCCAGGTTGCCCGTGCTGTTGGAGGCGCTGAGGGTGGAGTCCTCGGGGTCCAGGGGGGTGGGTAGCGGAGGGGGGAACTGGATGTTGGTCAGATCAGGCAGGGAGCCCCCGCCCGTGTTTTGGGCTGACGGCATCAGCGACGCGGTCAGCTCCTGATCCGGAGATGGGAATATGCTGTAAACCGAAAAAGAGATGATTGGTATTCCCATAATGACAGTTGAGGTAGTATATGCACAGTCAGCAGATTTCACAGGCTTCTGCAGTGTATGTAAAATAGCATAAGAAAATAAATGAGAATACCCCCCTCCCCGACTTCAGCAATATTTCCACTATGGGTTTCCACATCGTCCTTTGAGCCAGACAGGAAGTTGAGCATACAGCTTTACCAGCAAATGCTTTCCAGAGATACACTTCTCTTCATGTTTTCAACATGACCCCAAAGGAAAGGAAGGGAAATTGCCTCCAATTGTTTTCTCTCCAAATAAGCTCAGTACTAAGATTTCTGCTGAGATCACTGCAAGACCCTATTCACATTCTCAAAATACCAATATAATAACACCGTAGACAGCCAGATCTCGCTGGCTCTACAACACTTCTTAAAGTATGTCAATGATGTCCCAAAACATCACGTCTTCAGTTGGAAAAACATCAAATCATCACTAAACGCCAACTGTCATGGGCGGTCATAATCAGCCATTCACAAAGCTATACTGAAGTCAGGATGGTTAGAGTTAGTTTGTGGAAGTACTCACTTGATCCCTGGGACCTTGGACCTTGATGAAACACTCTGAGGGAAACAGAAAAATGACAACTCAGTAAGAATCCAATAGAACTCAGAGCTGTATAACAATGACGTTAAGCTATATCACCAGATCGGAGTGCACTTCACCTTTTTGCCATCCCAGTTCTGTTTTTGTTCGTCTTTGTCCATATCTGATTCTGTGTCTTCTGGCCCTGGTACATGAAGCAGAAGCACTGGAGAGGAAAAGAAAGGAAGGAAGAAAGAGAGAGAGAGAGAGAGAGAGAGAGACACACAGACAGAGAGCGAGAGAGAGACAGACAGACAGAGGCAGAGAGACAGAATGACAGACAGACACAGACAGAGAGCGAGTCAGAGAGAGAGAAAGAGACAGAGAGAGAAAGAGAGGGAGTTCGATTTATCTAATTGTCACTTATCTAGAATTTAAAAAAGCAAAAAAATACATATTGAAATACCCCTATTTTCATCTTGCCATAACAGTGAAAGGAAATGAAATCAATACGACTGAATTTGATATCATTTTTCAAACGAGTTTCTCAATAAAGGAATACGCTTCAGACAGCCATTAGTATAATGTCACATTGAGAATCACTTGGATATTAATATTCGTCCTATGAGTAATGTCTACAGCCTTCAAAGACAAGGTCTGAAGCCTTTTATCATGTACACCAGAGAGTTTTCAATAGTACAATAAAGGGTAGCCGGCAAAGCAATTACTAAATATTTAATCATCAATACATCATATATCACCTCCCTCATAATAACAGGGTTAATTAATTTGCGCTGAACAGAAAAATCATTATTAAACCTACAAACTGGAAACAGAGCATTGGGTTATTGTAGGGCCAAGAGTTTTTGTTAACCACCTGACCAGAAAAAAATGAAGTCTAATGTAAAGTGTTGGTTCCATCTTTCATGAGCTGAAATAAAAGATTCCAGAAATGTTCCATATTCGCAAAAAAAAGCTTATTTCTCTCAAAATTGGTGCACACATTTTTTTACATCCCTGTTAGTGAGCATTTCTCCTTTGCCAAGATAATCCATCCACCTGACAGGTGTGGCATATCAAGAAGCTGATTAAACAACAGAATAATTACACAGGTGCACCTTGTGCTGAAGACAATAAAAGGCCACTCTAAAATGTGCAGTTTTGTCACACAATGCCACAGATGTCTCAAGTTTTGAGGGAGTGTGCAATTGGCATGCTGACTGCAGGAATGTCCACCAGAGCTGTTGCCTGAGAATTTAATGTTCATTTCTTTACCATAAGCCACCTCCAATGTCATTGTAGAGAATTTGTCAGTACGTCCAACAGGCCTCAAATCCGCAGACCTCATGTATGGCGTTGTGTGGGCGAGTGGTTTGCTGATGTCAACATTATGAACAAAATTCCACATGGTGGCGATGGGGTTATGGTATGGGCAGGCATAAGCTATGGACAACGAACACAATTGCATTTTATCGATGGCAATTTGAATGCACAGAGATACCGTGACAAGATCCTGAGGCCCATTGTCGTGCCATTCATCCACTGCCATCACCTCATGTTTCAGCGTGATAATGCACGGCCCCATGTCGCAAGGATCTGTACACAATTCCTGGAAGCTGAAAATGTCCCAGTTCTTCCATGGCCTGCATACTCACCGATTGAGCATGTTTGGGATGCTCTGGATCGACGTGTACGACAGCGTGTTCCAGTTCCCACCAATATCCAGCAACTTCACACAGCCATTGAAGAGGAGTGGGACAACATTCCACAGGCCACAATCAACAGCCTGATCAATTCTATAAGAAGGAGATGTGTCGCACTGCATGAGGCAAATGGTGGTCACACAAGATACTGACTGGTTTTCTGATCCATGCCCCTACCTTTTTTTTAAAAGGTATCTGTGACCAACAGATGCATATCTGTATTCCTAGTCATGTGAAATCCAGAGATTAGGGCCTAATGAATTTATTTGAATTTACTGATTCCCTTACATGAACTGTAACTCAGTAAAATCTTTGAAATTGTTGCATGTTGCGTTTTATATTTTTGTTCATTATATAAAGCTCTTATATACACTACAAGTCAAAAGTTTGGACACACCTACTCATTCAAGGGTTTTTCTTTATTTTTACATTGTAGAATAATAGTGAAGACATCAAAACTATGAAATAACACATATGGAATCATGTAGTAGCCAAAAAAGTGTTAAACAAATCAAAATATATTTTATATTTGAGATTCTTCAAATAGCCACCCTTTGCCTTGATGACAGCTTTACACACTCTTGACATTCTCTCAACCAGCTTCACCTGGAATGCTTTTCCAACAGTCTTGAAGGAGTTCCCACATATGCTGAGCACTTGTTGGCTGCTTTTCCTTCACTCTGCGGTATGACTCATCCAAAACCATCTCAGTTGGGTTGAGGTCGGGGGATTGTGGAGGCCAGGTCATCTGATGCAGCACTGCATCACTCTCCTTCTTGGTAAAATAGCCCTTACACAGCCTGGAGGTGTGTTGGGTCATTGTCCTGTTGAAAAACACATGATAGTCCCACTAAGCCCAAATCAAATGGGATGGCGTATCGCTGCAGAATGCTGTGGTAGCCATGCTGATTAAGTGTGCCTTGAATTCTAAATAGATCACAGACAGTGTCACCAGCAAAGCACCCCCACACCATAACACCACCTCCTCCATGCTTTACGGTGGGAAACACCGTAAAGCATGGCTACCACATGGCTACTGCAGAGATCATCCGTTCACCCACACCGCGTCTCACAAAGACACGGCGGTTGGAACCAAAAATCTCCAATTTGGACTCCAGACCAAAGGACACATTTCCACCGGTCTAATGTCCATTGCTCGTGTTTCTTGGCCCAAGCAAGTCTCTTCTTCTTATTAGTGTCCTTTAGTAGTGGTTTCTTTGCAGCAATGAAGGCCTGATTCATGCAGTCTCCTCTGAACAGTTGATGTTGAGATGTGTCTGTTACCTGAACTCTGTGAAGCATTTATTTGGGCTGAAATATCTGAGGCTGGTAACTCTAATGAACCTATCCTCTGCAGCAGAGGTAACTCTGGGTCTTCCTTTCCTGTGGCGGTCCTCATGAGAGCCAGATTCATCATTGCGCTTGATGATTTTTGCGACTGCACTTCAAGAAACTTTCAAAGTTCTTGAAATTTTCCGGATTTACTGACCTTCATGTCAAAGTAATGATGGACTGTCGTTTCTCTTTGCTTATTATTTGAGCTGTTCTTGCCATAATATGGACTTGGTCTTTTACCAAATAGTGCCATCTTCTGTATAACCCCCCTACCTTGTCACAACACAACTGATTGGCTCAAACGCATTAGGAAGGAAAGAAATTCCACAAATTAACTTTTAAGAAGGCACACCTGTTAATTGAAATGCATTCCAGGTGACTACCTCATGAAGCTGGTTGAGAGAATGCCAAGAGTGTTCAAAGCTGTCATCAAGGCAAAGGGTGGCTATTTGAAGAATCTCAAATATAAAATATATTTTAATTTGTTTAACACTTTTTTGGTTACTACATGATTCCATATGTGTTATTTCATAGTTTTGATGTCTTCACTATTATTCTACAATGTAGAAAATAGTACAAATAAAGAAAAACCCTGGAATGAGTAGGTGTGTCCAAACATTTGACTAGTACCGTATAAAGTACATCCAGTTCAAATCCGACGCACCTCGTTTAAGCTGCAAGTCCTGTGAGCCTCCTGCAAAAATGTCCTGTGGGTTCAAAGTGCTCTGATGCAACGCAGAGTCCGAGTTTGTTCTATAGCACAGGGAAAGAGACATACACCACTTAGGGGTGACTAAATGTATCAGTTGTGAAAAGTCAAGGGACGTTTCACAACGAAATCCAAACAGTATCACATGCCACAACATAGTTGGATTATTTTACCTCCTCCAACTGGTGTCGGGTGGGGGTGACAGATACACCGAGCCATATGGACAGCTATCAATGTGAGACCCCTGGTTAAGGGCAATACAAATATATAGCATCTCACAAATGAAGTCATGGATGTAAAACACCATGACACCATGTAGTACAGTATATGCTATTGAAGTACATTGGTTAAAGCTGTTACATAGTGGCGCTTGCTTCAATAAATAAAATACAATAGTTATTGGTAATTACCATATAATTACTATATTATTACAATGTAATTACTATATTACCATGTAATTCATAATTTAATTTCCGTTGCATAGCAGACTGTAAAATAAAGTGTAATAAAAACACAGTAGCATAAATCGACGGTAAAGGATATTTGGCGTCCATGTTTGTCGAGGGGCCTTCCGTGTGGGGACGTGATGCGGTTTCTGTCCCGGTAAACTCTGTCAACCAATCCATGATGCCGTGTTGTCCTGCTGGTGTCACCTGAACCTTGAAAGGGAGTCTGCAGACACCAACAAAACAAACCAGTCTCAAGCTTCATAGATGAATGGTAGCCAAATATATGTCAACAAAAGAGTAAACGTGTTCAGTTTAGGGTAAGACCACAAATATTTCAATCAGAGTCCTACAAACACATACTTACCTGAAAAGGCATGTCAATGGTGCCATTTCCAATCTGATTGACATTTGGCAATGATCCGCCATAGTACTGCCCACGGTTTTGTCCCAACTGTAAATACTGGGTCTTCTGTAACTGTAACTGAATAAGGAGAGTGATTAAACAAAACAATAAGCAAACATGGAGTCAGATAATGTTAGGTATGAAATATTTAAAAGGTAACAGAATAAATACTTCCAAAACAAAATGAGTGATGGAGAGCACAAAAGTTCTGACTGACATAAAAAAAAAAAACCTTGCTTGTTTTCACAAAATGTAACATTGATTTTATAGATTACAAATCACTCAATCTCAGTTAATACCAAGGGGATACGACTCATCTGGCCTGAGAGAGCACCTAATGATACGTGACAGTAAAATGTACACCCCTTTAACCTCAATTGACCTAATAAGCTATATAGAGAATCTTTTTGCCAGCAATTACAGATCACCCGTGACCAAATATTGTTTTATTATTTACAAATCATGCCACACCGGCTCATCTTTACATTGATGGCGCCATAAATACATACAGTAGCTGAGATAATTATCACCGATATGAATGTATTTCCATCCTTACAAAAACTAAAGGTCACACCCTTGTAGGTTCAACAGTTCACCTGCTATTAGTATGCAAATAGTTGATCTATGATTGGCCGTGAGTTCAGGTGGCAGCAGCCAACCACATACATTTCAGGAAGTTCAGCTATGTACTAGAGAGACTTAGTAATATCATGAGACAATTATTTTGTGGGTAGTTTAGAAAAGGCCAGAGTGGGTGAAAATGCGCTTTAGTGATTTAATGTAACTTCCTTATGTAATAAAATAGATTTTATCAAGACAAATACGATTATTCATGTTCTGAATCATTTGGTGGGGTCTTTCTAACTTCACATTATATCCAGATAGTCGGATTTCGTAACCCAATACATCCGATAATAAGCACCGAGCTCTGTTGACATAGCGGTGCAGGTTTCTCGTAACTTTTGAGTATTTTACATTTTGTGGTCGTCGTCTTTAAAGTCTTTCTGCGGGTTGCATAAAGCTAAATTAGCAATACGAGCTGAATTAAATGTAAAAGGCTTTGAAAATAAAAAGCTTCGTATGCGCTCAGCACTCCATTGACATTTCAGAGATATGCTTGTTTTTGTGAGAAATCTTCAAAAGAACAGTAATTTTAAGTTACACTGAACAAAAATATAAATGCAACATGTAAAGTGTTGGTCCCATGTTTTATGAGCTGAAATAAAATATCACAGAAATGTTCCATGCGCACAAAAGCTTTTCTCTCAAATTGTGCACAAATTTGTTTACATCCCTGTTAGTGAGAATTTCTCCTTTGCCAAGATAATCCATCAACCTGACAGGTGTGGCATACCAAGAAGCTGATTAAACAGCATTATCATTACACAGGTGCACCTTGTGCTTGGGACAATAAAAGGCCACTAAAATGTGCAGTTTTGTCACACAACACAATGCCACAGATGTCTCATGTTTTGAGGGAGCGTGCAATTGGCATGCTGACTGCAGGTATGTCCACCAGAGCTGTTGCCAGAGAATTGACTGTTCATTTCTCTACCATAAGCCGCCTCCAACGTCATTTTAGAGAATTTGGCAGTACGTCCAACCGGCCTCATAACCGCAGACCAAGTGTATGGCGTTGTGTGGGCGAGCGTTTTGCTGATGTCAACATTGTGAACAGAGTGCCCCATGGTGGGGTTTTGGTATGGGCAGGTATAAGCTATGGACAACGAACACAATTGCATTTTATCGATGGCAATTTAAATGCACAGAGATACTGTGACGAGATCCTGAGGCCCTTTGTCATGCCATTCATCCGCCGCCATCACCTCATTTCAGAAGGATAATGCACGGCCTCATGTCGCAAGGATCTGTACACAATTCCTGGAAACTGAAAATGTCCCAGTTCTTCCATGGCCTGCATACTCACCAGACATGTCACCCACTGAGTATGTTTGGGATGCTCTCGATCGATGTGTACGACAGTGTGTTACAGTTCCCGCCAATATCCAGCAACTTCACACAGCCATTGAAGAGGAGTGGGACAACATTCCACAGGCCACAATCAACAGCCTGATCAACTCTATGCGAAGGAGATGTGTCACGCTGCATGAGGCAAATGGTGGTCACACCAGATACTGACTGTTATTCTGATCCACGCCCCTACCTTTTTAAAAAAAGGTATCTGTGACCAACAGAGGCATATCTGTATTCCCAGTCATGTGAAATCCATAGATTTGGGCCTAATGAATTTATTTCAATTGACTGATTCCCTTATATGAACTGTAACTCAGTAAAATCTTTGAAATTGTTTTATTTTTGTTCAGTATAGTTTCAGCAGAGAGGAAGAGGCAAAGCGAGAGGGCTCACTCTTGCCAAAATCTGTCCAGAATAAGCCCAATGCGTTTCTATAGGAATAATATGAAGATTTAAGCTTGTCGCCTGCCTTCCCACCTTTGGGACAAATACTCCCATTGTTAGGGCGGAGAAATGCTCACTAACAGAGATGTACACAAATGTGTGCACCAAATTTGAGAGAAATAAGCTTTTTGTGCGTATGGAATATTTCTGGGATATTTTATTTCAGCTCATGAAACACCGGAACAACACTTTACATATTGCGTTTATATTTCTGTTCAGTATATATCACCAGTGGTCACCAACCTTTTGAGTCAAGATCACTTTCGCAGTCAAAAAGCAAGCTGAGATCTACCGCTCAAATTTCTTAAAAACATGATTTAAAAAATGTTACATGAACCTAATAAAACCAGCTCAGCTGAGCATAAACATAAATCATTTGCAAAAAAAATTGCTTTTTTATTTTACTGGACTGATGGTACCTGCATTTGATGTTAATGGCGCTTTCAAAACAACTGGGAACTCGGAAAAAATAACTAGGTCAAACCATGACGTCAGTGATCTTCAGGTCGGAAAGAGTTTCCGACTTGGAATTCCGAGTTGGATGACCGTTCAAAATCCCAGTCGGATCTAATTTTTTTCCTGAGTTCCCAGTTGTCTTGAACGCACTGAAGTCGGAAGTCGTAGATTTCCGAGTTCCCAGTTGTTTTAAACACGGCATTATTCTCAGCGGAGGGAGGAAGAGAGCAGCAGAGGGTCCGCTTCTCATGGTCCCTGCTCTCTCCTTCCTTTCCTCCGGTGAGACTGACCAGAGAGAGGGGACACAGTCTTCCATCTGATTGCAAATCTCGAGTCGCACCGCATCTGCATCATGCAGAAATTCATGTTGTTCCTATGACTAGAGAAAGTGAAATATTCCTTGATATTAAAATAGTGGGTGTACGAGCTGTTAATAATAATAATAATAATAATAAAGCAGGGCTATGGATACACTTGGCTACTCATTCATTGCAGCTGCAGCGCGAGTGGAAGTAGGGAGTAGTGTTGAATAAAAAACTGTGTTGACAGTGATGAATGAAAAATTCAACATGAACTCACTCATAAAACAGCTGTATTCTTTGACAGTCTCTTTGTAGCCATGGTTTTAAAAAGTGATTAAATCTTATGTAGGCTAGTATCAAACTTTGCTGTGGCCAGGGTCGTGGAAGCACTGTAGGCACAGTGATTTGAGCTATCTGATTGGCCAGCTCAGTAGCTGCACTGATTTAGCCACAGATCTCCTGTCCGCCGGGTAGGCGGTGTTTGTCTTTTCAGACAAATTAAATGGTTCATAATGGGAACACTTTGCTTACCCGGTGCGCAGGGCTTCTGAATCAAGTTCACCTACCGCCAATAGCGCAACACAAAAAAAAGAGCGCAAGCCTTTTATCACAGCCTTTATCATTGGCTTTTCTACATAAATGTTTGGTGATCAACTACGAATGCCTTGGTGACCACTGGTCTCCACATACTAAGATAGAGGTGCACTGTTTTGCTCGCACGGATGCTTTAACTGAGATTGATGTATCTTTCTGTCGGGTTGCGTCTCGGTCAAACAAATGATCAATATTTCAATATTTTATTTAGAGGGAGGAGGAGGTACGGTAGGGCGGGCCCTGGTGAGATGGCGGAGTTAGCCGTTTGAGAGAGTGGTGAATGTGCTGCTAAAAAGGCAACTCCGGGAGGGAAATCTGGGGGACGCAGGTTGAACATAACAAAAAAAACAGTTTGCAAAGAGGCAGGCGCGATTAGAATATAAGTGTTCTGAGCTTTGATCAACGTTGGGAGCAATATTTAGACCCATAATTGATTTTCTTTATTATGTACAAAATACTTTTACATATTGATTTTCGTTGTGTACAAAATATATACACCACCAGTCAAAAGTTTAGACACACCTACTCAATCAAGGGTTTTTCTTTATTTTTACATTGTAGAATAATAGTGAAGACATCAAAACTATGAAATAACACATATGGAATCATGTAGTAACCAAAAAAGTGTTAAACAAATCAAAATATATTTTATATTTCAAATAACCACTCTTTGCCTTGATGACAGCTTTGCACACTCTTGGCATTCTCTCAATCAGCTTCACCTGAAATGGTTTTCCAACAGTCTTGAAGGAGTTCCCACATATGCTGAGCACTTGTTGGCTGCTTTTCCTTCACTCTGCGGTCCGCTATTTGAAGAATCTCAAATATAAAATATATTTTGATTTGTTTAACACTTTTTTGGTTACTACATGATTCCATGTGTTATTTCATAGTTTATGTCTTCACTATTATTATACAATGTAGAAAATAGTAAAAATAAAGAAAAACCCTGGAATGAGTAGGTGTCCAAACTTTTGACTGGTACTGTATTTCAAATTAGAAAAAAATTACATTAGGTCTGGACCTCTGTGTCCTCATATGTACTGTAGTTACATATGGTTTGGACCATTGGTTTTCTTAAGAGGATTATCTACAGAATTAACATTATTTTACCCATTGGTCAAAATCAGAGTTTCTAAACCCAGAGGCGCAACATCGCAAGACTTCTGGGAACGCTTGCGAAGCAGACCAAGCAGAACAGGCCGGGGGTTTGAGACGTCAATGAGAGAAGTGAAAAATTCCTCCTTAGTTCCATAATTTTCTCAAAATCTAATGGCACAACCTAGATTCGAGCCAATGTATTAAGTGGTTGAACATGTTATTACTCAAACCTCGTGAACGTGGCAAACAAACATTTTCATTTTCGTCAAAAACAACATATTTAAAAAGTGCCTTAGATTGATTTGACGTACATGCGCAGTTCGGCGCGAGACGACCGTTTGACCCGCTGACATGTTTCTGCACATGAGCTTAGCTAGCCAAAGTCGCCATGACATCGCCTACAAGCGTGATCTGGAATTTATATGGGAGAAGCAGTTTCTGCCTATCTTAATACTGGACCGTCTTTGCTATAACGTTATCCAGCTAACTAGCTAGCTAGAGTGGCTAGGTAGCTGATCTGTTACATGTACGTGCTGACGTATCACTACGCAGGCTACTTGTGTCGAGCGTGGTGGAATGGGAATGGGCCTCAACCAATGAAAACGTGTGGTGGGCAGGGCCAGCCCGGGTCGACCCCGCCCATAGCCGATCCCGCCCCATTCCATGTGCCAAGGAAAGGGGTACTTGAGTCAGTGCGCTATGCCAATGTTGCTAGCTCTAGTCTATAGTATCTCAGAACCCACCTATGTAATAATAATGATGATAGAAAGAACCCTGTGAGTTTGTATTTTGAATTTTGTGGTCGCACATTGAGATTCGTGGTTGCAAGTACGAATCGTAAATGTGTACTTTTGCAAGCTTGTATCATGTGAAAAATGTAACAACGGTCGCAAACCTGTAACTTGCAAACATAATTTATTTTCAGAATTATTACATGTCCATTTAAGACTATGAATATTCTGCTGTGCATCAAAAATAAACTTGCAGATTTTTTATCTGCAAATGCTCTGAGTTCTGTCACTTTTGTCACGTTACCAAGAGATTCGTATGCTTGTAGAACATTTTGTAAGTTTGTAGAAAGAGAACAACAAGTTTTAAAAAATGGTTTGAGCAGCTTTGGGGGCAGGACCTGTTACTCCTGACCAATCAGCCAAAACCACAGCCGCCTATTGCTGCAGCCATTGGCTGGATTGTTCCATCAATCAAATCTCAGGAAATAGCTTGAAGAGAAGTACTTTTATTTTGGTAAAAATGCATGACAGTAGTTTGTTTATCATGTGAAATATAAAATGGTACATTTCAGACGAACTCCATTGACAGCAGCTAAGTTAACTTTAGCTAGCTGTCTTCTGACATTCATCCTAGCTTTACTATCAACTGGCTAACGTTAGCTTTAGCAGGCAGCTTTAGATGCGAGGGGAGAACAAATATATTTGCTAGTTAACCATCTGATTGATAAAGTTGATAGAAATGCCATAAGCTACGTTAGCTAAATTGAAACTGTTTGGGGAAAAACTCCCACCATCATCACTGTACCAAATAATGTTAGGTTTCTAGAAAATAAAAACGATATTTGCTAGCTATATTTTAAAGACTTGTTACTGACTTTTGAACACTTTTTTCAAACTACTTTGTTCCACTGCCTGTTTCTTGATTAATTGGGGACTGAAAAAGTTGGCAAGAAATATGCCCCTCCTGAAAACAGGCTGTATTGTTTTGGTATAATTTGGCTGACTAGGCTTGTAAACATTTACATGAGTGTTTAATTAGCATAGTTAGCCAAATGACTGACTGACTAGGCTTACTGTTTTTCTTGTTATTGTATTTCAGGTGGAGAGGGAGTAAGATCACTAGAAAGCAGAATGCTGCCAGACAACAACAGGACCCTAGAGGTATTACAGTCAATGCTTATGAACTGGATATTGTATGCGAATTGCCCATTTATATCAATGACACTTACAAAATGGTTGGATTGTTTAGCAACATGTGCAGTAAATGCTAACACGGCTTTGGTGATGAAAGGTACATAATGTATTTGTCATCTCCCCATCAGGCCTCTGCATGCTGTGACATGGGCCTGGATGGTGAAACATCTGCTTCCAGCTGCCTGACTGAATACTGGGGCCTTCAGTGGTACCTTACCTGACATCACAGTAAGAGTCTCCTTATTTACATTTGAGTCATTTAGCAGACACTCTTATCCAGAGCGACTTACAGTTAGTGAGTGCATACATTGTTTTCATACTGGACCCCGTGGGAATCGAACCCACAACCCTGGCGTTGCAAACACCATGCTCTACCAACTGAGCTACACAGGACTGTCTTATCTCTGTCTTATAGCCATTTAACATGTCAACATGTATGTTATGTAACCACTCATTCATACAAACTGCTACAGACACAAGAACTGCACCTGAGTGATGATAGCCAGGTAGCCGAGCCATCGGTGTGAGATACCAAGTGCTGACTCGGTGTGTAAACCAAGTAACTCAAGATAGAACGAACGGGTGGGTTATCTTTCACAGGGGAATGTGAAAGGGGTGGTGCTTCAATGGAGGGGTAACAGAATGAAGAAACAGCACCGCTCGTGCTAGCCAAACAAACCGAATGGGGGTTTAGCCCCAGAGGTTGCTAGCGAAAACCCCAGTGGTGCCGTTAGCCCACTAACTAGCCAAGACAGTCTAAAGTTCAGCTAGCTAACTCCAAACGGTGGGAACCGACGGAGAGCTAGAGACCCTGGGTTGAAGTAAATACAATTAGTAGGAAACCACTATTAGCGGGATGCTAAATCAGTGGAGCTAGCTAGCTAACAACGCCAACTGTATGTATGTAGGCCAGGCAACAGGTGTACTGTAGCTAGCCGACGACAAAAAGCGCTCCTAACAAGCTAACTGAGGTAACTTCACTCGGTAAAGTGAAGCTGAAGTTAGCAGAATTCCTGAAATTAGCCACTCAACGCTCTGTGCTGGGGTGGTAATCCACCCGAAAGGAACAGTTAAATTGAGAGCTAGTTTTCTGAAGAAAGCTGCTTAACGGGCTATTAACCAAATATCAAATCAAAGGGACAATGCAAATAGTCCGGGTAGCCATGATAAGCTGTTAAGAAGCCTTTTGGACCTAGACTTAGCGCTACGGTACCGCTTGCCATGAGGGAACAGTCTATGACTAGAGTGGCTGGAGTCTGGCAATTTTTAGAGCCTTCCTCTGACACCGCCTGGTATAGAGGTCCTGGATGGCAGGAAGCTTGGCCCCAGTGATGTACTGGGCCATATGCACTACCCTCTGTAGTGCCTTGCGGTCGGAGGCCGAGCAGTTGCCATACCAGGCTGTGATGCAACCAGTCATGATGCTCTCGATGATGCAACTGTACAACTTTTTGAGGATCTGAGGACCCATGCCAAATCTTTTCAGTCTCCTGAGGGGGAATAGGCTTTGTTGTGCCCTCTTCACGACTGTCTTGGTGTGTTTGGACCATGATAGTTTGTTGGTGATGTGGACACCAAGGAACTTGAAGCTCTCAACCGGTTCCACTACAGCCCCGTCGATGAGAATGGGGGCGTGCTCAGTCCTCTTTTTTTCCCCTGTAGTCCACAATCATCTCCTTTGTCTTGATCACGTTGAGGGAGAGGTTGTTATCCTGGCACCACACGGCCAGGTCTCTGACCTCCTCCCTATAGGCTGTCTCATCGTTGTCGGTGATCAGGAAATCTTAATGATGGTGTTGGAGTCGTGCCTGGCCATGCAGTCATGGGTGAAAAGGGAGTACAGGAGGGGACTGAGCACGCACCCCTGAGGGGCTCCCGTGTTGAGGATCACAGCCGGCCGCGACTGGGAGACCCATGAGGCGACGCACAATTGGCCCAGCGTCGTCCGGGTTAGGGGAGGGTTTGGCCAGCCAGGATGTCCTTGTTCCATCGCGCTCTAGGAACTCACAACCCTGGTGCGGCTGGCTTCCGGGTTAAGCGAGCAGTGTGTCAAGAAGCAGTGCGGCTTGGCAGGATCGTGTTTCGGAGGACACATGGCTCTCGACCTTCGCCTCTCCCAAGTCCGTACGGGAGTTGCAGCGATGGGACAACACTGTAACTACCAATTGGATATCACGAAATTGGTGAGAAAATAAAATAATATTAAAATAGCAGCTATGATACAAAACAGCAGAAATACTTTGAAAACAGATACTGTAGCATTTGCCTAACCCTAACTTGCACGTGGTCATACTTGACTTTTGACTATTTTTATTCGTGAATGTAATGCGCCCACTGTAGAGCCCAGCAAATTGACCATCCGCCATCGTGGCTGGTGAAATAGACATTATTTCCCGGTGTTAATTTTATGCCCCGTTTCCATCTCATCCTGCAACCTCCCACTGCATACAAGTATTGTAGCCATCTGCTGCAGCCTGTCAACTATGCCTCTGCCTATCCCTGTTCTCTCCTCTCTGCACAGGCTACACAAACGCCTCACACCGCGTGGCTGCTGCCTCTCTAACCTGGTGGTCCCTGCACGCACCACCCACGTGGAGTTCCAGGTCTCAGGCAGCCTCTGGAACTGCCGTTCTGCTGCCAACAAGGCAGGGTTCATCTCAGCCTATGCTACCCTCCAGTCCCTCGACTTCTTGGCGCTGACGGAAACATGGATTACCACTGAAAACACTGCTACTCCTACTGCTCTCTCCTCGTCTGACCATGTGTTCTCGCATACCCCGAGAGCATCTGGTCAGCGGGGTGGTGGCACAGGAATCCTCATCTCTCCCAAGTGGACATTCTCAATTTTTCCCCTGACCCATCTGTCTATCTCCTCATTTGAATTCCATGCTGTCACAGTCACTAGCCCATTTAAGCTTAATATCCTTGTCATCTATCGCCCTCCAGGTTCCCTTGGAGAGTTCATCAATGAGCTTGACGCCTTGATAAGTTCCTTTCCTGAGGATGGCTCACCCCTCACAGTTCTGGGGGATTTCAACCTCCCTACGTCTACATTTGACTAATTTCTGTCTGCCTCCTTCTTTCCACTCCTCTCCTCTTTTGACCTCACCCTCTCACCGTCCCCCTACTCACAAGGCAGGCAATACGCTTGACCTCATCTTTACTAGATGCTGTTCTTCTACTAATCTCACTGCAACTCCCCTCCATGTCTCCGACCACTACTTTGTATCCTTTTCTCTCTCGCTCTCCTCCAACACTACTCACTCTGCCCCTACACAGATGGTAATGCGCCGTCGCAACCTTCGCTCTCTCTCTCCCGCTACTCTCTCCTCTTCCATTCTATAATCTCTTCCCTCTGCTCAATCCTTCTCCCTCCAATCTCCTGATTCTGCCTCCTCAACCCTCCTCTCCTCCCTTTCTGCATCCAATGATGACTCATTGCGAGCTCACAGAACAGAGCTCCGGGCAGCTGAGCGGAAATGGAAGAAAACTAGACTCCCTGCGGACCTGGCATCTTTTCACTCCCTCCTCTCTACATTTTCTTCATCTGTTTCTGCTGCTAAGGCCACTTTCTACCACTCTAAATTCCAAGCATCTGCCTCTAACCCTAGGAAGCTCTTTGCCACATTCTCCTCCCTGCTGAATCCCCCCCACCTCCTCCCTCTCTGTGGATGACTTCGTCAACCATTTTGAAAAGAAGGTTGACGACATCCGATCCTCGTTTGTTAAGTCAAATGACACTGCTGGTCCTACTCACACTGCCCTACCCTATGCTTTGACTTCTTTCTCCCCTCTCTCTACAGATAAAATCTTGCGACTGGTGACGGCAGGCCGCCCAACAACCTGCCCGCTTGACCCTATCCCCTCCTCTCTTCTCCAGACCATCTCCGGTGACCTTCTCCCTTACCTCACCTCGCTGATCAACTCATCCTTGACCGCTGGCTATGTCCCTTCTGTCTTCAAGAGAGCGAGAGTTGCACCCCTTCTCAAAAAACCAACACTCGATCCCTATGATGTCAACAACTACAGACCAGTATCCCTTCTTTCTTTTCTCTCCAAAACTATTGAGCGTGCCGTCTTTAGCCAACTCTCTTGCTATCTCTCTCAGAATGACCTTCTTGATCCAAACCAGTCAGGTTTCAGGACTGGTCATTCAACTGAGACTGCTCTTCTCTGTGTCACGGAGGCTCTCCGCACTGCTAAAGCTAACTCTCTCTCCTCTGCTCTTGTCCTTCTAGACCTGTCTGCTGCCTTTGATACTGTGAACCATCAGATCCTCCTCTCCACCCTCTCCGAGCTGGGCATCTCCGGCGCGGCTCACTCTTGGATTGCGTCCTACCTGACCGGTCGCTCCTACCAAGTGGCGTGGCGAGAAGCTGTCTCCGCACCACGTGCTCTCACCAATGGTGTCCCCCAGGGCTCAGTTCTAGGCCCTCTCCTATTCTCCCTATACACCAAGTCACTTGGCTCTGTCATATCCTCACATGGCCTCTCCTATCATTGCTACGCTGACGACACACAACTAATCTTCTCCTTTCCCCCTTCTGATAACCAGGTGGCGAATCGCATCTCTGCATGTCTGGCAGACATATCAGTATGGATGACGGATCACCACCTCAAGCTGATCCTTGGCAAGACGGAGCTGCTCTTCCTCCCGGGGAAGGACTGCCTGTTCCATGATCTCGCCATCACGGTTGACAACTCTGTTGTGTCCTTCTCCCAGAGTGCGAAGAGCCTTGGCGTGACCCTGGACAACACCCTGTCGTTCTCCGCTAACATCAAGGCGGTGACCCGATCCTGTAGGTTCATTACATTTACATTTTAGTCATTTAGCAGACGCTCTTATCCAGAGCGACTTACAGTTAGTGAATACATATATTTTTATACTGGCCCCCCGTGGGAATCGAACCCACAACCCTGGCGTTGCAAACGCCATGCTCTATCAACTGAGCTACATCCCTGCCGGCCATTCCCTCCCCTACCCTGGACGACGCTGGGCCAATTGTGCGCCGCCCATGAGTCTCCCGGTCTCGGCCGGCTGCGACAGAGCCTGGATTCGAACCAGGATCTCTAGTGGCACAGTTAGCACTGCGATGCAGTGCCTTAGACCACTGCACCACTCAGGAGTTCATGCTCTACAACATTCGGAGAGTACGACCCTGCCTTACACAGGAAGCAGCACAGGTCCTAATCCAGGCACTTGTCATCTCCCGTCTGGATTACTGCAACTCGCTGTTGGCTGGGCTCCCTGCCTGTGCCATTAAACCCCTACAACTCATCCAGAATGCCTTAGCCCGTCTGGTGTTCAACCTTCCCAAGTTCTCTCAACGTCACCCCGCTCCTCCGCACACTCCACTGGCTTCCAGTTGAAGCTTGCATCTGCTACAAGACCATGGTGCTTGCCTACGGAGCTGTGAGGGGAACGGCACCTCCGTACCTTCAGGCTCTGATCAGTCCCTACACCCAAACGAGGGCATTGCGTTCATCCACCTCTGGCCTGCTGGCTCCCCTACCTCTGCGGAAGCATAGTTCCCGCTCAGCCCAGTCAAAACTGTTCGCTGCTCTGGCACCCCAATGGTGGAACAAGCTCCCTCACGACGCCAGGACAGCGGAGTCACTCACCACCTTCCGGAGACATTTGAAACCCCACCTCTTTAAGGAATAGCTGGGATAGGATAAAGTAATCCTTCTACCCCCCCCTTACCCCAACCCAAAAAAATTTAAAATAAAAAATAATAATAAACATTGTAAAGTGGTGATCCCACTGGCTATAAGGTGAATGCACCTATTTGTAAGTCGCTCTGGATAAGAGCGTCTGCTAAATGACGTAAATGTAAATACACCGTATATGATCCTGCTTGCGCTGTACTCCTGAGAAGTGACAATGTGACATATCCTTAGTTGATATCAGTGGCGACCGTCATTCAGTGCAGAACCCCAACTGTTTTTGAGCCCTTGTTTTGAGCCCCTGTTTTGCATGTTATTTTGGCATTAATGCGTGTCACATGACAGTTTGCAAACAATGTCAAATTAGAGAGTAGAAGAAGTTCAGGAGCAAAAAAAAATAAAAAGATATATATAATAGAATTATTGTAAAATGAACTGTGTCCATAAGGTGTAGATAGTAAGTATAGATCGGAAGTAGAGGCCTGGGAATTGTTGTTCACTAATTTACTCCAAGTAGGGAAAGGATGGCGGGGTTGAAAAGTAATAAAGGGGAGTATATATATAAAAACATGGGGGATTGGAAGTGATGCCCCCCAAAAAAAAAAAAAATAATAATAAAAAACTATGTCAAATTAAAAATTACAAACATGGTCTCTTTTTTGCTTTCTTGAGCAAGGTAGCTCCAAAACGCAGGTGTTTTAGCCTAGCTCAGTGCTTTCTGTGGTGGTGGGGCAGCCAGCGGAAAATACGTAGTGTAGTGTTCTGTCACTCGTGGGGACACTAAGTCACCGCCAAATCTAAGGGTAGAGCTCAAAAATTCAAGCCCCTTGGGTGCTGCCATAGTTACATTAGAAGTGCCCATCCAAGAAGGCTCAAGGTCATTGGCCACAGATAAAATGACGTCAAATCACATTATATCTACAGTAGCTTTGATTGGACTGATCATGTCAACATCATACATTCAAAATCTTAGCTAGCAGTCATCATCATGAATCAAGTCGGCAATCTACTCACAAATCCTTTTTATTCCTTGTCATATGAAGATAAAAAAGGAATACAAATTATAGATAAAACGTATCGGTGCTCATCGGCCATTGGACATAAACATTACACAACATGTTGGAAATCGTAAATTCAACAATGAGTTGTTTGGAAGGAATTAGTGGCTAACTGCAAGCATTGAAAAGCAATCACTAGCCTGCTATTCAGTGGAGTGGCTGTATGGTCCCAAGTCTGGGTTTAAGGGTCTCTTTTCCAAGCATAAAATTATAAACATTCAACATTGGCCATGCTGTCAATCCAGCATGATTTCTGCCGCGCTCAAAACAACTGTTAACTCGGAACTGGGAAATCTGACTTCAGTGAGTTCAAAATAACTGGGAACTGGGGAAAAAACTAGCTCCGACTGGGAAAATACGTTGTGAACGGTCATCCAACTCGGAATTGTAAATCGGGAACTCTGGCCTCTTTCTAGAGCTACGACCTGAAGATCACTGACGCCGTTATGATTCTACCTTGTTTTTTTTCCATAGTTCCCAGTTGTCTTGAAAGCACCATCAATCCAGAAAAATGCCAGACTTTGATGACAAAGTTTGATGACAAAATTTGCCCACGAAGGACCACCGCGCCACCTTCCTGTTCAAGTGAGCACAGCACAACAAGGTGAGTCCAAAAATGTATTGTAACCTGCTGCATAAATGATGTAATATGCCAGGGAGATATGTATACCATAGTTAAGAAAGTAATACTAAGTGTATGTTGTGTAGTAAGCTGTTAGTGCCTCACCCTAATAATTTGGTCTATTTTCCCCTCTTAATTTCACCTACTGTGGTGCACATGTAGCCTATAACCTGTTTTAGAGAAATGTAATCATCAAATATTGTAAGGGCTTTCATTGTCTGCTTATATGCCCCCTTTATTTATCCTACGGTTCTGAATGACTTGGTGTACAGGGAGAACACTTTAAGAACGCCCCATGTCCTGAATTCATTAGCTGTACATTTCAAAAGTGCTGAACAAATAGTTATATTGACTACGTCTGTCCTGGCTCGCTCATTAATGTCTTAATCGAAATTACGGATTGCCTCTTATCCGCTTGTCGTCCCCTTATGCCATAGTTTGTACATCTCAATTGTCAGTAGAAACCACATTTGTTTAAGCAAGTCAGCCATATCAGCTATGTTTTTTTTTAAAGGCAGTAAACATTTTAGTCATTTAGCAGACGCTCTTATCCAGAGCGACTTACAGGAGCAATTAGGGTTAAGTTCCTTGCTCAAGGGCACATCGACCGATTTTTCACCTAGTCGGATTAGAACCAGCGACCTTTCGGTTACTGGCACAACGCTCTTAACCACTAAGCTACCTGCTGCTGAATAAACTGTTTCGCTGCCAGACAAGGCTCCACTGATAGCCAGGTGTAGCAGTGGTAAGGTGTTGGGACTGCTGTTGGGACTCTGCTGTTGGGACAGCTTTATGTAGGCCCTAACAGTTTGTGGGCACCATTTGTCACTGTTATAGTGCAATTAATGTATTGTTTAGTGTTGTGTAGTGGCTTTGCTGGCATGCATCCCCCAATTTGTTTGTTTGTTTGCCCCCACCAAGATGTACATGTTAAAATCGCCACTGGTTGATATTGACTGCTAACTTGAATGACTTTCAGCTCAAAATGCAGGTGTAAAACACCGTTTATTTCTTTATGTTGCATTTTTAAAATGCATCACCATTTATGCCTGCAATGACAGGCTACATTTGCGCAAGCTTTGAACCACATATTATTTTGGGTCGCAGGTCAAAATTTGAAAACCACAGAGATCGAACAGATTGTTGATTGACTGTATAGCTATAATATCGGGTGCAGCGCAAACGTCAAATTGTAGGGAGAGAGGATTGCCATAAATTAAAGCTATTCGCTGCTCTGGCACCCAATGGTGGAACAAGTTCCCCCACGACAGCGGAGTCACTGACCACCTTCCGGAGACACTTGAAACCCTACCTCTTTAAGGAATACCTGGAATAGTATAATAGTAATCCTTCTACCCCCCCTTTACTACCACTGTCTTTTGTCTAAACTAACACCTGACTTATTTCACCTGCTAGCACTGACTTGTTTAAAGAAATGAGCTTATTGTGATCGAGATGTAGTTGTCCCTGATTGCACTGACTTTGCTCACAGCTGCTTGTTTGAAGAAGTGTACTTACTGTGATCAAGATGTGGTTGTCCCACTGGCTATCCTAAGTTGAATGCACCAATTTGTAAGTCGCTCTGGATAAGAGCGTCTGCTAAATGACTTAAATGTAAATATGCTGCTCCCAAAAAATGTGGGTGACCAAGAATATTAACCATTTACTTTGCAAGCTCACCAGCAATGGGGCATCAATTACTAGCATAGGCATACTGGTCTTTTGGTATGTAACAATTGCTTGAAAAATATAACTTAATTATGAATTTGAATTTGTAATTTGTTCAAATTAATTATTAGGCTATATAATCCAAATGTGTTGTAGACAAAATAATGAAAAGGGCTGTTTTTGCCTCAATAAATAGATAAAGATTTGTAGTTGAGTCATTGCCTGTATAGATTTGATTTTACTTGACTTTTAACTACTGGACTTGACTTGCTCTTAGAATGCAAGACTTGGACTTGACTGACCTGTCCTACTTGGGACTCGACTTGAGACTTGGCCCTTGTGATTTGAGACTTGCTTGTGACTCGAATAAGTGACTTGGTGTCACCTCTGGTAATAATTCTATAAATAAATGATGCTTGCAAATCTTATTGAATGTATTCAAATATCAAGTTACACATTTGCAACCGTTTGTTAAACATTTCATGATACAAGCTTGCTTGATTAAATTACACATTTGCAAATCGTACTTGCAACCACGAATCTCAATGTGCGACCACGAAATACAAAATACAAACTTCTATCATCATTATTATCCCATACCCGTCCATTTGAAACTATTTCAAATGCGCGGGTTGTGCTGGCAACGTTACTCAAATGCACCCATGCTATTTTGTAGGAAAATGTAACTACAGCTTAGACCATTGACATGAGATTGATGCAGATCAATATTTTGCTGACATTAGAGTCCTGCGGCATGCGGTTTACTGTCAACATAATCTGTGCGGGGTTGACTCGTGTTTGATGACGCTGACAATCATATTTACTGTACTTGTCTGCCCAGTCTCACGACTGGTTTTTCCACCTGATTATTAAGCTATATGTCTTTGTTGATCTATATACTAAAAATACTGCTGTCCCAGATGCTTCAATGCATAGAAATTGCTGTTAATCTCACGCTTCTTCCTCAGGCAGAAAAACCAAAGCTCGATTTTGATGCGCGCTGTCAAACACGCATGCACGCCCCATATTTGCACTGGAGCAGCTATAGCAGCTATGATATTGTGCAACTTTTGAAGACGGAGGGCCTCGGGATTCCTCTCCATTTGAAAATAACTAACTACACGAATATGATAGTAAGGAGACTGGTTGCCATTCATGCAAATAATATTTGCTGGCATATGTGGCTGTTTGTTATTGTTTACCTCCCTGGCCAAACTACGTGCCCGCCGCACATATTACTGCATTTGACAGGTCGCGAGCAATCACAGCAAATGGGTAAAAAGAGAAAATGGGTAAAAAATAGACACGCTTACCCTCGCTGCTCGGGTAATACTCAAATCTTTCATCACTTCCTCGAATGCTGCTGTCTCCTCTGCCTGCTTCTGATTATGTAAAGCGATTTTCTCGCTAAATTTCCGCGGATTGTTCGATGTCGCCATGTTTCGCTCTTCTGCTCCGCTTTCCCTCAAGAGACGTTGCGTGCCCACGTCCTTGCGCGTGGGCGTAGTTAAGGCGCACATCTGGAACGCCCGCATTCCCCACATTTTTCTCCAGGGATAGGTAAAATGCAAAAAGTGATAGGTCATTTTTGCCCTCATTGTTGCTTAAACATCTTATCCACGGTCCACTTGCGGATAATCTAAAATCAATGATAACTTTTATAAATTATCCTCTATTGAATATGTTTGTCAGGTTCTTCTTATTTTGAATGCTGTTTGTAGCCACTAATCCAACTGTATATGGCATAACAATACTCTATCCTGTTCCCATTATTTCCTCTGACGAAAGCTATAGCCTATAGAGAAACGCAATTGCTTGTCTGTTCCTTTCCAGTTTTTGTAGTCTTTAGTAGCCACTGGCCAGATGTCCCCACTCAAATGAGTGTGCTTAATATAATTCTCACTGGGAATGAAATGCATAAACCACTGTCAACCACATAATTCACTAACATGCTAGAAGTACCAATACTGGCAAAAAAATCTCATGGTTCTCTTTTTCCCACAGACACACAAGGCTAAAGACAAGGTTTTGAGCTACGGGCGCAGTCAAGCACAATGAAACAATATACTGTTTCACCCACTATTCAGAGTAGTGAAAATAAATTGGCTGTAAAGTAACCAAGGAAACCATTGAAGAGGGTATACCAGGGCAATGGGTGTGTGGGATTATGTTGTTATTGCCAACTAAGCCCTGGAAAAAACCTTGAAGTTGAGCCTCAGTGAAAAGGCTATAGGTAGAATTGAGAAAAGGACGTCTTAGCAGATTTCTGTGTCCTGCTCCTCAGATATTGTTTACATTAATCTGGTTACATAAACACAGAAACAGCTAGCATTTCCAAAGCATGAGACATCAGGCTTCCCTCTACATAGAGACATGTCATCACAAAAAGGACTAAAATGGCTCTATAGTATATAAATTATCAATGTAATTGTTGAGTTTAAATAGAGAGAACTTTGTCCCTGACCCCGACTTCACCTCCGCTTCACGTTAGATCCCCCCCAGCCCCCTTCTCTCAAAGCATTAGTGATGGCTGCCAATATTTGCTGTGAAAATTAATGTCCAGCTAAAACACAGACCTGTGCCAATGCTATTCCCCCAAAAGAGAAGCATTTCTGACAAATGTATGTATAAATATGTGATGACAGATAAAATGTGTAATATCTTTAGATAGGTTTATGGATATATTGATGGTGGATAGATAAGGTATTTAAAGTATTGTGGGATTGAGATATTCATGGTAACTCATGCTCAAGGCATTAACTGACAGCAGGGGGAGGTATATCTTAATAGCAAATTGTTTTCACTACTCTGTTGCGCTTCTGTCATCTTAATTGTATGGACAGTCCGTCTAATGTGGTGCCCAGATTTGCTTTCACATTTTTGTTATTTAATGGTTTCTGTGGTATACATGTTAAATTGGGAATAGATTCGATAACAGCATGTGGTAGAAAACCCTGTTGTCTTCTATTGCTAGGAATCTGTCGAGAGACCAGTCTGGTCTTCCAGATGTATATTTCTGTCATTTCTGTTTTGTGTATGACAGACAATACTGTATTTGCCACATGTCACACAGCCTTACTGGAAATATTTTTCAGAAAACTGATGAGACTGTCTTTGTGGTGTATATTCTTCCTTTGCACGGCTTCTCCAATGGCATTTCTCGTTGTCAGCAGGAAATACAGTGCATTCGGAAAGTATTCAGACCCCTTGACTTTTTCCACATTTTGTTACGTTACAGCATTATTCTAAAATGGATTAACTTGTTTTTTCCCCCTCATCAATCTACACATAATACCCCATAATGACAAAGTAAAAACAGGTTTTTAGCAGGAAATATGTGTATATAGAAATGCAAAAATTGAGATTTTACTGTACTTTCACAGTATAAAACCTCTCTGCCAATACACATTATAGTTAGGTTAATTTGAACAACCAAGCATTTTATTCCTAAATCTATTGAGATGTGGTAGCATACCACTGCAGTATGCAGACAGTTCTCATTGCGGAAAAGAAGATACATTAAATTGAAGTAAGCCTAGCAGCTAGCATATCACTTCACAGAAATAATTTGCATGTGGAAATTACATAAAATTGTGTAGGCTATGGACATAGAAACATATGTCAAATGTGTTCTGGGTTGTCACGCTTCAATGAGCGTTCCTGGATAGGAGTGATTCAAAACATAATTGCACACTGACTCATTGCTTATCAGTTCATATAAGTTAATTAAACTATACTATAAAACAATTGCTGTTTGAACAGTGAACAATTCAGCAATCATGTACAGTACACCTTTGAAGGTTTTTATGGAAATGAAAGTCCCCAACTCGTTTCTTCAATGCTGTGTGTTTTATTTTGTCTATGAGGCAATGAGGCATTTACAGGAAATCTTAAGATATGACTTTCATTTTTGCCAACTTCTACTTTTTCACCATAGAAATAAGGGAACTTCAAAGTTCAGTCAACTTCATCGTCTCTCACTCATAGACCAACTGGACTACTCTGCTCTTCTCACCCTGGCCTGGTAAAACAACATTTTTATTGGTTCTGACCTACTGATCTTCTGTATCTCATGGGTGCTATCTGGGGGCTATTCAAACAATACTGGAATCTGGAAAATGTTATTAGGATATGCATTATATTAATATATTTCTTATTTATTAATTGTTGTTGATTTCAATTTAATGAATCCTTATTTAGCTCATAGGTTATTGAGATTATTTTGCAATGATGACCTGGGTTTGGTTAGTTTAGTAACATCATTTAATGACATAATTCATTGAATGCCTTAAATACCAGACTTTCTATGCATGGTAGGCTACCCTTCATTTCAACACCCCAAATTGCTGTCATCCAATAATATTTTTTTTCATTCACAGGTCATGATGTCTAATATGACTTGTCCCCCTGGAAACTCTACCACAGACTGCCTAGACCCAGCTTATTTTAGTTATTATGTGGGTCTGCCTCTGTTCTTCATAGTTCTGGGAGTAGTGATTGCACTGATCTACACCCAGCGCAGTAAATTGAGGAGTATGTGGCAGTTAGATCAACTCAAGAGAACAGAGGTCAACACACGTCAGCTTGAGGGTTCCCAATACACGACCATGGTCAGACCACCACCTGCGGATCATAGTCCTATCTACGAGAACTTCACTGACTCCAACAACATGAACAGGTAGGCTTATGATGATGATTAGTTTGGGTTGATTTGGGTAGAAATGTTCAAACAAAGTGCACTGGAATTTGGAAGTTGATTAGGTCATTATATTGAGAAATATCAGAGTTTGTCTTTGACTTTTGCAAACTGTTAATTTCCAGGATTTCAAACCTCTTTTATTTTCACATTTGAATAGTATTAATGCTACTGTGTATCAATGACTCAACAATGGACTTTTAACAGAGTTGACGAATGTTGACCACACAACAGTGAGCACACATAGGCCATGTTTGTTGTGGCGTAACTGTGCAGGGAAGCATGTTCTGATGTTTGCCCATCTGTCTACCTGTCTCTCCAGGTCACCCAGTGAACCCGAGGACGTATATCTGCAATGTGATTCACCTGATGACGCAATTTACGGCAACGACCTGTCCTGTAGCCTGGACATACTGCCTCCTGACACTGAGGAGGAAGACCTTTATATAATGCCAGATGCTCTTTAGGTACAGCCACATAGATGACCCTATTAAAATCCAAACAAAGTCATATTTTTGTAGGACAGGAAGAGGAATCAAAGGAGCCAATATGTTCTAGTGTCTTTTATGTTTCATCCACCTCTGAAGGAAAGTTGGCCATATTGACAGAAAAAGCACATTTGTCTAAATTTGAATTTCTTGCTTTATAGACTAGAAATCACTGGCCACTTTAAGAAATGGAACACTAGTCACTTTAATAATGTTTACATATCTTGCATTACTCATCTCATATGTATAGACTGTATTCAATACTATTCTACTGTATCTTAGTCCATGCCGCTGTGTCATTGCTTGTCCATATATGTATATATTCTTAATTCCATTCCTTATTTAGATTTGTGTGTATTGGGTACATGTTGTGAAATTGTTAGATATTACTTGTTAGATATTACTGCACTGTCGGAGCTAGAAGCACAAACATTTCGCTACACCCGCAATAACATCTGCTAAACACGTGTATGTGACAAATAAAATATGATTTGATTTGATACAGTGCAATGCCTTTTTGGGGCAAATTTAAATATAAGTAGCAGTGTAGCCCAAAATGTAAAACATTTTTACAGTTAACTTTTTCACTCTTTGGTTAGGGAGAGGTTGAAATTTACACAATTGTTACCCGAAGGAAAATGGGGGAGGGTCATCCTGCCTAAAAGATTGGTTGTGCTGTGTACAGTACCACTTCAGGTAGCGTTTCAAAGGCTTCTTCACCCCCCCAAAAAAAAATGTGTTTAAAGAATGCTATATCTGTGTGCCTACCGATGTCCCTGTTCAGTTTGAGAGGGGAAAGATGAGAAGGAGGACCAGAGGTAAGCTTGCTACCGCAATAATTTATTTTAATAAAAACAATATGTTTTGTTGCAAATAATTAAGCTATTTATCAGAGTTATTGACCTCATTATTCATATTCAAATAATTTACATAACTTGCATTACTATGAAGCAGCAGCCTTGGAGATGGGCAGCGTATGGGTGCTGAAAGTAGGCTAATTCCAGAAGGCCGAATTCATTTAAACAGTCTGCATTATAATTTGTCCTTAGGCTGCCAACAACAAGAGGGCTTTGTGTTGGAGCCTATTTCTCCCTATTCAATAAATAAGAGGTAGGCCTACCTGTTTGACAGACAAAATTATATTCTACTATCCATAGATTTTGTCAGCAAATTCCTTTAGTCATCATGCACTCCTTAAATATCACATGGTCAGTGAAGGGCTTGGTGTGTTAAGTTAAAACCAGGGCTCAAATTGAAGGGGTATGTGAGGGTATTGTGGCTTTTGTTAAAGAAAATGGCTAAAAGCATAGGCCTACCCCTTGTTAGATGTTTCTTTTTTATGGACCCGATTATATAAAGCGATATATAACCATGCTTTATTCCGCAATGCTTTATGCTAGAAACAAGCTGTAAAATGCAAGGGAAAGACGTGACTCAGATGCATATGGGATATCTTTGGTTAGTCTCTATGACATTCAGAAAATGCGCTACAACCTTCTATAGTCGAGGAGACCAAAAATTGACTTTGCTTGTGTGATTCTGTCAATATCAATTGACGTTCAACATTTCAACAGGCTATTAAACAACATACTACAGTTGAAGTCGGAAGTTTATATACACCTTAGCCAAATACATTTAAACTCAGTTTTTCACAATTCCTGACATTTAATCCTAGTAAAAATTCCCTGTCTTAGATCAGTTAGGATCACCACTTTATTTTAAGAATGTGAAATGTCAGAATAATAGTAGAGATAATTATTTATTTCAGCTTTTATTTCTTTAATCACATTCCCAGTGGGTCAGAAGTTTACATACACTCAATTAGTATTTGGTAACATTGCCTTTAAATTGTTTAACTTGGGTCAAACGTTTCGGGTAGCCTTCCACAAGCTTCCCACAATAAGTTGGGTGAATGTTGGCCCATTCCTCCTGACAGATCTGGTGTAACTGAGTCAGGTTTGTAGGCCTCCTTGCTCGCACACGCTTTTTCAGTTCTGCCCACAAATGTTCTATAGGATTGAGGTCAGGGCTTTGTGATGGCCACTCCAATACCTTGACTTTGTTGTCCTTAAGCTATTTTGCCATAACTTTGGAAGTATGCTTGGGGACATTATCCATTTGGAAGACCAATTTGCGACCAAGCTTTAACTTCCTGACTGATGTCTTGAGATGTTGCTTCAATATATCCACATAATTTACCTTCCTCGTGATAACATCTATTTTGTGAAGTGCACCAGTCCCTCCGGCAGCAAAGCACCCCCACAGCATGATCCTGCCACCCCCGTGCTTCACGGTTGGGATGGTGTTCTTCGGCTTGCAAGCGACCCCCTTTTTCCTCCAAACATAATGATGGTCATTATGGCCAAACAGTTCTATTTTTGTTTCATCAGACCAGAGGACATTTCTCCAAAAAGTACAATCTTTGTCCCCATGTGCAGTTGCAAACCGTAGTCTGGCTTTTTTATGGCGGTTTTGGAGCAGTGGCTTCTTCCTTGCTGAGCGGCCTTTCAGGTTATTTCGATATAGGACTCGTTTTACTGTGGATATAGATACTTTTGTACCTGTTTCCTCCAGCATCTTCACAAGGTCCTTTGCTGTTGTTGTGGGATTGATTTGCACTTTTTGCACCAAAGTACGTTCATCTCTAGGAGACAGAATGCGTCTCCTTCCTGAGCGATATGACGGCTGCGTGGTCCCATGGTGTTTATACTTGTGTACTATTGTTTGTACAGATGAACGTGGTACCTTCAGGCGTTTGGAAATTGCTCCCAAAGATGAACCAGACTTGTGGAGGTCTACACATTTTTTTCTGAGGTCTTGGCTGATTTCTTTTGATTTTCCCATGATGTCAAGCAAAGAGGCACTGAGTTTGAAGGTAGGCCTTGAAATACATCCACAGGTACACCTCCAATTGACTCAAATGATGTCAATTAGCGATTGCTAATTACATACCCATAACATGATGCAGCCACCACTATGCTTGAAAATATGGAGAGTGGTACTCAGTAATGTGTTGCATTGGATTTGCCCCAAACAACACTTTGTATTCAGGACAAAATTGAATTGCTTTGCCACATTTTTTGCAGTATTACTTTAGTGCCTTGTTGCAAAAAGGATGCATTTTTTGCAATATTTTGTATTCTGTACAGGCTTCCTTCTTTTTACTCTGTCAATTAGGTTAGTATTGATAAACCATCCAAAGTGTAATTAATAACTTCACCATGCTCAAAGGGATATTCAAAGTCAGCTTTTTATTTTTACCCATTTACCAATAGGGTATACGCATACTAATCAGGGGGAATGGGAACCAGGTGTGCGTAATGAGACAAGACAGTCCAGGGTTGGTGGTAATATCCATGTCAGTGACGCCTAGAAAGCAAGTGACGTAGACCTCCGAAACTGGTGAACGGACTGAGCAGCAGTACCAGGGGGGATCCGTGACAATTGCAATAAACATTTCACATTTAGCACACAAAGTAACCGGTGACCTAAAGCTTAAAGTGGAACTGACAGTGTTTTAACTACTTTGCAGAAATGAAACAAACAGACAATCATAATTTCAGTAAAAAATATCAAATTCCCAGTTTATGCTACAAAACCAACTTTATAAGAGGTTTTAAAAATAGGTTATATTTGATTCAACGTTCCATGACATACACTAAGGCATTGTTGGCAGAATAGATGGATGCAGTTCAATGCATGATTAATATAATTCACCAATACATTTCTTGGTAATAAATATTGCTATCAGGTTGTAAATCACAGCTGGCCTGGTACATTGTTTGCTACTGTCACACCCTGGCCTATAGAACTCTAGCTAGTTTGGTCAGGGTGTGAATATTCTCGGTTTGTATTTCTATATTTGGCCGGGTGTGGTTCCCAATCAGAGGCAGCTGTCGCTCGTTGTCTCTGATTGGGTATCATACTTAGGCAGCCAGTTTTCCTGTCTGTGTTGTGGGATTTTGGTGTGTTCCTGTTTAGGCTTGTGTGTTAGCCCTTTGGACTGTCACGGTTAAGTTTGTTATTTTGGTTACTGTGTTTATTAGTTAATAAACATGTACGCCTTTCACGCTGCACCTTGGTCTGACCCATTTCTTAACGTACGTGACAGCTGCCTCCATTCGGGATGCAGTGTTCAGTTTCAATGACTCAATTTTCTGGACAAAAATGGATGAATGTAACTAAGGCTAGGAATGTCAATACAATCAAACTAGCAAGGACA
Organism: Coregonus clupeaformis; assembly: GCF_020615455.1. Lineage (NCBI taxonomy): Eukaryota > Metazoa > Chordata > Actinopteri > Salmoniformes > Salmonidae > Coregonus > Coregonus clupeaformis. The sequence continues at coordinate 11,973,004 of NC_059205.1, forward strand.
ATGATCACAAGTCAGTCATAACGTGGCTAATAGGCTAGCGTATCTATTTATGTAGCAAGCTAAAAACACTGAGCCTAATGTTAGCTAGATAACTAGCTGTTAGGATGATGTCATGCCATTAGAGGCGTGGGTGAGTGACTCACTTTTTCCCCTCATATTGTTTTTTGGTGGCTATACACAGCTAGAGATGCAGGTGTCATTTGGTTAGCTAGCAAGAACTTGAACGACTGTTATCCAGTTAGCATATCTCTTGCGTTCGCAAATTCACTCTGGCTATCTACTCTAATTTCAGAACACTTTCGTCTGAGTGTGCCAGAGTGCAGAACAACTGATGAATTTACGAATGCGCAACACCTGCTGAATATGACCGGTGTCAGTAAACGTAGGCAAAAAAAGTAATAATTGGTCAAGAACGCTCTAGATAACATGTAAACAGCCTAACCAGCTCTGCTATGGCGAGTAAAATGGTCAGAGTGAAGTGTTCTCTCATTTGTGTCTGGAAGTAGCTAGCTAGCAAGCTAGCCAACTCCAGCTAGTTAGCTTGGTTGGGACAAGCATGCATTGGCAGGCAAGCTGCAGAAGGACGAGGAGACTACAATTCCCCATCATTTATCAGTGCAATGTTGAAGGCCAACTAGCTGAAAAAGTCTGAGAGGGTTTATCTAATGTTCCTTTGTTAGATTTGAGCTCATCTTGCTCTGGCTAGCATTAGTTGTTGATCTTGTTGTTGATGTGCATAACTGAGGGAGAGGGAGCCTACCTTTTCATGGGTATCAATAAGAATGTAAGAGGACTTCCGTGGCGTTTACATATTTTCAGAAATGCATTCAGGTGTATTTTGTGGCTTTTGGTGAATGCGTTCTAATGATCTAAAGTTGCGCTGTTGCAACTGCCTGTAAACACACAGTCCAGTTCAAAGTGAATGATGACAGGCCCGTGTGGCAAATGGCTTGTTTGTATAAAGGCCTACTGTAGTTCTGATTGGCTATAGCGCACCTGTCTGTGTAGACTCTGGTCTTGGACAAGACAGATGTTTTATTTACTGCAGTGTCTATTAACTGTCCAAACGCATGGCCGCTTTCCCACTCTATATTGCTAGAACATTTTCACAAATGCCTTAGTATACTGTGAGGGAAAAAAGTATTTGATCCCCTGCTGATTTTGTACGTTTGCCTACTGACAAAGAAATTATCAGTCTATAATTTGAATGGTAGGTTTATTTGAACAATGAGAGACAGAATAACAACAACAAAATCCAGAAAGACGCATGTCAAAAATGTTATAAATGATTTGCATTTTAATGAGGGAAATAAGTATTTGACCCCCTCTCAATCAGAAAGATTTCTGACTCCCAGGTGTCTTTTATACAGGTAACGAGCTGAGATTAGGAGCACACTATTAAAGTGAGTGCTCCTAATCTCAGCTTGTTACCTGTATAAAAGACACTTGTCCACAGAAGCAATCAATCAATCAGATTCCAAACTCTCCACCATGGCCAAGACCAAAGAGCTCTCCAGGGATGTCAGGGACAAGATTGTAGACCTACACAAGGCTGGAATGGGCTACAAGACCATCGCCAAGTAGCTTGGTGAGAAGGTGACAACAGTTGGTGTGATTATTTGCAAATGGAAGAAACACAAAATAACTGTCAATCTCCCTCGGCCTGGGGCTCCATGCAAGATCTCACCTCGTGGAGTTGCAATGATCATGAGAACGGTGAGGAATCAGCCCAGAACTACACGGGAAGATCTTGTCAATGATCTCAAGGCAGCTGGGACCATAGTCACCAAGAAAACAATTGGTAACACACTACGCCGTGAAGGACTGAAATCCTGCAGCGCCCACAAGGTCCCCCTGCTCAAGAAAGCACATATACAGGCCCGTCTGAAGTTTGCCAATGAACATCTGAATGATTCAGAGGAGAACTGGGTGAAAGTGTTGTGGTCAGATGAGACCAAAATCGAGCTCTTTGGCATCAACTCAACTCGCTGTGTTTGGAGGAGGAGGAATGTTGCCTATGACCCCAAGAACACCATCCCCACCGTCAAACATGGAGGTGGAAACATTATGCTTTGGGGGTGTTTTTCTGCTAAGGGGACAGGACAACTTCACTGCATCAAAGGGACGATGTACCGTCAAATCTTGGGTGAGAACCTCCTTCCCTCAACCAGGGCATTGAAAATGGGTCGTGTATGGGTATTCCAGCTTGACAATGACCCAAAACAAACGGCCAAGGCAACAAAGGAGTGGCTCAAGAAGAAGCACATTAAGGTCCTGGAGTGGCCTTGCCAGTCTCCAGACCTTAATCCCATAGAAAATCTGTGGAGGGAGCTGAAGGTTCGAGTTGCCAAACGTCAGGCTCGAAACCTTAATGACTTAGAGAAGATCTGCAAAGAGGAGTGGGACAAAATCCCTCCTGAGATGTGTGCAAACCTGGTGGCCAACTACAAGAAACGTCTGACCTCTGTGATTGCCAACAAGGGTTTTGCCACCAAGTACTATGTAATGTTTTGCAGAGGGGTCAAATATTTATTTACCTCATTAAAATGCAAATCAATTTATAACATTTTTGACATGCGTTTTTCTGGATTTTTTTGTTGTTATTCTGTCTCTCACTGTTCAAATAAACCTACCATTAAAATTATAGACTGATCATGTCTTTGTCAGTGGGAAAACGTACAAAATCAGCAGGGGATCAAATACTTTTTCCCCTCACTGTACGTACTTCCCAAACATTCTACGTATTTTTGAAAGAATGACAATTTCTAAGTGGTTGCTTGTCAGAAAATGTTCCTCCTGGGGGTGTAAATGAACAGATTTTAATAATATTTAATGTTGCTAAAATGCTGTCAGTTCCACTTTAAATGCAACAATGTTTCACACATACAAGTTATTTTCAAAGAGATGGTTAACAACAGCAAGCGCGCTGCAATAGAAAACACAGTTCCACTCAGCAGATGATGATAATTTGAAACTGAACTTCTTGTTGAAAGTTATTCTTGAAAAGGGAGAAGCAACAATATCCTCTTTGATAATAATAATAATAAATAATAATAAGCCATTTAGCAGACGCTTTTATCCAAAGCGACTTACAGTCATGCGTGCATACATTTTTACGTATGGGTGGTCCCGGGGATCGAACCCACTACCTTGGCTTTACAAGCGCCGTGCTCTACCAGCTGAGCTACAGAGGACCAGATAACAACTGCTGCATCTGCTGCAAACTAGCCGACACAAAAGCTAGCTAGCTAGACCATGGGAAAACTACTGCTCGCTATTGCTCAGTGACCTTCAAGAAGGCAGAAGTTCCCATAAGTGTTTGTAAACACGGTCCCACCCATTCAACTGTTGCTGTTGCCCTAATAGAGTTGAATAGCAGATGCCTTTATCTAGCTTCTGATGGCCTAGCCAATGGCTGACTTAGCTAACTAGATTTATCTCCCCAGAGACCAGCAAAGAAAAATCCTGATTGGATATTTTTTTCTCTTTGGTGTTAACCCTTTCCTTTCCTACAAAAACTGAAGAGATTAAATCAGAATTTCATTGAAAATAATTTAATTATTATTATATTATTATTATTATTTTATCAATCCTTAGAAGGCCCATTTTTCCTCACTGTGTTTGGGTTAGTAATAATTTGTAGAGTGGCTCTATTTTTAACTATTCTGAATGTCTAAAGAATCCATACGTTGTTCTGAAATATGAACACAGAAATACTGGACATTGTGAACTCTTATTATGGTAGTGATTTGAAAAGAATGCAATCATGGTCTTGAATTGGACTCGCATTTTTCTGGTCTCGGTCTTGACTCGGTCTCGGACCCCCTTCCAGTCTTGGTGTTGAATCGGTCTTGCTTCAGGTGGTCTCAAACAGAACACCGCTGTATAGCCTGCCATTTAAGAAATAAAGTGTGAAGCATTTGTGACACACTACATGCTGGCAGGAGCGCTCAGCATTTCAACACTTCAACAACATGCCTATACAGTTCGCATTTAGGCTGTATAAATGAAATTGTAAAAAATAATTACTTAGAATTAAATAATAATGAAACGAAAAATGCCTTATTGTAATTATTTTAAATACGAGTTTGGCCAGTCTTTGGTTTGAGGATCAGGCTATACATGCCTAGTTTGTTAATTTAGCCTATCAGATTCTAAAACATTCTAGCATATCTAAGACTCTGGTCTGTTTTAGGAGTGAGGTTAAATCGTAGGCATGTTCTCTGCAATCCACTTTATGTTGTAATTATTATTTTGGGTATAGGGGAGGTTCACTTTTTTTTTTTCAAGCGTTCAGTGAGGGTCGAGTAAAAATATATATTACTGAAGGGAGGGCCATCCATTTTCATTTCAGAGAGGTCAGATTTTCTCCAGGTATCCCTCATTATAAATAACGTACAGTCACTTATAGAGTTGCTGATGGCTTTGATTTTAGCTACTCCTTTCTCATAAAATAGAAAGGAACAGTCAGTCGAAAAAGAAAGGGGATGCCCTTTTTGAATCTGACCATAGGTTATCAAATAGTGTGAAGTGAAGTCATCTGTTGAGCGGACTCTGTTATGTAAGTTTGATGGCCCTATTCAATCAAACTGGCGATGGGTTGTCTGGGGTTGAGATATAAATAACATTCCTCCTGCACTGAGAGAATGCATATTTGGATGCTTTGATTAATGAAATTATGTTTGGTCATTGGGGACGAAGAGAAGCTAGTCAGTGTGATCGTTCAAACGAGGGAAATGTTATTTGTTTTACCCCTTGACCCAGTAACAGGTTCTGATTGGATACGGCCCAGCTACAGTAGGTCTAATGTAAAATTAAACAAAGTTCAGGAAGGTTGAAGAGGGACCAAGCTGATAAGAACTTAATTAGTAGAATTACCTGCTTATGAACTCAGGATAGAAAAAACAGGAGCTAGCCAGAAAAAGAAATAGCAATCCAAAGTCAATGTCTGCTCTCTGTTATCTGCTGTCTTTTACATGCACAGTCTTATCAGGATACATCTGTTTTTCAATGCCAGTACATGCAACAGGATAGTCATTCATGAAGAGACTAATCAAGAGCGGCCCTAGGATATACCCCTGGGGGACCCCAAAAGTATGTTTGACAATGTTTCAACCATGATAGGTTTTAATGTGGATCTAAAACTTGAGGTAGATAAATGCAGTTCATGTCTAGGGAAGTCAAATGCTGAGGTATAGTACATTTACATTTACATTTTGCACATTGAAAATGTATAAAGAGGAAGCGATGCTCAAACTCAAAAAATGGCCCAACAAACATTACGGTTGAACCAATGAGTCTCCCTGTGGGATGGAACGGTTCCAGCAGTGAACTTTGTGTGAGTAGTATAGTGTTTCTTTAATGTTTTAAAGGAGACACATTGAAAGGAAGCAAATATCCCTGTGGCCTAGTTTGTGATGGGATACCTTTCAGATTTATCACGCCACAGTGAGTACATCTGAAAGAGAGCGACTGTTAAAAACAGCTTAATTCCAAAGCCCGTTATAATACTGCCTTCTGAATAACCACACTCAACATCTAACGCCACCCACCCAAGTTTGCACAATGATGAAGACTGATTTTGATTCCCTTCAAATTGTATACATTGGGTGGTAACAAGACCTTTCAAAATGTAAGATTGAGGGTGTTAATATCAGGTCTTGGCTGTGGAGAAATAGAGGATGGACTTTTAGTAAGCATGAACAAAGAACTTGGGGAGTTTCCTGGTGTACATTAGCTGTACTTGTATCAAATGAAGACGGCAATATTTGTAAATATTTGTATATGTCCGGAGATTGATGACTTACTTATATTCAACTTCCCGGACACTTGATATGTCACACCCCTCATCAATCTACTAAAGTAATGGACATGTGACCTCGGTACATAATACTGTATGCCAGTGGCGGTCAGTGACGTTTAAGATGAGGGAGGACACTTAATTAAAAAAAAAGGCATAGCCTTATTTCTATTACAGCATATTGGATGAGTGTCATTGATATTCAATTCACCCAGCTAGGTTTAGGCTACTACATGATATTCAAATGTTCCATATACAGTGGGGAGAACAAGTATTTGATACACTGCCGGTTTTCCTACTTACAAAGCATGTAGAGGTCTGTAATTTTTAATCATAGGTACACTTCAACTGTGAGAGACGGAATCTAAAACAAAAATCCAGAAAATCACATTGTATGATTTGTAAGTCATTAATTTGCATTTTATTGCATGACATAAGTATTTGATCACCTACCAACCAGTAAGAATTCCGGCTCTCACAGACCTGTTAGTTTTTCTTTAAGAAGCCCTCCTGTTCTCCACTCATTACCTGTATTAACTGCACCTGTTTGAACTCGTTACCTGTATAAAAGACACCTGTCCACACACTCAATCAAACAGACTCCAACCTCTCCACAATGGCCAAGACCAGAGAGCTGTGTAAGGACATCAGGGATAAAATTGTAGACCTGCACAAGGCTGGGATGGGCTGCAGGACAATAGGCAAGCAGCTTGGTGAGAAGGCAACAACTGTTGGTGCAATTATTAGAAAATGGAATTATAATTTCAAGATGACGGTCAATCCCCCTCGGTCTGGGGCTCCATGCAAGATCTCACCTCGTGGGGCATCAATGATCATGAGGAAGGTGAGGGATCAGCCCAGAACTACACGGCAGGACCTGGTCAATGACCTGAAGAGAGCTGGGACCACAGTCTCAAAGAAAACCATTAGTAACACACTACGCCGTCATGGATTAAAATCCTGCAGCGCACGCAAGGTCCCCCTGCTCAAGCCAGGGCATGTCCAGGCCCGTCTGAAGTTTGCCAATGACCATCTGGATGATCCAGAGGAGAAATGGGAGAAGGTCGTGTGGTCTGATGAGACAAAAATAGAGCTTTTTGGTCTAAACTCCACTCGCCGTGTTTGGAGGAAGAAGAAGGATGAGTACAACCCCAAGAACACCATCCCAACCGTGAAGCATGGAGATGGAAGCATCATTCTTTGGGGATGCTTTTCTAAAAAGGGGACAGGACGACTGCACCGTATTGAGGGGAGGATGGATGGGGCCATGTATCGCGAGATCTTGGCCAACAACCTCCTTCCCTCAGTAAGAGCATTGAAGATGGGTCGTGGCTGGGTCTTCCAGTATAACAATGACCCGAAACACACAGCCAGGGCAACTAAGGAGTGGCTCCGTAAGAAGCATCTCAAGGTCCTGGAGTGGCCTAGCCAGTCTCCAGACCTGAACCCAATAGAAAATCTTTGGAGGGAGCTGAAAGTCTGTATTGCCCAGTGACAGCCCCGAAACCTGAAGGATCTGGAGAAGGTCTGTATGGAGGAGTGGGCCAAAATCCCTGCTGCAGTGTGTGCAAACCTGGTCAAGACCTACAGGAAACGTATGATCTCTGTAATTGCAAACATAGGTTTCTGTACCAAATATTAAGTTCTGCTTTTCTGATGTATCAAATACTTATGTCATGCAATAAAATGCAAATTAATTACTTAAAAATCATACAATGTGATTTTCTGGATTCTTGTTTTAAATTTCCGTCTCTCACAGTTGATGTGTACCTATGATAAAAATTACAGACCTCTACATGCTTTGTAAGTAGGAAAACCTGCAAAATCGGCAGTGTATCAAATACTTGTTCTCCCCACTGTATCTATCATGAGGTTGCTACAACTTAGCCTATGAATGAAAGTTTACAATGCAGGAGCACAGGTCGAGACAAAAATGTAAAGTAATCAAGGTGACAGACAGTGACACATTCAATACTCTTGCCTACATCTAGCTGATCTAGGCTGTAATCATTAGTCCAACAGTTGCAAACGAGAGTCTCTATTGTTCAAATTCAGGTATGTTTATCCCCATTTCATTCCGTTTGCTTCCCTTTAAGAAACGTTTTTCAACAGAATCGTTGGAATGAATACACCCCTGATCACATCCCAAACACAGTTCACTTTCATAGCAGCCACATACAAACAGCATGATAATTTTGCTCATTGTAGAATCCTTTCTCACATCTACGCACTCTCCTCCTCTCACCTTTTCCCTTTGCTTGTGGATTTCAGTGCACAACACATCAGCTGTCTGTGACCAGGCGAAAAAACCTTTCCAAGCCAAACCTTCATATCATAACCGCTAACCGCTACACACAGCCTACATCATTAATGTCACCATTTTATCTAACGTCATAGCTATTCAACATAGCTACTAGAACTAATGCGTTAGTAAACCAGCTACAATCATGCAGTACACAGTTACACCGGTGGCAATACATTCATAAAATCAAAAGCTTACCTTGTCTTGGAAGATTTGATTTGATTTGATTTGAAGAGTTCCAGTGTTGGATAGCCATAGCCAGCTAGCTAACATAGCGTCCCTCTCTGTTTGAGCTGGGTGTTTGAGTAGGCTAAACTAGCTAGCTGCATTCGCTAGCCAAGTGAAAGTGAAAGTGAAAACAAAATACAACAAAATATAGCTAGCTCGCTCTCTCCCTCTCTCCCTCTCTCCCTCTCACTTACTTCTCCTTAATTTTTAAATAAAAACATTTGTTCAAAACTGTTCAAATATTGTCTTTCTCTCTCTTTGAGTCAACCACTCATCACATTTTATGCACTGCAGTGCTAGCTAGCTGTAGCTTATGCTTTCAGTACTAGATTCATTCTCTGATCCTTTGATTGGGTGGACAACATGTCAGTTCTTGCTGCAAGAGCTCTGATAGGTTGGAGGACGTCCTCCGGAAGTTGTCATTATTACTGTGTAAGTCTATGGAAGGGGGTGAGAACCATGAGCCTCCTAGGTTTTGTATTGAAGTCAATGTACCCAGAGGAGGACGGAAACTAGCTGTCCTCTGGCTACACCATGGTGCTACCCTACAGAGTGCTGTTGAGGCTGCTGTAGACCTTCATTGCAAAACAGTGTGTTTTAATCAATTATTTGGTGACGTGAATATATTTAGTATAGTTTTATCTAAAAAGGCTAACTTTGTTCATGTTTCACTATTTTTATTTTTATGAAATTCACTGAGGAGGATGGTCCTCCCCTTCCTCTTCTGAGGAGCCTCCACTGCTGTATATTTCCCAAAATGTGTTAATGCTTTAGAATACACCATTTGAAATTATATCAGTATATAAAATATTTAAATAAACATAAGAAAATACACATTTATACTATATTTGTAAATGTTTATATTTGGATGTTTATATTCATATGTGTAGATATACACTGTAAAATGTATTTTCTATCGAAATGGGATATCCTCTAAGACTTTCATATCAAAATCTCTCTCACAATTTACAAAATAGGCCTTCTACACACCAGAATGTTGAGTTATATCTCAAAACGATTGTGTTATATATTGGGTTGTTTTGTTGAATGATTGTTGGTTATTAAGTTGTTTGATAGGAAAACCAACAGGTTAGGTTGTCCGCTACCTGTTTATTGTTTGTTATCTTTGTCATAGATAAAAAGTGAGATATGATGCTTATAGTTATCAAACACTATCTTTAGCATTATTTGTTCTCTCTTTATTTATCCAAACTTATCTGTATAATATTTAATTGTGGATACAGTATTGCCTTTCATATTCCTTTATCATTAAATTACATTAAAATAAATTATATTTATTGTTTAGAGATATGATATCTTTTCATGGTGGTGAGTTTACAATGCATGTCGTAATGTGTGCTGTGTGCTATTCTTACTGTCATGCAAAATCAAATACTTAGTTAATTTGTCCCGTAGGTCATTCACTCTTTGGTCAAAAGCTACAGCTGCAAGATATTGGCTATCATATATTTTATGTCTTTCACGGCACACCCTAACTTTTAAATATTATCTAGATGGTTTTCCGTAAAGCACAATAACATATATCTTGTCATAACTTCAAGTAATTTTTAAGGAATTAAACACATGGGGTAAACACATAATTTGTGAGTAAAAAATATGTATTGTAAAGTTTGTGTACATATGCATTCAGGCACATTCATTCAACATAAACAGTAGGTGTAATATCCATACTACCATTATTGAAATGTTTAAAAATAGTTTTTTCCAGACAAACTACCAAAATGTTTGGAGATAATACTGTACATAGCATTAAATTCAATTGAATACATATTTACAGTACAGTGATGTAAGGATCATGCTAAATATTGTAATATTGAAAACTACACTACAAAAACAATACAAATACGTTTTAGACCCTGTTAAATAAATTACAATAAATAATATCATTTTGTACATAGTCTTGGAAGAATATGATATAACGGGCCACATGAGACTAACAAAATGTACCTTCCAAATAAAATAGTACAGTTCAGAGTCATCGCTCCACAGTAACTTCTCTCAAAATCCATAGATGATGGATAATGTTGGGTATTTTTGTTTGTTTAGCTGTTGAAAATAACGTTAGTAATGTCACTAATTGAGCATGACAAATATTATTTTCTTAAGTCCTTTGAAAACATTATCTCTTCTATTTCAGTATGTAGCACTAGCACATTTTATCTAATGGCTCGCCAAAGGGAAAAGGTTTGTTCCGACTCTTTTTTTTGTCCTTGCCTGGGCTTGCCCCGAAGGACTCAAGCACAGTGGCATTTGCTGACAATCAAGTCATTGAAGGGTGTGAGCTTCAACTTTCCCCGACTGTCGTAGTGCATGAGGATCACAGGCTCGTAGGCAGCCGGCACGCAACAGGGGCGAGGTGTTGCTCCCTTGTTGATGTGGTGAAGACGAGACTTCGCCTGCGCGTGCATGCTGGCTGGCTTGTAGTTGTGGGGACAGGAGCCGTCGCAGAAGTGCATGTTGTAACCGGCGGGGGCCACGACCCAGTCTGACCAGCCAATCTCCTTGAAGGACACGTTGATGGATTTTCGGCAGCAGCGACCGTCTTCATCGCAGTTGTCCTCTTTGTTGGAGCGAGTCCGTCTCCTTCTGCCTGCTGATCTAGGTTCTACAAGGTCTACCTCCAGGACCATCTGAGGGCTCGTCTTGGGATCAGTTCCCTCTTCTACGCCCAGTCCTACTTCCACAACCAGAGAGTGGCCGTCCGACCTCCCCCTCCACTTATCAACCACAGTTCTGATGTCCAAAGTCAAATCACCAGTTCTTGCAGCGACCGTCTGAAGAAGGGTCTCTGTGTGAATCAATAGAGAAGAGTTCAGCGGTTTCGTCTCATAGATCTTCACATGAACCTCTTCCCTAATCATGGGCTCAGCAGCTTTAGAGCCATCCAACAGCTGTCTGTAGAGCTTCAGCTCAGCCCGGGCCAAAGTGAGCTCCTTCCTGATGTGTGGATTCTTGTGGAATACAGCTCTGTACCAAAGCACATCTGATGGGTGTTCCTCATCACTCTGAAGCACTTCGACAGGCTCCACTGAAAGAGATGAAAAGAGGGTTGTTACACAAATGCTCAAGTTCTTAGAATTACTGTCATTACTTGAATAGGTTGTGCTTTTAAGAGTTTTAATGGATGTGTCTTGTCAAAAAAAGAAAATGACATCAAACGATTTAAAACGAAGCTTTGGAGAAGAGGTACTGTATTACTATCCAGCCTTTGCTAAGACCAAATGTTAATGGTAGGCTTTTGTTGGAGTGCACACAAAAACAAAGCACTTTAAGACTAAATTGCTCCTCAGAGCATGACTTACTCATTCTCACAACATATGGTTTCAGAAAACACTCACAGGTACATTAAGATACATTTTTTAAAATGTGTTTGAAGGCTTTTTGTTAGTTTTGTCATAAAATTCTTCTTCTTGAAGACACAACCATGGGATAATGTTTTGGTACACAGGTACACACCTTTTACAAAGCCCAAGCCATTGGCTTTGGCTTCCAACTCAGACCTTTTCTTCTATAAGTTATTAATACACTTTGCATAAAGGCAACAGTCAGATCACTATCTAAAGCCAGAATGTCAACAGTCGGGTCCTGTATTGTGGTAGAAACCAGTACAGTAGGGACTCACCTGTGGCTGGATGAAGCACAGTGGATGTCCTCCTTGGGAAATGATGGGTTTCCCCCTCCTGACTGGAGTTCCCTGTCAGCTGCCTCAGTGTTTCCCTGTAGAGCCAATGCATCCTCCTCAGCTCCTCTTCTGAAGCCATTTCCCTGGGCCTGGCCTCCCTCTCCATCCCCATGGAGCTCAGGATCCCTGTCTTCACTGCCTCCAAGACCAGGGCCCTCTGGCTCTCCTCCTGCCCCAGGCGGAGTGTACCTTCTTGGGCCAGGCGGGGCCGGCCCTCCCCCTGACAGAGGCTGGAGAGGAGGGCCACCCAAGAGAAGAGAAAGCGCTGTGTGACTGAGCTAGGCATGGTAGGTTTGTTCTCAGAGGAGCTGTCAATGTTATGAATGAAATTCCAGACATGCTTTCATTTATACAGCTCCTGCAAGGCCACACCTCTCCTCTGTCAGGTGAGCACTCCTTCTGCGCTTATACTGTATGTATTGTCATCATTATGTAAAGGATTTATATATATATATATATATATATATATATATATATATATACAGTACCAGTCAAAAGTTTGGACACACCTACTCATTCCAGGATTTTTTTGGTACCCTTCCCCAGAGAGAGAATGCCAAGAATGTGCAAAGCTGTCATCAAGGCAAAAGGTGACTACTTTGAATAATCTAAATATATTTTGATTTGTTTAACACTTTTTTGGTTACTACATGATTCCATATGTGTTATTTCATAGTTTTGATGTCTTCACTATTATTCTACAATGTAGAAAATAGTAAAAAATAAATAAAAACCCTTGAATGAGTAGGTGTGTCCAAACTTTTGACTGGTACTGTATATATATACAGTGCATTCGGAAAGTATTCAGACCCCTTCCCTTTTTCCACATTTTGTTACATTACAGCCTTATTCTAAAATTGATTAAATTAATTTTTTCCCTCATCAATCTACACACAATACCCCATAATGACAAAGTGAAAACAGGTTTTTAGATATTTTGCAAATTTATTAAAAATAAAGAACAGAAATACCTTATTTACATAAGTATTCAGACCCTTTGATATGAGACTCAAAATTGAGCTCAGGTGCATCCTGTTTCCATTGATCATCCTTGAGATGTTTCTACAACTTGATTGGAGTCCACCTGTGGTAAATTCAATTGATTGGACATGATTTGGAAAGGCACACACCTGTCTATATAAGGTCCCATAGTTGACAGTGCATGTCAGAGCAAAAACCAAGCCATAAGGTTGAAGGAATTGTCCGTAGAGCTCAGAGACAGGATTGTGTCGAGGCACAGATCTGGGGAAGGGTACCAAAAAATGTCTGCAGCATTGAAGGTCCCTAAGAACACAGTGGCCTCCATCATTCTTAAATGTAAGAAGTTTGGAACCACCAAGACTCTTCCTAGAGCTTGCCGCCCGGCCAAACTGAGCAATCAGGGGAGAAGGGCCTTGGTCAAGGAGGTGACCAAGAACCCGATGGTCACTCTGACAGAGCTCCAGAGTTCCTCTGTGGAGATGAGAGAACCTTCCAGAAGGACAACCATCTCTGCAGCACTCCATCAATCAGGCCTTTATGGTAGAGTGGCATGACAGCATCATGCTGTGATGTTTTTCAGCAGCAGGGACTGGGAGACTAGTCAGGATCGAGGGAAAGATGAACGGAGCAAAGTACATAGAGGTCCTTGATGAAAACCTGCTCCAGAGAGCTCAGGACCTCAGACTGGGACAAAGGTTCACCTTCCAACAGGACAACGACCCTAAGCACACAACCAAGACAACGCAGGAGTGGCTTCGGGACAAGTCTCTGAATGTCTTTGAGTGGCCCAGCCAGAGCCCGGACTTGAACCCGATTGAACATCTCTGGAGAGACCTGAAAATAGCTGTGCAGCGACACTCCCCATCCAACCTGACAGAGCTTGAGAGGATCTACAGAGAAGAATGGGATAAACTCTCCAAATACAGGTGTGCCAAGCTTGTATCGCCATACCCAAGAAGACTTGAGGCTGTAATCACTGCCAAAGGTGCTTCAACAAAGTACTGAGTAAAGGGTCTGAATACTTATGTAAATGTGATATTTCCGGGAAGTTTTGTAATACATTTGCAAAAATTATTATAGTGGATGGATCTGTGGAAAGGGTTCTACACGGAACCCAAAAGGGTTCTACCTGGAACCAGAAGGGGTATACCTCTAACCAAAAAGGATTCTTCAACGGGTTATTCTATGGGGACAGCCGAATAACCCTTTTAGGTTCTAGATATCACTTTTTTTTAACAGTCACTGACATGATGAAATAATCATGTGGTCTGTAAATTCCACCTCGGGATAAAAGTGTGTGAAAGGTGACCAAGTATGAATCATCGGCAGACCGACAGTGACATAACATTTCTCATGACAGGGTGAGCAAACATAACAGGCTATTGAGTAATCAGCCTTAAGCCCGTTGCCAGCATTACAAAGGAAAGGTGCTATTTTTGAGACTGGAAGGCAAACTGCAACACTTTCATCACCTGTGAACTGATGATAGAGCGCTGCCACTCCCAATCACAAGCACATTCTGGAATCCGCGAGGGCATTAGCTTGTTTCAAGTGACAGTGCTGTATAGCCTATTGGAGTTGAGCTCAATTCTAATTAGGGGCAGTCAATTCAGGAAGTGATTTGAATAAAAAATTCAGAAATTTAAAAAAGTTTTAAATAAATATCTTCTACTTTTCAGTTTATTGAGAAGTCATTGAAAATATATGCCGTTTTCCAATTATTTAATTGTAATTTTAGTTTACTTCCTGAATTGACTTGCTTTAATTGGCATTGAGCCCAACCCTGTGGCCTATATGGGTGACCACTCATTCTTCACTTCATTTTCATGCCATCTAACTAATGGAATGGGTGGACATTTGGGCATGCTCCTTTAAAGAGTTGGTCAATGTATTTAGAAGGTGTATGTAGCTTGAATCGTTTTATAAGAATGTATCAATATTTAACAATTGTTTTCTAACTATTATTATTATTAATTTTTTTATACAATGTAGCAATGTCAATGGAGGTATGACAAGCAAGGATGTCACTTTGTGTCAATTCTATTAATTGAGCTTTCAATTACATTTCAATTAAGTTTTAAATTCATGAATGATGAATTATAAAATGTATTGAATAACTACAACCTGAATAGGATTGACCATAAGAAACATAAGCGCTAGTGGGTATTCTCTTCCCTAATATCTCACACAATTTCCCCCTCATTAAGAAGGCCCTGAGTTTTCCTGACAATATGACCTGACCGGGAAAAACTCTGAGCCCTACTTAGATAACGTTCAACGTCATATAGATGTAGGATCTTAATTTGATCACCCCGTTGCAGGAAAACTTTCCTGCAATGCAGTAAATGTAAGACTTGTAGTGTATTTTACATTTAAAAAGGCTTCTGAAATGTGTAATTTCCACTTTCAAATTTCAGACTTGATTTTCACTTATGAAAAATGTATCAGCCCCTACAAAAATTCATTATAATTATAATCCACATAATAATTCACATTTCCTGTTGCTGCAGGAGTATTTGCCTGCTGTAGCAAACTGGCTCAATTAAGATCCTACATTTGTATAAATTGACCACATGGCATCTTTTGTTTAGTTGAGTCATTAATTTCCTATGAAGATGTGAGATGGATTTCTGTAGGACTGCATGGTTTCCTTCACGCTCCATTCACAAACAACAGTCTCGTGTTTGCGTGTGTACGCTGTGTGGTGTCCCATCAGGAGGCAGTGCGTAAACATTGATCCTCATACACACTGTGTGAAAGGCTCTTCAGGGCAGATTGTCAAGGAGGCAGGGTGAGGATGTAGCTTCCAGTGAGGAAGCCTAACAGGACATACTGTAGAATGGCTGCATGTCTCCCTCTAGTGACACTGATAATATAATGCGTTCTAAAGCGGCAATCGGCAGTAGAAACAATAACAAAGTGTCATCCCCTGCCCCTGGTTCGGTAAAAAGCTGAGGGATGGAGCTGGAGAAATGTAACCACTCTCAAATTCATGGATATAGTTTTAACCATGATTTGAGCCTATACATTGTGTTTGTTTATATTAACTTCAACAAACATTGGAGTGAAACAAGCTTATATTTAGGGTTCTGATGGGGTACGACAGTTGAAATGAGCTCATGAGGCATTATTTATAAGTTATATTCTTCAAGAGCCAATGGGTACATCATACAGTATCATTAATTAGTCCAAAAATTGATGTAGAAACTGCTGATTGCCCCTTTAAGCAGATATGCTCTGGGTAAAAATTGCCCTACACACAGATCTAGGGTTAGAGTTAGGACCAGAACCATTAGCGGAGAAAATACCAATCTGGCCTTGGATCAGTGTTTAGGGGCATTTTCATTCTATATCTGAAGCCTGAAGCTGAATTCATTTTGTAGTTGCTTTGATATCATGTAATGGCCTACATAAAGTATCATGATAGTGTATGCCTATAAGATCTAACGTGTCCTCTGTAGATGTATAGCAAAAAAAATTAGCAAACTGCAGCAAGTTTCAGTTGTGTACTACATGTCTTTAATGACACCCCACATCACAGAACAGTACATGCATCTGGTTGGATCCTGTTGGGCAACCGGGTGTACTTTCAGTTTTGCTCTGTTGCTGTGGCTTGTAGTGGACGAGGAACAGTAGAGGAGGAGGAGAGAGCAAAAGAGAGAGACTTTTCTATGACATTTTCATGGCTGAATAGTTCTCCTAACAATCACTGATCATTTACAATTGACCTGCCTCGCATCCCAATGCAAAGGGCATATAGCAAAAAGAGGACAAATAAAGTGGCCCGTAAACGTTCTATATTGTGCCTCGGGCAAAACCAAATGAACCTTCTTAATGATAAGGTTGGATGCATAGTTTTTCAATCCCCCCTTGACTGAAAATAATTGCAGACAATTTGATGGTAAGAGAATATAAATGGATATGAGATTGAAAAATACATATTAAATGAAAAGGGATAAGGATAAGGGATGACCATGATGACATTGAACCTCTGTAGATGACAGACGTACTAGGCCTATCTTATTTCCTCCTCAGCATTTTGGGGATATTAATGCTTACTTAGGAAGATGACCTTGGATTAAGCTCAGGATTAGAGCCAATGCTGAAAATGAGCACAAACTGAGAACAAGGAATGATTCATGCTACCGGTTCACGTCAATGAACGTGTGACACCGCATGACAAGACACAGTCATTGTTGTACGAAAACATTGTGGTGCCACTTGGAGACTGGCAACATAGATCATCAAGCCCTTTCGCCATCTGACTGTCAGAGTTGCACCATTGTTCTCGGTCATCTGAAGGCAGAGATGGACTGGCCATCTGGCATTTCGGGCAAATGCCAGATGGGCTGGTCCATTTTTTGCCTAGTGGGCCTCTCTAACAAATTTTTTTGGGCCCAAATTATAATTATCTGGCTAATAATGGGGGCCTCAAGGAAAAAAATGGGCCAGTGTGTTAGAAATGCCAGAGCCAATTTCTGGTCCCAGTCTGCCCTGGTCTAAAAATGTTATTTGCATGAGCCAATGATGATGTGACTACAATGTATAGCCCACTGTATAGAGCTACACAACATATGGAACACTGTAGTGCACACATATGAAGGGTAAAATGAACCTCGATATTGTATTGATTAGTACATTAAGGGGCATATATACTGAACAAAAATATAAACGCAACATGTAAAGTGTTGGTCCAATGTTTTATGAGCTGAAATAAAAGATCCCAGAAATGTTACATACGCACAAAAAGCTTATTTCTTTCAAATTTTGGGCACAAATTTGTTTACATCCCTGTTAGTGAGCATTTCTCCTTTGTCAATATAATCCATCCACCTGACAGGTGTGGCATATCAAGAAGCTGATTAAACAGCATGGCCATTACACAGGTGCACCTTGTGCTGGGGACAATAAAAGGCCACTCTAAAAATGTGCAGTTTTGTCACACAACACAATGCCTCAAGTTGTCTCATGTTTTGAGGGAGCGTGCAATTGACATGCTGACTGCAGGAAGGTCCACCAGAGCTGTTGCCAGAGAATTAAATGTTCATTTATCTACCATAAGCCGCCTCCAATGTTGTTTTAGAGAATTTGACAGTAAGTCCAACCGGCCTCACAACCGCAGACAACGTGTAACCACGTCAGCCCAGGACCTCCACATCCGGCTTCTTCACCTGCGGGATCGTCTGAGACCAGCCACCCGGACAGCTGATGAAACTGAGGAGTATTTATGTCTGTAATAAAGCCCTTTTGTGGGGAAAACCTCATTCTGATTGACTGGGCCTTGCTCCCCAGTTGGTGGGCCTGGCTCCCAAGTGTGTGGGCCTTTGCCCTTCCAGGCCCACCCATGACTGCGCCCCTGCCCAGTCATGTGAAATCCATAGATTAGGGCCTAATGAATTTATTTCAAACTACTAATTTCCTTATATGAACTGTAACAACTGTAAATTGTTGCATGTTGCGTTTATATTTTTGTTCAGTATATATCAACATGATAGACAACATCTGAATGGGATTTTAAGCAATAGGTTGCTTCTTGTGTTCACACAAACACAGAACAGGGGTAGATATACACTGCTCAAAAAAATTAAGGGAACACTTAAACAACACAATGTAACTCCAAGTCAATCACACTTCTGTGAAATAAAACTGTCCACTTAGGAAGCAACACTGATTGACAATACATTTCACATGCTGTTGTGCAAATATAATAGACAACTGGTGGAAATTATAGGCAATTAGCAAGACACCCCCAATAGAGAAGTGGTTCTGCAGGTGGTGACCACAGACCACTTCTCAGTTCCTATGCTTCCTGGCTGATGTTTTGGTCACTTTTGAATGCTGGCGGTGCTTTCACTCTAGTGGTAGCATGAGACGGAGTCTACAACCCACACAAGTGGCTCAGGTAGTGCAGCTCATCCAGGATGGCACATCAATGCGAGCTGTGGCAAGAAGGTTTGCTGTGTCTGTCAGCGTAGTGTCCAGAGCATGGAGGCGCTACCAGGAGACAGGCCAGTACATCAGGAGGCCGTAGGAGGGCAACAACCCAGCAGCAGGACCGCTACCTCCGCCTTTGTGCAAGGAGGAGCAGGAGGAGCACTGCCAGAGCCCTGCAAAATGACCTCCAGCAGGCCACAAATGTGCATGTGTCTGCTCAAATGGTCAGAAACAGACTCCATGAGGGTGGTATGAGGGCCCGACGTCCACAGGTGGGGGTTGTGCTTACAGCCCAACACCGTGCAGGACGTTTGGCATTTGCCAGAAAACACCAAGATTGGCAAATTCGCCACTGGCGCCCTGTGCTCTTCACAGATGAAAGCAGGTTCACACTGAGCACATGTGACAGACGTGACAGAGTCTGGAGACGCCCGTGGAGAACGTTCTGCTGCCTGCAACATCCTCCAGCATAACCGGTTTGGCGGTGAGTCAGTCATGGTGTGGGGTGGCATTTCTTTGGGGGGCCGCACAGCCCTCCATGTGCTCGCCAGAGGTAGCCTGACTGCCATTAGGTACCGAGATGAGATCCTCAGACCCCTTGTGAGACCATATGCTGGTGCGGTTGGCCCTGGGTTCCTCCTAATGCAAGACAATGCTAGACCTCATGTAGCTGGAGTGTGTCAGCAGTTCCTGCAAGAGGAAGGCATTGATGCTATGGACTGGCCCGCCCGTTCCCCAGACCTGAATCCAATTGAGCACATCTTTGACATCATGTCTCGCTCCATCCACCAACGCCATGTTGGACGTGGAGGCCACACACACTACTGAGCCTCATTTTGACTTGTTTTAAGGACATTACATCAAAGTTGGATCAGCCTGTAGTGTGGTTTTCCACTTTAATTTTGAGGGTGACTCCAAATCCAGACCTCCATGGGTTGATAAATTTGATTTCCATTGATAATTTTTGTGTGATTTTGTTGTCAGCACATTCAACTATGTAAAGAAAAAAGTATTTAATAAGATTATTTCATTCATTCAGATCTAGGATGTGTTGTTTAAGTGTTCCCTTTATTTTTTTGAGCAGTGTATATATATAGAGAGAGAATGTACAAATAATGTAGGACTGCAAATAGGTCATTAGTGCATATACCTACCTGATAAAAAAAACCCCCATGAAAACTTTCAACAAGTTAGCCAGGGTTAGAAAAAGGTTGCATTTGCTCAATTATATAGGCTAGGGTCCCCGAACTGAATGAATCAGCCCACTGCCACCCATAGGCGATTTGTCAGAAGTCCCTCCCTGCACATTCATTCCCAATTCTCACCGCTGCCCGGTCACCTGACAATTAAACGAAATCCTCGGTTTTGTTCAGCTCTCATACAGTCGCATTGATGATGAGTAGAATACAGGAGGACACAGTATGGGTTGAATGAAATTGGAAAAAGGGAGTCAGCGGTATTGTCATCATTTGTTTTTCTACAATGGACGAGCCAAACATTTTGAGACGCCGTGGGCTGCAGGTAAGAAACCCCATAATAAAAAACATCAGCATAGCTACTGAAGATTGAAATGACAGGCTAATGCTTTGCAGTTGTGTTGTGGCATTCGACATTTAATGATAGCCTACACAAACAGGTGTTGACCCGCATTAGGGCAAACATGCGTTTCTCTTCTTTCTCTATTTCAAGGGATATTTAGTCAATTGCTGTTTACTAAACGGTTTATATTGGGCGCACTTTTAGGTCTCCTCAAGGGTAGTCTATCCGGGTGTGACCACACATTATGTATATCGCAAAGCAAATTCGCATCGAATGTATCGTGCCACTGCCACATTGTTTTGAAATTGTCATGAATAGCCTACAGTATCGATCCATTATGTACACACATGAACGATGCCCCTTCGTTTGAGTAGGCGGTGGCACTGAAGGGCGAGCTTATGGATGCGCAAGTGTAGTTAATACATACATTTAACCACATACCGTTTTTTTCTTCAGACAGACATAATGTTCTATAGATGTCTTATTCTCCTACAAAAAAACAATGAGCGTTGCCATAATCACGATTGTGACTCAGGGAACGCAGCTGTATTGCCATCACTAGGTTGCTGTGGTGATATGGGCGTTGAGCTCAATTGGATTCAGGGATGGATGATTGTTAGAGAGACATCCCTTTATGTTCACTTATATGTGTCATATAGCCAGTAGGTTGTAGCTGAGTCAATCCTAGCCCTCATGACGGCCTAACGCGTTTTGTTGTTTTTCATTCCAACCAATTACTCGGATAGAGGCTTAGCTATTAAAATCCGTTGACCATTGTTTGCTCTAAATCCATTATGAAAGAGATGTTGGTGGAAATGTGCTTGTCCACATCCACCTTACATGGACCTGCAAGAGTGCTGATTTGCATCGTGAAAATTACAAATTGAGAATGTACTTTTGGTTGAAAAACAACCTGCCTTTATCTTTGAAAATAGAGCACACTGTGGCACAGCATTTTTGGCATACATGTTGTGTACATTATTATGAACATAGGCCTGCCTACATACAAGGGCTTCAGAACCAAAGCAAAGAGAACAATATACATAATGTGCAGCTATGAATGAGAAGACCTACTTAAGACATACACAATTAGGCCAGAGCTATAAGATATTTCCATAAAGGAGGGGAATGAGCAGCAGGGGACATAGCTGTCATATGGTGTGCATAAATAATCAACCAGCCTTTCCGTCTGTACCATTGGCCAGAGTTTGTGTATGAATCATCTTCGATGTGGAGGGGCTTTGAAAGACTAATCAAAGGCAACCTCCATCAATGGTTGTTTTCATTTTGTTTCTGAGAATCATTAACCCTTTGGTTCCATGCCTTGGGGATGTAACGGGTGTGTTTGACATGTATATCAACCACAGGAGGCTGGTGGCACCTTAATTGGGGAGAACGGGCTCGTGTTAATGACTGGAGTGGAATGGGTGGAATGGTATCAAATACATCAAACACATGGTTTCCAGGTGTTTGATGCCATTCCATTTGCTCCGTTCCGGCCATTATTATGAGCTGTTCTCCACTCAGCAGCCTGTTGTGATATCAAGCAAGGCTATCTTTACTGCCATTGTCACCATTTTAATTTATCTTTCTTTCTCAATTCCAGAAAGAGCTGAGCCTTCCACGAAGGGGGAACATGTAAGTATCACTAAAGAACATCACTGGTTATCTCTGCTCTTGTTACATTGTTTGATACAAAACCATAGGGTGTCACTAGGTGTTATCTGTCAACAATTTATCATAGTAGCAGACATTTTACTTGGCACTTCCATGAGCGGCAACACCTCTTAAAAAGCTGCTTATGAATTGTCTGTAGGCAAATGTGGTTTCACAGTGAGCGCTAGTGCCTAGTGGTAAAACAGAGGCAGCAGATACTAGTAAGCAATGTTCCCTTTAATATTTTGGGGCACTGAGCAAATTTTAGGTCTTGTGAGCGGAAACTTGAACATTGTGAGAATTTTGTGCAACTTCCGGCGCACTTTTACAGTGAACACTGAGGCTGTACCCTTACAGTTTTAGACAGTAGCCAATAGGCTATTGTGGCTATTTGAGCATAATGTAGGCCTACCAACAAAACCAATGGAGCAAATCCCATAACATTTTCACATGGAAATAGCTTTTGAATTATATGATATAGCCTATAGTAGCCTATATGTGATGTTCAGTGCAAGCCTACATTGCATGGGACTTTTAAAAAGTTTTTACATTATGAAAGGCTTGACATTAATTAATGATTGTATTACTTGGTATGTAACACCATGGGCCAAATAGGTGACTGTAAATTGACTTGTATTGTGTTGTATAAAATGAATTATTATTACCATACAGAGAATTAGACAATGTAGGCTTTCCCTCTGCCTATTGGCTTATTTGCATATTCAAGTCTATCTCAAAATACAACACTGCCCCTTTAATTAAGACGTAAGCTTTTTACCTGACTGGCTTTTCAAAAACAGCTTAAAATGTAGCCTACACGTTTTGTGCTCTTGTAGGAAGCAGTAACTCCCCATTGCTGACCTATACGTATCTATAACTGGGCTAATAACTCGCTAAATAGCAAAGAATATCAACAAATGTGCACACGGGCGGCTCTGCGCTCTGATCGGAACTGATCTGAATAGCGCATTCACTCGTGGGTGATTGAAAGATTGCTCGTGGGCTACCCCCGCCAATAGAATTATACTCGGTTGCGCTCTGGCTCTGCCTACAACAAAATCAGAGACTCAATCTTGCAAAGTTAGATTTGGTTTGGTTTGTTTCATTGAAAAGGGGCTGACATAATGTTTATTCGATCACAGAAAAAAATAACGTTTATCAATATAGTGCAAACTAATTGGGCGAACTCAGTGAAGTTCAATCTCTTGCGTCTCTGCGGAATGACATTTCCTCTGCGCGGCATGGCATTTCCTCTGCGCCGCAGTGCTGGAGGAAGTGCGCTGCCGCGCAAGCGCGCAGTTTAGAGGGAACATTGCTAGTAAGGTGAAATAATATATTTTACATAACAGTAAATATGTACTCCCATAAATGTTATGAAAATACTATATGTATTGTGTATAGGCCTGAGGCATGCACTTCTATACTGTAAGGCCTTGTTAACTAGTCTGGAAATACACATTTGTATATGCAATTCAATATAAATAATTTCACACATCATGCACTGGATTTTACTCATGTTTCCTAATGACATGTCAGTCAAGGCAAAGGACAAGAGTTGGCTTGGTGGGTAGGCTATGTTTCAGCCCTGAGACTAGACTGAATGGAAAACAGAAATGAGTGGGCAGACCCATATTTGGTCCTTAGCCACTTTAATGGAGTGAACTAATGTGGTTAAACAGTAGGCCTACAGACTTGCAATGAGTTGAACACACCTTTTCCACCAACTTTAGCATCCCACCAACTTTTTGACAACATTTCTTAATATATGAAAGGTATTGCCGGCAACAAAGCCTCTACTTTTTTATTTCTGCCAATCGACGTCATGGTTGCGGTGAAGTTCTGCTTATGGCTTAGTATGAAATGGAGCCGTAATGCTGAGGCGGCATTGGTACGCAAAACGCTCTTAAGCTCTACATGGTTGTTAGGCAGAGCCCGTTACTACTATCCTTCTGCCTGTTCTAAACTTTGCGGGGCATGTCACTTCACCCATCTCTTCGCATAGCCCAACACATGCACTGTTTTCTTAACCACAACTGGATGGATCCATAAAGTATTACTGTGGCAATAAATATCACTGAATGACGACAATATTGGAATAAAGTAGCTAATGCAATTGAAGGCATCAAATTGTTCAGCCCCCTGAGACAATACATGTTAGTAACACCATTGGCAGCGATTACAGCTGTGAGTCTTTTTTGAGTATGTTTCTAAGAGCTTTGCACACCTGGATTGTACAATATGGTATCAAACATCATTGTATGGAATGGTATCAAACATCATTGTATGGAATGGTATCAAACATCATTGTATGGAATGGTATCAAACATCATTGTATGGAATGGTATCAAACATCAAACCACGTTTGACTCCGTTCCATAAATTCCATACCATCCATTCCAATAAGCCTGTCCTCCTATAGCTCCTCCCACCAGCCTCCACTGCTGTCTAGCAATGATCAACAATGAACTTGACAGCTTGAAGAATTTTGACAAGAATAATGGGCAAATGTTGTACAATCCAGGTGTGGAAAGCTCTTAGAGACTTACCCAGAAAGACTCACAGCTGTAATTGCTGCCAACTGTATTGACTCAGAGGTGTGAATACTTATGTAAATTGGATATTTCTATACTCCATTTTCAATAAATTTGCAAAAATGTATACACATATGCTTTCACTTTGTCATTATGGGGTATTGTGTGTAGATGGGTGAGAAATTATCAATCTATTTTGTTTGAATATAGAAGGTGATATAGAATATTTCAGAAATACAGTGCATTCGGATAGTATTCAGATCCCTTCACTTTTTCCACATTTTGTTACGTTACAGCCTTATTCTAAAATTGATTTAAATTGTTTTTTTCCTCATCAATCTACACACAATACCCCATAATGACAAAGTGAAAACAGGTTTTTAGATATTTTGCAAATGTATTAAAAATAAAGAACAGAAATACCTTATTTACATAAGTATTCAGACCCTTTGATATGAGACTCGAAATGGGGCTCTAAATGTTTTTAGAAATGTTTGCTAAAACGGAAATATGACATTTACATAAATATTCAGACCCTTTACTCAGTACTTTGTTGAAGCGCCTTTGGCAGAGATTACAGCCTCGAGTCTTCTTGGGTACGATGCTACAAGCTTGGCACACCTGTATTTGGGGAGTTTATCCCATTCTTCTCAAGCTCTGTCAGGTTGGATGGGGACAGGTCTCTCCAGAGATGTTCGATCGGGTTCAAGTCCTGGCTCTGGCTGGGCCACTCAAAGACATTCAGAGACTTGTCCCGAAGCCACTCCTGCGTTGTCTTGGCTGTGTGCTTGGGTCGTTGTCCTTTTGGAAGGTGAACCTTTGCCCCAGTCTGAGGTCCTGAGCGCTATGGAGCATGTTTTCATCAAGGAGCTCTCTGTACTTTGCTCCGTTCATCTTTCCCTTGATCTTGACTAGTTTCCCAGTCCCTGCCGCTGAAAAACATCCCCACAGCATGAAGCTGCCACCACCGTGCTTCGCCGTAGGGATGGTACCAAGTTTCCTCCAGATGTGATGCCTGGCATTCAGGCCAAAGAGTTCAATCTCGGTTTCATCAGACTAGAGAATCTTGTTTCTCATGGTCTAAGAGTCCTTTAGGTGCCTTTTGGCAAACTCCAAGCGGGCTGTCATGTGCGTTTTACTGAGCAGTGGCTTCCGTCTGGACACTCTACCATAAAAGCCTGATTGGTGGAGTGCTGCAGAGATGGTTGTCCTTCTGGAAGGTTCTCCAATCTCCAAAGAGGAACACTGGAGCCCTGTCAGAGTGACCATCTGGTTCTTGGTCACCTCCCTGACCAAGGCCCTTCTCCCCCGATTGCTCAGTTTGGCCGGGCGGCCAGCTCTAGGAAGGGTCTTGGTGGTTCCAAACTTCTTCCATTTAAGAATGATGGAGGCCACTGTGTTCTTGGGTACCTTCAATGCTGCAGATATTTTTTGGTACCCTTTCCCAGATCTGTGCCTTGGCACAATCCTGTCTCTGAGCTCCCATGGGATGATGCGGCGCACTCTATGCTGATAAACCTATTCTTTGCCATGTTATATAGCCCTATTCGGACGGGTATTACTAGAGACGTTGGTTTTGTAATTACTTTCCAAGCAATTCCAGAGGACGATTCACACAGGATTACTTTTTTCCAAACTGCCCCCTGTAATTCTTATTTTTTTCTGATTGAATTGACTCATGATGAAAGCCTGGAGGTTTTTAATGTAGGTGTGAAGATATTTCAACGTCATGTCTAGATGATAATAAGCTACACTGATAACTTGGGCTTGGCTGCCAAATGTATAGGTCTCCCCATAATATTTAAATTGATGAAGTGTGATCATAATCATTATTTTAGCGATCCATGGTAGACGTCCTTTCTAATAACAACTCAATATTAGAAAGGTGTTTTTAATGTTTTGTACACTCAGTGTGTATGGAGTGGAGAATTGAACTTAAAAATGACTTATAATGGAAAGTCATGTAAAATACAGTCGTGTAAAATAGATTTTGATGTAAAGAAGTAATTTTTTCTACTGAATAAAGCTGAAAAGTAAAATGAAGTCTCTTTTTGGATTATAAAGGCCTAGTTGGTATTGAACATTCAGTACAGGTCTGTTCTATGTTTTTATTAGAAGATAAATAATTATTTATTATGTAATGATAAAATATACTTTAATTGTGCATTTCCATACAGGATTTACCCAAAATACTTTTATTTTTCCATCTATGCGGGCCGGAACACGTGTCTCACTGGGCCATGGCTCCGGCACACCTGCTCTCATTTGGGGCCAAAGCCAGGATACTGGTAGCCTACTTTTCAGCGTGCATTTCCATAACAATGGCTAACTGTGAACTTAACACCTCACAAAGCAATTGTTTTGATCATGCAGAGGTTGTTGATTCTGCACTTCCCAAGTCCTCACTGTCAGCCCTGCCCCGGTATCTGTGCATTAGAGATGTTGACAATGAGTATGTGTCTCCTCGCTAACGCCCAGGAAGCTCCAAGATTCAAACTCCCATTAGACAGCTCTGCAAGCGTTAGGCTATAATGTCAAAATACGTTCAGTACTCACCGAGTTTCGCTGAGCAACTATAGATTTACTCTTGTTACAGACGGTACAGTGGGGGAAAAAAGTATTTAGTCAGCCACCAATTGTGCAAGTTCTCCCACTTAAAAAGATGAGAGAGGCCTGTAATTTTCATCATAGGTACACGTCAACTGTGACAGACAAATTGAGATTTTTTTTTCCAGAAAATCACATTGTAGGATTTTTTATGAATTTATTTGCAAATTATGGTGGAAAATAAGTATTTGGTCACCTACAAACAAGCAAGATTTCTGGCTCTCTCAGACCTGTAACTTCTTCTTTAAGAGGCTCCTCTGTCCTCCACTCGTTACCTGTATTAATGGCACCTGTTTGAACTTGTTATCAGTATAAAAGACACCTGTCCACAACCTCAAACAGTCACACTCCAAACTCCACTATGGCCAAGACCAAAGAGCTGTCAAAGGACACCAGAAACAAAATTGTAGACCTGCACCAGGCTGGGAAGACTGCATCTGCAATAGGTAAGCAGCTTGGTTTGAAGAAATCAACTGTGGGAGCAATTATTAGGAAATGGAAGACATACAAGACCACTGATAATCTCCCTCGATCTGGGGCTCCACGCAAGATCTCACCCTGTGGGGTCAAAATGATCACAAGAACGGTGAGCAAAAATCCCAGAACCACACGGGGGGACCTAGTGAATGACCTGCAGAGAGCTGGGACCAAAGTAACAAAGCCTACCATCAGTAACACACTACGCTGCCAGGGACTCAAATCCTGCAGTGCCAGACGTGTCCCCCTGCTTAAGCCAGTACATGTCCAGGCCCGTCTGAAGTTTGCTAGAGTGCATTTGGATGATCCAGAAGAGGATTGGGAGAATGTCATATGGTCAGATGAAACCAAAATAGAACTTTTTGGTAAAAACTCAACTCGTCGTGTTTGGAGGACAAAGAATGCTGAGTTGCATCCAAAGAACACCATACCTACTGTGAAGCATGGGGGTGGAAACATCATGCTTTGGGGCTGTTTTTCTGCAAAGGGACCAGGACGACTGATCCGTGTAAAGGAAAGAATGAATGGGGCCATGTATCGTGAGTTTTTGAGTGAAAACCTCCTTCCATCAGCAAGGGCATTGAAGATGAAACGTGGCTGGGTCTTTCAGCATGACAATGATCCCAAACACACCGCCCGGGCAACGAAGGAGTGGCTTCGTAAGAAGCATTTCAAGGTCCTGGAGTGGCCTAGCCAGTCTCCAGATCTCAACCCCATAGAAAATCTTTGGAGGGAGTTGAAAGTCCGTGTTGCCCAGCGACAGCCCCAAAACATCACTGCTCTAGAGGAGATCTGCATGGAGGAATGGGCCAAAATACCAGCAACAGTGTGTGAAAACCTTGTGAAGACTTACAGAAAACGTTTGACCTGTGTCATTGCCAACAAAGGGTATATAACAAAGTATTGAGAAACTTTTGTTATTGACCAAATACTTATTTTCCACCATAATTTGCAAATAAATTCATTATTATGAGGATTTTTTCCCCTCATTTTGTCTGTCATAGTTGACGTGTACCTATGATGAAAATTACAGGCCTCTCTCATCTTTTTAAGTGGGAGAACTTGCACAATTGGTGGCTGACTAAATACTTTTTTTCCCCACTGTATGTACTTCCAGGTCTAAATAAAAATGTATGATCATCCGAAAAAATCCTATTTGGTCGAAAGTCTACAAGGCTTTCGACTCTGTCAACCACCGCATTCTTATTGGCAGACTAAATAGCCTTGGTTTCTCAAATGACTGCCTCGCCTGGTTCACCAACTACTTCTCAGATAGAGTTCAGTGTGTCAAATCGGAGGGCCTGTTGTCTGGACCTATGGCAGTCTCTATGGGGGTGCCACAGGGTTCAATTCTTGGGCCGACACTTTTCTCCGTGTATATCAATGATGTCGCTCTTGCTGCTGGTGACTCTCAGATCCACCTCTACGCAGACGACACCATTTTGTATACATCTGGCCCTTCATTGGACACTGTGTTAACAAACCTCCAAACGAGCTTCAATGCCATACAACAATCCTTCAGTAGCCTCCAACTGCTCTTAAACACTAGTAAAACTAAATGCATGCTTTTCAGTCGAACGCTGCTGGCACCCGCCCACCCGACTAGAATCACCACTCTCGACGGGTCTGACCTAGAGTATGTGGACAACTACAAATACCTAGGTGTCTGGTTAGACTGTAAACTCAACTTCCAGACTCACATAAAGAATCTCCAATCCAAAGTTAAATCTAGAATCGGCTTCCTATTTCGCAACAAAGCCTCCTTCACTCATGCTGCCAAACATGCCCTCGTAAAACTGACTATCCTACCGATCCTTGACTTCGGCGATGTCATTTACAAAATAGCCTCCAACACTCTACTCAGCAAATTGGATGTAGTCTATCACAGTGCCATCCGTTTTGTCTCCAAAGCCCCATACACTACCCACCACTGTGACCTGTACGCTCTTGTTGGCTGGTCCTCACTACATGTTCGTCGTCAAACCCACTGGCTCCAGGCCATCTATAAATCACTGCTAGGCAAATCCCCGCCTTATCTTAGCTCATTGGTCACCATAGCAGCACCCACCCGTAGTCTGCGCTCCAGCAGGTATATCTCACTGGTCATTCCCAAAGCCAACACCTCCTTTGGCCGCCATTCCTTCCAGTTCTCTGCTGCCAATGACTGGAACGAATTGCAAAAATCTCTGAAGCTGGAGACTCTTATCTCCCTCAATAACTTTAAGCATCAGTTGTCAGAGCACCTTACCGATCACTGCACCTGTACACAGCCCATCTGAAATTAGCCCACCCAACTACCTCATCCCTATATTGTTATTTATTTTGCTCTTTTGCACCCCAGTATCTCTATTTGCACATAATCTCTTGCACATCTAGCATTCCAGTGTTAATACTATTGTAATTATTCTGCACTATAGCCTATTTATTGCCTTACCTCCATAACTTGCTACATTTGCCCACACTGTATATATATTTTCTGTTGTATTTTTGACTTTATGTTTTTTTACCCCATATGTAACTCTGTGTTGTTTTTATTGCACTGCTTTGCTTTATCTTGGCCAGGTCGCAGTTGTAAATGAGAACCTGTTCTCAACTGGTTTACCTGGTTAAATAAAGGTGAAATAAATAAATAAATATACAACAGCTCAATTCATTGAAGGTACCGAATAGGCTTTTTTAGACCTTTTCTGGAAGTACATACCGGACCTAACAGGAGTAAATGAAGATAGTTGCTCAGCGAGTAACAAAGGTATTTTCACATTATAGGGTACAATGGTGCGAGATGCCCCCTGGGGTAAGACCCCCCCCCCATATTACAGTTCCTCTGGCTGCTACAAGTCTTGATCAACTACACATTTAATCTGTTTCATCAACATTTTTGAAGTCAATGATTTTGCGGTAAATTGATTTAAAAAATGGTCATTTAGAAAATAGTTGTAGGTTAATCCAATGAAGTTAGATCAATTTTTAAAAAATATATACATGTAGGGAAGCCTTAAGATAAATCATCCACTTGTTTAGAGAGAAAAATGTTGATTGTTTTTGAGTAAAGTAGAAATATGTTACTTAGCTGTAATTTAGGCACTGGCTAGCCCCTTTAGCTAACTAGCAACCTCACTAGCAGAAAGTCTGAGGTGAAATAAATGCTACCCAGCTAGTTAGTTAGCATAAACTAATGTCTGCTAGCATAGCTAGCTAGCCCCCAGTTAGCAGGGTTAGGGTTAGGGGTCAGAGTTAGAATAGGGGCCAGGGTTAGGATTAGAATAGGGGTTAGGGTTAGGTTGGGGGTCAGTTCTCCACTGTTCCTAAGATACTTAATGTTGAGACTTCTAGCTCACTCAGGAAAAAAATAATATATAATATATATATAAATATATATATATATAGATATATAGATATATAGATAAAAGAGAAGCAAATGGGTCTGATGTGTTCTATTAAATGGGGAACAAGTGATTTCTTTAAATTTCTTAGAAGCTCAGATATGTTACGTTATGTGCGCATGCGCAGCTTCACTAGAGACTTAAATTATGGCAGCTGGTAATCATTTCACCGCAGACAATCATCAGGAGCACACAGCCCGTTGGTATGTAACTGCGAACTACTCACAGTCTAGCATTAATGTTTAAGTCACTTATATGTTTGAGCACTGAACGTTTACCTCACTGTGTCGGTGTTAGTTGGCCGAGAGTAACTTGTAGCTCGCTGGGTGCGGTAGCTCAGCGACCCAGATGCTGTATAGCATTAGGCAATCATTATCAGCCATTGGCATTGTGCTGATTGTTCGGAGCACTCTGCTGGTTTCTGGTGGCGGTGGTGATAGCGGTGGTTTGGTTCGGTGATCCATGGTGGAGTGCCGCGTTATGTTGCGTTTGTAAATCCTTTGGACGAGGCATGTGGTGGCATGGTCTAAGGCACTGCATCGCAGTGCTAGCTGTGCCACTAGAGATCCTGGTTCGAATCCAGTCTCTGCTGTAGCCGGCTGCAACCGGGAGACCAATGGGGCGGTGCACAATTGGCCCAGCGTCGTCCAGGGTAGGGGAGGGAATGGCCGGCAGGGAGGTAGCTCAGTTGGTAGAGCATGGCGTTTGCAACGCCAGGGTTGTGGGTTCGATTCCCACGGGGGGCCAGTATGAAAAAGAAAAAAAAGAATAATGTATGCACTAACTGTAAGTCGCTCTGGATAAGAGCGTCTGCTAAATAATGTAAAATGTAAAAAAAAATGGGTTCTATGTCCTGTGACAGCGTCCATAGCTACCAGTGAAGGCAGAGTCACTGTGCGCATGCTCCTCTGGCGCTAGGCATTCTGGGTGATGTAGTCAATGTGGAAGCCAGATTTGCCACATTTTTGATGGTGTTGCAGGCTTATTTGATTTTCATTATTTACATTATTATTATATATTATTTTAATAATATATTTACATTATATATTTGAATAATATGTTGTCATTATTTGTTTGTTGTATTTCAGGTTTATGACCTGTGGTCATTTGATTTAAAATAAAATTAAGGACAAAACACGAGTCATGACATTGTGTGCTTCCTGGTGAGCCTTTTCGGAGGGCTAAATAACGAAAAATCCGAACAGTCATAAACCACGGTTCTCCTTTTACATGGATAATGCAAGGACTAGAACATTCGTCATGAGACTAACTTCTGATAAGCTAACAGTTCACCCATAAAGCTGTCTGCTCATCTGCTGACTTACTAGGCAAATCATTAATGAGTGAAAGCCAAGAAGAGGATAGAGTCTACAGTTAAAGGACTACTTAAAACCCAGTTGGCGGAAAACACGTGAACTTGAGTTAAACGCTAGAAAAGTTGGCAAGATGGCAGCATCAGAGGAGGAGCTGGAGAGGCTAAAACAGAAGCGGTCAGCAGCCCAGACTGCGTTCACTAGAAGAGCCAATTACCTCGCCTCCAGAGCTAGTGCACTGGGGGAAAGTGAAATGAGAAGTGAGTGGAGGAACTTTAAAGTGGATCACTCCAGAGTCAGAGATGCAGGGTTTGAGTATGCCACGGCCCTGAGAGAAGTGGACGACGATGAAGTCAAAAAGAAGGCGGAAAACATTGACGGAAAAACAGCGGAATGTGACTAAGTTTGATGAAACTGAACAAATCATCCTGATCAGCTTCTGGACAAGGTTCGCTGAGGCGGAAATTACCACCCTCACTGAAGAGGCTGGATCAGCCATGGACCAGGCCGAGGCAACCAATCACCACCATATGACCAGGAGGGAATGTGAATTGATTCATAGGAACCTGGAACGGGAGGTCTACAACTTCGAACGAGGATTGGATGAGTGGAAAGATTTGATCCCTCGGTCCAAGGCAACAGAGTCAAAGGACCAGATCCGGAAGTTGAAGAAAAGGCGGGAAAAACTGTGGGCTGGGTGGGCATGGAAAGGCGGTTCTCAATCCGACGACGAAGAGAAACTGGGAAAAGTGAAAATTGTGGAGCAGGAGGAGCCAGTTGGGGCTTACAACTACAGGCCCCAGATCAGCCTAGAACGTGCACGCTTGCCCATGTTTGCTGGTAATATGAGGGATTACTACCGCTGGAAAGCTGAATGGGAGGACTTGCAACGTCTGGGAAACCCTCATGGATTGGAAAATGTGAGGAAATTCCATCTCTTGGGAAGCCTAGATAAAAAAGTCAAGAGGGACCTCGTATTGTCCAGCTGTGGATCCGCCAACGACGTGTTCAGACTCCTGGACAACAAGTACGGAAATAAGCCGAAAATAGTGCTGCTGATTGCACAAGAAGTGCAAGGACTTTTCCCCATCAAAGGAAACCATCCAAGGAAGACAATCGAACTGATTCAAGCCGTGGAGAGAGCTCTTCGTGACCTACAAGTCTTAGGGGAGGAAGATGCTGTAAAGAACCGAGTGGTTGTGCAGTCGATTGAAAGTAAGCTTCCTGACTCCCTGAAAGAAAAGTGGTTAACACACAAAAATGACCCTGGAAGCAGGTTTTCACCACTTCGACTGTCTACTGCAATACTTGAAAAAGCAGGAGGACATTCTCGAGGAGCTAGACCAGCTACAGCCTAGCCCGGCGGACAATACTGAGAGGTCAAGCGAAAAGAAAAAAGAAAGGAGGGCATTCACCAGAGCCACATCAGGAAACACCCTAAAGGGCTCTCAACCAAGCTCATGCATCACATGTGGAGACAACGAGCATGGAGGTAGGCTGTTCGCCTGCAAGGTCTTCAAGAAGCTCAATCTGACAGGCAAGAAGGCTCAGTTTAGGAGAGCAGGAGCATGCTTTAAGTGCTTGCGCCTTCATGGTGACGATGGCGGCTGCACACAAAAGTATCTATGCTCAAAGGATGACTGTCAGAAAGAGGGCTCTTCAGACCACAATTACTTGCTCTGTCCAAAGCCACAGATCAAGAAGAAAGAGGAAAAGAGCGGAGAGCAGAGCGATGCAAAATTGGGGAAAAGGGGGCTTGGACTAACCAACAAACAGGAGGAGCTCCTTGCCAAACTTTCTCCAGAGCTGCGAGCAGAGTTCAAAGAAGCCTTTTCAAATAAGATCACAACAAAAGTGTGTGCTAGCACTGGTTGTGAGCCAAAAGAGTGCCCTGTCATAATGATGCTGTTGGATGTGACGACAAACTCTGGCCAGCTAGTCGGTACGTTGATTGATCTCGCTTCAGATACTAATTATATCTCTAATAAAGCAGCAGAGCGTCTCAAGCTAAATGGTGAGAACATTAAGTTGATTGTCCAAGGTGTTGGAGGGATGGAGAAAACCATTAGTACCAAGAAGTATACCCTGAGGCTGAGAGTAAAAACTCCCAAAGGTACAATAGCAGAGCACAAACTCCTTTGTTACGGCTTGGAAGATGTTGCGAAGGTGAACCAAGCTGTCACGCCACAGCAACTGCAGAAGTTCTTTCCAAATGTTCCACTCAAGGACTTGGTCCGGCCCGAAAAGATCGACCTGTTGATTAGCCACAGGGAGGGTCGCCTGGTCCCACAGCCAGTCAGAGTAGTTGGAGACCTCGTCCTCTGGGATGGCCCCCTTGGGAAGACTGTTGGTGGAACGCATCCTGACCTCTTTGAAGTGATAGACCTAGCAGTGCACAGGTCTGAAACACATTTCGCTAGGTCAATGAGAACAGCTTCAAGGGCGTACAAAGAGATTCTCGTGAAGACGGAAGGACCCAGGGAGTTTCTGTGGAAGAAGAAGACGCAATTCTCCGAAACACTGCAACTACCAACAAATACGTTTTTGAATGGTTCAAGTGGGACACTATTGGCGCCGCCTGTGATCCTCAGTGTGGTGGCTGCAGATGTGGTAGGTGCCCCCCTGGAGGCAAGGAAATAACCCTAGGAGAGGAAAGAGACTTGGAGAAAATAAAGGAATGTCTCACCTACGTGCAAGCTGACAAGCACAGCGAATCCCCTCACTGGGACGCAGCTTACCCGTGGAAAGGAGACCCTGCAACGCTGCCTGACAATCGACATGCAGTGGAAGCAACCTTTTTAAACACTGAGAAACGACTGGAGAGGGAGCCGGAATGGAAGGCTGCGTACAGAGAGCAAATCCACGATATGGTCTCGAGGGGCTGCCGTTAAAGTCACCCAAGAGGAAATCGAGAGATGGAAGGGACCTAAGTGGTATATCAGTCATTTAGTTGCTCCTAATCCTCACTCAACCACTACCCCTGTAAGAATTGTCTGGAACAGTAGCCAAGAATTCATGGGAATAAGTTTAAATGACCTACTGTACAAGGGTCCTGACGTCCTAAATCAGATAAGGGGTGTGCTTCTGAGATTCAGGACTGGGTTGTACGCCGCCCTGGCCGATGTGAAAAACATTTACAACTCTGTCTGGCTAGAAGACAAAGAAGTACACCTCCATCGATTCCTCTGGAGAGACAATCCTGAGGAGGTGATCGAAGTCTTTGCTGTCGTCAGGGTCAACATTGGCGATAAACCTGCTGGTTGTATCGCCCAGGTGGCAATGAGAGAAACAGCCAACCTGCCCCAGTTTGCAGCCATGGTTGAGGAGCGCAAAGTTGTGGTAGAAGATAGTTATGTGGATGACATCTTGACGTCCCACAATGACTTGCGGATACTGGAGAAAATCACCAAAGGAGTGGAAAAGATCTTAAAGGCTGGAGGCTTCTCCCTTAAGCCATGGGTCTTATCAGGCCAAAGTGGGAGGTCCGTCAACCACAACTGATGCCAGTATCAGTAAGACAACTGTGCGTGTGCCCAAAATGCTGGTGTTACCCAACCAGATGCGGGACGAAGAAAGCAAAGCACTTGGAGTCGGCTATGAACCAGAGACTGACAAACTTCGTGTGATGACCTCCGTAAATTTCTCAAAGAAGAGAGGAAAGATGAGGACAGGAGTCGATTTGCGCGAAGAGGAAGTCTGAGGTAAAACTCCAAACCCATTGACCCGTCGGATGCTGCTAAGCCAGATCGCTGGATTCTACGACCCCATTGGTCCTGCCACACCCGCAAAGCAGAAAGGGGTGATGCTTGTGAGAGAAGCTTACCAAGAAGCGAGTATAAGCAGTCCAGTTAAAGACACTTGGGATGACCCACTCTCACCAAAACTACGGGAGGCTTCCATAAGACTCCTCGAAGAATATGTGAGACTTGCCCAGATCAGGTTCGAAAGAAGCCTCACACCAACTGGAGCCATAGGCCATCCAATGGGAGTCACGTTTTCAGATTGGAGTGAGGCTTCCTACGGCGTGGTGCTCTATCTCCGTTGGGAGACGCAGAATGGGGTCGTAGTGAGGCTGGTTGAGTCAAAAGCAAAGCTTACCCCTCTCAACCAGAAAGGAGACGTGATTAAGGCAGAGGTATGTGGTGCTGTCTTTTCGATCCGCCTGAGAAAATACCTTGTAAAGCACTGCCGCATCAAGGTCGCACGCTGGGTCCACTTCGTGGATAGCCAAACAATCCTGGGAGCAATTCACAAGGATAGCTATGGCTACCAAACTTTCTTCGCTAACCGCATCGGAGAGATCCAGAAGGCTGGACCAGTGGAAGACTGGAGGTGGATTGAGGGCAACCTGAACATAGCAGACATCATCACAAGGGGAACAACTGAGGAGGAACTCGATGAAGGGTCAGAGTGGCAACAAGGCCCAGAGTTCCTGAGTTGGCCTGAGGCTGAGTGGCCTGTGAAGACAGCCAGTGAGATAGTGACCAGCGTGGCTGATGACGGTAAAAGGTTGCAGAGAAGAGCGTTCTCAGCTGTAGTCACCAGGTCTCAGGCAGAAAAATTCTCAGACCCCAGCAATACTGATGTTGGGGCAGACTTGCAAGACTCTGCACCGCGACCGCAGATGAAATACCAAGGTCCAACTCCAGCAGTAGAGAGGCCAAAGAGGAAGCCCTGGGGTGTAGCTCTAGTGCGCCTTGTTGGGCCCGAACGATTCAGTAGCTTGTCTAAATTGTGTGGAACAATCGCCTGGGTTCGAAGAGCTGCAGAATCCTGGCTGAGGACAAGCTACCAAGCCTCGAGCTCAGCAAAGTGGGAGGTGAGGGGCCCCAGGCTGTCTGTGGGAGAGAGAACGGCGGCTTTCCAAGACCTAGCCCTTGCGGCCCAAGACGGCGTGAACTTTCAGGATACGACCTTAAACCGCCTTGTTGTGATTAAAGATGACAACAATGGACTCTTACTTTGTGGTGGTAGAGTCCAGTCTTGGAATGAAGACGGAACCGCTGTACCTTTAATCCGGTCGTGGCTGGGGGCCTTGCTTGCGAGGGAAGCTCACGAAGCAAATCATGAAGGGGTGGCTGCCACACTGCTGCACACTAAAAGAAAGGCCTGGGTTGTGCAAGGTCGGAGGACAGTGAAGAAGGTGGTCAACAGGTGCATCACTTGCAAGAAGCAAAGAGCCCGGCTGTGCCAGCAAATGATGAGCGCTCTTCCTCAGGAACGTACCAGTAGAACGAACCCATTCGAGTATACTACACTAGACCTCTTTGGACCCTTTGAAGTGAGGGACGCTGTTAAGAAAAGAACCAAGAAAAAGGTCTGGGGAGTCGTGTATTGCTGCATGACTTCCAGAGCCGTCCATGCTGATCTCGTCGACGACCAGTCTTCTGAGAGCTTTCTTCAGGCCTACTCCCGGTTCACTGCTCTGAGGGGGCATCCCAAAAAGCTATGGTCAGACAGAGGCACAAACTTCTTGGGCGCCAGGCCTGCTATGAGAGAGCTACACAAGCACCTGGCCTGTTTGCAGAAGGCATCCGTTGAAGACAAGGCTGCCAGAAATAGCACAGAGTGGCAATGGGACTTTCATCCTGCTGACTCGCCACACAGGAATGGAGCAGCAGAGGCAGCTGTCAAGCTCCTTAAAAGAGCTCTTAACAGTCTTGGCGGAACAACTGGCTGCTACACCTGGGGGGAGTTCCAGACCCTTCTCTACTCTGCAGCCAACTTGACTAATGAGCGACCCATCGACGCCAGGGCACAGGAACAAGAGGACTCAGTGGAGTACTTGACCCCCAACTCCCTTATCCTGGGGCGCACCGGACAGGGAGGAGACATACACAGAATCGACATGGAAACCCGCTCTTGGCACAGACTGAGGGCTGTCCAGGCTGGAGTTGACAGGTTCTGGAAGAAATGGAGTGAACTGGCAGGACCAAACTTGTTCATACGACACAAGTGGCACAGAGCAGAGAGAAGTATCAAGGTTGGAGACGGAGTCTGGATTGCGGACCAGAACGCTCTAAGGGGGCAGTTCCGGCTCGGCCGGGTTGCTACAAAATATCTAGACGAGAAGGGGGTTGTCCGGGATGCGGATATAACAACCTGCATGGGTCTTCCTGCTCCCATGGTTCCCAGGGCCCAGAGAAAGGACTCTACCATTCACACGACAATCGTCATTCGCAGGGATGTGCGGAGGTTGGTGATCTTGATTCCTGCTGAAGACCAAGAGGAGGTAAGATAAGTCCTTGCCATGGGTACCCAAAGACTGTGACTCTGTGTTCTTTGCTTAGCTAGCGGGTAACCCTGGGAGGCAACTGAGTGCTTCAAGGGCAAACCTACACTCAGTAGGAGGAAAGGTGGTGGAGCCTACCTCCTTAGTTAATACATGTTTGTTTGTAAATGCCTACAAAGACTGGACTTTAGTTTGAAATTCTCACTGAGAGACTCAAGAGACTGTGCCCTCCTTGGATCTTCGATCAGTCGGCCAAGTGGGAGGTGTTGAGACTTCTAGCTCACTCAGGAAAAAATAAAATATATATATATATATATATACAGTGGGGAAAAAAAGTATTTAGTCAGCCACCAATTGTGCAAAGTTCTCCCACTTAAAAAGATGAGAGAGGCCTGTAATTTTCATCATAGGTACACGTCAACTATGACAGACAAATTGAGAAAAGAAAATCCAGAAAATCACATTGTAGGATTTTTATGAATTTATTTGCAAATTATGGTGGAAAATAAGTATTTGGTCACCTACAAACAAGCAAGATTTCTGGCTCTCACAGACCTGTAATTTCTTCTTTAAGAGGCTCCTCTGTCCTCCACTCGTTACCTGTATTAATGGCACCTGTTTGAACTTGTTATCAGTATAAAAGACACCTGTCCACAACCTCAAACAGTCACACTCCAAACTCCACTATGGCCAAGACCAAAGAGCTGTCAAAGGACACCAGAAACAAAATTGTAGACCTGCACCAGGCTGGGAAGACTGAATCTGCAATAGGTAAGCAGCTCGGTTTGAAGAAATCAACTGTGGGAGCAATTATTAGGAAATGGAAGACATACAAGACCACTGATAATCTCCCTCGATCTGGGGCTCCACGCAAGATCTCACCCCGTGGGGTCAAAATGATCACAAGAACAGTGAGCAAAAATCCCAGAACCACACGGGGGGACCTAGTGAATGACCTGCAGAGAGCTGGGACCAAAGTAACAAAGCCTACCATCAGTAACACACTACGCCGCCAGGGACTCAAATCCTGCAGTGCTAGACGTGTCCCCCTGCTTAAGCCAGTACATGTCCAGGCCCGTCTGAAGTTTGCTAGAGTGCATCCAGAAGAGGATTGGGAGAATGTCATATGGTCAGATGAAACCAAAATATAACTTTTTGGTAAAAACTCAACTCGTTGTGTTTGGAGGACAAAGAATGCTGAGTTGCATCCAAAGAACACCATACCTACTGTGAAGCATGGGAGTGAAAAACATCATACTTTGGGGCTGTTTTTCTGCAAAGGGACCAGGACGACTGATCCGTGTAAAGGAAAGAATGAATGGGGCCATGTATCGTGAGATTTTGAGTGAAAACCTCCTTCCATCAGCAAAGGGCATTGAAGATGAAACGTGGCTGGGTCTTTCAGCATGACAATGATCCCAAACACACCGCCCGGGCAATGAAGGAGTGGCTTCGTAAGAAGCATTTCAAGGTCCTGGAGTCTCCAGATCTCAACCCCATAGAAAATCTTTGGAGGG
Organism: Coregonus clupeaformis; assembly: GCF_020615455.1. NCBI lineage: Eukaryota > Metazoa > Chordata > Actinopteri > Salmoniformes > Salmonidae > Coregonus > Coregonus clupeaformis. Next base: position 12,013,207 of record NC_059205.1, read on the forward strand.
GAGTTGAAAGTCTGTGTTGCCCAGCGACAGCCCCAAAACATCACTGCTCTAGAGGAGATCTGCATGGAGGAATGGGCCAAAATACCAGCAACAGTGTGTGAAAACCTTGTGAAGACTTACAGAAAACGTTTGACCTGTGTCATTGCCAACAAAGGGTATATAACAAAGTATTGAGAAACTTTTTGTTATTGACCAAATACTTATTTTCCACCATCATTTGCAAATAAATTCATAAAAAATCATACAATGTGATTTTCTGGATTTTTTTCTCATTTTGTCTGTCATAGTTGACGTGCACCTATGATGAAAATTACAGGCCTCTCTCATCTTTTTAAGTGGGAGAACTTGCACAAGTGGTGGCTGACTAAATACTTTTTTCCCCACTGTATATACACTGCTCAAAAAAATAAAGGGAACACTTAAACAACACAATGTAACTCCAAGTCAATCACACTTCTGTGAAATCAAACTGTCCACTTAGGAAGCAACACTGATTGACAATAAATTTCACATGCTGTTGTGCAAATGGAATAGACAATAGGTGGAAATTATAGGCAATTAGCAAGACACCCCCAATAAAGAAGTGGTTCTGCAGGTGGTGACCACAGACCACTTCTCAGTTCCTATGCTTCCTGGCTGATGTTTTGGTCACTTTTGAATGCTGGCGGTGCTTTCACTCTAGTGGTAGCATGAGACGGAGTCTACAACCCACACAAGTGGCTCAGGTAGTGCAGCTCATCCAGGATGGCACATCAATGCGAGCTGTGGCAAGAAGGTTTGCTGTGTCTGTCAGCGTAGTGTCCAGAGCATGGAGGCGCTACCAGGAGACAGGCCAGTACATCAGGAGACGTGGAGGAGGCCGTAGGAGGGCAACAACCCAGCAGCAGGACCGCTACCTCCGCCTTTGTGCAAGGAGGAGCATGAGGAGCACTGCCAGAGCCCTGCAAAATGACCTCCAGCAGGCCACAAATCTGCATGTGTCTGCTCAAATGGTCAGAAACAGACTCCATGAGGGTGGTATGAGGGCCCGACGTCCACAGGTGGGGGTTGTGCTTACAGCCCAACACCGTGCAGGACGTTTGGCATTTGCCAGAGAACACCAAGATTGGCAAATTCGCCACTGGCGCCCTGTGCTCTTCACAGATGAAAGCAGGTTCACACTGAGCACATGTGACAGATGTGACAGAGTCTGGAGACGCCGTGGAGAATGTTCTGCTGCCTGCAACATCCTCCAGCATAACCGATTTGGCGGTGGGTCAGTCATGGTGTGGGGTGGCATTTCTTTGGGGGGCCGCACAGCCCTTCATGTGCTCGCCAGAGGTAGCCTGACTGCCATTAGGTACCGAGATGAGATTCTCAGACCCCTTGTGAGACCATATGCTGGTGCGGTTGGCCCTGGGTTCCTCCTAATGCAAGACAATGCTAGACCTCATGTGGCTGGAGTGTGTCAGCAGTTCCTGCAAGAGGAAGGCATTGATGCTATGGACCGCCCGTTCCCCAGACCTGAATCCAATTGAGCACATCTGGGACATCATGTCTCGCTCCATCCACCAACGCCACGTTGCACCACAGACTGTCCAGGAGATGGCGGATGCTTTAGTCCAGGTCTGGGAGGAGATCCCTCAGGAGACCATCTGCCACCTCATCAGGAGCATGCCCAGGCGTTGTAGGGAGGTCATACAGGCACGTGGGGCCACACACACTACTGAGCCTCATTTTGACTTGTTTTAAGGACATTACATCAAAGTTGGATCAGCCTGTAGTGTGGTTTTCCACTTTAATTTTGAGGGTGACTCCAAATCCAGACCTCCATGGGTTGATACATTTGATTTCCATTGATAATTTTTGTGTGATTTTGTTGTCAGCACATTCAACTATGTAAAAAAAAAGTATTTAATAAGATTATTTCATTCATTCAGATCTAGGATGTGTTGTTTAAGTGTTCCCTTTATTTTGAGCAGTGTATATATATAGATAAAAGAGAAGCAAATGGGTCTGATGTGTTCTATTAAATGGGGAACAAGTGATTTCTTTAAGTTTCTTAGATGCTCATATATGTTACGTTATGCGCGCATGCACAGCTTCACTAGAGACTTAAATTATGGCAGTTGGTAATCATTTCACCGCAGACAATCATCAGGAGCACACAGCCCGTTGGTATGTAACTGCGAACTACTCACAGTCTAGCATTAATGTTTAAGTCACTTATATGTTTGAGCACTGAACGTTTACCTCACTGTGTCGGTGTTAGTTGGCCGAGAGTAACTTGTAGCTCGCTGGGTGCGGTAGCTCAGCGACCCAGATGCTGTATAGCATTAGGCTATCATTATCAGCCATTGGCGTTGTGCTGATTGTTCGGAGCACTCTGCTGGTTTCTAGTGGCGGTGGTGATAGCGGTGGTTTGGTTCGGTGATCCATGGTGGAGTGCTGCGTTATGTTGCATTTGTGCGTGTGTAAATCCTTTGGACGAGGCATGTGGTGCCATGGGTTCTATGTCCTGTGACAGCGTCCATAGCTACCAGTGAAGGCAGAGTCACTGTGCGCATGCTCCTCTGGCGCTAGGCATTCTGGGTGATGTAGTCAATGTTTTTAAGCCAGATTTGCCACATTTTTGATGGTGTTGCAGGCTTATTTGATTTTCATTATTTACATTATTATTATATATTATTTGAATAATATATTTACATTATGTATTTGAATAATATATTGTCATTATTTGTTTGTTGTATTTCAGGTTTATGACCTGTGGTCATTTGATTTAAAATAAAATTAAGGACAAAACACGAGTCATGACATTGTGTGCTTCCTGGTGAGCCTTTTCGGAGGGCTAAATAACGAAAAATCCGAAATTTGTTATTTTCAGATGAGAGTTTACAAGAAAATATATGATCGTGGTGGCTATGGCGAAGATGCGCTTCGTTGTGCCCTGAATGCTATTGAAAATGGGCAGGGCATTAAGGCAGATGCCCGTGCTTTTAATATGCTACCCAAAACCCTGAGGCGCCACCGAGACAAGCATGCCAAAACCTCAGGCCACAGTCATTTGGGTGGGTTACCAGTCTTCACTGGCTCTTCCGAATGTGACCTGGTGAGTCATATCAAAAAAATGGAAAGAGCCCTTTTTGGACTTACAGTAGTGGTCAAAAGTTTTGAGAATGACACAAATACTAATTTTCACAAAGTCTGCTGCCTCAGTTTTGATGATGGCAATTTGCATATACTCCAGAATGTAATGAAGTGATCAGATGAATTGCAATTAATTGCAAAGTCCCTCTTTGCCATGAAAATGAACTTAATCCCAAAAAACATTTCCACTGCATTTCAGCCCTGCCACAAAAGGACCAGCTGCCATCATGTCAGTGATTCTCTCGTTAACACAGGTGAGAGTGTTGACGAGGACAAGGCTGGAGATCACTCTGTCATGCTGATTGAGTTAGAATAACAGACTGGAAGCTTTTAAAAGGAGGGTGGTGCTTGAAATCATTGTTCTTCCTCTGTTAACCATGGTTACCTGCAAGGAAACACGTGCCGTCATCATTGCTTCGCACAAAAAGGGCTTCACAGGCAAGGATATTGCTGCTAGTAAGATTGCACCTAAATCAACCATTTATCGGATCATCAAGAACTTCAAGGAGAGAGGTTTAATTGTTGTGAAGAAGGCGTCAGGACTGTCTCCTAAAGTTGATTCAGCTGCGGGATCGGGGCACCACCAGTGCAGAGCTTTCTCAGGAATGGCAGCAGGCAGGTGTGAGTGCATCTGCACGCACAGTGAGGCAAAGACTTTTGGAGGATGGCCTGGTGTCAAGAAGGGCAGCAAAGAAGCCACTTCTTTCCAGGAAAAACATCAGGGACAGACTGATATTCTGCAAAAGGTACAGGAATTGGACTGCTGAGGACTGGGGTAAAGTCATTTTCTCTGATGAATCCCCTTTCCGATTGTTTGGGGCATCCGGAAAACACCTTGTCCGGAGAAGAAAAGGTGAGCGCTACCATCAGTCCTGTGTCATGCCAACAGTAAAGCATCCTGAGACGATTCATGTGTGGGGTTGCTTCTCAGCCAAGGGAGTGGACTCACTCACAATTTTGCCTAAGAACACAGCCATGAATAAAGAATGGTACCAACACATCCTCCGAGAGCAACTTCTCCCAACCATCCAAGAACAGTTTGGTGACGACCAATGCTTTTTCCAGCATGATGGAGCACCTTGCCATAAGGCAAAAGTGATAACTAAGTGGCTCGGGGAAAAAAACATCGACATTTTGGGTCCATGGCCAGGAAACTCCCCAGATCTTAATCCCATTGAGAACTTGTGGTCGATCCTCAAGAGGCGGGTGGACAAACAAAAACCCACAAATTCTGACAAACCTGCCATCAGTCAGGATGTGGCCCAGAAGTTCATTGACAGCGTGCCAGGGCGGATTGCAGAGATCTTGAAAAAGAAGGGCCAACACTGCAAATATTGACTCTTTGCATAAACTTAATGTAATTGTCAATAAAAGCCTTTGACACTTATGGAATGCTTGTAATTATACTTCAGTATACCATAGTAACATCTGACAAAAATATTTAATAACACTGAAGCAGCGAACTTTGTGAAACTTGTGTCATTCTCAAAACTTTTGACCACGACTGTACATCATGGGATATCTGAAAACTTGTCTTTGACCTGGTGGAGAGGATGGGAATCCAAAACACATTCAATAAATAAAGGCGGTTGACAGGCATAGCCTGGTTTTACGGTTTTATGAAGCAGCACCCAGAATTATCCATCCGTATCCCACAAGCAACCAGACTGGCTTGAGCTGTTGACTTCACCCCCACCATGACCTCTACCCTGCCACACCCTCCGCCACAACCTCTGCCACAACATCAACCTCTGCCACAACCTCCACCCCACAGCCTACCCAGCACCCACAGGTCTCCAGTGACCTTGCTCCGAATGTTGGTAAGAAAAAATATCAGCACTTATTTTAAGAAATACTGTACATAGAAGCATATAGAGTGATTAGAAATAATTGTTAATTGAACCAATAATCATGAGTTCTTGTTGTTTGTTTGTTTTTGTTAAAAGTACCAGTTCTACAACAACAAACAGCAGCAGAGGTCATATTGGAGTTGTCCCACAGGCCAAGGATACAGGAGGCGAGGCCTAGGAAAAGAAAGCCTGAGTCGGCTACAGTCCTGACGGCCTTATCCCACTAGAGGTTCCTGGAGGACAAGTCAAAAAAACTAAGAGAGAAGGAAGATAGCCGTGACACTGAAGAAAGCCGTGACACTGAATAAAGCCGTGACACTGAAGAAAGCCGTAACACTGAAGAAAGCCGTAACACTGAAGAAAGCTGTGTCACTGAATAAACACTGAAGAAAGCTGTGACACTGAAGAAACCTGTGACACTGAAGAAAGCTGTGACACTGAAGAAAGCTGTGGTGCCACTGAAAAAAGGTTGTTCCAGTATCCAAAACCACAACATACACCCTAAAAGAAGGGGATGCAGAATGCTTGTTCAGTAACGAGCTCTTCTCTGTTACCGCTGGGGACTAGATACGGTGCCAGCACTGTCAGAGGTCGGCTCACGAGCTATGCTCAAATTGAACTGGGGTGGGATTCACTTGCGACCTCTGTGTCAATAAAAAAATCTGGGACAATGCCATTGTGTTAAGTTATTGTCATTGTTATGAAATGTTTAGTGTGTGTGTTTAATCAATATTTAATCAGTTATATTCCAATGAATTTGTCATTTTTAAAATAAGGAAATATTACAAACTATTGATTACTAGGGGTGTAACGATTCGTTTTAACAACGATTCGATTTGTATCACGATTCGTGGTTGTCGATACGGTTCAAGGACGATATTGGTTCATTTAGAACGATACGATCCGAAACGATTCAGTGACTTGAAATCGATTCAGTAACCTTTTAGCCAAAAATTCAACCAGTGTGACTGAAATAAATACCTGGATACTGGACAGTGCAGGTGAAGTTTCCTAGATTCCTGTTTCTTGTAAGGACCGCAATGGTGGCTTGATAATTTCTCGCTCGTCGGCTTCTCCTCTGTCGTCCGCCATGCTATGTTTTGTTGTCTTTGCGCCTTTGCGCTGCTGCTGGCGCGGGCGATGACGTCACGGATAGGCAGACTGAATCGGAGTAATGTTTAAATCCTTTATCATTAAAAGTGCTAAGAAAAAACATCCATATAAAGTCTGACGTGCTTAAATCCAATGGGTTATTTCCTAGTATCGATACAATCGATTTATTACATTTTAAAACGATGTTAGATTGATATATGTTGTCCAAAAGGCCAACTCGCCGAGCACAGATCGATGTAGTTGGATCATAGGAATATAAATCGATACATCGATGTAGTAGATGGATCGTTACACCCCTATTGATTACCGTTTGTTTTTGAATTTCATTTTAAAGACTGCTGGGATTTAAAAATCTTGCCTTATTCAAATGATAGTGAGTTTAGTTTAACTGTACATAATGGAGTGTAAGAAAAAGGTAAAAGAAGAAAGACAATTGATTTGCAGGTGAGATAAAAAAAATAGGGACCATTCTGTGAAACCCCATGGCACAATCTACTGTTGGGGTAAAAACTTACCCCAGGGAGGGGGGGCATCTTACCCCGGTAGCTGGGCAAAATCCCCCTTTCCTACAAAATACATTTTATTAAATAACTACAAATCTGTTAACTGTAGCCATTTATTTTCCTTTTATAGTTTGTTACCCTAAGCATGGCCATCATCCACCTACATGGGGCGTCTTACCCCGTGTTCAGAGTTTTGTCAGACAAATTAAAATGAAGCAGTTGAGCTGACAAAGCTCAAATGACTCTTTGGCTTCTCTTTTGAAGCTCAAGTTTCCGAAGAAGCTTATTTACATATTGCTTTAGCTCCCTACTGCCGAAACCAGAGGGTTTTGTATCACTTTAGGGGAATAACTTATGAAATACACTTCACATGAAATAAATTAAGGTTTCATTCATGGTTATTGATTGTGAGCCCAGTGGAGGACTTAGGAAATGTGATATTTGTTATCCTCAGCCATAGTAAAAAGCAGACAGACAAGCTTGCAGAGCTGTCTAATGGGAGTTTGAATCGGAGCTTCCTGGGCGTTGGAGAGGAGAAACGTCATAGTCCTACTCATCGTCGACATCTCTAACGCACAGATACTGGGGCATGTCAGCCCTAGCTATGGAAACAGAATTTCCATATAACATAAGGGTGTATTATACACTAGTGTAACACTGGTGTTACAGTTGAAAAGCAGCATAATAGTTGCACTAGTTAATATTTTATCCATTTGCCAGAGGCTTTTTAAATAGTCATGCAAACATCATACAGTGACAGTAAAATCGATGTGAAAACCATTATCATTATTTTACATAAGCGCGCCATTAGGCTACATCCCCCAGCCTAAATGACAACTTCCTCCCCTTGGCGGCAATCCCTCCTCCAATTGATGGACTGACACATGTATCTGCGCGGTGTTAGCTGTTGCTGGAAACTTTGTATGAGTGAACATGTTTTGGTGATTGAGAAAGATTGCAGAGTGTAGTGCGCGAAGGATGCATTTCCGAAAATTCACAGGGAACAAATAAAGAGATGATGGCATCATCTACGGTTGCTTAGCGCCTACTTGCCTGAACTGCCACGGGCATGGAGTCAGACAGTACCAAGAGTTTCTGGTTTCGGACACTGAGTGCTCTCCGCAACATTTCGAGGAAATAACAATTATGTTATTCAAGTGATAGTGGACATTTACCAAACTCGATTCAAAGTATCTTTGCATCGCTGTAATTCATAATGTCTGATCAGAATTACTACTGGACTGTTTTGCCCAGCTACAAAACAAGTTTTGTGACTGGGGCCATGATGAAAAGATCAAAAAGGTAATCTGATTTTCTTCTATCAACCGACTTGTTGAACTATTTTAATCAGTGATCATGCAAGTTTTTATGGATGGGACCGTGCAGCCTATTGAATTAGGCATTTTGGTTGTCTGAGTCAAAGCTTTAGCACAAGACTACAGGGACAACTATTCAGGAAAATGACGTCGCATATTTAATAACCATAAGGCTATGTTTAAGATTTCCTTCAGTTACAGCGTACATTTTCATTAACAACAATAGCACAAATTGGACCTTGTTTTCACGTTGATGTTCAGTCTGGTTTCGTGTTGTGATTTCTCTACTCTACAACAACGTGTCGGATTACATCCGCCCTAGTTTTGTTTCCGATAGAGAAACGTGGCCATTGTAGGCTATGGGGTTATAGTTGCCTATGATGTTTTGACTTACAGAACCCGCAGCTGTATAGGGAGGGACTCCGTGTTCTTCATGCAGAAGGCTCACAACATGTTCGTTACAGTATAGGATATAATCTAGCAAAGATATATAAGTAAAACTGTATAATTTATTCATATTAATATTTAGTGATATTAACTTTATAGAAAAGTCAGGGTAAACATTTAATATTTCTTGGGTCTCTAAATCGGAAAGCGTTCCACAGGGATGCTGGCCAATGTTAACTCCAATGCCTCCCACAGTTGTGTAAAGTTGGCTGGATGTCCTTTAGGTGGTGGACCAATCTTTATACACATGTTGCAGTTCTTGACACACTCAAACCCGTGCGCCTGGCACCTACTATTATACACTGTACAAAGGCACTTAAATCTTTTGTTTTGCACATTCATCCTCTGAATGGCACACACACACACAATCCATGTCTCAATTGTCTCAAGGCTTAAAAATCCTTCTTTAACCTGTCTCCTCTCCTTCATCTACACTGATTGAAGTGGATTTAACAGGTGACATCAATAAGGAATCGTAGCATTCACCTGGTCACTCTATGTCAGTGTTTCCCAAACTCGGTCCTCGGGACCCCAACGTCTAGCCCTAGCATTACACAGATGATTCAAATAATTAAAGCTTGATGATTAGTTTATTATTTGAATCAGCTGTGTAGTGCTAGCGCAAAAACCAAAACGTGCACCCCTTGGGGTCCCGAGGACCGAGTTTGGGAAACACTGGTCTATGTCTTGGAAAGAGCAGGAGTTCCTAATGTTTTGTCCAGTCAGTGTATGTGTCGTACAAGTTTGTCCATAGCCTACTACAGTTTTTTTTTAAATCCTGCCGGTGGATGTGGACAAATCTCATGGTGCGTCTGACAGCTAACACCAGCAGTGTCAACCGCCAAGCATTCACCACAATCTCTGTTGGTTCATGACACATCTGTCGGTCTACTATTTGTACTTAGCTTCCTGATGCATGGTACTGTGCAAGTCCCTGCAAAGTCCCTACAAGCAATACAGCTTGTTGTTTAACTGAGACCGAGATATACATTATTTATATTGCCTCAGAGCATTGTGGTTATGATTTTGATTTAATCTTGGAAGGTTGTTTTTGCAAATGAAAATTGGTTCTCAAACAATTGACCTGGAGAGATCAAAGTTGGATAAATGTATATATTAATTACATTCATTTTATTACAAGGGGATCTTTTGTGTTTTCAGTTTAGTTCTTCTATTAAACAAACATCTCTCCCAGTTCATGGCTTTGGTTTGAGGGGCATGAATCTGATCTCCATGCCGACCCAGAAATGTCAGGCTTAGTTGTCGTCTGAGCTCCTCAATTACTTTAGGTCACTGCCAACGAAATGGCATTGGTATTACAGTGGCCCTGTGGCAGCGCAACGTCAACAATGGGGCTGGGGATCAGTCATCTACGAAACAAACAAACTGAAAATGAGTTCCTTCCATTCTGTAAATCTACCCCTGGCCATGGAGACATGGAGCCTGGTGGGGACACACCTGCAGGCGCCATAGCCTTCCAAGAACAGAGACAGCGTTCTTAACTAATGGACTGCTGAGCTGACTAATTTGTGTTAAACAAAAGTTGTCCAATTGAACCAAATTAGATGGTAATTCTACTGCCTACGATGTGAGGTAGGGCTACAAGCCAAAAACAAGAGCTCCAAATTGTTTTCCAAGACAACATTTAAATTAGAAATGAATTCCACAAACGTGGTGAAATGTACATACTGTATCATTCAGGCCAAATAATCATAACACCTGCATGTTACAACCAAGCCCCAATATCACGACTCGGTTTACATTCCACTACTCTAATGTGTCACACAAAACAATTCTCTCCCTTTTCCACACAGTTGCCGTAACAACAAGAGAAGGAGTCTGGCAGTCGGGACCCCATCGCCCACACTCTCACGACCTCTCTCACCTCTCCCCCTCGCCACAGGTAGGTGTTGTTTTCAGCTGTCTCTGCACTGCACTCAGCATGCGATAAAGAGAGAGCAGACCAATCAGTATGTTGTAAAAACATAGCAGACCAATCAGTATGTGATAAACGTATAGCAGACCAATCAGCATGTGGCATTAAAGAGACAGCAGACCAATCTGACCTTTCCAGTGCAGTATACCAGCTAACCACATGATGCTATACAGTATGTTCAGAGTTTTCTCAGACAAATGAAAATGAAGCAGCTGAGCTGACAAAGCTCAAATTACTCTTTTGCTTCTCTTTTGAAGCTCAAGTTTCCGAAGAAGCTTATTTACATATTGCTTTAGCTCCCTACTGCTGAAACCAGAGGGTTTTGTATCACTTTAGGGGAATAACTGATGAAATACACTTCACATGAATTAAATAAAGGTTTCATTCATGGTTATTGATTGTGAGCCCAGTGGAGGACTTAGGAAATGTGATAATTGTTATCCTCAGCCATAGTAAAAGCAGACAGACATGCTTATTTTCATCATAACAAATCAGGTTGTCTAGACAGTTTATAAAAGTTTAATGCTACGGACGGAGTTGAGAGTTATCAAGGGAGCGTGCATTAGGCCTATCACAAAACCCTGTCCTCTCCAGACCACATGCTCGTAAATACGCGTTGAGTTGATTGAATTCAGTTCCACCAGAGACTGATTGCTTTGTATTTAGGGCCGCTTGTCCTTTACTTGTGCGTCATCAGCTCCCAAGAAAGACAGCATCCTGCAGTTATAACAACCTATTTCTTCATTATTAAAAACATGTCCCAGTGATAAAACACTGACAGTCTGATTGTTGTGTTTCAGCTGGAAGTAGTCCCCAAGAAAGCCCCCGAAATGTCTCCGCTAGTGCCTCCGCCAACTTCCAGTTTGCGCGCAGGTAAGCAAAAGTACAATCCTCCTTTCAATTATTTCAATTTAATAGAAGCATTTAACTTTCTAATTTGGTGGTATTATTGAAGGAGTTATACTCATAAAAAGCAGGTATGCAATTCATCTCAGAATTGTCAAAAGGCACCTTCACCTTTGCACACAATAGGTAGCTAAACCCCCCCCAGAAATGCATAGAAAAGTGATGGTACTGTAGGTAACCTTCATCGCTCTTCCATGACAATGGCAATGTATCAAAAACCTCTATTAGAAATGAGGACGGTGCTTTAGAGTGAAACCAGCCGAATGGCTCTAGGGCCACTCGCAGGACATGGGACTTGGCATTTGTCAGCGCAATTAAAGGGAGAGTCGGTGCGCAGTACGCACACTCATTACTCGGAGCTGCCGTGATGATGCGATACAGACAGCCTTATCCCGAGCCTATCACGCTTCATATATACTGTAAGCAAGCCCACTAGTGGGATACAAGCACCCCCTTCAGTATTAAACAGTTGCAACCCAGTCAGGCTTGAGGACAGTGAGACAATGCCTTTTATGGTACAGTATCAGTGTACCACACCATAAAGCTATAGAGAGAAGTGGGGGAAATCACATGAAACATTTTGGCCATGCACAAGGTTACATCAGCTTACATGACACAGTTACATTTACTGAGGGTTCCGAGATACCAACGTGGACATAGATGCTATGGGTCTGAATACTTATGTAAATAAGGTATTTCTGTATTTTTTATTTGATAAATCAGCTAACATTTCTAAAAACCTGTTTTTGCTTTGTCATTATGGGGTATTGTGTGTAGATTGATGAGGGGGAAAAAACAACAATTTAATCAATTTTAGAACAAGGCTGTAACTTAACAAAATGTGGAAAAAGTCAAGGGGTCTGAATACTTTCCGAATGCACTGTAGATGCTATGGCTGTAGTATGTAAGGTGTTGTGCTTGGATAGTTGTTGGTACTCAGACTGCAGTCCTCTGTGTGCAATTATTTGGCCATGTAATCAATCCGATGTGGCGACATGCTTGAAATACTGACACAATCAAAGCTGTTATAAGGACTTTCTTTGTATGGGAAATTCCAGGGGTACGTCTAAACATTTACCAGGTGCTGAAAGAAAGTGTGTTTTGATGAGTGAGGGAAAAAAGTATTTGATCCCCTGCTGATTTTGTACGTTTTCCCACTGACAAAGACATGATCAGTCTATAATTTTAATTGTAGGTTTATTTGAACAGTGAGAGACAGAATAACAACAACAAAAATCCAGAAAAACGCATGTCAAAAATGTTATAAATTGATTTGCATTTTAATGAGGGAAATAAGTATTTGACCCCTCTGCAAAACATTACTTAGTACTTGGTGGCAAAACCCTTGTTGGCAATCAGAGGTCAGACGTTTCTTGTAGTTGGCCACCAGGTTTGCACACATCTCAGGAGGGATTTTGTTCCACTCCTCTTTGCAGAACTTCTCCAAGTCATTAAGGTTTCGAGGCTGGCGTTTGGCAACTCGAACCTTCAGCTCCCTCTACAGATTTTCTATGGGATTAAGGTCTGGAGACTGGCTAGGCCACTCCAGGACCTTAATGTGCTTCTTCTTGAGCCACTCCTTTGTTGCCTTGGCCGTATGTTTTGGGTCGTTGTCATGCTGGAATACCCATCCACGACCCATTTTCAATGCCCTGGCTGAGGGAAGGAGGTTCTCACCCAAGATTTGACGGTACATGGCCCTGTCCATCGTCCCTTTGATGCGGTGAAGTTGTCCTGTCCCCTTAGCAGAAAAACACCCCCAAAGCATAATGTTTCCACCTCCATGTTTGACGGTGGGGATGGTGTTCTTGGGGTCATAGGCAGCATTCCTACTCCTCCAAACACGCCGAGTTGACTTGATGCCAAAGAGCTCGATTTTGGTCTCATCTGACCATAACACATTCACCCAGTTCTCCTCTGAATAATTCAGATGTTCATTGGCAAACTTCAGACGGCCCTGTATATGTGCTTTCTTGAGCAGGGGGACCTTGCGGGCGCTGCAGGATTTCAGTCCTTCACGGCGTAGTGTGTTACCAATTGTTTTCTTGGTGACTATGGTCCCAGCTGACTTGAGATCATTGACCAGATCCTCCTGTGTAGTTCTGGCCTGATTCCTCACCGTTCTCATTATCATTGCAACTCCACGAGGTGAGATCTTGCATGGAGCCCCAGGCCGAGGGAGATTGACAGTTCTTTTGTGTTTCTTCCATTTGAGAATAATCGCACCAAATGTTGTCACCTTCTCACCAAGCTGCTTGACGATGGTCTTGTAGCCCATTCCAGCCTTGTGTAAGTCTACAATCTTGTCCCTGACATCCTTGGAGAGCTCTTTGGTCTTGGCCATGGTGGAGAGTTTGGAATCTGATTGATTGATTGCTTCTGTGGACAGGTGTCTTTTATACAGGTAACAAGCTGAGATTAGGAGCACTCCCTTTAAGAGTGTGCTCCTAATCTCAGCTCGTTACCTGTATTAAAGACACCTGGGAGCCAGAAATCTTTCTGATTGAGAGGGGGTCAAATACTTATTTCCCTCATTAAAATGCAAATCAATTTATAACAATTTTTACATGCGTTTTTCTGGATTTTTGTTGTTGTTATTCTGTCTCTCACTGTTCAAATAAACCTACCATTAAAATTATAGACTGATCATGTCTTTGTCAGTGGGCAAACGTACAAAATCAGCAGGGGATCAAATACTGTTTCCCCTCACTGGACTTAAGCAGCGTTTTCCTGTGTGAAATAAAAAGGGACTCAACGAGCACACTATTGTTCTGGCTTACCCGGAAACCGCTGCATACTGGTATTGATTGGATAGCCTCCCTTTCTCTTCCTCTTTAGCTGTATAAGAACTTTAATATTACTATTATTCATAATAATATATTTTACATTTTTAGTCATTTAGCAGACGCTCTTATCCAGTGCGACTTACAGTTAGTGAGTGCATACATTATTTTATTTTATTCATACTGGCCCACCGTGGGAATCAAACCCACAACCCTAGCGTTGCAAACTGAGCTACATCCCTGCCGGCCATTAACTCCCCTACCCTGGGCCAATTGTGTGCTGCCCCATGAGTCTCCCGGTCACAGAGCCTGGATTCGAACCAGGATCTCTAGTGGCACAGCTAGCACTGCGATGCAGTGCCTTAGACCACTGCGCCACTCGGGAGTACTCAAATATATCTGGGATATGAAGCCGAAGAAACATCCTATATCAGCTGACTAATCCTTGCCCCGATACCCACAGAAACCCAAATCTCATTAAGTCAGACCTGATTTGTCAGCCATAAGCTGGTTTTTCAGGGCTAGAACCTGACACGAGGAATATTGTGCCAAAAATGTTTTTTATTCAACCTTTATCTAAGCAAGGCGTCATGCTGAGACAACGGTCTCTTTCACAGATGAGCCCTTCATGAACACGTCAATAAACAACAATTACACTATACATACACTACCGTTCAAAAGTTTGGGGTCACTTAGAAATGTCCTTGTTTTCGAAAGAAAAGCAATTGATCATTAGAAAACCCTTTTGCAATGATGTTAGCACAGCTGAAAACTGTTGTGCTGATTAAAGAAGCAATAAAACTGGCCTTCTTGAGACTAGTTGAGTATCTGGAGCATCAGCAATTGTGGGTTCGATTACAGGCTCAAAAATGCCATTTACAACATTAACAATGTCTACACTGTAGTTCTGATCAATTTGATGTTGTTTTAATGGACAAAAAAATTGCTTTTCTTTCGAAAACAAGGACATTTCTAAGTGACCCGAAACTTTTGAACGGCAGTGTATACAGTACCAGTCAAAAGTTTGGACACACCTATTTATTCATGAGTTTTTCTTTATTATTCTACATTGTAGAATAATAGTGAAGACATCAACACTTTTAAATAACACCTATGGAATCATGTAGTAACCAAAAAAGTGTTAAACAAATCAAAATATATTTTAGATTCTTCAAAATAGCCATCCTTTGCCTTGATGACAGCTTTGCACGCTCTTGGTATTCTCTCAACCAGCTTCATGAGGAATGCTTTTCCAACAGTCTTGAAGGAGTTCCCACATATCCTGAGCACTCTTGTTGGCTGCTTTTCCTTCACTCTGCGGAACAACTAATCCCAAACCATCTGAATTGGGTTGAGGTCGGGTGATTGTGGAGGCCAGGTCATCTGATGCAGCATTCCATCACTCTCCTTCTTGGTCAAATAGCCCTTACACAACCTGGAGGTGTGTTTGGGATCATTGTCCTGTTGAAAAACAAATGATAGTCCCACTAAGCGCAAATCAGATGGGATGGCGTATCGCTGCAGAATCCCTTGGTAGCCATGCTGGCTAAGTGTGCTTTGAATTCTAAATAAATCACTGACAATGTCACCAGCAAAGCACCATCACAGTTCCTCCTCCATGCTTCACGGTGGGAACCACACATGTGGAGATCATCCGCTCACCTACTCTGCGTCTCACAAAGACACGGCGGTTGGAACCAAAAATCTCAAATTTGGACTCATCAGACCAAAGGACAGATTTCCACCGGTCTAATGTCCATTGCTCGTGTTTCTTGGCCCAAGCAAGTCTCTTCTTATTGGTGTCCTTTAGTAGTGGTTTCTTTGCAGCAATTCAACCATGAAGGCCTCATTCACACAGTCTCCTCTGAACAGTTGATGTTGAGATGTCTGTTACTTGAACTCTGTGAAGGATTTATCTGGGCTGCAATCTGAGGTGCAGTTAACTCTAATTAACTTATCCTCTGCAGCAGAGGAAACTCTGTCTTCCTTTCCTGTGGCGGTCCTCATGAGAGCCAGTTTCATTATAGCGCTTGGTGGTTTTTGCGACTGCACTTGAAGAAACTTTAAAAGTTCTTGACATTTTCCGGATTTTGACTGACCTTCATGTCTTAAAGTAATGATGGACTGTCGTTTCACTTTGCTTATTTGAGCTGTTCTTGCCATAATATGGACTTGGTCTTTTACCAAATAGGGCTATCTTCTGTATACTCCCCCCCCCTACCTTGTCACAACACAACTGATTGGCTCAAATGCATTAAGAAGGAAAGAAATTCCACAAATTAACTTTTAACAAGGCACACCTGTTAATTGAAATGCATTCCAGGTGACTACCTCATGAAGCTGGTTGAGAGAATGCCAAGAGTGTGCAGAGCTGTCATCAAGGCAAAGGGTGGTTACTTTGAAGAATCTCAAATATAAAATATATTTTCATTTGTTTAACTTTTTTTGTTACTACATGATTCCATATGTTGAATTTTATAGTTTTGATCTCTTCACTATTATTCTACAATGTAGAACATAGTCAAAATAAAGAAAAACCCTTGAATAAGTAGGTGTGTCCAAACTTTTGACTGGTACAGTATATAAACACATTAATTACACAATACATGAAAGCAAACACAAAACACTAAATGTTAAACACAATCATGTGAAACAAACACATTCTTCAGTAAAAAGGCCCTTTAACATCATCCAGAATTACCCTAGAGGCACCAACTTTAAGGACTTTTGGAGATCATTCCACATGAGAGACGTGAAAAAACTAAAAGCAGATTTAAGAGCGTTGTGCCAGTAACCGAAAGGTCGCTGGTTCTAATCCCCGAGCCGACTAGGTGAAAAATCAGTCGATGTGCCCTTGAGCAAGGCACTTAACCCTAATTGATCCTGTAAGTCGCTCTGGATAAGAGCGTCTGCTAAATGACTAAAATGTAAAATGTAAAAGATTGAAGGGGTCCGGGTCTGGTAATTTATACGTCTGAAGGTTAACAATTAATTAAGGTATGGCTGAAGTTTATGCAAGAGGGCTTTATAGCAAATAGAGCGTAATGCATGATCTACGAGGCTTCAAGAATGGCCAGCCTACTTTGTACTTCCTGATACCAAATGCAATGATGTGTGCTGAACCTTTGTGCTATGATAAACTGCATCCAATGGCTTCAATACAGTGGCAGCTGCATTCATATAGACGATTCATATAGATGATGACTGAATGATTTGTTTTCTGCTACAAAAGTGGTTGAGCTGAAGGGTGGGGAAACGTGTGTATGAGAAATTACTCACTAAGCAGGTGCCATTGGGTTCATGGCATTGTGGTGTGATGGCATCTTGTCAGGTGTTCAGCACCTTGACTCCAGGCCGTGAGCTTCTGACAGCTTCACTGTGTCAATGAATGTGTTTGTGTTCTAATTGTTCCTTTCTCTCTCTCTCTCTCTCTCTTTCTTTCTCTCTCTCTCTCTCTCTCTCTTTCTCTCTCTCTTTCTCTCTCTCTTTCTTTCTTTCTCTCTCTCTCTCTCTTTCTTTCTTTCTCTCTCTCTTTCTCTTCTCTCTCTTCTCTCTCTTCTCTCTCTTCTCTCTCTCTCTCTCTCTCTCTCTCTTTCTCATAATGTGATCAACCAGCCACCTGGCCCGCACTGAAAGGTAGGAAAACATTTGATCCTTTTTTCCTGTTTTGTCGATTAAATTATACCTCCTTTAATAATGTTAAACAGCCTTTGGTAGTGCTTCATGATTAAATCTTGGGGATATGTAAGAGATTTAAAAGCTCATAAGGTGCTTTTGTTGTTTCCTGGTTCTTCCAGAGCGGATGGGCGAAGATGGTCTGTGGCCTCCGTCCCCTCGTCAGGCTATGGCACCAACCCCCCCAGCTCCTCAGTGTCAGTAAGTCGTCCCTCTCCTCATTAAATATGTAAGCCCTTCTTCCTCAAAGCCCAACAAGGGAGCATTTGGCATTGTCGTCAATACTCAATATAACTGCCAATTAAATGTCTATTGAGCAACACCATCTTGTACAGTAAACCCATAGGAAATGTAGCTGTTTATGTTCAGTATTTAAGGTTGCTAACAGGAAGTCCAGGTAAGACATTATATCTAGATTTGTTTCAAACTTATGGGCGATTCACAATATATACAGTAAGTTTTGTTGTACAATTTAAAGGTAAAATACACTGCATTTCAAACAGTCAGCAATAATCTAATGAATTCAGGGCCTGTGAAATTATACCTAGGCTAAATATAAGCCTTCCACAATCATAAGACCCACACATTTTATCAAAATAGTTTAACCTGCTTTTTTGCAATAATCACTGATCTGGCTTTCAAGGCCGTCTATGAAAATTCCCTTTTTGTTACAAATGTAACCAAATCAAATGTTATTGGTTCGCATACACATATTTAGCAGATGTTATTGCGGGTGTAGCAAAATGCTTGTGTTCCTAGCTCCAACAGTGCAGTAATATCTAACAATACACAACAATACACACACACAAGTAAAATAATTGAATTAAGAAATATATGATGTATAGACATTATGGACAGTATGTGGATAGAATATCTAGTATATCTGAAGAATACGTAAGATTGAATAGTACAGCAATAGTTGAATAGGATGGCATTGACTAGAATACAGCATATACATATTAAATGGGTACAACTGTATGTAAACATTATTAAAGTGACCAGTGTTCCATGTTAGTTGCGGTTGGTGCCGTTTAAGATGAGGGAGAATGTTTTTTATATTTTTATGAGCATGGCCTTATTTCTATTACAGCATATTGGATGACTGTCATTCATATTCCATTCACCCAGCCCAATGTAACATTGATAGGTTTAGGCTACTACATGATACTCAAATGTTCCCTGTACCCATCATAAGGTTGCTACAACCTAGCCTATAAATGAAAGTTTACATGGTAGGTGCACAGTTCGAGAGAATTTTGAGTAATAAAGGTGACAGACAATGACACATTCAATACTGCCTTGCACACTTTTGCCTGCATCTAGTTGATCTAGGGTGTAATCATTAGTCCAACAGTTGCAAATGTGAGTTTCTATTGGACAAGTTCAGGTATGTTTATCCCCGTTCCGTTTGCTTCCGTTTAAGAAACGTTTATCAACAGAATCCCCCGAATGAATACACCCCTGATCACACGCAAACAATTCACTTTAATAGCACCTCTTTAAGGAATACCTGGGATAGGATAAAGTAATCCTTCTACACCCCCCCTTACCCCACCCCCCAAAAAAAATAAAAAATAGATAGACACAAGGAAGCACATTAGATGTGCAGGACAACAGTATGTTGATGGCTGTAGATTCGTGATTCGTCTGTTAGCATGGGAAGAACTGAATTAGCAGGGAGATAATGTGACCATTACAATTAGAGCATGCTAGCTAACGCGCTCTTACAGCAATAACATACAAAAGCACATCCCAGGATGCTCCCAAGATCTAACAGGTATCATATGCGCATATACATAGCCTTCTTGAGGCTCGTACACATTGTAAATATGACAATAGAATACAGTATGTCAGAATGTGACCTACCACTTGCATGTCAATATCAGACTGGGAAGAATTTACGTTAGCGATTTCCCCCTATCTGCAAGCATGACCAGTGGCACCTTTATTGATATGTAAATTCAACCAACCAATAGGAATAGATAAACATAAAATGCATATTTCTGCAGTGTCAAGTGGAAACATAACCAACCCTGTTACACAGGCATTTGGTATATCGTGCTAAAACATCAATTTGAATGAATTCGATATATCGGCCAACCCTAGTAAGACATATGGTACACTAGAAGACTGCTAAACAGGAACCAGGGAAGACGAGGCACATGCACAAAATGTGTCCTAATTTGTAGACTTGTCTGGGATATTCTGTATTTTTGGGGGCTCGTCTGGGATATTCTGTATTTTTGGGGACTCGTCTGGGATATTTTGTGCGTGTTGCATGTCCTTGTTCCCGGATTTAAGTCTCCTTGACATGGCCGCTATGATTCACCACAGAATGGGTTTATGTTCGTCTCTATATTGTCCGCTGGCAGTGTCCCCTACAAAAGTCTGAGTGTCCATGGTGTCCTTTCAGCATGTCTGTGAATTATGTAAGCCAACTGTGTGATAGAGTCATAAGAGCAGGGAACATGAGTCACCTCATTGGTGAACAGTAATACTGAAGAAACACCTTGCAAGCCCTCCTCATCCATCTTAGGTTTTCGTCAGTGTTTTGGCTTGAGGGAGTTATGGTAGAGCTGAATAAGACGGAAGATGACTACACTGTTTTAAACGTTTTTGTACAATGATTTATTCATTAACCCTCATGATTAAAAGCCATTTAATGACCTAATTTGAAGTGAAATAATCACTGATCTTTTCACAAAGGCTCAGGGCATTGGCTCTTGGCTTTGCACTGCTTAACAGTGTTTCTCCCAGCACTATTTCAGCGTGACAGGCCCCTTTTCCTAGCTATTTGTTCTCCCCAGCCCAAGATAATTAGTCACCTATTAGTTTGAATGGAAAGTTTGGGTGATGGAAGCCCAGGAAAATGTAGGGAAACCAAGGTTAATAATTAACCCTAGGCCTGTGGAAAAGCTGTACATCACCAGAAAAGTACTCAATGACATTTCCTCATACTGCACAGTAAACAGGAAGTCAAGCTCAGGGCAACCAAACAAGGCCCATTCTAACCAGGCCCCTATGTCTGGGCCATGATTTTCTACGGCTTAAATGCATGGCAGTGAGGTCAGTCCCTCCCACACAATACCCTATTCAGTGCCCAGTGTCAGTAACCTCTTTATGTAGCGCTAGGCACGGACGCCTCTCCGGTTTCCTCCTCGGAGCGTTTCTCCGGTCAGATGAGCCTCGGATCCTCGCCTCACCTCCAGCTGTGAAACACGAGCTCCTGGACGCTCATAATTTCCACTCTGTCTGTGTGTCGTGCATTTGGTTCAAAATGAAAAATACACACAGCCAACAGCGCCTTGGGCTACCGTGGATAGAAATACGGGTTCTGGTGACACACTGAAAGCTCACAGAATAGACCCAACTGGATGTAGGATGTTGTGCTCTTATTGCACAGTCCCACGAAATCCAATTGAACACACTCTCACTCTCTCTCTCACTCTCTCTCTCTCTCTCTCTCTCTCTCATCCCCCCTCTCTCTCTCTCTCTCTCTCTCTCTCTCATCCCCCCTCTCTCTCTCTCTCTCTCTCCCATCCCCCCCTCTCTCTCTCTCGCTCTCCCCATCCTCTCTCGCTCTCCCCATCCTCTCTCTCTCCCCATCCTCACTCTCTCTCCCCCGCCCGCCCTCTCTCTCTCTCTCTCTCTCTCTCTCTCTCTCTCTCCCCCATCCCCCTCTCTCCCCCTCTCTCTCTCTCTCTCCCATCTCTCTCTCTCTCCCATCTCTCTCTCTCTCTCCCCATCTCTCTCTCTCTCTCCCACCCCCCATCTCTCTCTCTCTCCCATCCCCCCCTCTCTCTCTCTCTCTCCCCCATCCCCCTCTCTCTCTCTCTCTCCCCCTCCCTCTCTCTCTCTCCCCATCCCCTCTCTCTCTCTCTCTCCCCATCCCCTCTCTCTCTCTCCCCTCCTCTCTCTCTCGCCTCTCTCTCTCCCCCATCCTCTCTCTCTCGCTCTCTCTCTCCCCATCCTCTCTCTCTCTCTCTCCCCCATCCCCCTCTCTCTCTCTCTCTCGCTCTCTCTCTCTCTCTCTCTCTCTCTCTCTCTCACTCTCTCTCTCTCCCCATCCCCTCTCTCGCTCTCTCTCTCTCCCCATCCACTCTCTCTCTCGCTCTCTCTCCCCATCCTCTCTCTCTCGCTCTCTCTCCCCATCCTCTCTCTCTCTCTCCCCGCCCTCTCTCTCTCTCTCTCCCCCAGTCCTCCTCCTCCTCCCAGGAGCTCTTGCACCAGCTGCCCTTCCAGCCCACGGCAGATGAGCTTCATTTCCTGTTTAAACACTTCCGGAGCACGGAGAGTGTAGCGGACGAGGAGGGGCAGCCCTCACCCCCTGTGAGGCTCCGCTCCCGCAGTCTCAGGTAAGCACACACACCAATAAGATCACCAACACACTTAAAGGAACAGTTCACCCCAAAATAAAACGTTTGTCAGATGTTTTCACACCTCGAAAGTAATCACATAGACGTTTTTTCACTGGGAAAATTTAACTTTGCTAAAATTGCATTGTGACTAGTTTTTTATGAAGTACAGTAACTTGCTTCTTACTTACAATGGCTTTATCTCAATCACAGTACTTCCTTTGACAAACATTGGTGTGGATTCTTATCTGTGCATAGAGGTGAAGGCTTTTCCATCCACTTTGCATAAAGCTATTGAGTACTCAGATTGTTGACTTCATCCAGCCATCCAGGCTCTGTTTGCATAATAGTGTTTATGTTCTTACGTCATGGTGTCTCCTAGTCAGTTAGTCACCCCTCAATAAAACACAGACGTGTCTCCTGCCCATCTGGTTCTAGTGGTGGTTAGGAGGCTGCTGTACAGACGTTTGGAGTGTCTATGAGAGTTTTGCTGTGGTTTAATGTGGTCAGCTTTCCTGTGACGTGTACTGTGTGGGCCAGCGAGCACAGAGCTGCTAAGACTGGCCCGTGCTTGCTAGTGACACAGATATACAGGACAGATTTCAACGAACAGGCCTCCATGTTGGCACCAAACGTTTCGTGGCCATAAGCTTTAGCATTTTTACTAGACAGTGCTATGAGAGCAACCAGTCTTTCACAAACACGATAATATGACAACAAATGTACATACAAAGGATCCCACTAACATTTGTAAACATATATTTTTATTAACAACAAAATTCGACTTCTTAAACTCTGTTTTTGGAGTTTGAGTACCAAGACTCAGCCAGCTGTTTGAAGTTTACTTAATTTAGATCAGGGAAAAGCAAAACGTGTCAGCCGCAGTTTTCCGTCTCCTCTTTCGACAATTTTTTAAGAAGACCAAGATGCCCAGAGAGAAAGGCCAAAGGGAGATTATGATGGTCAAATCATTATGCAATGTAGCTATTATTTTAATACATTATGCAACAAAATGAAGCTCATTTTGTAATGCAGTTCAGATTCATTTCAAACAAGGGAAAGGGTTATATTACACAGGTGATATTTGGGGTGTCCTAGAAATAGCGGTCTGGACAAATGTTGATATTTTTAAAGCTGCAGTACGTAACCTTTTGGGTGACCCGACCAAATTCACATAGAAATGCGAGTTATATATCTGTCATTCTCATTGAAAGCAAGTCTAAGAAGCGGTAGATCTGTTCTATGTGCACTATTTCTATGCTTCCCGTTCTTATGTTACGTTTTTGCGTCTTTTACTTTCGGTTTTGTACACCTGCTTCAAACAGCTGAAAATACAATATTTGGTGTTATGGAAAATATATTTCACTGCGGTTTAGATGGTACAATGATTCTCTAAACATTGACTGCTTGTTTTGTCACAAACTGAAATTAGGCAAACTATTCAAATGTTAGCAACCAGGAAATGGCGGATTTATTTCTGCTTATTGCACCTTTAATGGTTATGGGGATCCTGATGAGACTGCCCTGATTTGAGCCCTACACTCCTGGGCACTCATGTAATCAAACCCAAGTGAAGACAACAAGTGTGGTCATGACTACATAACTGTTGAACTAAACTTAGTCATAAGTGGCATTTGATACATGTTTTCTGTGCTTACATTTGATTTGAAAGTTCTAATAGTCGTAGCGCAAAGATGATTCTAATGAAGAAATGGAGAGATTGTCTTTTCGTCTCTTCCTACAGCCCTGGTCGGACATGTGGCACCTTTGACAATGAGATTGTAATGATGAACCACGTTTACAAAGAGCGCTTTCCGAAGGTAGGTGTTATTTCCTGACTCGCCACACTGCTTTTCCTAGCACATCAATAGATTCATCATGTACATGTCTGATCTTCTTGGCAAAATACTTTCATCTTGTTTACTTTTAACTTTTATCTGCTTCTCCATGTGCCTATTTCACTAATGTAAGATTTGAATCCTCTCTATTTTAAGTGTCTATGAAGTGCATTGTGACGTACAGTACATTCGGAAAGTGTTTAGACCCCTTGACCTTTTTCCACATTTTGTTACGTTACAGCCTTATTCTAAAATTGATTAAATTGTTTTTTTCCCCTTATCAATCTACACACAATACCCCATAATGACAAAGCAAAAACTGGTTTTTAGAAATGCTTAGAAATTTATAAAGAAAAAAAAAAATGAAAATATCACATTTACATAAGTATTCAGACTCTTTACTCAGTAGGTCATTCAGGGACATGTCCCAAAGCCACTCCTGTATTGTCTTGGCTGTGTGCTTATGGTCATTGTCCTGTTGGAAGGTGAACCTTCGCCCCAATCTGAGGTCCTGAGCGCTCTGGAGCAGGTTTTCATCAAGGATCTCTCTGTACTTCGCTCCGTTCATCTTTTACGTCGATCCTGGCTAGTCTCCCAGTCCCTGCAGCTGAAAAACATCCCCACAGCGTGATGTTGCCACCACCATGCTTCACCGTAGGGATGGTGCCAGATTTCCTCCAGACGTGATGCTTGGCATTCAGGCCAAAGAGTTCAATCTTGGTTTCATCAGACCAGAGAATCTTGTTTCTCATGGCCTGAGAGTCCTTTAGGTGCTCTTTGGCAAACTCCAAGCGGGCTGTCATTTGCCTTTTACTGAGCAGTGGCTTCCATCTGGCCACTCTACCATAAACGCCTGATTGGTGGAGTGCTGCAGAGATGGTTGTGCTTCTGGAAGGTTCTTCCATCTCCACAAAGGAACTCTGGAGCTCTGTCAGAGAGACCATCGGGTTCTTGGTCACCTCCCTGACCAAGGTCCTTCTCCCCCGATTGCTCAGTTTGGCCGGGCCGCCAGCTCTAGGAAGGGTCTTGATGGTTCCATACTTCTTCCATTTAAGAATGATGGAGGCCACTGTGTTCTTGGGGACCTTCAATGCTGCAGAACATTTTTGGTACCTTTCCCCAGATCTGTGCCTCGACACAATCCTGTCTCTGAGCTCTACGGACAATTCCTTCAACCTCATGGCTTGGTTTTTGCTCTGACATGCACTGTCATCTGTGGGACCTTATATAGACAGGTGTGTGCCTTTCCAAATCATGTCCAATCAATTGAATTTACCACAGGTTGTAGTTGTAGAAACATCTCAAGGATGATCAATGGAAACAGGATGCACCTGAGCTCAATTTCGAGTCTCAGCAAAGGGTCTGAATAATTATGTGAATAAGCTATTGCTGTTTAAAATTTGTAATACATTTGCAAAAATGTCTAAACCTGTTTTCGCTTTGTCATTATGAGGTATTGTGTGTAGGTTGATGAGAAAAAATAAAATAATCATAAATTTTAGAATACGGCTATAACGTAACAAAATGAGGAAAAAGGAAGGGGTCTGAATACTTTCCGAATGCACTGTATTTGTGAAATGCATAACATTTAATGTGATTTTCCAGGCCACAGCCCAGATGGAGGGGCGTCTGCTGGACATCCTCGCCGACTGCTCCCCAGACAGCAACTTGCCGCTGGCCGACGGCGTGCTGGGCTTCATCCAGCACCAGCTAGTGGAGCTGGCCAGAGACTGCCTAGACAAGTCCCAGATGGGCCTGGTCACCTCACGCTACTTCATAGAGCTACAGGAGAACCTGGAGAAGCTACTGCATGAGGTAGGCTGAATTTCTTGGATGAGTAAGCTAAAGTATAATGCAGTTTATACAGTATGCACAAGGCAGGCTCTCTCATATAAATAGATGTACTTGAGTGTTCTCAGGGATGGAACTTTTAGGCACTGTCAAATTGCTGTGGTCTGAGGAGCTTTGCCATTTCTAGTAATTATATTTCTATTAGCTCTCTACTGAATGAGTCAGCTAAAAGTGTACGTATGTTCAATTAAAAATGCAACAGGGAGGGACTTGGCCACGGTCAGATTCAGGGTGTTTTCCCTCCTCCGTGATAGGTTTGTAGAGGAAAGTATTGCTGCGTGTCAGGATGCCCCCCGACTGAGTCAGATTTAGTGGTTTTAAGTTTTTTCCCCAAGATACTGCATCTTGCTAAATCACTACTGCTTTTGATGTATTTACACTAACAGGTTACTGAGATGTCACTGGTATCCCACCCCCCATTTGTGAATGCTTTATTAGCCAAGGTTCACTGGCTCACGTCACATGACACGTGAGACACAAAATAAACATCACTTCAAACCAAATGTTTTCTGCATTGTTTCCTGCAGTATTTGTCTTCTTTTTTTTTAGATAAATGTTTTGCATTGATCGCACTTCCGAAAGCCTCGAATGTCCTCAGTGTTGTATTTTTGTACTGTATTGGACTTGGACGTTTGATAGGTTCTCACAGTGCTAGGATTCTAATCTAGACTATTAGTCGGTGCCGGTGCAATTGCCATTTTACATTAAATGGATCTCTCCAGTCTTGCTTGTGATTGCATAACTAGGGCTTATTGCGTAACTTTCCATAGGACCAATGCTTGACCATTGCTCTCCATAAAATGGCTTGCCTTCATGTTCTGCTTTGTTAGAGCTTTTTGGCAGAGTTTTTCCCTGTAGTTAATGTAAACTAGGAAAGTATGGTCATTCGTTTTTTCAAATATAGGACGCATCTCAGAGTTTTTAAGAACATTGAGTCCTCTTATAACGGGTCAGTTTTTGTCCGAGGATGTGCTCTTTCCTAAAAAAGGACCACAGCCTAGACAGAATTACAGTATTATGCAACCTTGTCATTGTACGTACACTTTGTTGTGCCCTCGCAGGATCCTCACTACTCCCTGATCCCCTATCACAATCACTTTGTCAAAGCATTGAGTTAGTAGAACATTGTAAATTGGACTTTTCAAAAAGTTAATTCTCACGCCTGGATACTCAGGCTTAAAAATGCTGCAATATAATTGCAATGGATATTTTAAGTAACATTTTGTAAGTTACGCTTACACGATTGCAGCAGTATAAGGCTCCATTATAGACAAACCAAGTACTAACAGATTACTAATGAGAAGCCATTCAAATAACTCTCTTTGACCCTAATCTTTGCATAAGTGACAACAGTCACTCATTATTGTGTTATGGAAGAGCCAATGTATCACAAGGGAATGTTTTGAAGCCAATGTTTCATACCAATCACCGCCCTGTCATGATTAACTATGGCATATATCAGGCATATAACGTGTCTCTATCTATCCGTATTGTTTTTGTCTTGGTCATCAGGCGTACGAGAGGTCCGAGAGCGAGGAGGTGACCGTTATCATCAAGCTGGTGAAGAAGATTCTCATCGTCATCTCCAGGCCAGCCAGGTTACTGGAATGTCTGGTAGGATTCACACACTCATCTCCAGGCCAGCCAGGTTACTGGAATGTCTGGTAGGATTCACACACTCATCTCCAGGCCAGCCAGGTTACTGGAATGTCTGGTAGGATTCACACACTCATCTCCAGGCCAGCCAGGTTACTGGAATGTCTGGTAGGATTCACACACTCATCTCCAGGCCAGCCAGGTTACTGGAATGTCTGGTAGGATTCACACACTCATCTCCAGGCCAGCCAGGTTACTGGAATGTCTGGTAGGATTCACACACTCATCTCCAGGCCAGCCAGGTTACTGGAATGTCTGGTAGGATTCACACACTCATCTCCAGGCCAGCCTGGTTACTGGAATGTCTGGTAGGATTCACACACTCATCTCCAGGCCAGCCAGGTTACTGGAATGTCTGGTAGGATTCACACACTCATCTCCAGGCCAGCCAGGTTACTGGAATGTCTGGTAGGATTCACACACTCATCTCCAGGCCAGCCTGGTTACTGGAATGTCTGGTAGGATTCACACACTCATGATTTATTTTCCTCTTCTCCTTTTCAGGAAGTTGTGCTCCCTAAAGCAATTGCCAACCAACACAACTAATATGATACAGTATGGCCATGATGCCTTTTGCCCAGCCTCTATGATGTCGTTAATTATTTTTCATAGGTTAAGTACACTGAGGTAGTGTTAAGTACTCCACCACTGAACATACTTGATATCTTGTTACAGGGTTATAACACTGTAATAACCCTGGTATACATATACCTATCTATGTAATGTCAATTATAATAATAACCAATATTCCTATTGGCTTTTCACCCCAATAGGAGTTTGACCCGGAGGAGTTCCTTCACCGTCTGGAGGCAGCGGAGGGCCACGCCAAGGTGGGCCAGGTCATCAAGACAGACATCCCCCGCTACATTATCAGCCAGCTGGGTCTCACCAGAGACCCTCTGGAAGGTACAGTACTACAGGGTTCCTCATCCTGACTGGGAAAATATGCTTTCTTCATGAAACACCATTTCCCACCTAGGAATGCTAGTCCCGGATGTTGCGTATCGCAGGGCGCAGCATTAGGAAGTAGCATTAGCTACTAGCATGGTGGTGGAAAATGGTGTTTCATAATGAAAGTACTCATATTTTCCCTGTTTTCCCCCCCCTTCTCACTATTAAATCTAGTTAAGGAGGAAATCGACGCCTTTGCAGCCTGAATGGAGAATGTTTTAGGTACAAACCGGTCCACGGGGGATACAAGTGTATTGCCAGCTACATACAATGCGTTTGGACAGTAAAATGAAACCATCAATACCAGATCAATATCGCCATCTGCCAGCCTTTTGGCTATTTCTGTTGTTCTTCCTGGTACATTCCAGGGTTGACTTCACCTTAAGTTTCCCATGCTCAGTTCCAAACCAACCACTATCTCTTAAGTTGAAGCACTATAGGTTTAGTTGGAAACCTGGCCAAGCAGCTACCTGTTGAAAAGATGCTGTTACTTAGTGATTCTCCCATAGTGTCTCTGACTATAATATGCAATAGATCAACTTGGGATAGCACTGAGTTGAAGAGGGGTGAGAGTCCATGGGTCATGTTCATTAAGGCACGCAACATAAACGTTTGAATGTTTTTTGCTACAGAAAATGAAAATGAGTGTCACGTATTGTCCAGGTAGTCTCTCCCTGTTTCAGTGTGTTTTCTTCCGTTTGGTGCCTGACCATGGTCTCTCTCCCGCTGTTGTACTGTAGACATGGTCCTTCTGGAGCAGACCAGCCCTGGGCACGGAGCGGCCTGCAGAGACGCTGACGACACTGGGGAGGTAAGGCAACCAGAAACAGTTACAACAAGTTCGGCCCCATGATGGTTAGATCATAGTGATGTAAAGCATTGTATTAGCATAGTGTAGCAAGTACTGTGTAGGCCTATAGCATGAACTAGCATGTTCTAGAATTTAGTTTGCTTGGCTTTGGATGAGATGCATAGAACAAAGTAACGAAAGCTCTTTTAAAAGTAACACGTACTACGGCAGTTACACGGCTTGCTTAGCCGCTTCGATCTGGCAAATGTTTTGTGTTCGGGACAAATAGCTTTGTTCATCAATTTTGTGTCTCAGAACCGGACAGCCTGCACTCCTTCTCGCAGGAAACCGCTGGAGAGCGACTTTGAGACCATCAAGCTCATCAGCAATGGGGCCTATGGGTGAGGAAGAGCTCTTCATTTAGAGCGGTCTTTGAGGAAATCTGAGTGCTGAACGCAGAAGTGAAACTGAAAGTGGATGACTTGAATGTGTGTGGTGCCATACAGTTGGCTAAACAAATGCCACACCGATGTTTATGACACACTTCCCAAATGCCTGTTCAAATATGTTGTTAGTGCAGTGAGGACCTATTACACCTGTCCAATCGTCTCAGATCTCCACGGTGCCTGGGGGTAGGGACTAGGGGTTGTTTCTGGACAGAGCTTGTGTCTTACTAGTCTTCTAGAAGACTGCTTCCTCTCTTTCATCTGCACTGATCTGAAAACAAAATATGGCAAAAGCAATATGATAGATGCTCACTGATCATGCTCACTGATCATGCTCTCTCACATCAGTGCAGAAGAGGTAACTTAGGGCTGTTATGAAGAAGCAACCAATAACTGTCTCTCTCTCTCTCTCTCTCGCTCCCCTTTTCCATGGTCCCAGTGCTGTGTTCCTGGTGAGGCACAGGGAGACCCGGCAGCGTTTCGCCATGAAGAAGATCAACCGGCAGAATCTGATGCTGAGGAACCAGATCCAGCAGGTGTTTGTGGAGCGGGACATCCTGACCTTCGCTGAGAACCCCTTCGTGGTCTCCATGTTCTGCTCCTTCGAGACGAGACGACACCTCTGCATGGTCATGGAGTATGTAGAAGGTAGGTTCTTAATGAAGATATATATACCCGTGCAGACTCACACAGACATATAATGTATATGGAAAGTAGGATCCACTGGAATGATATACAAGATACACACTGTCACACTCACTCACAAACACATACACACACACACACACACACACACTGATTTGAAGCCCAAGGCAGAGATTTAGTTGAATCGGTTGTCAGATAATAAAGTTATATTGTAGCGGGTGTAACTTTGCTGCCTTGCAGTTCAAATTCAAGTCGCAGCAGCAAACAAATCAAAGTAGGCTCTCATGGTTGTTGCTGCCAGCCTGTTGACATGCCGCCTTCCTCCTCAGGTGGAGACTGTGCCAGCCTGTTGACATGCCATCTTCCTCCTCAGGTGGAGACTGTGCCAGCCTGTTGACATGCCATCTTCCTCCTCAGGTGGAGACTGTGCCAGCCTGTTGACATGCCGTCTTCCTCCTCAGGTGGAGACTGTGCCAGCCTGTTGACATGCCGTCTTCCTCCTCAGGTGGGGACTGTGCCAGCCTGTTGACATGCCATCTTCCTCCTCAGGTGGAGACTGTGCCAGCCTGTTGACATGCCATCTTCCTCCTCAGGTGGGGACTGTGCAAACCTGTTGAAAAACATTGGACCGCTGCCAGTGGACATGACCCGGATGTACTTTGCGGAGACGGTCTTGGCACTGGAGTACCTCCACAACTACGGCATTGTACACAGAGACCTGAAACCTGACAAGTGAGTGTGGAACCTAACTATCCAGGTGTCCTGCTCATAATATACAGTGTGGCAGTTGGACAGTATTCTGCATTGTGTTCATGACGTTGGCTTTTTCAAACTAAGCTGGTGGCACCTTAATTGGAGAGTAAGGGCTCGTAGTAATGACTGGAGCGGAATAGGGGGAATGGTATCAAATACATCGAACATGGTTTCCATGGTTTCCAGGTGTTTGATTCCATTCCATTCACTCCGTTCCAGCCATTATTATGAGCCGTCCTCCCCTCAGCAGCCTCCACTGGCCTACCGGTATATCATTTTTCGACCTAGGCCTATGTATTATTTTTCAATACTAGGCCTATATTATTTTTCAAAGTAGGCATTTGAAGATGGTAAAGAGAGAAAGGAGAGGAGGGGGCTTTGGTTATAGGTGTATGTATGTACCGTGTACGCCATACATTCTGGACGTTCTTTGCACTAAGGCTTTTTCGGCATTGTTCACTATCCAGCATTCTGTTTGTTCGATGGTAAATTATTTTGAATGTATTTTTCTTCCTGCTTAGTTTGCTGATCACATCCATGGGCCACATCAAGCTGACTGACTTTGGCCTGTCCAAGATCGGCCTGATGAACATGACCACCAACCTGTATGAGGGACACATTGAGAAGGACACAAGGGAGTTTATAGACAAGCAGGTGAGCTCTCCATCTCTCTCTGTCCTCTCTCTCTTCATTTTTGCCTGAATTTTTTCTTTTTCTCTCACTTTTGTTTCTTATATTATTTTTCCTTGATCAGATCTTCTCCATCTCTCTCTCTCTCTCTCGCTCTCTCTCTCTCTCTCCTCATTCTGTTTACCTACCTGCCCTATACTCTTTTTATCGTCCAATGTCCATTCTTAAATCCTCCCTTCTTCTGGTTCTCTGTCCCAGGTGTGTGGTACTCCAGAGTACATAGCCCCAGAGGTGATCCTGAGGCAGGGCTATGGGAAGCCGGTGGACTGGTGGGCTATGGGAATCATCCTCTATGAGTTCCTGGTGGGCTGCGTGCCTTTCTTCGGGGACACGCCCGAACAGCTCTTCGGACAGGTGGTCAATGGTGAGAGTCATCTAATGAATGGGTAGCGTTAACCTGGTTAAATTAGAGTGAATGCTATTTTTTACAATTGTTTTAATTATTCACTTTGGTTTATCCACGCTTGGGTAACGTGGCTCTGACTGGTCAAATAGATCCAATAAATATGCACTACAGCGTTAGAAAAGATAGAGGGTGCACCTCTTATATTTTGCCATTGATTGCCACTGTTGCATGGTGCATGCTGTCAGTCTTTTTGAACCAAGCACACCCTCTAGCTTTTCTGACTCTGTGATAGGCACACAGTCCCAGGTGTCTTTCAAACGTCTAGTCACCAATGTCAAGAATAACTTCTCGTCACCAATGTCACAGTTCCCAACTACCAGTCTGTTTGAATGATTGCCAAATGTTTCATGTTGTATTGTGTGTAATTCAGATGAAATTGTATTCCAAAATGTGTGTATTTCACAGATGACATTATCTGGCCTAAAGGGGAGGACACCCTGCCTGCTGATGCCCAGGACCTGATCACCAGGCTGCTGAGACAAAGCCCCCTAGACCGCCTCGGGACTGGTGGGTGGCTTCTTTATTGCCTTAATAAAAACACATGTATTTATTTATTTTGGGTATGATGTCAGGACAGTATTATGTTAGGACACTTTTGAAGTATCTGAGTATCTGATTGAACAAGTCACTTCTTGAATACTTTTTTGACACCTTTGAAGAAGTTGTCACAAGATCGTTAGGGACATGACCAATATCATTACCACAGATCAATAAATACACACAATACTATATTCTTCACTGAAATGGTTCAATGTCATAATAGTTGTTTTAATCACCAAGATGGTTTAATGAGATTGATCAAATATGCACCACCTAAAGTGATGTGTGTTTGACTACACTGAGTATATTAATCATAAAGAACACCTGCTCTATTCATGACATAGACTGATCATGCGAATCCAGGTGAAGGCTATGATCCCTTATTGATGTCACTTGTTAAATCCACTTAATTGAAGTGCCTTTTAATGGGGTATGGTAGTAGGTGCCAGCCGCACCGGTTTGAGTGCGTCAAGAACTGCAACGCTGCTGGGTTTTTCACGCTCAACAGTTTCCCATGTGTATTAAGAATGGTCCACCACCCAAAGGACATCCAGCCAACTTGACACGACTGTGGGAAACATTGGAGTCAACATGGGCCAGCATCCCTGTGGAACGCTTTTGATACCTTGTAGAGTCCATGCCCCGACGAATTGAGGCTGTTCTGAGGGCAAAAGAGGAGGGTGCAACTGAATATTAGGAAGGTGTTCCTAATGTTTGGTATATTCAGTTGATCATATAGATGAATAGTTTGATCAAATAAATGATACAATCATGTATCCCCATGTTATTCCCAGGGGGAACACCAGAGGTCAAGATGCACATGTTCTTTGTGGGTCTGGACTGGAACGGACTGTTACGACAGAAAGCTGAGTTTATCCCCCAACTGGAGACTGAGGACGACACCAGCTACTTTGACAGTAGGTGGCGACCTTTACCACTCTCATTGGGAGTATTTTAAATGTGGTTGTGTACTGAAGTTAGAAGTTGGTCCTAACCTCAGATCTAGGGTCAGAATTCCTTACCCGCCAGCCAAATCTTAATCATATGGGGGTGATAAAATATCTGACCCAGGGTCAGGGGTTAGGGCCAATTTAACCTAATCTGTGTAGTAGTATACTGCTGCTCTGTTCTTGACTTGTACTTAGGGTATATTACTGGTACCTTTCGAAGTTTACCAGTAAACTACTGGAATATTTAGAAATGTTATGGAATTTTCATAACATAATAAAATATATAAATTAAGATTTTAAATAATAAAATATGATGATTTTAAAATAGAATGACTAAGCTGTAAAACAGTACCCTAAATATAACCCATCAATTTAGTGAATATCGTTTGTGTTTAATATGAGTTTCAGCATTAAATATCCTTTTATATTTTTTACACGCTTTTGTTTATTTTACTATGTCAATATGTCTGTTGTAAATGCTTTGGCGCCAAACTGGTCGCAGTTGTGAAAAAAGTCAATTGTTGGAAGAGTTGCAGAGTTAATTGAAAATGTCATCGTTTTTAATTTAGGCTATTTTCTCTTGAACCATAGGGTATATCATCTTGAAACTCATGGACAATATGGACACAGATGAAGATTTATTTTCTATTTTCTATTAATAATAATGGGGCGGCAGGTAGCTTAGTGGTTAAGAGCGTTGTGCCAGTAACCGAAAGGTCGCTGGTTCTAATCCCCGAGCCGACTAGGTGAAAAATCTGTCGATGTACCCTTGAGCAAGGCACTTAACCCTAATTGCTCCTGTAAGTCGCTCTGGATAAGAGTGTCTGCTAAATGACGTAAATGTAAATGTAATACATTTAAAAAAGTTATTCAAGTATAAATTACCAAAGTTACCATAGATTGCCATAGAGTACCTGTTAATTACCAAAGTAAAAAAAAATTCTGGTAACTTTTGTAAATTACCGGTAGTTTTGCAACCCTACTTGTACTAATGTGTGTCTGTGTTACTTTTCAGCCCGGTCTGAGCGGTACAGCCACCTGGATTCTGAAGATGATGATGATGATGATGATGAGACCTGTGACGAAGATACGTCCCTGGAGCTCAAGCAGTTCTCCTCTGTGGCACATCGCTTTAGCAAGGTGGGAAATGACCCAACATTTATTCATATCGTTCAATGTAGTCTTTTCCTAACATACACTCAGTGGCCAGTTTATTAGGCACACCCATCTAGTACCGGGTCGGACCATTTGCCTCCAGAACAACCTGAATTCTTCGGGGCATGGTGTTCAATCGTTGCTCAATTGGTATCAAGGGACACATCCTGCCAGGAAAACATTCCCCACACCAGTACACCACCGCCACCAGCCTGTACCATTGACACCAGGCAGGATGGACTCATGCTGCTTGCTCCAAATCCTGACTGCCATCAGCATGACGCAACAGGAACCGTCAAAAAATTTTCCACTCCTCAATTGTCCAGTGTTGGTGATGGCGTGCCTACTGGAGCAGCTTCTTCTTGTTTTTAGCTGATAGGAGTGGAACCCAGTGTGGTCAGCTGCAACAGCCCATCCGTGACGAAGAATCAACGAGTTGTGCGTTCCGAGATGCTGTTCTGCACACCGCTGTTGTACTGCGCCGTTATTTGTCTGTTTGTTGCACCATTCTCTGTAAACCCTAGACACTGTCGTGCGTGAAATTCCCTGTTCTATGTGCGCTATTTCTATCTTTTCCGTTCTTAAGTTTTGATTTTGCGTCTTTTACTTTCGGATTTGTACACCAGCTTCTAACTGAAAATACAATATTTTTGGTCATTGAAAGGATATTTCATAGCGATTTAGATGGTACAATGATTCTCTACATCAGGGTTCTCCAACCCTGCTCCTGGAGCGCTACCCTCCTGTAGGTTTTCGCTCCAACCCCAGTTGTAACTAACCTGGTTCAGTTTATCAACCAGCTAATTATTAAATCAAATCAAATCAAATCAAATTTTATTGGTCACATGCGCCGAATACAACAGGTGCAGACATTACAGTGAAATGCTTACTTACAGCCCTTAACCAACAGTGCATTTATTTTAAACAAAAAAAGTAAGAATAAAACAACAACAAAAAAAGTGTTGAGAAAAAAAGAGCAGAAGTAAAATAAAGTGACAGTAGGGAGGCTATATATACAGGGGGGTACTGTTGCAGAGTCAATGTGCGGGGGCACCGGCTAGTTGAGGTAGTTGAGGTAATATGTACATGTGGGTAGAGTTAAAGTGACTATGCATAAATACTTAACAGAGTAGCAGCAGCGTAAAAAGGATGGGGGGGGGGGGCAGTGCAAATAGTCCGGGTAGCCATGATTAGCTGTTCAGGAGTCTTATGGCTTGGGGGTAGAAGCTGTTGAGAAGTCTTTTGGACCTAGACTTGGCACTCCGGGTACCGCTTGCCGTGCGGTAGCAGAGAGAACAGTCTATGACTAGGGTGGCTGGAGTCTTTGACAATTTTGAGGGCCTTCCTCTGACACCGCCTGGTATAGAGGTCCTGGATGGCAGGAAGCTTTGCCCCAGTGATGTACTGGGCCGAACGCACTACCCTCTGTAGTGCCTTGCGGTCGGAGGCCAAGCAGTTGCCATACCAGGCGGTGATGCAACCAGTCAGGATGCTCTCGATGGTGCAGCTGTATACTTTTTTGAGGATCTGAGGACCCATGCCAAATCTTTTTAGTCTCCTGAGGGGGAATAGGCTTTGTCGTGCCCTCTTCACGACTGTCTTGGTGTGTTTGGACCATGATAGTTCGTTGGTGATGTGGACACCAAGGAACTTGAAGCTCTCAACCTGTTCCACTACAGCCCCGTCGATGAGAATGGGGGCGTGCTCAGTCCTCTTTTTTTTCCTGTAGTCCACAATCATCTCCTTTGTCTTGGTCACGTTGAGGGAGAGGTTGTCGTTATTAGAATCCGGTGTGCCAGATTAGGGTTGGAGTGAAAACCTACAGGACGGTAGCTCTCCAGGAACAGGGTTAGAGAGCTTGTTTTGTCAAATAAACTGAAATTAGACCTAACTATAGTCATTTTAGCAAGCAGGAAATACCGGAGCGATTTCTGCATATTGCACCCTTAAAAAGCATGCTTGTCATTTCACAAAGCTTTTTTGTGACCTTTTCTCTGACCCCTGACCTCGTTGAGACCTTTCTCTGACCTCTTTGTGCCCCCCAGGTGTATAGCAGCACAGAGCACCTGTCCACATCCACGCCATCCAATCAGAGCCTGTCGTCGTCGGACCGCAGCCACAGTGAGGAGAAGGAGGAGAGGTGGGAGGGGAGGGGTGTCCTCTCCCCAGGAGAGGGACACAAACATGTGGCCAGTGGGGACCGGAGGATGGAGGGCCACAGAGGAAGGTGAGAGACAGAGAAAGGGCCTCAGACTACACTATGTTTGGTGTGTACTTGTGGGACTAGTCTAGCTCTAGTGGAAACATCGACAAAATTAATTAAACTCTGCTACATTTGCCTTTTATACACTTAGAAAAAAGGGTTCCAAAATGGTTCTTCGGCTGCCCCCCTTTCCACAGAGGGTTCTACATGGAACCCAAAAGGGTTCTACCTGGAACTAAAAACGATTCTACCTGGAACCAAAAGGGTTCTACCTGGAACCAAAAATGGTTCTTCAAAGGGTTCTCCTATGGGGATAGCCGAAGAACCCTTTTAGATTCTAGATAGCACCTTTTTTTCTAAGAGTGTATGGGTATAAGGGAGAAATCACACTCAAATCCAACAATTGAAAACATGCACACATTTTAAAGTTAAATATGAATTAGCGGGTAGAAAGAGTCGTTCTTCCATTCATTGTAGCATAACCAGATCACAATGACCCTGTCTCTGTAAGTGTGTCTGGTCTTGTCCTGTCCTTGTTAACTTGATTCTGTTCTCCTCCCCTCTTGTCCACTAGCCTGCGTCCCAGGGCCTCCTCCAGTTTGTCCCAGTCAGAGAGGAGTGCCAGTCCGCTGGTGATGAACAGCACCCAGAGCCTGGACACCATGCCACGCTTCGCCATCGCAGCTGAGGAAGAGGGTGAGTTTAGACTGCACTGGTTCACACACACAAATATTTTTAGGCCTACACACACAGACACACTGTCATATACGTCAAGTAAACACCCACAAAGATATTGTGTGTATATATACACACACAGGCTATTTGTACTGGGCTTACATTACTAAAAGAGAAGAATGCCCACGCTCTAGCGTGCACTGTTAGACATTCACTGACCACCCGCCCCCTCTCTCTCCCTCTTTCACTCCTCTATCAGATGGCGTAGTGTCCAACTTGCGGCGTATCCGTCTTCGTAGTAACAGCACAGGCACGCGGCCCTCCTACAGGCGAGGGGCGTCCCGCCGCATCGGGCACCAGCTGGACACCCCTGAGAAGCTCAGGCCCCCGGCGGGCTGCAAGGTCCCCAAGTCAGCCTCCATCTCGGGCCTGTCCCTTATCATCACCCCAGGTAAATTAAACTACCGGAGCTAGCTAGCTTGTACCAGTATACTCAGACGTTAAGAGAGGTCAGTTTCAAACTGTACCCTATTCCCGGTAACATACATCGCTTCATAGAACATACATTTCTATGGATTGTTTTTGGCCAGAGCTATGGCTAAAAGCTGTATTTTATATGGGCCAAGCATTTGAGATGCAGCCACTGACTCTAACACATATTCAGAGGTTAGCATAATGCTAACAACAACACTGTATTGTGTATGTAGCCTACAATGCCCTGTAGCCTCTATGATTGATATGCTTGTTCCGACTTATACTTTGTTAAATTCCCCAAGAAATTCCTCAGTCCTAACATGTGTTCTCTCTCCATACCCCCAGACACCACGGACGGTCTCCCCAGCAGCCCCAAGTCATCGCTGTCCCTATCCTCCAACCCCTCGTCCCGGGACTCGTCCCCCAGCCGGGGAGACCTGTCCCTCAGCATCACCAGCCTTCGCCCCCCCATGGTCATCCACAGCTCTGGGAAGAGGTTCGGTTTCGCCCTGCGCGCCATCCGCGTCTACATGGGTGACTTGGACGTCTACACCGTGCACCACATGGTCTGGGTAAGTGTTCCTACCACAGAATTAAATAGATCACTAGACAACATGACTACAGGATGGCCATCTTGGTCAGGGACATTTTTATGGCACAGGCCACTCAAGTATGCATCTCTATGGTTCCTAGTACTGCTGCAGTCACGCTTTACACTTAACGTATTGGGACTTGGTTTTATTGTCTGGTTGATCTATCTGTGATTGGTTTGTGTTGTTTAGTTATTTCATTATGTGTCATAGTTGTTTATAACAACAAATACCAAATATCTGGCTGGTTTTAATCCACAGGGATTATTGTTAGTTCGGGTGCCAGTTTGTTAGTTTATTCTTTAGCCAACATGTTATTTCGTCTTGTTGTACATTTAGTTTCTGAAAGCATTGATAAATGTCAAAGCAGGGTTACATTCTGATTGGTTGTTCTTCATGTGTTCCTGTAGTGTGTGGAGGAGGGCACTCCGGCCCACGAGGTGGGCCTTAGGGCTGGTGACCTCATCACCCACGTGAACGGGGAGTCGGTCCAGGGGCTGGTGCACACTGAGGTGGTGGAGCTGCTTCTCAAGGTGAGACCAACTGGAAGAGGACCATCACTCTCTCCTAATACTTTCTTCCTTTCCTTTGTTTGGTCTCTCTCTGTCTCTCTGTATGTCTGTCTGTCTGTCTCTCTCTGTCTCTCT
Source organism: Coregonus clupeaformis (assembly GCF_020615455.1). Taxonomy (NCBI): domain Eukaryota; kingdom Metazoa; phylum Chordata; class Actinopteri; order Salmoniformes; family Salmonidae; genus Coregonus; species Coregonus clupeaformis. The sequence goes on from NC_059205.1 coordinate 12,052,477, forward strand.
GTCTGTATGTCTCTCTCTCTCTGTCTCTCTGTCTCTCTCTCTCTCCCCCTCTCCCTTTCTCTCTCTCTCCCTTTCTTTCTCTCTCTCGTTCCCCCTCTCTCTCGTTCCCCCTCTTTCTCTCTCCCATCTCTCTCTCCCCTCTCTCTCCCCCTCTTTCTCTCTCCCATCTCTCTCTCCCTCTCGCTCCCCCTCTCTCTCCCCCTCTCTCTCTCCCTCTCTCCCCCTCTCTCTCCCTCTCTCTCCCTCTCTCTCTCGCTCCCTCTCGCTCTCTCTCCCCCTCCCCCCTCGCTCACTCTCCCCCCTCTCGCTCTCTCTCCCCCTCTCGCTCTCTCTCTCCCTCTCTCTCTCTCTCTCCCCCTCTCTCTCCCCCTCGCTCTCTCTCCCCCCTCTCTCTCCCTATCTTTCTCGCTCTCTCTCCCCCTCTCCCCCCTCTCTCTCTCCCTCTCTCTCCCCTCTCCCTCTCTCTCCCCCCTCTCTCTCTCCCCCTTCTCTCTCTCTCTCCCCCTTCTCTCTCTCGCTCCCCCCTCTCTCTCTCTCCCCTCTCTCTCTCCCCTCTCTCTCCCTCTCTCTCTCTCTCTCCCTCTCTCTCTCCCCTCTCCCCCTTCTCTCTCCCCCTCTCCCCTTTCTCTCTCCCCCTCTCCCCCTTTCTCTCTCCCCCTCTCCCCCCTCTCTCTCTCTCTCTCTCTCTCTCTCCCCCTCTCTCTCTCCCTCTCTCTCTCTCTCTCCCCCTCTCTCTCCCCTCTCTCTCCCTCTCTCTCTCTCTCTCTCTCTCTCTCTCTCTCCCTCTCCCCCTTCTCTCTCTCTCCCCATCTCTCTCTCTTTCTCCCCCCTTCCCTTTTTCCTACCTTCTGAAATAAACAGTATGACTACATTTTGTCCACAAAAACAAACAAAAAAGAAACAAGGAAGGATATAGCTCGTTAATGTTTCAGCACAAGGCCTTTCTCAAGACCAGTCTCCCTAAAAAGAAACCCCAAGAAATTCTTCAGTCCTTATATTGCCCCTGTCCATATTAACCCCATTGCAGTCGTCCCAGTCCTTTTACCTGTGCAATCCTGTTACAAATCAGTGATCACAGTTCTATAAGCAGGAAATATATATTCCATATGCATTCTCTAGCCTACATATCCTACATAGAACATTTGGTGCCCAGTAAACCAATAGCCGTTCTATTCACAGAGTGGCAACAAGGTGACGCTGCAGACCACGGCCCTGGAGAACACCTCCATCAAGGTGGGCCCAGCCAGGAAGACCAGCTACAAGAGCAAGATGGCTCGACGCAGCAAGAAGAGCAAGAGGAAGGACGGCCAGGAAGGGTAAGAGTAGAACATTGCAAGGCTCTCCATTATATGAGGAGCAGTTATTCCAGTCATCACTACCAATGTGTATCATCTGCTATCTGGGTGTCATGGCAGATAAGACAAAAAGCCCTCCTCTATTGGGTGCCGTTTGTACAAACATAGCCATGTTTTGCATTCACATAATCATATATCAGAGTATTATAAAAATCATCTAATACCCAATCGGCCTAGTAACCGATTGCTGAAACCCTGTATACCCACAGCATTTACAGTGCATTCGGGAAGTATTCAGACCCCTTAACTTGTTCCACATTTTGTTACGTTACAGCTTTATTCTAAAATGTATTAAATTGTTTTTTGTTTTTTACTCATCAATCTACACACAATACCCCGTAATGACAAAGTGAAAACAGGTTTTTAGATATTTTTTATATCTAAAAATAAATAAAAAAACAGATATCACATTTACATAAGCATTCAGACCCTTTACTCAGTACTTTGTTGAAGCACCTTTGGGAGCGATTACAGCCTCAAGTCTTCTTGGGTATGACTCTACAAAGTTGGCACACCTGTATTTGGGGAGTTTCTCCCGTTCTTCTCTGCAGATCCTCTCAAGCTCTGTCAGGTTGGATGGGGAGTGTCGCTGCACAGCTATTTTCAGGTCTCTCCAGAGATGTTCGATCTGGTTCAAGTCCAGGCTCTGGTTGGGCCACTCAAGGACATTCAGAGACTTGTCCCAAAGCCACACCTGCATTGTCTTGGCTGTGTGCTTAGGGTCGTGGTCCTGTTGGAAGGTGAACCTTCGCCCCAGTCTGAGGTCCTGAGCGCTCTGGAGCAGGTTTTCATCAAGGATCTCTCTGTACTTTGCTCCGTTCATCTTTCCCTCGATTTTGGCTAGTCTCCCAGTCCCTGCCGCTGAAAAACATCCCCACAGCACGATGCTGCCACCACCATGATTCACCATAGGGATGGTGCCAGGTTTCCTCCAGACGTGACGCTTGGCATTTAGGCCAAAGAGTTCAATCTTGGTTTCATAAGACCAAATAATCTTGTTTCTCGTGGTCTGAGAGTCCTTTTAGGTGGCTTTTGGCAAACTCCAAACGGGCTGTCATGTGCCTTTTACTGAGGAGTGGCTTCCGTCTAGCCACTCTACCATAAAGGCCTGATTGGTGGAGTGCTGCAGAGATGGTTGTCCTTCTGGAAGATTCTCCCATCTCCACAGAGGAACTCTGGAGCTCTGTCAGAGTGACCATCGGGTTCTTGGTCACCTCCCTGACCAAGGCCCTTCTCCCCCGATTGCTCAGTTTGGCCGAGCAGCCAGCTCTAGGAAGAGTCTTGGTGGTTCCAAACTTCTTCCATTTAAGAATGGATGGAGGCCACTGTGTTCTTGGGGACCTTCAATGCTGCAGACATTTTTTGGTACCCTTCCCCAGATCTGTGCCTCGACACAATCCTGTCTCGGAGCTCTACGGACAATTCCTTCGACCTCATGGCTTGGTTTTTGCTCTGACATGCACTGTCAACTGTGGGACCTTATACAGTGAGGGAAAAAAGTATTTGATCCCCTGCTGATTTTGTATGTTTGCCCACTGACAAAGACATGATCAGTCTATAATTTTAATGGTAGGTTTATTTGAACAGTGAGAGGCAGAATAACAACAAAATAATCCAGAAAAACGCATGTCAAAAATGTTATGAATTGATTTGCATTTTAATGAGGGAAATAAGTATTTGACCCCTCTGCAAAACATGACTTAGTACTTGGTGGCAAAACCCTTGTTGGCAATCACAGAGGTCAGACGTTTCTTGTAGTTGGCCACCAGGTTTGCACACATCTCGGGGGATTTTGTTCCACTCCTCTTTGCAGATCTTCTCCAAGTCATTAAGGTTTCGAGGCTGACGTTTGGCAACTCGAACCTTCAGCTCCCTCCACAGATTTTCTATGGGATTCAGGTCTGGAGACTGGCTAGGCCACTGCAGGACCTTAATGTGCTTCTTCTTGAGCCACTCCTTTGTTGCCTTGGCCGTGTGTTTTGGATCATTGTCATGCTGGAATACCCATCCACGGCCCATTTTCAATGCCCTGGCTGAGGGAAAGAGGTTCTCACCCAAGATTTGATGGTACATGGCCCTGTCCATCGTCCCTTTGATGCGGTGAAGTTGTCCTGTCCCCTTAGCATGTTTCCACCTCCATGTTTGACGGTGGGGATGGTGTTCTTGGGGTCATAGGCAGCATTCCTCCTCCACCAAACACGGCGAGTTGAGTTGATGCCAAAGAGCTCGATTTTGGTCTCATCTGACCACAACACTTTTACCTAGTTCTCCTCTGAATCATTCAGATGTTCATTGGCAAACTTCAGACAGGCATGTATATGTGCTTTCTTGAGCAGGGGGACCTTGCGGGCGCTGCAGGATTTCAGTCCTTCACGGCGTAGTGTGTTACCAATTGTTTTCTTGGTGACTATGGTCCCAGCTGCCTTGAGATCATTGTCAAGATCCTCCCGTGTAGTTCTGGGCGGATTCCTCACCGTTCTCATGATCATTGCAACTCCACGAGGTGAGATCTTGCATGGAGCCCCAGGCCGAGGAAGATTGACAGTTCTTTTGTGTTTCTTCCATTTACAAATAATCACACCAACTGTTGTCACCTTCTCACCAAGCTGCTTGGCGATGGTCTTGTAGCCCATTCCAGCCTTGTGTAGGTCTACAATCTTGTCCTTGACATCCTTGGAGAGCTCTTTGGTCTTGGCCATGGTGGAGAGTTTGGAATCTGATTGATTGATTGCTTCTGTAGACAGGTGTCTTTTATACAGGTAACAAGCTGAGATTAGGAGCACTCCCTTTAAGAGTGTGCTCCTAATCTCAGCTCGTTGCCTGTATAAAAGACACCTGGGAGCCAGAAATCTTTCTGATTGAGAGGGGGTCAAATACTTACTTCCCTCATTAAAATGAAAATAAATTTATAACATTTTTGACATGCGTTCTTCTGGATTTTTTTGTTGTTATTCTGTTTCTCACTGTTCAAATAAACCTACCATTAAAATTATAGACTGATCATTTCTTTGTCAGTGGGCAAACGTACAAAATCAGCAGGGGATCAAATACTTTTTTCCCTCACTGTATAGACAGGTGTGTGCCTTTCCAAATCATGTCCAATCAATTGAATTTACCACAGGTGGACTCCAATCAAGTTGTAGAAACATTTCAAGGATGATCAATGGAAACATGATGCACCTGAGCTCAATTTCAAGTCTCATTGCAAAGGGTCTGAATACTTATGTAAATAAGGTATTTCTGTATTTTATATTCAATGCATTTGCCTAAATTTATAAAAACCTGTTTTCACTTTGTCATTATGCGGTATTGTGTGTAGATTGATTAGGATTTTTATTTATTTAATCCATTTTAGAATAAGGCTGTAACCTAACAAAATGTGGAAAATGTCAAGGGGTCAGAATACTTTCCGAAGGCACTTGAATCCCATTTCTCTCCTGTAGTAGACGACGTACCATCTGGAAGAAGCTGTCCAAGCACACCCCTCCTCCCATGCAGAGCAGTCGCAGTTTTTCCTCCGGCTTCCAACATTCAGTCTCCTCCAGTGACAGCCTGTCTGGCTCCCCCACCCAGAGCCTCTCGCCTGGGCCCTCCACACCCTGCCGCTCCCCCGCCCCCGACCAGTCTGGAGGTGAGTTGCTAGCTAGCCTCTTTATTGGATCGAAACTGGGCCACCATTTTGTGTCGTGCATAATTTTGTGTTTTTAGGTGGGCATTTGACAATGTTTCAACCCTTGTGATAGGCCAAGCCAATTTGTATTTGAGGAAACCTGTGTTATGCCAAAGCTTTGGATTTAATGGCATATGTCATACAGAAGAAATTCAGGCTAAAGTTTATTCTAGTTATTATCAAACAGTTATCAGCACTACAATGAGAATGTTTTCTTTGTAACTGCAGAAATCAAAGTCTTATCTACATCATGTTCTCTCTCAGACTCCAACTCCCCCCAGAGCTCCTCTCCCTGCTCCAGCTCTCCCAACTCCCCCGTCCCCCAGGCCCGTCCCAGCTCCCTTCAGGTCCTGGGCCGCTACACCAAGGCAGGTCGCTGCAAGTCCACCAGCAGCATCCCCCCCTCCCCGCTGGCCTGTATCCCACCTCCGCAGCCCCTCTCCCCCCAGTGCTCTCCGTCCTCCATCCCCAGCCTGTCTAAAGGCCTCCACGGCTTCCACGGCAAGACCCTGTCCCCTCCCACCATAGCCCGCCATTCTGTGCGCCCCCGCAGCGCCGAGCCGCCCCGCTCGCCCCTCCTCAAGAGGGTGCAGTCGGCCGAGAAGCTCTCAGGGGTGTACCACGGCGACAAAAAAGCCTTTGCCACCCGCCGACACACCATGGAGATGCCCCTGTCGGAAGGGGAGGGGCTAGAGGACCTGGAGGATACCGCCACAGGGTTTGTCTGTGTGGGAGAACAACATGGCCGCCAGGGCCTGTATCTGGGTGGTCAGAGAAGCCACAGGGAGTCGGCCAGCAGCGACCACCGCTCCAAGGAGGTGGTGGTGATGAGGAAACTTGCCCTGTCTGAGAGGAGGGACTCCTTTAAGAAGCAGGAGGCGGTGCAGGAGGTTAGCTTTGACGACCCGGAGGAAAAGGAGGCGCCAAGCCCCGCGATCCCCGTCAGGCAGCCGCGTTTCAAGGCGTCGTGGATCAACTCGGCTCAGTCCGACTGGAGCCTGGAGGCGGCGGGGCGAGGAGCACAGGGTACAGCAGCGCAGAAATCCAAACCAAAGGAGAAGGAGGGTTATTAGCCTAGCGTTGCTCCAAGAAGGTGAAAGGTCAAGGTAGAGTCTCACTCTAGACTAAGGTTACCTACTTTCTGACCGACTACTGTACAGTACATGAAGGGCTTGTATGTTTATCCGCGAGAATATACTCAAGCCTGAGCCAATCGAGGCAACCGGAGGGAGAGAACAAAAACGATGCCGTCACACGGTTGAGTTACAGTATGCATCATACCACTCTCAAAACTGTTGATCCAAAATTGGTTTACATCCTTTTTTTGGTTTCCCCTTCCTTCCCCTCTTTGGTTTTAGGTTGTAGCACCTGTAACATTTTTGTACTTTGTAAATACCTTTTTTTTTCTAAGTTTTTTTTTATAACCTATTTATGACTTTTTTTTAATGTTCATTTTATTTGTTTCGGGCTGAATATGACTTAATGTATTGGCCCTTATTTGTGAAAACGTCACATTTGATGCAGCCATTCTGTTGTGTGAATTGATAGAGACATGAGGAAACTTCAAGTTAATGAACTAAATTAAGAACAAAGGTTTGGATGTGGTTTCTAGATGGAGACAGCAGATGAAGAAAATGTTTTCTCCAATATCTCTGTTAAATTGGTTAACATTTTATTAGTATTCCAAAAGTGGCTGCTGATTTTGTCTGATCAAATTTGTCCTTTCAAACATACGTTGAATGTTTATGTACTTAACGTGTGTCTAAGCCCTTTAATTCAGTGCCATTTTTAACACACTAGAACGATAATGTGGTAGTAGTAATTTGTGGTCACTATCAAGACTGGATCCAAAAGAATCAGGGATAGTGAAATAGTGCCACCGTGCCAAAGCATGGATTACTCATAAGAACCCTTCTAAATAAGAGGTACCGCACATAGGAAGCTTCAGGAATGAACCCTGCTGCCATGCCCTGTCAATCATCCAGTGATGTCATCAAATGGATACACTCCACCGATTCTTCTTTAGTTTAAATCACAAAATGATTGACGGGACACAGAATAATTGCTACCTTTTGATACTAGTGTTAGGGCATTGCAGGATCACCATCTACCTGCTTGTTGACGCAAGCTACCCTACAATGTAATCTAGCAGAAGAGTATATTTGCACAGGTTAGGCGTTTTCCCTTAACACTGTTCTCATAATTCATAAGTTTTCCTTTTGCATTTGAAGATTTATACAGTTCATGTAGGAACGCTCCCTGTGCTGTTTTTAAACCATGTTATATGAATGAATGTTTACATTTTAGGGTCAGATGTGTACTGTATGTCAACTTTTTCAATCTTCACTGTTAAAAGGGGCAATCGGCAATTGCTCCATCCATTTTTGGACTTATAAATTAATGATATGTACCCATAGATTCTTGAAGATTATAATTTATAAAAGATTCATGAGCTTAGTTCAACTGTCATTCCCCATCAGCACCCAAAATTATAAACATGTTTTGCTCCAGTGGTTGTAAATGTAAACAAACACTGTAAAGCCTCAAAACATGGTTAGAACTCCCATTTCTCTAGCCCCATTCCCCATTCCTCAGCTTTTTACTGAAACAGTGGCGGGGAGTGCACTTAGTTATTGTTACAACGAATTACAGGGATCAGCAGGATTCCAACAGAAGCCATGAAGGACAAAGAAATTGAACTGTGTTTTGTATATTTTTATATGGAAGCAGTCTTGTTGCATTGCTGATACGCCTATGCTGTTTACAAACACCATAACTAACCTAAACAGCAGTTGGCAATGGTTAAAAGGTGTGTGTGTGTGGGTGTGTGTGTGTGGGGGACAACAGACTTGATAGAATGACAGAGGTTTGGTGAAAGATTTGAAGATGTAGGCAATGGTTTGGCTGTCAACGTTGTATACTGTCATTGTTTTCTTTTGCAACTATAGAATTAACAACCAAAATTATTCTACTCGTGGGTATTTCAAATACACTGTAATATTAGGATGAACTGTCTGTATGTCAGGTGATGTTAGGAACACGTGTTTCACAGTTTGCTGGGGATATGGGAATATTGATAGAGTTAAAATACAAATAATAATTTGTCACCAACTAATACTTGAACAACTGGAACGAGATAGGATAACAGAAGGTCAGAAATCTAAAACGTATCTATTTTATTTATATACTTCATTAGAACTTGAAACAAATAAGTGTGATTTTTGTGAGGGTATAATCAAATAGGTCATTCAATTCCAAATGGATTTCCCAGATCTTGATGTTGTCAAAGTGTGGTCCCTTTATTGGAAGTACTGCCTCTTCCTACTACTGTGTCCTCATGCTAGACATTTTTCACTGAACTCAATAACTACTTGTTATATTAGTTAATGTTGTTTTCATGGTATTGCTTGCTAGAGACTTTGTCTGATTCTTACAGCATGGAGAAGGAGACTTCGATTGCAAATATATGACCCATTCTGCACTTCTACACTGTTTAATGTAACACAAGAAAAAATACACTGGTTCTGAATGCACCCAAATTAGTGTGTATTTTTACATAACTGAAATGTATTCATTTAGTGGTCTTTGATTCAACTTCAATAATAAACAGAGCGAAAGCCTGAGGTGGACGAAGAATATAACCAACTGATTACAACTACCTTCTCATATTTTTCCTGATGTATGATAAATGTGGATATCTGTAATGGTCAGTTGGAATCCATAAACATCATTCATGTTTGTTTCGTTGTCTTACCTTGGTGACCCTCAAACTACTTCATTGTATATTTCCCAAACTGGTTTCTGGTGAAAGTTGGTGTGAAATCCATTTTCTCTCAATTGTCTAACAGTGTTTGAAATAAATTAATGGCAGAAGACTAATATGAAGTGTACAGTTATTTTCGGGACTTACATCTTACAACATTTTTGAGAAGCACATTCACAACACTAACAACTGTAGAGGCTTATTGTGATCAAATGCATATTTTTCCATTCAAAACAATATATTGTGTCTGTTACAATAAGTCTTCACATCACATCTGAAGGCCAGGTAAATGACAAAATGTAAATATTATTTGTTCAACCTGGTAGCTAATTGCAAAGAAAATTAGTTGGAGTAGTCTAGTTATTAGTGCTATCTGATACAGCATAGACAACACTTCATCAGAATACTGAGCAAGGTTATGGTATAATCATAAATAAATTTAAAAAACGCAGTTATGAACAGGCATGAAATGGTTGTACTGTCAATATACTTTTTTTTAGGATGACTGAAATGCTTCAATTCAGGAGAGGTGAAATATTTATCATGGGCATACGGGCAATTGCACGATAACGGAATTGCGCCGAGACTCCAATTTTTCACTTAAAATGTATGCCAAACAGAAAACATTGATTTCAAAGTTTAACAAACTGTATAACTATGCACAAGGACTACTTTGAACAATTTATACTGAACATTTTACAAAAACATTTACTAGAAGAACTGTGCAGATGCAAAGTTTGTTAACATAATTTCTGTAAAATCTCCCACAGTTTTTTGTGTCCACGTTTTCCCAAAACTGTTAAATATCTGCTCCGAATTAAGATTTAACGATGTCTGCAGAAAGAATGGTGTGTCAGCTATGACATGACACCTTGACTTTGAAAAAATCTATTTTGGTTATTGAACGACAGTAAGTAAAGTTAATTTACACCCGATAACGGAATTGCGGTAATAGAATTTCATCATGGTCCCTGATCTGTACTACACAGAAATACATGGCTATGAATGTAATTCTCTTCCTGGTGATGTATCTTAAATAGGTACACAAAGGTATAGATATATCCTCATTTGATATATCCTCATTTGCATATTTGGGTATTATTCTAAACACTGGCTATTATTTAAATGAGCTCTGCCCCCAAATAAGACAACATTTGATTGGTCTGGACCAAATCTGAACCAATCATAGAAGTCTATATTTCACACGTTTGGACATCAAAGTACAGCACAGTAGAGCTCATTAGACTACAGTGGAGTACAGCACAGTACAGTATATTTCAATACAGTACAGTACAGTACAATACAATACATTATACTGTACTCAGCTCTAGTACTGTACTGAACTATACTCTTCCTTTCTTTACTGTACTGTGCTGTCCAAACTTGTGAACCCACTTGTGGTCTGTGACTACTATGATTTCCCATTGTAGCCAATTCAATTGCAGAAATTCCGTTACTGATTTTTCGAAAATGCCATTACTGATTTGGATTGAATCACTTAATAATTCATAAACAAAACTGATATCAGTAAAAACACGAACTACTTGTTACTTATGTGAACTTTCATTATCCGTGCTTGAGGCGTCACTACAGACCCCCTGGTTCGATTCCAGGCTGTATCACAACCGGCCGTGATTGGGAGTCCCATAGGGCGGCGCACAATTGGCCCAGTGTCGTCCGGGTTTGGCCGGTGTAGGCTGTCATTGTAAATAAGAATTTGTTCTTAACTGACTTGCCTACAGTGGGGAAAAAAAGTATTTAGTCAGCCACCAATTGTGCAAGTTCTCCCACTTAAAAAGATGAGAGAGGCCTGTAATTTTCATCATAGGTACACGTCAACTATGACAGACAAATTGAGGAAAAAAAATCCAGAAAATCACATTGTAGGATTTTTAATGAATTTATTTGCAAATTATGGTGGAAAATAAGTATTTGGTCACCTACAAACAAGCAAGATTTCTGGCTCTCACAGACCTGTAACATCTTCTTTAAGAGGCTCCTCTGTCCTCCACTTGTTACCTGTATTAATGGCACCTGTTTGAACTTGTTATCAGTATAAAAGACACCTGTTCACAACATCAAACAGTCACACTCCAAACTCCACTATGGCGAAGACCAAAGAGCTGTCAAAGGACACCAGAAACAAAATTGTAGACCTGCACCAGGCTGGGAAGACTGAATCTGCAATAGCTTGGTTTGAAGAAATCAACTGTGGGAGCAATTATTAGGAAATGGAAGACATACAAGACCACTGATAATCTCCCTCGATCTGGGGCTCCACGCAAGATCTCACCCCGTGGGGTCAAAATTATCACAAGAACGGTGAGCAAAAATCCCAGAACCACACGGGGGGACCTAGTGAATGACCTGCAGAGAGCTGGGACCAAAGTAACAAAGCCTACCATCAGTAACACACTACGCCGCCAGGGCCTCAAATCCTGCAGTGCCAGACGTGTCCCCCTGCTTAAGCCAGTACATGTCCAGGCCCGTCTGAAGTTTGCTAGAGTGCATTTGGATGATCCAGAAGAGGATTGGGAGAATGTCATATGAAACCAAAATAGAACTTTTTGGTAAAAACTCAACTCGTCGTGTTTGGAGGACAAAGAATGCTGAGTTGCATACAAAAAACACCATACCTACTGTGAAGCATGGGGGTGGAAACATCATGCTTTGGGGCTGTTTTTCTGCAAAGGGACCAGGACGACTGATCCGTGTAAAGGAAAGAATGAATGGGGCCATGTATCGTGAGATTTTGAGTGAAAACCTCCTTCCGTCAGCAAGGGCATTGAAGATGAAACGTGGCTGGTTCTTTCAGCATGACAATGATCCCAAACACACCGCCCGGGCAACGAAGGAGTGGCTTCGCACTGAAGCATTTCAAGGTCCTGGAGTGGCCTAGCCAGTCTCCAGATCTCAACCCCATAGAAAATCTTTGGAGGGAGTTGAAAGTCTGTGTTGCCCAGCGACAGCCCCAAAACATCACTGCTCTAGAGGAGATCTGCATGGAGGAATGGGCCAAAATACCAGCAACAGTGTGTGACAACCTTGTGAAGACTTACAGAAAACGTTTGACCTGTGTCATTGCCAACAAAGGGTATATAACAAACTATTGAGAAACTTTTTGTTATTGACCAAATACTTATTTTTCACCATAATTTGCAAATAATTTCAACACAATAACCTACAATGTGATTTTCTGGATTTTTTTTCCTCATTTTGTCTGTCCTAGTTGACTTGTACCTATGATGAAAATTACAGGCCTCTCTCATCTTTTTAAGTGGGAGAACTTGCACAATTGGTGGCTGACTAAATACTTTTTTTCCCCACTGTAGTTAAATAAATAAAAAATAACAAAATGAAAGTCTAAGCCTTCACTTATTCTAAATTTTATGGATGGGAAAATGATTGATAAATGTATATATGCCTTAATTTCTAAAAAAGATAGACTGTTAGCTTTAATTTGACACCCAATTTGACATGATCCTATGAACTTCACATGTTGGTGCTCATGGGTCCTTTTACATTGAAATTACCATATGCTTCCTGTCCTGCAATGATTCGTGCTTTTCCGACTGGGTTCGTTTGTTTCCGCGCTGTTCATATTAGTTCCCACGCACTCTCCTTTTCTGCGCGGTGCTGTGCTGGAAAATGGCTGTATAGGGAGCTGAGAGTTATGTGCAGCAAAAGAAAGAAAGGGAGAAAGAAAGAAACCGGACCAGAAGTGATCAAAGGAGGTGGACGACTTTAAAGCATTGAGGAAAAGAACAGGTGAAAGATAAGGAAGCTCACTGTCTGCATTTCAATGTGTTAAAGTGCCACCACAGCGAGATATTTGGAAGAGGAATCTGCGTCTACGGGTGAGTTTTTCTAAATTCTTGCACATTTCCAGTGCTATAGCCTCTAAACGGGAAAATGGTGGAAGAGATTCAACTAAGTGCCCTACGCACACAACGCAGTACGAACTTGCACAGGTCTATAAACTTGTCGAGGACACTGCAACAAGTCGTTTTCTTTATAGCAGGCTAAATGTTAAAATAATAGTTAGCCTAGTTAGTTGCATAATGTCTGCCACTTGCAGTACTAACGTGCGCCTCTCTATTGACATCTAAACATCTACCAAGTCGAGCTAGCTAGCTAATGTTACCATATTTTCCAGAGTTCACATATGGTGCATGAATGTTGCACTATTTTGTCGGCAACATTTTTACTCAGTGTAGCAACATTGTGTTTAACACGGACAAAATAATGGCTACGGTTGCGAATTTCTCAAACACGTCATCTGCAAGTTCATGTGCGAGTTTTACTTGCTACATTGTTGCGACAAAGGTAGCTGTAGTTGACAGCAGCCCTATATTTTGGACCATTCTAATATTGTTATTACACAGTTAGTGTACTTTGTTGTTTTAAAAGTTAAGCGTATTCTTTATATTTGCATTGGTTTAGGACACTGCCAAAGTTATATTCCCAGATTTCTCTTGGATTGATTCCACAACTTGCAGGATCACAAATGTCTGGGGCAACAATGCCTGTTCACTTGCCTGTTCAGTCCCTATTGCTGTGTAATCATTTCTGTAAATGCAGTGTAATGTAATATATATTTTGTGTATTAACTTGTTTGCTACTCTGTGCATTGTACTTAGGGTAAGGTAGGGTAAGGTAGGGTAAGGTAGGGTAAGGTAGGGTTGCTTATGTACAGTGTAGCAATGACTAACTATTACACTGTATTATAATTTTTCCCCAACTTAGAAATAAGAGAAAAACAACTAGCATACAAATGACCACTTCTTTTGAATATACTTCTAGTTAGGACATCCTCTAACGTCTGTTGTATCTCTTCTGCAAAAAAATTTAAGGAACACCTTGAGGTGTGTTGAGAGGTGGTATGGCATGCCAATATTAATTCTGTTTAACTTTTCATTATAGAAAAGTGTGTGAAAGTGCACAAAGCCCCATGTTCCTTTTCATTTTGACTGGCAAAACTGGTCAAAACTATCTTCAAGTCCCTCATTATAGCAAATTGATGGCATTCCGATACAGCAAATCATTTCCCCCCTTTTTGTTTTACAGTAGAGATGTGCCCTGATGAGGGCCAAGCCCTTCCCCAACCAGGGTATAAAGAAAAGCACCCACAATGCTCTCAGGCCAGTTTTGCGTTTTACTTGCAAACTAGTTAAAGTATGATCTGTGTTAGGGTAAGCTGATCCCTGATGTGCACCTAAGGGCAACTGCCTCTTAGCAAGCCACACCACCACGCTATGTAGGCCTACCTCGACATTTGCAGAGGAGGATTTTGTTGTTGTTGCATTTAGCTATAGAGGCCTGTTGTTCTGGAATAATCTTATGCAACATATCGGCCTGGTGCTGTTGCTTCAATATCACAAGTATTAGATTTCAAATATGCTTTTGAGATATTACTATATTATGTTGTAGACTGTTGACATCCGCAACTAGCATAATGGTGTCTACCAGTGGACAGATGGCCACAAGGTGATTGTATGTAAGTTCTAGTTTAGGCCTACAATACTAGGTGCATTTTGGGGCTCAGATATGCACGTAAATATTAGTTGCAACACCTTATCTGCCATTTAAAAATACTTATACTGAAATGGCTGTCTCCAGAAATGACAGTCTTGGCTCTAGAATTGGGTGAAAGCCCATTTATGAAAAGCAATGTTGAACACACAATTACAAATAGGCCTACTTATACTTCATGAATATAAAGTATATTTTTATTTTATTTATTTTATTTACAATAACAGAGTAACACTGAGACTCACTTTTAAAATGTATGTCAAACAAAAACCAATGATTGCAAAGTTAACAAGCCATACAAGGACTACTTTTAACAATTTCTACTGAACATTTTACAAATTTACTGGAAGAACAGTGCAGATGTAAAGTTTGCTAACAGAATGACAGTTTGCTGTTTTTTGCATCTGCACTGTTCAAGTAAATGTGTTGAAAGCTATTTGCTTTTTGTTTGATGTGAAAAATCTGAGTCTGTCACTCTGTTACCGTGGAATTGCTCATGTGTATTTCTGTTTCTTTATTTCATAAAATATAAAGTATGTGTAAAATGTTAAGTAGGCCTATGTGTAATTTCCGCTAGGCTATATCGTTGTTATAGTAAAGACACATTGAGCGAATTAACACAAAGCTATGATGTGTCAAATTTGCAATATCTGTAGCAAGTGTTTTACAGAGATTTTGCTGTATCGAGGTTAAGCTGAGTAGTAATGGGAGCTATAAACAGCCAGCTCGAGCCAAACAAAGCAACCCTTATTTGATAAGTTCAGGACCACTTTATGTTTTACTACTTCACTTACTTAGGACAAAAAGCTGTTGCAAAATAGTTCGAAAGTTGCTATGATTGTATACCAAAATATCTTGGCTCGCAGCTACATTCCTGTTGATACATCCTCATACAAATTAACAATATTTGTATGACTGGTGACCCCGCAAAGCATACAAATAGTCTATTTGAGTTTCTAGTTATATTAATCTTGATTTAAAATGAAGAAAACTCTAATAAAAGTTTATTGGTTGCGTACACAGTTTAGCAGATGTTATAGCGGGTGCAGCAAAATGCTTGTCACTAGCTCCTAACAGTGCAGCAAAAATGTCAAACAAATACAAAAATAATAATAATAAAAGACAAGATATCAAGTTCTCGCCGTTTGAGTGGCTGGTGCCTCTGATGCTGTAAAGGAACCTTCTTCTGCTTTGAATTTAATACATTTGTCATCCAGATTTTGCTAAATCGGTTATCTGTTCATTTTAATGGTCCATTCCTAGTAATTGTAAAATATATCTTACCTAATACTGCAGCACCAGACATGAATTGTATCTGTATAATCCATTGTTTCATAAATATATTTGTTTTATTATCATACTGCATACATTTCAGTGTCCTCATCAAAAAACCGAGTCAGTCTTTGAGGATGCAATGTGCAGTGTAAAATAGGTGGAGTTGTTTGGGTCAGGAGCTGATCACTGCCTAGATACATTTTCTAATATTAGAACATTTCCTTGATTTGCCCAAGCTTCTCTGGTGACTCCGGAGCACATGGCCAAACAGCAGCCAATGGGAGGCCAGGCTTAGTTTCCCTCTCTCTAGCAACAGTGAGTTTCTTGCCTTTTATTCATTAATTATTTTCTGTGGTCTCCCTCAGCCGTTTGGGCTCTCCTGATAACAAAGTGTGCTGTCTCTTGACTGAATAAAAGTGAGGAAAAAAGGGATGGATCCAGTGACAACAAGCCTGCAAGTTGCTGCCTTGAAATGTGGGCTGTTTTCCATGTGTAGGACTGTAACAGAGATGATTCTCCTTTCAACTCATATTAGTTGCAGCATTTATTTTGCTGTGGGAAAAAATGCTGAATTGGACTACCAAAGAGTGCGGGACGATTGCAGCTTTCTTCTGCAAGGTTGTGAATATAAACAAACAAAAAATGGCAAAGTGGAATGGACTTTTTCGGCGAGGGGAGCGCAGGCGTAGAGAGGGGTGGGTGGGGGGTGGGGGGGTGTTGGTGGTGTGAGGATTGCGGACTGTGGTTGGGTATGCCAGTGCCACGTGTCTACCCTGGCACCTCTTTTCTCGACACGGAGGATGTCGGACAGAGAGCCTTGGTGAGTCTGTGCAGTTCCTCTCTCCTCAAAAGTGGGGTGATTAGTGTTGCCCAACGGTACGTCCTGTAATCATGATAACTATTTAACGTTTTATAGCGATGATATTAGAACTCAGAGATGATCACGAGAATCTTTGCTTGCTTTTTGAAGGGGGGGGGTTGTCTGAGGTTCGTGTGCACGTACACCCAGATTTGAAGATGCGCCACTGAGAAGTGTACAGTTAGAATTTTGACTGTTATTTAGATTTTAGCAGCAACTTATTATATCCAGTCAAAATCAAACCTAATGGCATGTCATAAGCGACTTCACAAAGAGTAGTAATTTGAATTTGGACGTTTCGAGAGATGCCCCAAAAAACTCTGGGGGCTTCTAAGCTCTTATGTCCTGAGTCACAAGCCCAACCCCTCCATTACATCCCCCTCTCTATCTCTGATGTTGTTTTGGTCATCACGTCACCCACAGAGGGGGAAAAGGACACTTCATCTCACCTTACTGTGTGGGACCAAATACTAGTTTGAAAGCCTAATCTCTCTCTGAGGCACAGTTGCCATTTTGATGGTCAACTTGGTGTCTTTTTTATTTTGTCGCTTCACTCCTCTTGCTGAAGCTACAGTAAAAACAAAGGTAATGTCTTTGACCATGGATACAGTAGTAGTCTTTGTGATTTAGGATTTTCCTACTGTGGCTCTGACTTAATCGACAAAATCGATTGACAAGAGACAATCCTATTAATGAAAAGTAACCTTTCAAAACTACTGTCAGAGATTATGATTTTGTCACTGAACTGGTCTTGAATAATTTATTAGGCCTAGGTGAGATCTCAAAAACAATGATGTAATGGGTTTACATAGCCATTGAGGACCTTTTTTACCAAGCTTGTATGAATGTGAATGATTTCATGGGAGAGATGTTTTTCTGCAATGAATCGTGTTCGATTATAAGAGCAAGGAGCGTCTTGCATCGAAAGGACTTTCTTTCAATATTGTTGCTTTGAAGGGTTTTGGCATGATTAGGTTACTTTTCGAGAAGGCTGCCGAAATTTTTCTGGAGCAACAGAACAGTCTTGCGTGGGACATAATATCCCAATTTCCCTTCATAGAAAATGGTCTTAAATGAAACCGCATTCTTTAATTTGGATGCTTTAGAACTGTAAGGCTGGTCATCTTTTTCTGTGTTTCAAACATTGGTATTTCACATGTATTTATCTGTATTATCCCATGAAGAGAATCAGGGAATTGTTGAGAACTGCAGTATAGTATATGTGACCTTTATTTCAAAATAGAGATTTGAAAATGTGATGCAGTATGACTTGGGGAGTCTGGTACGTTATGACGCAGTAGCATCATCCGATCCTTCCATCCCAACCAAGATTGCACAAACGCATAGCACTGCCACAGTTCGCCATTTTCGTGCTTTGTGGTTTGCGGCCGTGACACAGGGATGCTTTGATTATTGCAGGCGACTACGTATCTGTAGTGTGTGTGTGTGTGTGTATATATATATATATATATATATATATATATATATATATATATATATATATATATATATATATATATATATATATATATATATATATACACATATATATACACATACACACCCTACACACACACACACACACACACACACAGCTCTGGAAAAAGTAAGAGGCCACTGCAAAATTATCAGTTTCTCTGGTTTTACTATTTATAGGTATGTGTTTGGGTAAAAATAAAATTTTCGTTTTATTCTATAAACTACTGACAACATATCTCCCAAATTCCAAATAAAAATATTGTAATTTAGAGCATTTATTTGCAGAAAATGACAACTGGTCAAAATAACAAAAAAGATGCAGTGTTGTCAGACCTCGAATAATGCAAAGAAAATAAGTTTGTGTTCATTTTTAAACAACACAATACTAATGTTTTAACTTAGGAAGAGTTCAGAAATCAATATTTGGTGGAATAACCCTGATTTTCAATCACAGCTTTCATGCGTCTTGGCATGCTCTCCACCAGTCTTTCACATTGATGTTGGGTGACTTTATGGCGCTCCTGCCGCAAAAATTCAAGCAGCTCGGCTTTGTTTGATGGCTTGTGACCATCCATCTTCCTCTTGATCACATTCCAGAAGTTTTCAATGGGGTTCAGGTCTGGAGATTGGGCTGGCCATGACAGGGTCTTGATCTGGTGGTCCTCCATCCACACCTTGATTGACCTGGCTGTGTGGCATGGCGCATTGTCCTGCTGGAAAAACCAATCCTCAGAGTTGGGGAACAATGTCAGAGCAAAAGGAAGCAAGTTTTCTTCCAGGACAACCTTGTACGTGGCTTGATTCATGCGTCCTTCACAAAGACAAATCTGCCCGATTCCAGCCTTGCTGAAGCACCCCCAGATCATCACCGATCCTCCACCAAATGTCACTGTGGGTGTGAGACACTGTGGCTTGTAGGCCTCTCCAGGTCTCCGTCTAACCATTAGACGACCAGGTGTTGGGCAAAGCTGAAAATTGGACTCATCAGAAAAGATGACCTTACTCCAGGACGGTCCTACGGTCCAATCCTTATGGTCAGTTGCAAACCTCAGCCTGGCTCTTCTTTGCTTCTCATTGATGAAGGGCTTTTTTCTAGCTTTGCACGACTTCAGCCCTGCTCCTAGGAGCCTGTTTCGAACCGTCCTCGCCGTGCACTTCACCCCAGCTGCCGTTTGCCATTCTTTTTGTAGGTCACTTGATGTCATCCTATGGTTGTTGAGTGACATGTGAATGAGTTGGCGGTCATCCTGTTCAGTAGAGTGGTTTTCGCCCTCTGCCGGTCTGTAGCTTTGTTGTCCCCAATGTCTGCTGCTTGACCTTGTTCTTATGAACCGCCGTCTTTGAAATTTTAAGGATGGAAGCAACCTGACGCTCACTGTATCCCTTTGCCAGTAAAGCCAGAATTGAACCCTTCTTTTCCTCACTCAAAACTTTCCTTTTCAACTCTTTTGGCATGGTCAATAGTTATTTTTTTGATTAATATTACTTTTGAGGACGAGCAACTCTGCCTAGAAGGTCAGCATCCCGGAGTCGCCTCTTCACTGTTGACGTTAAGACTGGTGTTTTGCTGGTACTATTTAATGAAGCTGCCAGTTGAGGACCTGTGAGGCGCCTGTTTCTCAAACTAGACACTGTAATGTATTTGTCCTCTTGCTCAGTTGTGCACCGGGGCCTCCCACTCCTCTTTCTATTCTGGTTAGAGACAGTTTTCACTGTTCTGTGAAGGGAGTAGTACACAGCGTTGTACGAGATCTTCAGTTTCTTGGCAATTTCTCGCAATTTCTCGCATAGAAAAGCTACAGTTGATGCTCCAGATACTCAACTAGTCTCAAGAAGGCCAGTTTTATTGCTTCTTTAATCAGCACAACAGTTTTCAGCTGTGCTAACATAATTGCAAAAGGGTTTTCTAATTATCAATTTGCCTTTTGAAATGATAAACTTGAATTAGCAAACACAACGTGCCATTGGAACACAGGACTGATGGTTGCTGATAATGGGCCTCTGTACGCCTATGTAGATATTCCATAAAAAATCAGCCGTTTCCAGCTACAATAGCCATTTACAACATTAACAATGACTACACTGTATTTCAGATCAATTTGATGTTATTTTAATGGACAAAAAAATGTCTTAAATTGAACTTTATTTTTACATTATCTATGTATTTTTCCCTTAAACCCACGTGTTTTTCTCTTTTTCTTTTCTCTGTGCACTGTAGGTTGTCACTGTCCAGAACGTGAGGAGCCTGAAACTATCAAGGACTATTAGACTGTCCAAATCTGACCCCATCCACCCCAACAGACAACACAGGTAGACTGAAGAGACCAACGCAGGGCCTCAGTTAGGTTTAGCGCCTGTCCAGCTAGTTTTTGCCACTTGAAGGAGTATGTTGCCAACGCTGTCCCTCTGTTCCATCATTTGGTTAAACCGGGGTATCAAGCTGAGGAAAGTGCTCCACTGCGCCAACACCGGCCTGCTCTGAGGCAGCAGCACCCTACCTACCTTCCTCCATAGACTCTGCCATTTTAGCAATGCTTCTTAGCTTCGGTTGATAGTTCTAAACGGCCACTACTCATCCCCCTCTACTGCCTGTCCATTTCTGGGTTGCCGTAGCATTGGGCCGACTTTCGCATCCTCTGTGTCTTCGGCAGCTTTTCTCGCTTTCTCAAAATGGCGGTCGAGGGTTTCCAGTACCGTGCCCTCTACGTCTACACCAAGGACTTGGAGGAAGATGTTGACCTGCAGCCCGGGGACATTCTGACCGTCAGCAAGGCCTCCCTGCTCTCCCTGAACTTCCAGGAGGGGGACGAGGAGCGTCCCGAGCTCCTAGGCTGGCTGCTGGGCTTCAACGAGCGCACCAAACAGAGGGGGGACTTCCCGGGGACATACGTTCAGTTTGTGGCCCACGTGAGGATGTCACCGCCATCCAGTCAGCCTCGCTCCCAAAGAATCCTCCCAGCAGCCCCGGGGCCCGAGCTGCCACTGTCACAGCAAGGTAAGACCTGAGTATACACAAAATTAGGAACTCTACAAGAGCATGGACTCTCTACAAGGTGCCGAAAGCATTTCACCGGCGTGCTGGCCCATGTTGACTCCAATGCTTCCCACAGTTGTGTCAATTTATTATATTTATATATTTTTAAACCTTTATTTAACTAGGCAAGTCAGTTAAGAACAAATTATTATTTACAATGATGGTCTACCAAAAGGCAAAAGGCCTCCTGCGGGGACGGGGGCTGGGATAGGACAAAACACACATCACGACAAGAGACACCACAACACTTCATAAAGAGAGACCTCAGACAACAACACAGCATGGTAGCAACACCACATGACAACATGGAAGCAGCACAACATGGTAGCAACACAACATGGCAGCAGCACAAAACATGGTAGAAACATTATTGGGCACAGACAACAGCACAAAGGCAAGAAGGTAGAGACAACAATACCATTATTGATACACACGGGAAACGGTTGAGCATGAAAAATGCAGCAGCATTGCAGTTCTTGACACAAACCGGTGCGCCTGGCACGTACTACCATACCCCGTTCAAAGGCACTTACATATTTTGTCTTGCCCATTTACCCTCTGAATGGCACACATACACAATCCATGTCTCAAGACTTAAAAATCCTTCTTTAACTTGTCTCCTCCCCTTCATCTACACTGATTGAAGTGAATTGAATAAGTGACATCATTAAGGGATCATAGCTTTCACCTGGAATCACCTGGTCAGTCTATATCATGGAAAGAGCAGGTGTTCTTAATGTTTGGTACACTCAGTGTATACGCTCTATATAACTGTGTATTTCACTATAGATTTTTATATTCTGTTTATTGATTGATTGTCTCTGCAGAGATATGTCACCAGCATTATAGTTTTACTATTTCCTTTTCAAAAAAATAATGATTTTTGAGATGTTTATTAATACTCCAATGATGATGCCCTTCAACGTTGAGGAGAGTTGTGCATTCCTCTCAAAATAGCGATGACACTGTAACATTTTAATGAAAAACTATCTCCAGCGGTGTTGTGTTTGAAGAGAACATAAATCCTTGAATGCGAAGCCCATATTTGCTAGAAAGTGTTAGTTTTGACTACTAATAATATTGGTCTTAATTGAGCTGCTCTTGGCTTATTGTTTTGTCCAAGGCTTTCACGGTTTGCTCTGACCGCAGACTGACCCTTCTAATCTTCCCTAAAGACTAAAGAGCTGTCATAAACCTCTCTCATTCCAAACACAACTAAGCAAATTCTAATTTCAACCTAATCCAGTTACTGACCTGACTCTCTTGGTCAGGTTTTCTTCAACGTCTCGTATATATTATTGCGTTGACCCTCCATTCAACTCTCCTGCAAAGGATAGGGGTGAGTTGCATTCAACCGTGTTGTACAAGGTTGTCCAAGAGCTCATTACTGAGTGCTGCACATTAGGTGCACATATTACAGATGTTACTAAACTCCCTGTACACATATGAGAGGTTATTAAGGAATTTAGGAACTGAACTTGTGAGAGGTAAATTATGGATTTACTTTGCTGCATTTCTAATGGGTTACCCCTGAGTAGAGAAATGTTCCAGTTTAATTTATTATGAATAAGTCAGATAGTATTTCCTGACAATCACATTATTTCACCATGCGATAACCTGTCCGATCTTTTAATCTCTGAACTACTATATAACTGCATAAATATATGGATGATTAATTCATGAGGTATTTTTACTGTGGCGCTCCCCAACTCAAATATACCCTTTGCTTTGGCCTTCTTCTGTACTCCTAGTTCTCTCACTCCCTCGCATTCAGCCCTAAGATCTCATATATGGCTTCCTTTTTTGGAAGGCCAGTGGTTCATCGGGCCAAAATGGATACACAATTATATATCTGGTCATTTATGTGAGTTGTATTTGGTTGAAAATACACATTCCTCTTCTGTCAAAAGTAATGTTCCCTAAAGCTCCATTCTGCCCTTTAGTGACAGGTAAGCTAAGCACCTTCTCCCAACACATTATTAACTTTGAATTACCTGTAGTTCATCACTTATAAAGTGGCTCATTGTAATTCATGTTGACTCATTTGGTAAGCAGGCCTATTAAGCCTGAGCACAGGCCTGCTACAAACTAATTTGGCTTTCAATACATTCTAACTGGAATTCTGAAAGCCTTGATTATACTACCTGGATAGGAACATGATGATTGTTTTACCTGGAAAGAACCAGTGCTAGAGTTTAAGTGAACGTGCCTAGGCCAGACTGGGATGGGGGGGCTCCTCAGAGTTGATGTTGGGCAGCAGAGGTCTCTCTGATTTGGATAGAGCGTGGGAGACGTGCCAAATGCTCTGCCAAGAGAGACAGTGGGGCCGGGAGGAGGGAGCAGGGGGTTGACTTGACCCAGCACCTATAGTGCATTGTAGATTAGGAATGGGTAGGCCCAGATTTTACAGCTATCATTTTTCTATCTCCCTCAAGAAATTGAGGCCCTAGTTGTTGTGTGAATAGACTGACCGTGTGAGTGTAGCCTACATTTTTTATTTTTTACAGATTTAACATTTGGCCTTAATATTTGGTTGAATTGATATGCATGGTATGTTAAAATGGCAAACCTAACTTTATCCAATGGACTGATTTTGTTCATGCATTTGAACATGACTTTGTTTTGATTTTGTATTAGTATTGTAGAATGCTCAGTGTAGGCATATGTAATGAGAACTAGTTTCTTCCTTACTTTTCACAGGGAAACTTAACTTAGAATAAAATGGCTTATTCAAATGTTTTTCAGATTCGCTCTAAACTTTGGTCCTGCTAGTTTGAAAAGAGACAAGTAGGTATAATATTTTCAGATAGCTTTTACAGATGCTTCCATTCCCATCAATCTGTTATTTGCCAGAGAAACCCAGGCACTTTGGGGAATTACACCAGATTTTAAATCAAAATCAGGCTAAAGTCCCAACAGTTCTCCTTTGACATTAAAACTAAGCGTCACTCGTGAGGAGGGAGGCTTTTTGTGCTCCTTCTTCTTCTCCCTGGCCTCACTTTTACTGCCTGCTGAAGTGAACCATGGCTTGGCATTTTTGCAAACTCCTCCTCCTCATCCCCCTGGTTCACATACTCTTCTGATACTGTCTCCAGGCAGCTATAAACTATCCACCCGCCCCAGTTCTCAGAAAGATAGGCCTTTTCTCTCTGCTCCCTGCCCCTTACCAGGAACCAGTTTTCAAAGAATCCAATGAAGAGAAGGGGAGCTATGCCTCCCCAGTCTCCGGTAGCAGATGTATAGGAACCAGCTGGAGCTGCGCTTGCTTTTATGACTATATGTATTGCTTTGTGAATATATTTTGTTTTGTTTGGGCTACACATTTCTTTGTGATTGGAAAACTGTGGGCAGCCACTTGTGGATTCATTTCTGCTCGGCTCGTTTTTTGGTGCCCCAGTAAAAATCACTGATTTTTGGGGGTAAAATAAAAAAATCTAAACACAGAGTGATCAAGCAATCCAATGCAATGTAAGTACTGAGCTTTATAACTTCGGAGTGGCCTGGCCCCCTCAGACTGGGCCGCATCAATGTAATCTGGGTCTGAAGCACATTTTGACTCGAGGGTGATATGGTACTTAATACAGGGCCTGTCTACATTGCTGGGATGCACTGTTCAGAACTACAGATGTAGCCCATGTAATATGAGCAGGACTACTGCATTACATCACAGAACTGCCAACGCAACATTAGCAGGATATATGACCTGTGGAACATGTTTTACAAATCTCCTGCCTTGTTCTACATTGCATAATGTATTGTGCAGATAACAGATGCATTCTTTGATGGGTAGAATGGGGAATAGGATACGTTTTTTTAGGTGCGTAATTCAGACGTGACTTTTAAAAGACAATCCATATGTTTTCTACCTGTGGCACATTATTTTAGCAACTATAGAAAAGATTTATAAGGAGGATCCAGAGAAAATGTTTGCCAAGCAATTCAGACAATGGGTAACCTTGAACCCCATTGTTTTGGTGTATAGTACAATGCTAACGTTAGCCTGCAGTAGCTAGGTGGTAAGATAGAGGACCCAGCAGCCTATTTAGTTGGTGTGGAGTCAGAGGTTTCGGGTGCAAAAAATAGGTGGAACTTATTTTACAGTGCAGGTGATGAGAAGACTGGATCCAGAGGTTGCATTTACAAAATATACAAACGATGAAAAATAGTTGTCAAAAATATATAACTTGAATGGTGTTTTGATTGCACAATTCATATTACAATGGCCAATGCTAAAATAATTTCATCATAATTTCATCATAATATATGCACAAACTGTTGGGGGGGGGGGGGAGGAGGCCAAGGTAATACATTGCTGTCACAACGACTGCAGGTCATACCAGGCAAATGACATGGGCGCCACCTGTAATAGTGTTCTAAAGGAAGAAATGTAAATATAATAAATATATAATATATCTATATGCCCAAGCCAGCTAGGCCCTGGAAGGCAGGCAGTGTAGCCTGTTTGTCTAGGCTAGGGATGTGAAGAAATTCTCAAAATGTTTAATCCGACCAATGCTATCTTGTGAATGAATCTCCATTTCACTGCATGAAAATATACTCTGCTGACTGGCTTGAAAGCCCTCATGAGTTGAGACCGTGAGAGGGAGACCAAAAGAGCGGTAGGGAGGAGAAGAGAATGTGGGAGAACTAGCCTTGTCTTACACAGACTTCAAAAAGCAAGGCCTTATCCAATCTGCTTCGGCTGTGATCCCGTCTGCCTTTCACAAACCACTGTGAGAAGATGGTAAACAAATGTAGAGTTGTTGCTCAATAATCTCACTATTACAGTACCAGTCAAAAGTTTGTACACACCTACTCATTCCAGGGTTTTTAATTTTTACTATTTTCTACATTGTAGAATAATAGTGAAGACATCAAAATAATAAAATATCACATATGGAATCATGTAGTAACCAAAGAAGTGTTAAACAAATCAAAATCTGTTTTATATTTGAGATTCTTTAAATAGCGACCCTTTGCCTTGATGACAGCTTTGCACACTCTTGGCATTCTCTCAACCAGCTTCACCTGGAATGATTTTCCAACAGTCTTGAAGGAGTTCCCACATATGCTGAGCACTTGTTGGCTGCTTTTCCTTCACTCTGCGGTCCACCTCATCCCAAACCATCTCAATTGGGTTGAGGTCGGGTGATTGTGGAGGCCAGGTCCTCTGATGCAGCACTCCATCACTCTCCTCCTTGGTCAACTAGCCCTTACACAGCCTGGAGGTGTGTTGGGTCATTGTCCTGTTGAAAAACAAATGATAGTCCCACTAAGCTCAAACCAGATGGGATGGCGTATTGCTGTTCGTTAGGCCTACTCATCTTGTTAGCTGACAAAAAGTAAATGTGGACAGTTCTTCCAATATCTTCAATATGCGCCTCGGAATTGGGTAAGGACGCGCGCAGTTGCGTCCCCGATGTGCCTGTCTTCACTTGTAGCCCGTGAGAAAGACCCAATCACGTGACAGAGAGCCATGTGCGTGAGAGGTGCTTTGGCATGCAGCCGGGAGAAGGGAATTATTAATAATTATTATATTCAAATCAAATTTTATTGGTCACATACACATATTTAGCAGATGTTATTGCGGGTGTAGCGAAATGCTGGTGTTCCTAGCTCCAACAGTGCAGTAGTATCGAACAATTCAAAACAATACACAAATCTAAAAGTATGGAATTAAGAAATATATAAATATTAGGACAAGCAAATTCAGAGTGGCATTGACTAAATTACAGTAGAATAGAATACAGTATATACAGTTGAAGTCAGAAGTTTACATACACTTAGGTTGGAGTCATTAAAACTTGTGTTTCAACCACTCCACAAATGTCTTGTTAACAAACTATAGTTTTGACAAGTCGGTTGGGCCATTTACTTTGTGCATGACACAAGTAGTTTTTCCAACATTTGTTTACAGACAGATTATTTCACTTATAATTCACTGTATCACAATTCCAGTGGGTCAGAGGTTTACATACACTAAGTTGAATGTGCCTTTTAAACAGCTTGGAAAATTCCAGAAAATGATGTCATGGCTTTAGAAGCTTCTGATGATTAGCTTCTGGTTAATTGACATCATTTGAGTCATTTGGAGGTGTACCTGTGGATGTATTTCAAGGCCTACCTGCAAACCCAGTGCCTATTTGCTTGACATCATGGGAAAATCAAAAGAAACCAGCCAAGACCTCAAAGAAATTGTAGGCATCCACAAGTCTGGTTCATCCCTGGGAGCAATTTCCAAATGCCTGAAGGTAACACGTTCATCTGTACAAACAATAGTACGCAAGTATAAACACCATGGGACCACGCAGCCGTCATACCGCTCAGGAAGGAGACGCATTCTGTCTCCTAGAGATGAACGTACTTTGGTGCGAATAGTGCAAATCAATCCCAGAACAACAGCAAAGGACCTTGTGAAGATGCTGGAGGAAACAGGTACAAAACTATCTATATCCACAGTAAAATGAGTCTTATATCGACATAACCTGAAAGGCCGCTCAGCAAGGAAGAAGCCACTGCTCCAAAACCGCCGTAAAAAAGCCAGACTACGGTTTGCAACTGCACATGGGGACAAAGATCAAACTTTTTGGAGAAATGTCTTCTGGTCTGATTAAACAAAAATAGAACTGTTTGGCCATAATGACCATCGTTATGTTTGGAGGAAAAAGGGGGCTCCTTGCAAGCCGAAGAACACCATCCCAACCGTGAAGCACGGGGGTGGCAGCATCATGCTGTGGGGGTGCTTTGCTGCAGGAGGGACTGGTGTACTTCACAAAATAGATAGCATCATGAGGAAGGAAAATGATGTGGATATATTGAAGCAACATCTCAAGACATCAGTCAGGAAGTTAAAGCTTGGTCGCAAATTGGTCTTCCAAATGGACAATGACCCCGAGCATACTTCCAAAGTTGTGGCAAAATGGCTTAAGGACAACAAAGTCAAGGTATTGGAGTGGCCATCACAAAGCCCTGACCACAATCCTATAGAACATTTGTGGGCAGAACTGAAAAAGCGTGTGCGAGCAAGGAGGCGTACAAACCTGACTCAGTTACACCAGCTCTGTCAGGAGGAATGGGCCAAAATTCACCCAATTTATTGTGGGAAGCTTGTGGAAGGCTACCCGAAACGTTTGACCCAAGTTAAACAATTTAAAAGCAATGCTACCAAATACTAATTGAGTGTATGTAAACTTCTGACCCACTGGGAATGTGATGAAAGAAATCAAAGCTGAAATAAATAATTCTCTCTACAATTATTCTGACTTTTCACATTCTTAAAATAAAGTGGTGATCCTAACTGACCTAAAACAGGGAATTTTTACTAGGATTAAATGTCAGGGATTGTGAAAAACTGAGTTTAAATGTATTTGGCTAAGGTGTATGTAAACATCTGACTTCAACTGTACATATGAGATGAGTAAAGCTGTATGTAGACATTATTAAAGTGACTAGTGTTCCATTATTAAAGTGGCCAGTGATTCCATGTCTATGTACAGTGAGGGGGAAAAAGTATTTGATCCCCTGCTGATTTTGTACATTTGCCCACTGACAAAGACATGATCAGTCTATAATTTTAATGGTAGGTTTATTTGAACAGTGAGAGACAGAATAACAACAAAAAAATCCAGAAAAATGCATGTCAAAAATGTTATAAATTGATATGCATTTTAATGAGGGAAATAAGTATTTGACCCCTCTGCAAAACATGACTTAGTACTTGGTGGCCACCAGGTTTGCACACATCTCAGGAGGGATTTTGTCCCACTCCTCTTTACAGATCTTCTCCAAGTCATTAAGGTTTCGAGGCTGACGTTTGGCAACTCGAACCTTCAGCTCCCTCCACAGATTTTCTATGGCATTAAGGTCTGGAGACTGGCTAGGCCACTCCAGGACCTTAATGTGCTTCTTCTTGAGCCACTCCTTTGTTGCCTTGGCCGTGTGTTTTATACAGGTAACGAGTTCAAACAGGTGCAGTTAATACAGGTAATGAGTGGAGAACAGGAGAGCTTCTTAAAGAAAAACTAACAGGTCTGCGAGAGCCGGAATTGTTACTGGTTGGTAGGTGATCAAATACTTATGTTATGCAATAAAAAGCAAATTAATTACATACAAATCATACAATGTGATTTTCTGGATTTTTGTTTTAGATTCCGTCTCTCACAGTTGAAGTATACCTATGATAAAAATTACAGACATGCTTTGTAAGTAGGAAAACCTGCAAAATACTTGTTCTCCCCACTGTATATGTTGTGAAGTTACATTTACATTTTAGTCATTTAGCAGACACTCTTATCCAGAGCGACTTACAGTTAGTGAAGTCATACAATTTATTTTTTCATACTGGCCCCCCGTGGGAATCGAACCCACAACCCTGGCGTTGCAAATGCCATGCTCCAACTGAGCTACATCCCTGCCGGCCATTCCCTCCCCTACCCTGGACGACGCTGGGCCAATTGTGCACCGCCCTATGGGTCTCCCGGTCGCGGCCGGCTACGACAAAGCCTGGATTCGAACCAGGATCTCTAGTGGCACAGCTAGCAGTGCCTTAGACCACTGCGCCACTCGGGAGTCACAAGTTGTTAGATATTACTTGTTAGATATTACTGCACTGTCGGAGCTAGAAGCACAAGCATTTCGCTACACCCGCTATAACATCTGCTAAACACGTGTATGTGACAAATAAAAATGTATTTTATTTGAGTATGCTATTCTGTTCTTCTGAAATAGACTGCATTTTCTTCATATCATGTTTCTTTAGACCGGTCTAAAATAAAATATGGATTTATTGTGATGGTGTAGGCTATATTACATTGATTTATTAGACATCAGTGGCTTGTAAGCGATGCGTGGAAGCCAGGAGATGCTAAATGTGTTTGTTAATTAACTGTAAATTACCGTGAGACCGGTAGTTATTTGCTTGACAATCACCGGTTGACAGAATTTCATGACCACCACAGCCCTAACCAGAGCAGACCTTTAAACTTCCATACAGACGGCCCATCCCAGCGTGAATAAAGCTGGTTTCTGTTATCACATGATTATACTGCTCTCTCTCCCCCTCGCCCTCTCTCTCCTTCTTTCTCTCCTCCCTCCATCTCTGTTCTTTCTGTCTCTGTCTGTCTCTGCTCTCTCTCCATTTGCCTCTCTCTCCAGGACATGTTGAGTCGCAGGCCTGCCTGCCAGCACACAGACCGCCGAGGTGGTTCTAATTGAGTAATGATGAGTTGGTGCTCTCTCCAAAAACCCAAAGATGACTCCAGGGCCACAGCTCCCCCCCCCCCATCCTTTGCACAAAAACCCAAGCGACTCTGAGCGTGGTAGAGTTATTCTTCTGGAGGAGTATATGGCATTTGATTATCCTGCCACCCACCTCCAAAATATTGGAATACATTTGTTTTGTGGTTTTGTAGTCTATATTTTTTATTTGCCTATTGGATTTGATTTCCCTATTTTATTGGCTGCGGCCCACCCCATCCCCAAGTGCATATTAGTTCCATGCTAGACTGCATGTCTGTGGATTGCCTTCAGGCCTGTTTAATTGAATAATCACTGTACTATGCTGTTTAAAAAGAAGAACTTCTTGATT
Organism: Coregonus clupeaformis; assembly: GCF_020615455.1. NCBI lineage: Eukaryota > Metazoa > Chordata > Actinopteri > Salmoniformes > Salmonidae > Coregonus > Coregonus clupeaformis. The sequence goes on from NC_059205.1 coordinate 12,083,030, forward strand.
TTAGTATGACTTGCATAGTCTGTATTTATCGATAGATAATTGATTTCCTTTCTTTTAAGTTATTAAAGAGCAGACAGGTTTTTAACTCTTTCCTTACCAGATACGAGAATACCTATTGGTGGAAAAAAACATTATGACAACTGAGCAATTGCTGCTAGAGACCAACCATGCATGGGTGGGCTTTGCTATTTTTCTGAGGAGTCAATTGAAATGGGGCAAAGTTGGGGCAAAGTTGTTTACATGGCCTATATATTTTATAGTTACTGAAATTAAAAACATACATTAAATAAAAACATTATATTGTGCAGGGGAGGGTCTCCTGAATGGCATTTTGAAATTGCTAAGTCCGCCCCTGTGAAAATCAACGCTCATCACTCCGAAAAATCAGTTTCCATGTTTAACGTGCAACGGATAGAGGGAGAGAACGAGAGAGAGGCAGAATGTGCTGACGCTGCGCTTTCGTCTGAACTCCCCAAATGAATAATCAGCCGCGGTTCAGCCGTGCACTGCCAGGAGCAGGAGGCTGCCAAGCTCTGGCCTCGGGTGCGGTGGGCCCGAAAAGGAGGCCCTGGCAGCCGGCCACAGGGCTTTTGCTTGTTCAGGATTTCTTATTAAATCCTTTTATTGTGCTCCACTCACGCAAAGGGCCAAGGCGAAACAAGCGCAGAGAAATGACTGGAGGGGTGGAAAAAGGAGAGCGAGGAGAGAGAAGGGAAATGGGATCTCTTTTGTTTCTCTCTTTTGCCAGTCGCTCCCTCGCTCTCTGTTGCCCCTCACTCTCTCGCCCTCTCTCTGTGTCTCCCTCTATCTCTCACTCTCTTTCTCTCTCTCCCTCTATGACTGAAAATATGTTTGATTTACTGTATGGGATAGTTGTGGTGAGGTGAAAAGTTTTTGTCCCTCAACAGGCCGGCTGGCTCTGGTTGTGTGTCGTCTATCTGTTCACTAAGCCCCTTTCCTTTCTGAATGGTACATTCCTTCTCTAGGATTATTTCTATTTTTGAACAATGTAAATGTAATGTATAGGGACTCAGTCTCTGGAGTCTAGACAATAGTGTTTTTGGCTGCCTCCAACTGCTGTTTATGGGATATGTGGTCTTCCTTGAGCAAATATCAAATGAAAAGCACATGCATTCACATTTTAAAGGACAAGTGATAGTCTGGTTGTGCAGCTCTCTGTCAATGGAGGCCTTCTGGAGTCCCATTTTTAAAGTCTTGCCAGAAAATATAACCATGGTTTGTGTTGTTTCAGCTGTTTCTCTTCTGGATTTGACCGAGCAGTTCACGCCGCCAGAAACTGCTCCCCCTACCCTGGTGAACCTAGTGGAGGCCATTGAGAAGAAAGGTACGCACTCACACACAACACAATGCAATGCAATGCAATGCAACGCAAACATAAACATACATACACAGTAAATATACAGGGGTAAACTAGTAGTCGCCATTCAGAGGAGAGGTACAATGGTAATGCATGACATTACTCCGGTATTATTCCATTATTCCATTAGTCCAAAACCTGTCTCATACCTCCACAGACTGCACTATACAGCTACACTGTAGTGTTTATTTGTCCCTGATAGTTTGATTTATTCTCACCTGTGTGCTCATGGTGTCATGGAGTGATGCATTACCAACTAGACTCGGGAGGAGGTCTTCATTCACAGTTTCAGCGCGCATAGGGGAGAGCCGGGACAAAAGTAACGCGGGGCGAATTAGCACGCCCATTTTCTCAGATGATACAGAAGCTAGAATGATGTAGTGAAGTCAGCACGTTCCTAATGCGGAGTACGAGCTCCCTGTAAAAAAACAGCCCAGTGCCGACCATGTTTTGCCAAGTTATCTACAGAACATGTTTTTTAGCGATGTACAGTACCAGTCAAAAGTATGGACACCCCGACTCATTCCAGGGTTTTTCTTTATTTTTACTATTTCCTACATTGTAGAATAATAGTGAAGACATCAAAACTATGAAATAACACATATGGAATCATGTAGTAACCAAAAAAGTGTTAAAGAAATCAAAATAAATTTGAGATTCTTCAAATAGCCACCCTTTGCCTTGATGACAGCTTTGCACACTCTTGGCATTCTCTCAACCAGCTTCACCTGGAATGCTTTTCCAACAGTCTTGAAGGAGTTCCCACATATGCTGAGCACTTGTTGGCTGCTATTCCTTCACTCTGCGGTCTGACTCATCCCAAACCATCTCAATTGGGTTGAGGTCGGGTGCTTGTGGAGGCCAGGTCATCTGATGCAGCACTCCATCACTCTCCTTCTTGGTAAAATAGCCCTTACACAGCCTGGAGGTGTGTTGGGTCATTGTCCTGTTGAAAAACAAATGATAATCCCACTAACCCAAACCAGATGGGATGGTGTATTGCTGCAGAATGCTGTGGTAGCCATGCTGGTTAAGTGTGCCTTGAATTCTAAATAAATCAGAGTGTCACCAGCAAAGCACCATCACCCCACCTCCTCCATGCTTTACGGTGGGAAATACACATGCAGAGATCATCCGTTCACCTACACCGCGTCTCACAAAGCCACGGCGGTTGGAACCAAAAATCTCAAATTTGGACTCCAGACCAAAGGACACATTTCCAGCGGTCTAATGTCCATTGATCGTGTTTCTTGGCCCAAGCAGGTCTCTTCTTCTTATTGGTGTCCTTTAGTAGTGGTTTCTTTGCAGTAATTAGACCATGAAGGCCTGATTCTCACACAGTCCCCTCTGAACAGTTGATGTTGAGATGTGTCTGTTACATTTATTTGGGCTGCAATTTCTGAGGCTGGTAACTCTAATGAACTTATCCTCTGCAGCGGAGGTAACTCTGGGTCTTCCCTTCCTGTGGTGGTCCTCATGAGAGCCAGTTTCATCATAGCGCTTGATGTTTTTTGCTGCTGCACTTGAAGAAACTTTCAAAGTTCTTGAAATTGTCCATATTGACTGACCTTCATGTCTTAAAGTAATGATGGACTGTTGTTTCTCTTTGCTTATTTGAGCTGTTCTTGCCATAATATGGACTTGGTCTTTTACCAAATAGGGCGATCTTCGGTATAGCCCCCTCAAGTATCATGCTAGCTAGTCTTGGGTCTTAGACTGGGAGAGTTACTTGAGAGACGGGTGGGACGAAAGTAACAGAATGTTAACTGAGGGACCTGGAATAAAATTAAATAAACGTTTAAGCACAGGCCGTTGTCTCCTCTAGTTCATATTGCTTTAAAAAAAAGGATAGCACAATATCAACAAATGACTGAATGTTTGAAAATGATATGACATTATTAGAATTATGCTGTAATCAATTGACTTGATCGATCAGCTTCTCACATAAGCTTTTATCGACAGGTTAGTGGTTAAAAATATATATATTTGTGATTCGGGGGGTCAATTACCATGTGTCAAGCCATGGAAATGTGATAAGCATGATGAGTTTGCCATTTGTGAAGAGAATAATTTTTTTTATTCTATCAAGGCACGAGGAGTGTGAATGACAATGACAGCTGGAGCTCACCAGAATATTCATTTGAAAATGGTGAAAAACATCTACTACATTCCCATTTAAAGGGATACTTTGGGATTTTGGCAATGAGGCCCTTTATCTACAGTACTTCCCCAGAGTCAGATGAACTTGTGGATACCATTTTTATTTGTCTGTGCCCAGTATGAAGGAAGGTAGAGTTTCACGTATCTACTCGACTTCGTCATTGTGCTAATGCTAGTTAGCATTGGCTCGCGAAGCTACCTCTAAATTACAGTTCTAATGGTGGAGGACAATTTGTCATAAAATATGGTATCGCTAACTCCATAGATCTGAGTAATTAGGAAAAAAACGTGTGTTACTTTCGTCCCGGTTTTCCCCTACATACACACACAGACTCACACATACAGACACACACAGAGAAGTGCGCACACACACACATAACAGTACACACACAGCCATGCACAGGCACAAAGGCGGGGCACACACACCTTTCGTCCCACTCTACCCACAATACCACTAAATTGTATGAAGTACAGTATACACGTGTCAATTTAACATTTTGGGCCGCTCTACGACATGCCCATTACACATGTTCATTTCATGTACATCGCACGTTCAATAATGCCACTCCTTCGAGGAAACATTCACAAACATTTGTGAGAATAGGTTGTCTCATTGCCAATGGCCTCTCAGACTCTTCAGTCGTCTAGACTGAAGCTGGGTGATTCTCATGGAACCAACTGAAACTATGTCTGTGATGAATTCAGCTATATAGCCTCTATAAAAACGTAAATAATTTACTATCGTGTTAATGCTCACTATGCTTGGTTTCTGGCTCTTAAATCTTATTTTTGTGTTTTTTTATTAAAACATTTACTCTCTCATTACTGTAATGTACATTTTGTAGGACTTTACATGCATTTAATTTATAAAAATAACTAACATATTTAATTAAAACCAATGAAATATTGTTTAAAGTGATACATATTCAAAGACCGTTATCATTTCTGGGCACATTACAAATTAGTCATATTTTAGACAAAAAAACGATCACGTGTTTCTCATTACCGTAGCATTTCTTAAAGTTCCTTTACAAAATACAGTGTTTTTTAATTAGAAAAATTTGACCCATAATGCATTACTAAGAAGAGAAGATCAAAGATGGCCACAAGGTAAGCTAGTCTTTTCTCTTTTATTATGTTTAAATCTGATAATTGTCCTCGTACACCCCATTTACTCATTTTAGAATGTCATTACCGTAACTGTGTAATACTTGATGTTTGTGCAAAAACATTGATTAAACTATTTATAGTATAATAGATTAGAAAGATCATTAATTTATGATGTAAATGATTTTGCTGAGTCATAGAGGCTTCTGCCATTGTTAGCTAAATTTGCTAAGGGCTTCTCATGACCATAATGACCAATTCTCATTACCATGCCATATGGTTGTCTGTTACGGTAATTAGAAGTTCAGTTACGGTAATGATAAACTGTTTCTGATGCATGTACAATGTAACTACATCACACTACAGTGGGGAGAACAAGTATTTGATACACTGCCGATTTTGCAGGTTTTCCTATTTACAAAGCATGTAGAGGTCTGTCATTTTTATCATAGGTACACATCAACTGTGAGAGACGGAATCTAAAAAATCCAGAAAATCACATTGTATGATTTTATGATTGTATGATTTTTGAGTAATTAATTTGCATTTTATTGCATGACATAAGTATTTGATACATCAGAAAAGCAGAACTTAATATTTGGTACAGAAACCTTTGTTTGCAATTACAGAGATCATACGTTTCCTGTAGGTCTTGACTAGGTTTGCACACACTGCAGCAGGGATTTTGGCCCACTCCTCCATACAGACCTTCTCCAGATCCTTCTGGTTTCAGGGCTGTTGCTGGGCAATACGGACTTTCAGCTCCCTCCAAAGATGTTCTATTGGGTTCAGGTCTGGAGACTGGCTATGCCACTCCAGGACCTTGAGATGCTTCTGGAGCCACTCCTTAGTTGCCCTGGCTGTGTGTTTCGGGTCGTTGTCATGCTGGAAGACCCAGCCACGACCCATCTTCAATGTTCTTACTGAGGGAAGGAGGTTGTTGGCCAAGATCTCGCGATACATGGCCCCATCCATCCTCCCCTCAATACGGTGCAGTCGTCCTGTCCCCTTTGCAGAAAAGCATCCCCAAAGAATTATGTTTCCACCTCCATGCTTCACGGTTGGGATGGTGTTCTTGGGGTTGTACTCATCCTTCTTCTTCCTCCAAACACGGCAAGTGGAGTTTAGACCAAAAAGCTCTATTTTTGTCTCATCAGACCACATGACCTTCTCCCATTCCTCCTCTGGATCATCCAGATGGTCATTGGCAAACTTCAGACGGGCCTGGACATGTGCTGGCTTGAGCAGGAGGACCTTGTGTGCGCTGCAGGATTTTAATCCATGACGGCATAGTGTGTTACTAATGGTTTTCTTTGAGACTGTGGTCCCAGCTCTCTTCAGGTCATTGACCAGGTCCTGCCGTGTAGTTCTGGGCTGATCCCTCACCTTCCTCATGATCATTGATGCCCCAAGAGGTGAGATTTTGCATGGAGCCCCAGACCGAGGGTGATTGACAGTCATCTTGAACTTCTTCCATTTTCTAATATTTGCGCCAACAGTTGTTGCCTTCTCACCAAGCTGCTTGCCTATTGTCCTGTAGCCCATCCCAGCCTTGTGCAGGTCTACAATTTTATCCCTGATGTCCTTACACAGCTCTCTGGTCTTGGCCATTGTGGAGAGGTTGGAGTCTGTTTGATTGAGTGTGTGGACAGGTGTCTTTTATACAGGTAACGAGTTCAAACAGGTGCAGTTAATACAGGTAATGAGTGGAGAACAGGAGGGCTTCTTAAAGAAAAACTAACAGGTCTGTGAGAGCCGGAATTCTTACTGGTTGGTAGGTGATCAAATACTTATGTCATGCAATAAAATGCAAATTAATGACTTAAAAATCATACAATGTGATTTTCTGGATTTTTGTTTTAGATTCCGTCTCTCACAGTTGAAGTGTACCTATGATAAAAATTACAGACCTCTACATGCTTTGTAAGTAGGAAAACCTGCAAAATCGGCAGTGTATCAAAAACTTGTTCTCCCCACTGTATGTGCGCAACATATACACTGCTAACCAAACAACAGTGCTAGGTGCATGCACACTTGAATTAAAGGCTAAATACACTCATATTTTTTTGAATAAAAAATATTTAGATCAAAAATGGTGTCCTGATGTGGTTTAAGCAATGTTAGCATATCCAATTTGGTTGTTTTTCTATAAAAAACGTTTTTTTTTTTGTTTTTTTGAGCGAAAACCTGGAAAACAAATCTGAACAACCACCACCAGCTTTTCTAGGTCCTTTTTTGACGCACCTGACCAGACAACTGGGCAATAGTCAAGATAGGACAAAACCAAAGCTTGCAGGACTTGTTTGGTTGCATCTGTTATAAAATAATGACCCTTTCACGTCCCACCACTGCAAAAAAATTATAGGGAAACACTGAGTTACCATTTTATAATTTAACATTACACTTAAAAATCTAAAGTTTGTCTGTTTTCAGAAATCAAAAGTGGTCTTCTGTCAACAAATGTCCCCATCCTAGACCATCTGTGATTTTGTAGATCCAGCTCGGGTGTATGCAAACAATCCAAAATGAATGGAAAATATAAGGACCAAATAATTTCCAGATTTGTTGTGTTCATCTTTTCCACTAAAGACAAAGGTCCTTAGTGTTATATCAGATTTTAAACTGTCATGGTCAAAGCATATTTATTCTGTTGTAAAGATGGGGAGAGATTTGTCTGTGATGAAGAGATGTTTTGCTTTTATAACATTTAGATGCAGCCAAACAAGTCCTGCAAGCTTTGGTTTTGTCCCATCTTGACTATTGCCCAGTTGTATGGTCCGGTGCATCAAAAAATGACCTAGAAAAGCTGCAGCTGGCCCAGAACAGAGCAGCATGTCTGGCCCTCAAATGTTCTTGGAGGGCCAATGTCAATAACATGCAGGTCAGACTCTCCTGGTTCAGAGTGGAGGAGAGATTGACTGCATCACTGTGTTTAAGGCTCCTGAGTGGCGCAGTGGTCTAAGGCACTGCATCGCAGTGCTAACTGTGCCACTAGAGATCCTGGTTCAAATCCAGGCTCTGTCGCAGCCGGCCGCGACCGGGAGACTCATGGGCGGCGCACAATTGGCCCAGCGTCGTCCAGGGTAGGGGAGGGAATGGCCGGCAGGGATGTAGCTCAGTTGATAGAGCATGGCGTTTGCAACGCCAGGGTTGTGGGTTCGATTCCCATGGGGGGCCAGTATAAAAAAAAATGTATTCACTAACTGTAAGTCGCTCTGGATAAGAGCGTCTGCTAAATGACTAAAATGTAAAATGTTTAAGAGAGAGTATTGACATGCTGAAAGTACCGAATTGTCTGTACAGCCAGTTAAGACACAGCTCAAAACCTATACACCCCCCACAAGACACGCAATCAGGGGTCTCTTCACAGTCCCCAAGTCCAGAACAGAGGCTGGGAGACTCACAGTACTGTTTAGAGAAATGACTACATTTAATTATCTTCCACCTCAGGTAACTCAGGCAAGCAATAAAATCAGTTTTAAAAAAACAGATAAAACAAAACCCCAAGGAAAAATGCGGACACACACACACTCTCTAAAACACACTTTCTACACACACACATTATTCTTAGTTTTATTAATGTCTATTTTTCTTAAGTTTCTTTTTCTTATTACTTAAAAAAAATGGTCGTATTGTTCTTTAGCCGTAGTGTTCTTAGTTAAAATGTGTGTTGCTGTTCCTGTCAATTAGTGTACTGTATTTTGTCATGTTCTATGTTTTGTGTGGACCCCAGGAAGAATAGCTGCTGCTTCTTGAACAGCTAATGGAGATCTGAACAAAAAAGAAAGCAAACATTTGGAGTTGAGGCATATAGCATGATGTTCTAATTGCTGCCAAGTGATGTGTACTCTTCTTGACATTACATTTACACTTGAGGTCTTAACACATCTGACCAACCTTGGTATAAACTGTGTTAAAGGGACATTACATTTACATTTACATTTTAGTCATTTAGTAGACGCTCTTATCCAGAGCGACTTACAGTGAGTGAGTGCATACATTTTCCATACTGGCCCCCCGTGGGAATCGAACCCACAACCCTGGCGTTGCAAGCGCCATGCTCTACCAACTGAGCTACAGGAGGCCCTATTACACTCAAAAATTCAAAGATGAATTGTCATGATGAATACAAGATGATGCCGAACAATTTTCCCTTTAATCTTTTTTGGCACTGAGCAAATTTCAGGTCTGCTGAGCACAAACTTGAACATTGAAAATTCTGTGCAACTTCCAGTGCGCATTTACTGTGAACACTGAGGTTGTACCCGCTTTAAGTTACAGTTTTAACAGTGGCCATGTAGACTACTGTGGCTATTTGATCATAATGTAGGCCTACCAGAGTGGCCTACCATTAAAAAACAATGGAGAAAATGCATCCCATAACATTTTAACATGGAAATAGCTGTTCTATCATTCAGCCTAAGGTAGCATCCAATGTGTGGTGTTCAATGTAGGCCTACATTCCATGAGACATGCAGGGCTTGACATTAACCTGTTTATCCACTTGCCCTTCAGACAAGGTGACTGAAAATGTTGTGTTTAATGCAAGAAACCACTTTACAAAATAAAATGCATTATTATTCCCATACCATTTATTATACAGAATCAGACAAATTATGCTACGCTCTGTCTATTGGCTACTTAGCTTATTAAAAAAAGCTCTTTACCAGACTCGCTTTTCAAAGATGTCTAGAAATGTATACGTTTTGTGCTCTTGTAGGAAGCAATCACTCCCCTATTGCTGACTACAAATGATCTATAACTGGGCTAATAACTCACTAACTAGCAAAGGATATGAACAAAATGTGCACACGTGGCTACATGCAGCTCTCGCTTTGATCTCAAAACAAGCGCATCTACTCACGACCACTTATGCTGTAAACACAGTCCAGTTCAAAGTAAATGGCACAGATCCATACAGTGAGGGGGGAAAAAGTATTTGATCCCCTGCTGATTTTGTACGTTTGCCCACTGACAAAGAAATGATCAGTCTAGAATTTTAATGGTAGGTTTATTTGAATGGTGAGAGACAGAATAACGACAAAAGAATCCAGAAAAACACATGTCAAAAATGTTATAAATTGATTTGCATTTTAATGAGGGAAATAAGTATTTGACCCCCTCTCAATCAGAAAGATTTCTGGCTCCCAGGTGTCTGTTATACAGGTAACAAGCTGAGATTAGGAGCACACTCTTAAAGGGAGTGCTCCTAATCTCAGCTTGTTACCTGTATAAAAGACACCTGTCCACAGAAGCAATCAATCAATCACATTCCAAACTCTCCACCATGGCCAAGACCAAAGAGCTCTCCAAGGATGTCAGGGACAAGATTGTAGACCTACACAAGGCTGGAATGGGCTACAAGACCATCGCCAAGCAGCTTGGTGAGAAGGTGACAACAGTTGCAAAAATGTATGCACGCATGACTGTAAGTCGCTTTGGATAAAAGCGTCTGCTAAATGGCTTATTATTATTATTATTATTATTAAATGGAAGAAACACAAAAGAACTGTCAATCTCCCTCGGCCTGGGGCTCCATGCAAGATCTCACCTCGTGGAGTTGCAATGATCATGAGAATGGTGAGGAATCAGCCCAGAACTACACGGGAGGATCTTGTCAATGATCTCAAGGCAGCTGGGACCATAGTCACCAAGAAAACAATTGGTAACACACTACGCCGTGAAGGACTGACATCCTGCAGTGCCCACAAGGTCCCCCTGCTCAAGAAAGCACATATACATGCCCGTTTGAAGTTTGCCAATGAACATCTGAATGATTCAGAGGAGAACTGGGTGAAAGTGTTGTGGTCAGATGATACCAAAATCGAGCTCTTTGGCATCAACTCAACTCGCCGTGTTTGGAGGAGGAGGAATGCTGCCTATGACCCCAAGAACACCATCCCCACCGTCAAACATGGAGGTGGAAACATTATGCTTTGTGGGTGTTTTTCTGCTAAGGGGACAGGACAACTTCACCGCATCAAAGGGACGATGGACGGGGCCATGTACCGTCAAATTTGGGTGAGAACCTCTTTCCCTCAGCCAGGGCATTGAAAATGGGTTGTGGATGGGTATTCCAGCATGGCAATGACCCAAAACACACGGCCAAGGCAACAAAGGAGTGGCTCAAGAAGAAGCACATTAAGGTCCTGGAGTGGCCTAGCCAGTCTCCAGACCTTAATCGCATAGAAAATCTGTGGAGGGAGCTGAAGGTTCGAGTTGCCAAACGTCAGCCTCGAAACCTTAATGACTTGGAGAAGATCTGCAAAGAGGAGTGGGACAAAATCCCTCCTAAGATGTGTGCAAACCTGGTGGCCAAATACAAGAAACGTCTGACCTCTGTGATTGCCAACAAGGGTTTTGCCACCAAGTACTAAGTCATGTTTTGCAGAGGGGTCAAATACTTATTTCCCTCATTAAAATGCAAATCAATTTATAACATTTATGACATGCGTTTTTCTGGATTTTGTTGTTGTTATTCTGTCTCTCACGGTTCAAATAAACCTACCATTAAAATTATAGACTGATCATTTATTTGTCAGTGGCCAAATGAACAAAATCAGCAGGGGATCAAATACTTTTTTCCCTCACTGTATATGGCAATGGTCTATTTGCATATAGGCCTACTGCAGCTCTGATTTGTTTATGCCGCACCGGTCTGTGTGGCGTACGGGCTGAGTAGTGCTTGTCAATGCAATAGAATCCTACTCCGATGCATTCTGCCTACAACAAAGTTTTCATAGTTTGTTTTGTTTCGGTATGTTGCATTGAAAGGGGCTAATATTGCATTGATTCTATCACATTTGCCACAGTAAAGAGAAACATTGATAGTGTTAACAGGGAAAACTGTAGAACACTGGTCACTAACTTTTTCTGAGTCAAGATCACTGAGTCAAAATGCAAGCCGAGCAGTGGAGGCTGGGTGGGAGGACGGGCTCATTGTAATGGCTGGAATGGAATCAATGGAATGGTATCAAACGGATGGAAATCACGTTTGATTCCATTAATTCCATTCCAGCCATTGCTGTGAGCCCATCCTCCTATAGCTCCTCCCACCAGCCTCCTGAAGCTGAGATCTACCACTCAGATTTTTTTTTAAACATGACTTTTGGTCCTCTGTAGCTCAATTGGTAGAGCATGGCGCTTGTAACGCCAGGGTAGTGGGTTCGATCCCCGGGACCACCCATATGTAAAAATGTATGCACACATGACTGTAAGTCGCTTTGGATAAAAGCGTCTGCTAAATGGCTTATTATTATTATTATTATTATTATTATTATTATTATTATTATTAAAAAACGTAAGCCTGTGCAACATTAACCAATTAAAAACAGTACTGTAGCAATGAGGTTTGTGCAGTAAGCTATAGGCCCAATACATTATCACCGCATATTGACTTTGCTTGAATTGCCCTGCCAATACATTGTTGTTCGGGCCATAAAAAAAAAAAGTTGCATTTCAAAATTTGAGCTAGGCTTTATGATCACGCTGGTAATATATCCGTTGTTGTATTACTTGTGAAGCACAGCTGAGTGAGCATACATTTAAATAATGTGGGTTTTATTTTTATTTTACTGATTGTGCCTGCATCTGATGGTCAGTCTATTTTACTGGGCTGGTGGTGCCTGCATCTGATGGTCAGTCTCAGCAGAGGGAGAGAGCAGCAGACTGAGGGTCCGCCTCTCAGCATCCCTCCGCTCTCCCTTTCCTCCACTGATGAAAAAGGGACACCGTCTTCCAGCTGATGGCGAAACTCGAGTCACACCAAATTATTTCTGCCTCATGTACAAATTCATGTTCTTACTCCTATGAACAGAGAAAGTAAAATATCCCTTGATATAAAAAAAAGACCCAAACCGCTAATAATAACAACGCAAGCCTATAGATACACTTTCCTACTCATTCATTACTGCTGCAGTGCTTGTTGTAGTGCTGAGTGGAAATAGGAAGAATGCACATTTTATGGCTTATGAAAGTGTTGAATACAAATTGTTGACAGTGCTGAGTAAGAACTTAAACATGAACTCACTCATAAAAACAGCATCTCTTTGCTGTATTTGTTGACAGTCTCTCTAGCCATGGTTTTAAACAGTATCAACTTTGCTGTAGCTTTCTTTAATACCTGCTACGTTACTGCAGACATGGTCATCTGAGCCATCCGATTGGCCAGTGGGAAGGCAGAGTTTATGCCTTCAGACACATGAAATGGTTCAAAATGGCAACAGTTCGACTACCCGGCACGCAGGGCAGCTGAATCGGGGGCACCTACTGGCAACAGCCCGAGACTAATAAATAAAATAGGAACACAAGGCTTTATCGTTGGGCTTTTTACAGAAATGTTTGGCGATCGACTTGGTGGTTTACCCAATACATTACTGGGAGCTTATATAGAGAGGGTGAGACTGTTTTTATTTGTATAGCCTACAGTTTACTCGCCGTTAGTCAGCACCTCTTCGAACTTTTTGGGGTGTGCGCCAGCTCATGCTTTTCAAAAGATAAATACACACCCCATGCCAGTGATTTGTGTAGAGACAACTGTATGCCTCAACACCATGCATATAGGTGGATCTACACAATGAATGGCCTGGGATGAGGACTTAAAGGGATAGTTCACACACGTTCTACATGTACATATTGGTTTCCTTACCCTGTAAGCAGTCTATGAATGAGATAAGACAGCAATCCATGCATGGGTTTTGTTTACCTGGTCACTGTCTCCAACTTTGTGAATATCCCTGATTTTATAATTTTTTTGCATTTAATTTCCAAATCATCTTAAAGTAACTTTATTGAGCTATACAATCAATTTTTTACACTTTGGGATGATTTGGACATGGAACGTGAAATAGCTTATCGGAGATATCCACTTGCATTGGTTTTGTGCTATAAATGCTAAACAAAATCAAAGCATGGATTGCTTAAAGGGAAAGGAAACCAATGTAATTTGGGTGAACTATCCCCATGAGACTACATTTGAGGTATGAAAACATCTGACCAACTTAAAAATATTTTATTGTAATGCTCCTTTAGGGGTTGTGTAATAATGTAGTAGTCTAATAAACAGAACAATCTGATTAATCTAAACGTCTTGTTATTAAGATTGGCAGATAAGGAAAGAAAAAGGGCTGCATAAAGAGCAACTGGACAGAAATCCAGAGCTGCTTGAGGAGTACCGTTCTCATTACGTTACGGTAATGAGAACTGACTAAAATGAAAATATACTTCATCAAATTTTATTTTTTTATATGATTTTTCGTTGTTGTAATAACTCTCCTGTATCTTTAGGCAATTAAAACAATTTGCAACATTTTCACCATGCATTGTTGTTGTTTTTCTTCTAACTTTACAAGCATTACGGTAATGAGATTTATTTTGTGCGTGGTCTTGGAAAATGTGTAAAAAAAAAAAAAATATCTGATGATTAATTTAACATAGACAATAATTTGAGATGGTATTTGATCCATTACAAAATAAAAAATGTTTTGTATTTTCAAAATTGACCAAGAGTAATACCAAGTTAGCAAGAATCACCCAGCTGTGTACCGAACGACACCCTATTCCCTACATTGTGCAGTACTCAGTAGTATACTACAGTGGGGAAAAAAAGTATTTAGTCAGCCACCAATTGTGCAAGTTCTCCCACTTAAAAAGATGAGAGAGGCCTGTAATTTTCATCATAGGTACACGTCAACTATGACAGACAAAATGAGAGAGAGAGAAATCCAGAAAATCACATTGTAGGATTTTTAATGAATTTATTTGCAAATTATGGTGGAAAATAAGTATTTGGTCAATAACAAAAGTTTCTCAATACTTTGTTATATACCCTTTGTTGGCAATGACACAGGTCAAACGTTTTCTGTAAGTCTTCACAAGGTTTTCACACACTGTTGCTGGTATTTTGGCCCATTCCTCCATGCAGATCTCCTCTAGAGCAGTGATGTTTTGGGGCTGTCGCTGGGCAACACGGACTTTCAACTCCCTCCAAAGATTTTCTATGGGGTTGAGATCTAGAGACTGGCTAGGCCACTCCAGGACCTTGAAATGCTTCTTACGAAGCCACTCCTTCGTTGCCCGGGCGGTGTGTTTGGGATCATTGTCATGCTGAAAGACCCAGCCACGTTTCATCTTCAATGCCCTTGCTGATGGAAGGAGGTTTTCACTCAAAATCTCACGATACATGGCCCCATTCATTCTTTCCTTTACACGGATCAGTCGTCCTGGTCCCTTTGCAGAAAAACAGCCCCAAAGCATGATGTTTCCACCCCCATGCTTCACAGTAGGTATGGTGTTCTTTGGATGCAACTCAGCATTCTTTGTCCTCCAAACACGACGAGTTGAGTTTTTACCAAAAAGTTATATTTTGGTTTCATCTGACCATATGACATTCTCCCAATACTCTTCTGGATCATCCAAATGCACTCTAGCAAACTTCAGACGGTCCTGGACATGTACTGGCTTAAGCAGGGGACACGTCTGGCACTGCAGGATTTGAGTCCCTGGCGGCGTAGTGTGTTACTGATGGTAGGCTTTGTTACTTTGGTCCCAGCTCTCTGCAGGTCATTCACTAGGTCCCCCCGTGTGGTTCTGGGATTTTTGCTCACCGTTCTTGTGATCATTTTGACCCCACGGGGTGAGATCTTTCGTGGAGCCCCAGATCGAGGGAGATTATCAGTGGTCTTGTATGTCTTCCATTTCCTAATAATTGCTCCCACAGTTGATTTCTTCAAACCAAGCTGCTTACCTATTGCAGATTCAGTCTTCCCAGCCTGGTGCAGGTCTACAATTTTGTTTCTGGTGTCCTTTGACAGCTCTTTGGTCTTGGCCATAGTGGAGTTTGGAGTGTGACTGTTTGAGGTTGTGGACAGGTGTCTTTTATACTGATAACAAGTTCAAAAAGGTGCCATTAATACAGGTAACGAGTGGAGGACAGAGGAGCCTCTTAAAGAAGAAGTTACAGGTCTGTGAGAGCCAGAAACTTGCTTGTTTGTAGGTGACCAAATACTTATTTTCCACCATAATTAGCAAATAAATTCATAAAAAATCCTACAATGTGATTTTCTGGATTTTTTTCTCAATTTGTCTGTCATAGTTGACGTGTACCTATGATGAAAATTACAGGCCTCTCTCATCTTTTTAAGTAGGAGAACTTGCACAATTGGTGGCTGACTAAATAATTTCCCCCCCCACTGTATATAGGGAATAGGGTGTCATTTGGGATATAGGGCTCCAGTCAAAAGTTGTGCACTATATATACACTACCGTTCAAAAGTTTGGGGTCACTTAGAAATGTCCTTGTTTTCAAAAGAAAAGCAATTTTTCTGTCCATTTTAAAATAAAATAAAATTGATCAGAAATACAGTGTAGACATTGTTCATGTTGTAAATGGCTGTTGTAGCTGGAAACGGCTGATTTTTCTTATGGAATATCTACATAGGCGTACCGAGGCCCATTATCAGCAACCATCATTCCTGTGTTCCAATGGCACTTTGTTTGCTAATCCAAGTTTATCATTTTAAAAGGCTAATCAGAAAGACTTTCAGCTCCCTCCAAAGATTTTCTATTGGGTTCAGGTCTGGAGACTGGCTAGGCCACTCCAGGACCTTGAGATGCTTCTTAAGGAGCCACTCCTTAGTTGCCCTGGCTGTGTGTTTCGGGTCGTTGTCATGCTGGAAGACCCAGCCACGACCCATCTTCAATGCTCTTACTGAGGGAAGGAGGTTGTTGGCCAAGATCTCGCGATACATGGCCCCATCCATCCTCCCCTCAATACGGTGCAGTCGTCCTGTCCCCTTTGCAGAGAAGCATCCCCAAAGAATGATGTTTCTACCTCCATGCTTCACGGTTGGGATGGTGTTCTTGGGGTTGTACTCATCCTTCTTCTTCCTCCAAACACGGCGAGTGGAGTTTAGACCAAAAAGCTCTATTTTTGTCTCATCAGACCACATGACCTTCTCCCATTCCTCCTCTGGATCATCCAGATGGTCATTGGCAAACTTCAGACGGGCCTGGACATGCGCTGGCTTGAGCAGCGGGACCTTGCGTGCGCTGCAGGATTTTAATCCATGACGGCGTAGTGTGTTACTAATGGTTTTCTTTGAGACTGTGGTCCCAGCTCTCTTCAGGTCATTGACCAGGTCCTGCCGTGTAGTTCTGGGCTGATTCCTCACCTTCCTCATGATCATTGATGCCCCACGAGGTGAGATCTTGCATGAAGCCCCAGACCGAGGGTGATTGACCATCATCTTGAACTTCTTCCATTTTCTAATAATTGCGCCAACAGTTGTTGCCTTCTCACCAAGATGCTTGCCTATTGTCCTGTAGCCCATCCCAGCCTTGTGCAGGTCTACAATTTTATCCCTGATGTCCTTACACAGCTCTCTGGTCTTGGCCATTGTGGAGACGTTGGAGTCTGTTTGATTGAGTGTGTGGACAGGTGTCTTTTATACAGGTAAAGAGTTCAAACAGGTGCAGTTAATACAGGTAATGAGTGGAGAACAGGAGCGCTTCTTAAAGAAAAACTAACAGGTCTGTGAGAGCCGGAATTCTTACTGGTTGGTAGGTGATCAAATACTTATGTCATGCAATAAAAAGCAAACTAATTACTTAAAAATCATACAATGTGATTTTCTGGATTTTTGTTTTAGATTCCGTCTCTCACAGTTGAAGTGTACCTATGATAAGAATTACAGACCTCTACATGCTTTCTAAGTAGGAAAACCTGCAAAATCGGCAGTGTATCAAATACTTGTTCCCCCCACTGTGTGTGTGTGTGTGTGTGTGTGTGTGTGTGTGTGTGTGTATATGTATATATATATATATATATATATATATATATATGTATGTATGTAGTATGTATGTATATATATATGTATGTATATATATATATATATATATATATATATATATATATATATATATATATATATATATATATACATACATACATACATACATACATACATTCATACATATACATACATACATACATACATACATACATACATACATACATACATACATACATACATACATACATACATACATACATACATACATACATACATACAGTGGGGAAAAAAGTATTTAGTCAGCCACCAATTGTGCAAGTTCTCCCACTTAAAAAAGATGAGAGAGGCCTGTAATTTTCATCATAGGTACACGTCAACTATGACAGACAAATTGAGAAAAACAAATCCAGAAAATCACATTGTAGGATTTTTATGAATTTATTTGCAAATTATGGTGGAAAATAAGTATTTGGTCACCTACAAACAAGCAAGATTTCTGGCTCTCACAGACCTGTAACTTCTTCTTTAAGAGGCTCCTCTGTCCTCCACTCGTTACCTGTATTAATGGCACCTGTTTGAACTTGTTATCAGTATAAAAGACACCTGTCCACAACCTCAAACAGTCACACTCCAAACTCCACTATGGCCAAGACCAAAGAGCTGTCAAAGGACACCAGAAACAAAATTGTAGACCTGCACCAGGCTGGGAAGACTGAATCTGCAATAGGTAAGCAGCTTGGTTTGAAGAAATCAACTGTGGGAGCAATTATTAGGAAATGGAAGACTGATAATCTCCCTCGATCTGGGTCTCCACGCAAGATCTCACCCCGTGGGGGTCAAAATGATCACAAGAACGGTGAGCAAAAATCCCAGAACCACACGGGGACCTAGTGAATGACCTGCAGAGAGCTGGGACCAAAGTAACAAAGCCTACCATCAGTAACACACTACGCCGCCAGGGACTCAAATCCTGCAGTGCCAGACGTGTCCCCCTGCTTAAGCCAGTACATGTCCAGGCCCGTCTGAAGTTTGCTAGAGTGCATTTGGATGATCCAGAAGAGGATTGGGAGAATGTCATATGGTCAGATGAAACCAAATAGAACTTTTTGGTAAAAACTCAACTCGTCGTGTTTGGAGGACAAAGAATGCTGAGTTGCATCCAAAGAACACCATACCTACTGTGAAGCATGGGGGTGGAAACAAAATGCTTTGGGGCTGTTTTTCTGCAAAGGGACCAGGACGACTGATCCGTGTAAAGGAAAGAATGAATGGGGCCATGTATCATGAGATTTTGAGTGAAAACCTCCTTCCATCAGCAAGAGCATTGAAGATGAAACGTGGCTGGGTCTTTCAGCATGACAATGATCCCAAACACACCGCCCGGGGCAACGAAGGAGTGGCTTCGTAAGAAGCATTTCAAGGTCCTGGAGTGGCCTAGCCAGTCTCCAGATCTCAACCCCATAGAAAATCTTTGGAGGGAGTTGAAAGTCTGTGTTGCCCAGCGACAGCCCCAAAACATCACTGCTCTAGAGGAGATCTGCATGGAGGAATGGGCCAAAATACCAGCAACAGTGTGTGAAAACCTTGTGAAGACTTACAGAAAACGTTTGACCTGTGTCATTGCCAACAAAGGGTATATAACAAAGTATTAAGAAACTTTTGTTATTGACCAAATACTTATTTTCCACCATAATTTGCAAATAAATTCATTAAAAATCCTACAATGTGATTTTCTGGAATATTTTTTCTCATTTTGTCTGTCATAGTTGACGTGTACCTATGATAAATTACAGGCCTCTCTCATCTTTTTAAGCGGAAGAACTTGCACAATTGGTGGCTGACTAAATACTTTTTTCCCCCACTGTGTGTGTATATATATATATATATCTTTTTTTAGGGAATAGGGTGCCATTTGGGATGTAGGCTAAAACAGTTCCTCAAACGGAAATGTCTGCGACGATTTCTTCCACACAGGTGGCACAGATGGTCTCTTCCGCTTTCCTCCATCTTAGCTCATAATCACATCCCTAGGGTCTTTACATTTAATGTGACCTGTCTGTCTGTCATGCATACTGTAGAGTGTTTATTTTAGAAGGATGATGAGCTAATGTGTCAAATCATCTTGATTTGTCTGCAGGTCTGGACTGTAAGACACTGTACAGGACACCTCTCGCATCCGCCTCAGATGGCCCAACACAGAGACTGAGTGGGGGTGAGTTATTATTGTTATCACGCTTCAATTGTATTTGTTCAGTTAGAATCAGTAGTTTAATAGTGATGATTATTATTATTTATTTATGTATCATTAAATCAAATCAAATCAAATTTTATTGGCAACATGCGCCGAATACAACAGGTGCAGACATTACAGTGAAATGCTTACTTTCAGCCCTTAACCAACAGTGCATTTATTTTTAACAAAAAAGTACAAATAAAACGACAACAAAAAGTGTTGAGAAAAAAAGAGCAGAAGTAAAATAAAATAACAGTAGGGAGGCTATATATACAGGGGGGTACCGGTGCAGAGTCAATGTGCGGGGGCACCGGCTAGTTGAGGTAGTTGAAGTAATATGTACATGTGGGTAGAGTTAAAGTGACTATGCATAAATAATTAACAGAGTAGCAGCACCGTAAAAGGATGGGGTGGGGGGGCAGTGCAAATAGTCCGGGTAGCCATGATTAGCTGTTCAGGAGTCTTATGGCTTGGGGGTAGAAGCTGTTGAGAAGTATTTTGGACCTAGACTTGGCACTCCGGTACCGCTTGCCGTGCGGTAGCAGAGAGAACAGTCTATGACTAGTGTGGCTGGAGTCTTTGACAATTTTGAGGGCTTTCCTCTGACACCGCCTGGTATAGAGGTCCTGGATGGCAGGAAGCTTGGCCCCAGTGATGTACTGGGCCGTACGCACTACCTTCTGTAGTGCCTTGCGGTCGGAGGCCGAGCAGTTGCCATACCAGGCGGTGATGCAACCAGTCAGGATGCTCTCGATGGTGCAGCTGTATAATTTTTTGAGGATCTGAGGACCCATGCCAAATCTTTTCAGTCTCCTGTGGGGGAATAGGCTTTGTCGTGCCCTCTTCACGACTGTCTTGGTGTGTTTGGACCATGATAGTTTGTTGGTGATGTGGGCACCAAGGAACTTGAAGCTCTCATCCTGTTCCACTACAGCCCCGTCGATGAGAATGGGGGCGTGCTCAGTCCTCTTTTTTTTCCTGTAGTCCACAATCATCTCCTTTGTCTTGGTCACGTTGAGGGAGAGGTTGTTGTCCTGGCACCACACGGCCAGGTCTCTGACCTCCTCCCTATAGGCTGTCTCATCGTTAATCCTTGAAATTAAGTGTTTTGACTGACTGTTACATTCGTGGGGGTGAGTTATCTTATCACACTAACTATAGAAGATGGCAGTTTTATATCCAATATTTGTGAGGGTATTTGCGGTAACAACACTTTCTTTGTACAACTTGTATAAATAATACATGTTCATACTTTTCTCACACCCAAAGTGTATGACTGGCTACAACTTGCTAGTATCCTATATAAATGTATGAATATCATGCAGGTAATGTGTTCATAATGCTCCCAATGCTTTCTAAGGAATTTCCATGTGACAAATCTGATTGAGTTAAATGCATTTGGCCGGACCCACTGACTGTTTCTCTCTCTCTCTCTCTCTCTCTCTTTCTCTTTCTTCGTTCCCCAGAGGTGGGGCCGGGTAGTGACGTGGGCGCCCTGTCGGAGTGTTTGCTCCGCTACCTGCGGGAACTACCATCCCCCGTCATCCCCCCCATTGTTTACCCAGACCTGCAGGCTGCGCTGCAGCAGGGCGCCGCAGGTACGTGCCACATTTCACTCACCCCTGCTTGTGCGCAACCAGTGCCCCCCGACGAAACAGACCCAAGCTATAGCAAGTAACAGAATCGCATGAAGCCGAACGAGCAAACAGATAAATTGTGTGGCGAGTCAATCATGTGCCCCCTCCTGCCTGAGAGAATAGGCCCAGTGTGGAGTGCTGGGGATGAGCTAGTCTCAGGCATCCCAGAAATGTTGTAACTTATATTTCTACCCTGGTCCCTGGTGATGTCAGGGATGGTGTGTGTGCCTGCATGCCTGTCTGCATATGAGAGAAAGAGAAGGGGGTGTTTGTGTGTGTGCTGAGAGAGTTGCTGTTTGTGTGTGTGCGTATGGGGCTGCCGTAACACGCGTGGTCTCCCTCCTCCCACAGACTGGTCCAAGGCTGTGGCGACGAGCAGCAGTGTAGGCAGGGATCTGAGCCTGGTCCTGGAGAGGGCCACCAACATACCCCTGCACCACAGCCTCACCCTGCAATACCTGCTCACACACCTGGGCAAGGTGGGCCAGAGCTCCCAGCTCAACGGCCTGGACCCTCACGCCCTGGGCCTGGTCTTTGGGCCGCTGCTGATCCGGCCCAGCTCTGCCACTGGGTGAGTAGGAGAATCCCTAATCTGACATAAGAATAAAGGAAGTTGCACACTGTAAACAATGCCTAAAAACCTTCAACATTCTTAAGTTGGTTTTTGTTTTTACAATGTTATAAAGCCACTTTCACACCACCCAGACAAACACCAACAAACCGAGTTGGGTCAGTGTACGCCGCTCTTCTGTGTTGGTTGGCGTTTGTTGTCCAATTCGGCATGTTCAATCAGAGTTTGGTGGTGTGTGCGGTGTGCAAGCAGCTTAATGGATTGCTTATTTTTAGGTGCTTTTCACTAGGTCTCAAAGTGCTTTACATTGTATTGGGGTAACTACTGTAACATCAAACCATTGTGTAGTTGCACCTACCTGGGTAATAAACAGCAGCCATTTTGTGTCAGATTGCCGAGTTACCACATAGCTAGGGAATATCCTACCACATAGCCAGAGATATTCTCTTGAGACAGACAAGAGAGCTCTAACGTCACTGGGTGAGTGAAAGGATGTGATTGTTAGATCTCTCTCCATTGTGCGACAGAGGAAATCCATAAGGCCAAGTGCTGTTACTACAGATCGCAGTGGAGCGCTTTTCCTCTCCCTCCACAGCCCCATGTGTTTCAGTGACCTGCCGTTGACTGAACATCTTATGACCATGTGTCTGACTCCCTGCTGTTGTTGATTGACAGGTGGGAGGTGGGGGAGGAGTTCCCTGCACTGGCACTGGAGAGGCTGCTGATGGAGATGGCCATGGGACAGGAAGTCCTGCACCCAGGTATTGATGGATAGATGCAGTGCTTCAAAATGGAGGGCTCCATAGAAATTAATATAGATGCTAGAATGGATGGAAATAGTGTTTTTAGAATGGAATGTATTTACTATTGACTCAACTTGTTTGCAATTGTTTTGCAATGGTAGTTTGCAATTGCTTGGTAATTGAATAAGTTAGTGCTGATTTGTACAGACTGATAACATTTTCCCTGACGAAAGTAGTTTGTTTCGTGTGTCAGGATCTATATGTTTGAATTAAATGTATTCTATTAATCAACTGTGATGCTTGTCCAAACCTTTCCTAAATAATGGGTGTCACTGTTTGTTTGTTTGTAGCTCTGCCAGCCATGCCAGTAAAGGTCAAAACTACAACTCCAGCCATGACTGAGACCAACATACTGACTGATTCTGAGTGGTACTGGGGGGAAATCTCCAGGTAAAGAGCCATTCATGTAACGATAGCATTTCTACATCAACAAAATAGTAGGCCTATAGTATAAGATTATAGTACTTATTTATCCAGTAACTACATTTTTGTGTGGATTAAAACTGGATCATAGTAAACATTATTGTGGATTGTGGATTTTACTATTTATTATTATTATTATATTATTATTATTATTATTATTATTATATTATTATTACTATAGGATACTTATTGTGGATTGTAGTATAGGATATTTAATTTGTATTGTGAAGGATGTGGTGCTTTCATGAATTCACATTTGCCTCTAACTGTGCCGTTGTGTTCCCAGGGAGGAGGTGAACGAGAAGATGAGAGACACCCCTGACGGGACGTTCATGGTCCGCGACGCCTCCAGCAAACTGGAGGGAGAGTACACACTGACCCTCAGGTGAGAGGCTGCCTCCAGTGCATTCGGAAAGTATTCAGACCCCTTGACTTTTTCCACATTTTGTTACATTACAGCCTCATTCTGACATGGATTAAATACACAATACCCCATAATGACAAAGCAAAACAGGTTTTTAGAAATGTTTGCACATTTTATAAAATACAAATAAAAACTGATATCACATTTATATAAGTATTCAGACCCTTTACTCAGTACTTTGTTGAAGCACCTTTGGCAGCGAATTACAGCCTCGAGTCTTCTTGGGTATGACGCTACAAGCTTGGCACACCTGTATTTGGAGAGTTTATCCCATTCTTCTCTGCAGATCCTCTCTAGCTCTGTCAGGTTGGATGGGGAGTGTCGCCGCACAGCTATTTTCAGGTCTCTCCAGAGATGTTTGATCAGGTTCAAGTCTGGGCTCTGGCTGGGCCACTCAAGGACATTCAGAGACTTGTCCCAAAGCCACACCTGCGTTGTCTTGGCTGTGTGCTTAGGGTCGTTGTCCTGTTGGAAGGTGGACCTTCGTCCCAGTCTGAGGTCCTGTGCGCTCTGGAGCAGGTTTTCATCAAGGATCTCTCTATACTTTGCTCCGTTCATCTGTCCCTCAATCCTGACTAATCTCCCAGTCCCTGCCGCTGAAAAACATCCCCTCAGCATGATGCTGCCACCACCATGATTCACCGAAGGGATGGTGCCAGGTTTCCACCAGACGTGACGCTTGGCATTCAGGCCAAAGAGTTCAATCTTGGTTTCGTAAAACCAAATAATCTTGTTTCTCATGGTCTGAGAGTACTGTAGGTGTCTTTTGGCAAACTCCAAGGGGGCTGTCATGTCCCTTTTACTGAGGAGTGGCTTCCTTCCGTCTGGCCACTCTACCATAAAGGCCTGATTGGTGGAATGCTGCAGAGATGGTTGTCCTTCTGGAAGGTTCTCCCATCTCCACAGAGGAACTCTGGACTTCTGTCAGAGTGACCATCAGGTTTTTGGTCACCTCCCTGACCAAGGCCCTTCTCCCCTGATTGCTCAGTTTGGCCGGGTGGCCAGCTCTAGGAAGAGTCTTGGTGGTTCCAAACTTCTTCCATTTAAGTATGATTGAGGCCACTCTGTTCTTGGGGACCTTCAATGCTGCAGACATTTTTTGGTACCCTTCCCCAGATCTGTGCCTCGACACAATCCTGTCTCGGAACTCTACGGACAATTCCTTCGACCTCATGGCTTGGTTTTTGCTCTGACATGCACTGTCAACTGTGGGACCTTATATAGACAGGTGTGTGCCTTTCCAAATCATGTCCAATCAATTGAATTTACCACAGGTTGACTACAATCAAGTTGTAGAAACATCTCAAGGATGATCAATGGAAACAGCATACACCTGAGCTCAATTTCAAGTCTCATAGCAAAGGGTCTGAATACTTATGTAAATAAGGTATTTCTGTTTTATTTATTTGATAAATTAGCAAACATTTCTAAACCTGTTTTCGCTTTGTCATTATGGGGTATTGTGTGTAGATTGAGGGGAAAAAACTATTTAATCAATTTTAGAATAAGGCTGTAACGTAACAAAATGTGGAAAAAGGGAAGGGGTCTGAATACTTTCAGAATGCACTGTATAGATGTTATGTAAAGAGCAGAGGACTATTAACATTACCATTCCTGAACCTCTGTGAATAGTTGATTCTGTGTATGACTTTTTAATCTCCTTTTTGAATGTGGAATGTTCGTTTACTATTGCGATACTTGGGACCCTTGTAGCTCAGTTGGTAGAACATGCAACGCCAGGGTTGTGGGTTCGATTCCCACGGGGGACCGGTACGAAAATGTATGCACTCATTACTGTAAGTCGCTCTGGATAAGAGTGTCTGTTAAATTACAAAAAAATGTAAAATGTCTTGGGTTCACATTTGAAAAATACCAAATAATTAAAAGAATGCTACAGAATGAATGTTATGGAAAGAATTAGTCACTTTCTAAAGAACCTAAAAGTCTAGTTTCTCAACCGCTCCCCAACCGCTCCCCAATCGTTCCACAGGAAAGGTGGAAACAACAAGCTGATCAAGGTGTGCCACCGGGGAGGTCGCTATGGATTCTCGGAGCCTCTCACCTTCGTCACGGTGGTGGAGCTCATCAACCACTACCGCCATGAGTCCCTGGCCCAGTACAACGCCAAGCTTGACACCCGGCTACTCTACCCTGTCTCCAAATACCAGCAGGTACATACACTACATGTACAACAACTGAACAACATACAATTGTCCATCGAAAGGAACATTTTATTTTTGCTGGCCCACCTCCTCTTGAGGCTCCAACCACCCCAACACCCTCCTGTAATTGATACTATGGTCATATTTGTGACATTTGTGAGGGGTTGCCATTTAGTCACCTCCAGTTCCAGGATAATACATTGAAGTTAGAGTGCAAGTTGGAATGTCCTTTTCATGGAACTTTTGATGCTAAAATTGAGAAAATATAGTTCCTGCTGAATTTGTATTGCTGTCTTCCGTCCTGAGTGGCTGCTTGGTGAGTATTTTGACTGACTGTTGGCTGACGTCAGAACCTTTATATTTAGAGAGTTAGGACATTGAGGTTTCTGCATTATGATGCATTTACATGACACTACATTCCATGGCAGCCATGTTAGCTCCCCATGGGCAATGTTGACCAATAGAAGTTCTCAGAATTCTTAACAGTACTATGCTCAAGATTCTCGTCATGAATGGATAAATAGAATGCTCAAAGGCGCTAACATGGCGTCCTCTAAATATATGGCTCTGGCTAACGTTTCTCCTCAGGAGCAGCTTGTGAAAGAGGACAGCACTGAGGCGGTGGGCGAGCAGCTGAAGGTGTACCACGAGCAGTACCAGGAGAAGAGCTGGGAGTACGATGTGCTCTACGAGGAGTACACCCGTACCTCACAGGTACTATACTGTAGGGATACTATACTGTATAGAGACTACTGGTCCACACTTCTGACTTCTGGACCACTCCTCTCTCAAGCTCTGTCCCAAAACAATTCTTCTTGTATTCGTCTTTTTTGTGTCCTTCTTGTATCCTTGCTCTGTAACCAATGATGTGAAGGAACTGGTGAAAACGGCATGATGGAAAATCACATGCCTCCTAACTGTCATGAGGGGATCCCCTGTGTCTCTCTGTCAGGAGCTCCAGATGAAGCGCACGGCCATCGAGGCCTTCAACGAGACCATCAAGATCTTCGAGGAGCAGTGCGAGACTCAGGAGCGCTACAGCAAAGAGACCATTGAGAAGTTCCGACGTGAAGGCAACGACAAGGAGATCCAGAAGTAAGCATTTATGTATTTTAAGCCAATTTTAAAAGTATTCATCCTCCTTGGCATTTTTCATATTTTGTTGCATTACAACCTGTAATTTAAATGGATTTTTATTTGGATTTTATGTAATGGATATACACAAAATAGTCCAAATTGGTGAAGTGAAATGAAAAACATAACTTGTTTCAAAAAATTCTACAAAATAAATAACGGAAAAGTGGTGCGTGCACATGTATTCACCCCCTTTGCTATGAAGCCCCTAAATAAGATCTGATGCAACCAATTACCTTCAGATGTCACATAATTAGTTAAATAAAGTCCACCTGTGTGCAATCTAAGTGTCACATGAGCTGTCACATGATCTCAGTATATATACACCTGTTCTGAAAGGCCCCAGAGTCTGCAACACCACTAAGCAAGTGGCACCATGAAGACCAAGGAGCTCTCCAAACAGGTCAGGGACAAAGTTGTGGAGAAGTACAGATCAGGGTTGGGTTAAAAAAAAATATCAGAAACTTTGAACATCCTACGGAGCACCATTTTTAAATCCATTATTAAAAAATTGAAAGAATATGGCACAACAAACCTGCCAAGAGAGGGCCGCCCACCAAAACTCACGGACCAGGCAAGGAGGGTATTAATCAGAGAGGCAACAAAGAGACCAAAGATAACCCTGAAGGAGCAGCAAAGCTCCACAGCGGAGATTGGAGTATCTGTCCATAGGACCACTTTAAACCGTACACTCCACAGAGCTGGGCTTTACGGAAGAGTAGCCAGAAAAAAAGCCATTACTTAAAGAAAAGAAATGAGCAAACACGTTTGGTTTCCCCAAAAGGCATGTGGGAGACTCCCCAAACATATGGAAGAAGGTACAGTGAGGGAAAAAAGTATTTGATCCCCTGCTGATTTTGTACGTTTGCCCACTGACAAAGAAATGATCAGTCTATAATTTTAATGGTAGGTTTATTTGAACAGTGAGAGACAGAATAACAACAAAAAAATCCAGAAAATCTCATGTCAAAAATGTTATAAATTGATTTGCATTTTAATGAGGGACATAAATATTTGACCCCCTCTCAATCAGAAAGATTTCTGGCTCCCAGGTGTCTTTTATACAGGTAACGAGCTGAGATTAGGAGCACACTCTTAAAGGGAGTGCTCCTAATCTCAGCTTGTTACCTGTATAAAAGACACCTGTCCACAGAAGCAATCAATCAATCAGATTCCAAACTCTCCACCATGGCCAAGACCAAAGAGCTCTCCAAGGATGTCAGGGACAAGATTGTAGACCTACACAAGGCTGGAATGGGCTACAAGACCATCGCCAAGCAGCTTGGTGAGAAGGTGACAACAGTTGGTGCGATTATTCGCAAATGGAAGAAACACAAAAGCACTGTCAATCTCCCTTGGCCTGGGGCTCCATGCAAGATCTCACCTCGTGGAGTTGCAATGATCATGAGAACGGTGAGGAATCAGCCCAGAACTACATGGGAGGATCTTGTCAATGATCTCAAGGCAGCTGGGACCATAGTCACCAAGAAAACAATTGGTAACACACTACGCCATGAAGGACTGAAATCCTGCAGCGCCCGCAAGGTCCCCCTGCTCAAGAAAGCACATATACATGCCCGTCTGAAGTTTGCCAATGAACATCTGAATGATTCAGAGGAGAACTGGGTGAAAGTGTTGTGGTCAGATGAGACCAAAATGGAGCTCTTTGGCATCAACTCAACTCGCCGTGTTTGGAGGAGGAGGAATGCTGCCTATGACCCCAAGAACACCATCCCCACCGTCAAACATGGAGGTGGAAACATTATGCTTTGGGGGTGTTTTTCTGCTAAGGGGACAGGACAACTTCACCGCATCAAAGGGACGATGGACGGTGCCATGTACCGTCAAATCTTGGGTGAGAACCTCCTTCCCTCAGCCAGGGCATTGAAAATGGGTCATGAATGGGTATTCCAGCATGACAATGACCCAAAACACACGGCCAAGGCAACAAAGGAGTGGCTCAAGAAGAAGCACATTAAGGTCCTGGAGTGGCCTAGCCAGTCTCCAGACCTTAATCCCATAGAAAATCTGTGGAGGGAGCTGAAGGTTCGAGTTGCCAAACCTCAGCCTCGAAACCTTAATGACTTGGAGAAGATCTGCAAAGAGGAGTGGGACAAAATCCCTCCTGAGATGTGTACAAACCTGGTGGCCAACTACAAGAAACGTCTGACCTCTGTGATTGCCAACAAGGGTTTTGCCACCAAGTACTAAGTCATGTTTTGCAGAGGGGTCAAATACTTATTTCCCTCATTTAAAATGCAAATCAATTTATAACATTTTTGACATGCGTTTTTGTGGATTTTTTTGTTGTTATTCTGTCTCTCACTGTTCAAATAAACCTACCATTAAAATTATAGACTGATCATGTCTTTGTCAGTGGGCAAACGTACAAAATCAGCAGGGGATCAAATACTTTTTTCCCTCACTGTACTCTGCTCAGATGAGACTAAATTCAGCTTTTTGGCCATCAAGGAAAACGCTATGTCTTGGGCAAACCCAACACCTCTCATCACCCCAAGAACACCATCCCCACAGTGAAGCATGGTGGTGGCAGCATCATGCTGTGGGGATGTTTTTCATCGGCAGGGACTGGGAAACTGGTCAGAATTGAAGGAATGATGGATGGTGCTAAATACAGGGAAATTCTTGAGGGAAACCTGTTTCAGTCTTCCAGAGATTTGAGACTGGGACGGAGGTTCACCTTCCAGCAGGACAATGACCCTAAGCATACTGCTAAAGCAACACTCGAGTGGTTTAAGGGGAAACATTTAAATGTCTTGGAATGGCCTAGTCAAAGCCCAGACCTCAATCCCATTGAGAATCTGTGGTATGACTTAAAGATTGCTGTACACCAGCGGAACCCATCCAACTTGAAGGAGCTGGTGCAGTTTTGCCTTGAAGATTGGGAAAAAATCCCAGCGGCTAGATGTGCCAAGCTTATAGATACATACCCCAAGAGACTTGCAGCTGTAATTGCTGCAAAAGGTGTCTCTACAAAGTATTGACTTTGGGGGGGGTGAATAGTTATGCACGCTCAAGTTTTCTGTTTTTTTGTCTTATTTCTTGTTTGTTTCAAAATAAAAAATATATTGCATCTTCAAAGTGGTAGGCATGTTGTGTAAATCAAATGATACAAACCCCCAAAAAATACATTTTAATTCCAGGTTGTAAGGCAACAAAATATGAAAAATGCCAAGGGGGGTGAATTCTTTTGCAAGCCACTGTATTGTAAAGAACAGTCACACCAAACCAGACCACTACAAATGAACCCCAGAGCAAAAACTGTTTTCTTCCCACTCACTTCAGGATCCAGAGCAACTCGGAGCGTCTGAAGTCTCGGGTGACGGAGATCCACGACAGCAAGAGAAAGCTGGAGCTGGACCTGAAGCAGCAGGCCACCGACAACAGAGAGATCGACAAGAGGATGAACAGCCTGAAGCCAGACCTCATGCAGCTAAGGAAGATCAGGGACCAGTACCTGATGTAAGAAAACGCTATGCTATACGATGCGATACTATCCCAGCCAACATTTCCATGTGGGGCCCATGTGGGTTAATGAAGGGCTGTTCCATAGGACCCATTAGGGAAACCCAACAGGGACCCACTAAGGTTTGTCCTCAGTATCCACGTTGGCCCCACATGTGGTTGCCATGTTGGGATTTATGTGGGTTAATGTTGGGCTTACTGAGGGACGCCTGTGGGCAAATGTGTTATAACCCACGTGGGCCCCAGGTTTTAGCCCAGGTGGGTTAAAGAAGGGTTAACACTTGGTCCCCCAAATAGGATAATACGTTTTGACGCTCAACATGGCAACCACGTGGGGCCAACGTGGATACTGAGGACAACTTTGTGGTCCCCTTGTGGTTATCCTACATGGGGGCCCAAGTGTTAACCCTTCTTTAACCCACCTGGTCTAAAACCTGGGGGTCACGTGGGTGATCACACTTACCCGCATGGGTCCCAGGTGTTTACCCAAATGGGTGTGTAGTATGACCTATATGGGCAGTCAGTAGGCTGTAAATGTGGTTTTCAATTGGGCTGTCCACCTGGGACCAAACTGGTTTTGTTTTCAGTCTCCATGCAGGCCCCAGATGTTGTTGCCCAAGCAAGCTTTCTTAAGAGATGACAAAAGCAGTTATTTATAAAGGAAATTAATGTTTATTTATAGCACATGCTCAGTTCAAATACAATGCAGGAACTACGATTACAGGTATAGTTCAATCAAATTACAAATGTACACATTGGTTTCCTCACCCTGTATACAATTCCTAAAATGTGCATGTCAGCAGTGAAGTTCTCAAGATGGAGGACCTTCAGTACAGCAGTGTTCCCCAATCCTGGTCCCAAAGGGGTGCACATTTTTGTTTTTGCACTAGCACTCACATACCTTATTCAATACAAAGGCTTGATGATGAGTTGCTTAGTGAATCAAGTGTGTGAGTGTTGGGGCAAAAACATAAAAGAGTACCCCTTTGGGTCCCCAGGACTAGGATTGGGAAACACTGCAGTACAGAGCAAAAAGTGTGATGATGCAAATTATATGCAATGATCATTTAGATAATTTGCGTAGCATTTGCATCACCATTATACTTTTTGCTCTTGAAAACTTGAGCGCTAACATGCGCAGTTTTTGGTATTGTATTAAAAGTGGACTAATGAACAAAATAGTACAAGGACGTCTTTTTTGTTAAATGTCCCTTTCAGAGCACCTACCACTCCATTCAGGAAAGCTGTGTCAAGTAACTTTTGCTCCATGGCCTCTACATCCTGGACAGTATTCATAGGGAAATCAGACCCCTCAGATAGTGCTGCTGTCGCTATGTTACCACTGTCAGGTCCTCACTCTTCTTCATCCATCAGTCTGCCGATCAGAAGTCTCCTCTGCCTTTTTAAGTTTGATCTGGGCCGGTTCATTGGTAGCTGTGAAAATAAAACATTTCGGTCTTTATCCAAGGACTGTTAGCTGGAACCTAGTTGGATTAACCTTGATCTGGGCCGGTTCATAGGTAGCTGTGAAAATAAAACATTTCGGTCTTTATCAAAGGACTGTTAGCTGGAACCTAGTTGGAAAAACCCATGTGGGCTACAACATGGGTCCCTATGGCTGCGTTTACACAGGCAGCCCAATTCTGATTCTTTTTTCCACTAATTGGTCAGCTCTTTTACCAATAATTTGGCAAAAGATCAGAATTGGGCTGCCTGTGTAAACGCAGCCAAATTGACCCGTTACCATTTTTAAAGGGCTGTAGTTGGTATACAGTAACCTTATTCGTTCATGATTATTTTATCATAATTTCTTTAATTTGAAAGACTAATCTTCATATTTTGGACCATTCAGAATCAGATCAAGATCATGTAATTTGAACTTTTCTGGTCAGTCTGTTCTAACAAGCCGATTTTAACTAGCTCAGTAATTTAGCATGGTAATTATTTTACTTCACTTAATGTAGCAGGTCAAGTTTCTTATTTCAATTTCGTATTTTATTTGGAAAAAATAAAATGTACGACCAGATAACCCATTTTATAAATGGTAAAGGGCCCATTTGGGACCTATGGGTTTGCCTGTGTGTGACCCAAATTGTTAACCCGATTGGGTCCCAATCATAATTCCTGAAAAAAGAACACCAGATTGCCCACTTACAGCCCATGGAAAAAAATATTCAGGGCTCATTTGGGACCCATGTTATAGCCTACATGGGTTTTCCCATGTGTGACCCTGGTAGTAGGCCCGACTGGGTCCCATTGACAGTCCCTGACCATATTCACACCAGGTAGCCCACTTACAGCCCAATTAAAAATGGATTCCGGGCCCATTTGGGACCCACACTACAGGGGTTTTACCATGTCTGGCCCAAAAGGTTAACTCAACTGCGTACCAGCTTAGATAACCATTTAGAGCCGTTGCCCAGTTGAAACCCATGAAGTCCATATAAAACCCAGGTGGGGCCCACCTGGACATGTTGGCTGTGATGATATACGATGCTAGGCTATACGATGCTAGGCTATATGATGCTAGGCTATGCGATGAAATGCTATATGATGCGATGTTATGCCTCTTATTCTGTTTCTTTGGTCTTGCAGGTGGTTGACACAGAAGGGGACGAGGCAGAAGAAGATTAATGAATGGCTGGGTATAAAGAACGAGGCAGAAGAGTAAGTGATGAAAATTGAACGTTTGGCAAGTGTTTAGATCATGTTAAGAGCTATACCCATGGGCAGGGGCGGACTGGGACCAGAAATTGGCTCTGGCATTTCTAACACACCCGCCCATTTTATTCCTTGAGGCCCCATTATTAACCATATAATGATAATTTTGCACCAAAAAAAAACAAGTTGGACAGGTCCAATAGGCAAAAAATTTACCAGCCCATCTGGCATTTACACCTCTGCCCATGGGTGCTTCTGTAAAACTAGAATTTGAAACTGTTGCCTTGTATTCTGTATTGATGTCATATTCTGGTTGTAAAAATATATAGTTACATCATTGCAACCAATTCTGCCCACTGACAATGATCAAGTTGCCTTTCCCTAAAAGGCACAAGGCTTTTAAACCCTGCACCATCTCCCCAAACGTCTGCCGCACCAAAATAGATCTAATAATAATCCTAAAACTGTTATAAAGTATTTAGTGAAACATCCAGTAAGACGATGAGTCATTAACCCGCCATCTCCCTCCTACAGCTCCTACTGGTTGGTGGAGTACGAGGGCTCGCCCCACCACGACGAGGGCACCTGGTATATGGGCGACATCAAGCGCACCCAGGCAGAGGAGCTGCTGAAGGACAAGTGTGACGGCACCTTCCTCATCCGAGAGAGCCAGACGCAGAAGGGCTCCTACGCCTGCTCTGTAGTGTGAGTGTTTATTTAAATGTGTTCCATGTCATTTTATGTCAGTCAAAAGGGCTAAGATCATTCATTGATGGGTTGATCTATTTAAAATGGGCAAGTAGGAATATAGTATGTGGTTGTAACTAAAACCACATACTATATCCCTATTCTTACTTGACAATTTTAAATAGATGTTGTTGGCATTCCCCCAAATGACAATTGTACACTGTGCCATTGATTTTAAGGGGACAGCAAAGGGGAGACCCACATAGCTACAGTATTCTACCGTAAATCCTGTTGTTTTTACGGTAACTTAGTGTCAGACAGTTACCTGTAAGTTACTGTAAAAAAATAAGGCTACAGTATTCTACCGTAAATTCCAAAGAAACGTTGGTTTAACAGTACATTGTAAACTTTTTACAGTTGCTTTGGAATTTTAAGTAACATTTTTTAAAACCTTTTTTACAATAACTTACAGGTAACTGTCTGCCAGTAAGTTACCGTAAAAACAACAGGATGCTTTTTACAGTGTGGAGTAGGTCAAAGCTGTGTCCTGGAAAACCTTGGTAGCGCATGGGTGAAGTTGGGGCTTGTGATGATTGTGAATTTCCTTTCTTTTTTTAGCTTTAGACCAACCCTAACATCTCACTTAAAATGTCGTTTTTGTGTTTAATTACTTAGGAAACATTTGTGACGTTGACCTTTTTGTTTGTTTCCATAAAACTGTAATCGCTCTGTCTCCCCCAGTGTGGACGGCGACCCTAAGCACTGCGTCATCTACAAGACAGACAAAGGCTACGGCTTCGCCGAGCCTTACAACCTGTACAGTTCCCTGAAGGACCTGGTGCTCCACTACAAGCACGAGTCCCTGGTCCAACACAATGACCAGCTGAATGTAACCCTGGCCTATCCGGTCCTCACCCAGACCCAGCAGCAGAACCCCAGATGAGGGGCAGCATGGCATGACAACCCCCAACGGAGACCAGCGCTTCTAAAGCATGGCAAAACAAGCACACTACGTACTACAGTACCAGCCACAGTACACATGAGACAAAAAACATATACGTGTTCGTAGACGAAAAACAACATAAGCACACAGTTATGATATAAGCTTTCAGGCCATAGTTAGATGAGCAAGAGGGAGTGATAGAGGAAAGGAGAGAGTCGGGAAGCTGGAGGGTAAAGATACTGGATGTAGAATATACTTTTTGGGGGAAGGGAAGTTGACGCCGGCTTTCAGATGCATGGTGCTGGAAAGGAGGGGTGGGGTGGAGGGTCAAACTGTTAGATTCTATAAAAAGCTTGTTAAGTGCCATAGAGAGAGCCTTGATTGACCATAAGTCTGTGTTGGGAAAGAAGGGGACTTTAGAAATATATATATATATATACACACACAGTACCAGTCAAAGGTTTGGACACACCTACACATTCAAGGGTTTTTCTTTATTTTTACTATTTTTTTACATTGTAGAATAATAGTGAAGACATCAAAACTATGAAAAAACACATGGAATCATGTAGTAACCAAACAAGTGTTAAAGAAATCAAATAGTTTCTTCAAATAGCCACCCTTTGCCTTGATGACAGCTTTGCACACTCTTGGCATTCTCTCAACCAGCTTCATGAGGTAGTCACCTGGAATGCATTTCAATTAACAGGTGTGCCTTAAGTTAATTTGTGGAATTTCTTTCCTTAATGTGTTTGAGACAATCCGTTGTGTTGTGACAAGGTGGGGGGTATACAGAAGATAGCCCTATTTGGCTACCACAGCATTCTGTAGCGATACGCCATCCCATCTGGTTTGGGCTTAGTGGGACTATCATTTGTTTTTCAACAGGGCAATGACCCAAAACACCTCCAGCCTGTGTAAGGGCTTTTTTACCAAGAAGCAGAGTGATGGAGTGCTGCATCAGATGACTTGGCCTCCACAATCCCCCGACCTCAACCCAATAGAGATGGTTTGGGATGAGTCATACGGCAGAGTGAAGGAAAAGCAGCCAACAAGTGCTCAGCATATGTGGGAACTCCTTCAAGACTGTTGGAAAAGCATTCCAGGTGAAGATGGTTGAGAGAATGCCAAGAGTGTGCAAAGCTGTCATCAAGGCAAAGGGTGGCTATTTGAAGAATCTCAAATATAAAATATATTTTGATTTGTTTAACACTTTTTTGGTTACTACATGATTCCATATGTGTTATTTCATCGTTTTGATGTCTTCACCTTTATTCTACAATGTAGAAAATAGTAAAAATAAAGAAAAACCCTTGAATGAGTAGGTGTCCAAACTTTTGACTGGTAGTGTGTGTGTGTGTGTGTGTGTGTGTGTGTGTATATAGATATATATATATATATATATATATATATATATATATATATATATATATATATATATAGATAAGTCCAATTTCAGGAAACTGCTGTGGCCTCTCTTCCAGTTTGTTGTAAGATATACATTCTTTATAAAAATAGATGTGGTATATTTGGTGTATTGTGAATGTATAGATGATGTTCACAATAGATCAAATTATACAGGTGGTCCTCTGTAGCTCAATTGGTAGAGCATGGCGCTTGTAACGCCAGGGTAGTGGGTTTGATCCCCGGGACCACCCATACGTAAAAATGTATGCACACATGACTGTAAGTCGCTTTGGATAAAAGCGTCTGCTAAATGGCTTATTATTATTATATACAGTATATTGATGAATACAGTTTCTAAAGGGATTCAGGTTTCCCTTTTCGTTTAATCATGGCTAGTGGAGAAATCCCTCCAAGCTCGTTTCTTGTTTCTACATTTCTGTTCTAGTCAGGGTTGGGGTGAATCCCATTTAAATTAGTCAATTCAGCAAGTACACTGAAATGTCAATTATCTTTAATGCTTTTCAATGAGGAACATTTTAAATTGGAATTTAATGTACTTTCTGAATTGAGTGGAATTGAAATGGAATTGACCCCAACCCTGCTTCTAGTGCTTTCTTTTATACTGTAGCCTGTAGCCATGATTGACAATGGTATTACTGTTATACTCGCAGAGCATCAATCTATCGGATCTTAACTCTCGGTACTGTATGGCTTAGTCTCTAGGAAGCCTATCTAGTATAATGTTCTTCTCACAAGCGCTTGCTTTTATGTCACAGTGTTACTACTACTCACGGTACTTCCTCTTTGAGCTTGACTGTTGTTTTTATTTGACACAAGCTTGATTCACAGAGCTGTAGAACATTATTGTACATAAGAAAAAAACAGATTATTGTAGAAAGCCGTTATATGACCCATATATCTACTGACGGTAAAAGGCAGTGTGACTGTCAGTCTAAAAGCTGTATTTGCTGTACATAACCATGCAAACAGAAAGTAATGAATGCTTTCCTTTCCAACTGTGTCCCCCACAGGGGAAACTGCTGGAGGATGCATGGTATCCAGCTAAACGTGAGCCAAATGAAGGATGTCTTTTCATGTAGCAAAAAAAAGATCTGATCCGTTTTGACACTAAGCATGACCACGGAGGTCTTTTGAGATTTTCTATAAGTACAGTATGCATGTAAATCCTTCTTTTGGATAGTACCTAGACACTAGCCCTAGTAATTGTGCTGTTTTAATTGTACGTCTCATGTAGTAGACCTGTATAATGCACAAACAATATTAAGTGAATAAGAATACATGGAGATTTACAGACACACTCGCTGTCGAGTGAATCCCTCCACGGGTACTGAGCAGTACTTTTGTTGTGTGGCTTCATGGACTTACTCTGCCGACGTTTCTATTCCTTTTGCATAGCACAGACTTTGTTAGTGTGAAAACACTTCAGCCAAAATGTCAAGGTTGATTCTTGACATTAAGACAAAATCCACTCAAACTATCTTTTGGTATTTGTTTTCATTAGTCCACTGTTGATACAGTTCCCAAACATTTTAGGACTGTATCAACAGGAGACTAATAAATAATAAAAACAATTTTAATGAATGGATTTTCCCTTTTAAAGAAACATCATGTAATGAAACTGAGGATATTGAGGATTTAAATTCTGTGACTTGATTTAAGTGGTGCTTTTAGATTCGTTGAGAAAGCAGGAACTTCCCCGAATAAATAGTTTAGCTATTTTTGTAGAATTTGCATAAAAATATAGGTCATATGATGGCCGCTCCTTTTTCGGCAGTTCTAAACATGATAATTTACTCAAAGTGTGATTTATTTTCCCCATTTTTGGTAATACAGATGATGTATGATGCATAAATACTGCAATTGAACAGTCATGCAAGTGGATTGGTTAATTAGTCAGAGGAAATTAGATGAAATAAAGTAGTGTTTGTGTAATAGTCAACAGATTTGAATTAGAAATAATAATAATAAAAAAATACAACATTTTGCGAAAGGTTGAATATTGGCGAGAGCATTTTGTGTGTTAAATGTATTTTTGGTACAAATGTTGGTTGGAGACAAAATGATTATAAAGGAAAAATACATTGGTACTGTTTTAATGGTGCTTTGCACAGTTCTTGGCCAGAAGACTAGACAATAATTAAACTCAGTGACATTAGTTGGGTGTCTTGAGAGGGCTATAAGAGTGTGATTCACAAAGTTAAGTGCCTTCTCTGTCTGTGTTACTTAGCTCTTGTCTTTTTGTCAGAGGAGCTTCTCTCCTGTAGGCAGTGGCACAGTGTACTGTAGTCTTTGTTTAAAAAGCACTTGCCAATGTCATAGCCTGACGACTCACACTAAATTATTCCGCTGCGCTGTCGTTCGCTACATGCTTTAGTATGAGACTGCAATCAGTGAAGTAATTTGTGGTGAGGAGGGGCGTTGTACAAAAAGACATCAGCGATTGGATAGTCTCTAACCAATCAGAGTATCAACGCCAATGACGAATTTTCAAACCGCCGCTTTACCCACGTGTTTTCTGGCCCAACCCATCGGTTTCTGGACCAATCGGGCGGCCCCGAATGTATTCACATTCAGTGACGGAGCAGGGAGGTACTCAGATCAACTAATTGCGTAAGAAATTAACGTCCGGGGGTGTGGCATAGCGTTTGGCCGGAGCAAGGAGTCTGAGTAGCCAGGCAACTAATGTCAACCCCTGAAGAGAACTGGCAAATGAGCATAGTTGTCGTCTTTCCTGTAGTGTGTGTGTGTGTGGTGCGAGTTATGGAGACTGTTTGTTTAGTTATGCTTCTCTTTTGTTAGATCATTTTTATATTTTTTGGTGACTGGGGCTATTGCTTGGTGCTCTTCAGTGAGCGAGGCAGTTTCCTTTGGGGTTTGTTGTATAGTTTATTGAATCAAACCTAGAGTGGATAGAAATGTGAAAACACAGTCGTAGCCCAACACCGCGTTTTGTTTAATAAGCCGAATCTCATTCGATAAGCTCTCAATTTAATGCATGCAGTATTTCTGTGTTTTCACATCAATACCCTGTGAATTCAGATCCAGTTTACCCAGCTACTGACGTATTTATTTACAGTCTTGTCGGACCATCATTTTGTGAATGCGCTTTTTCCTGTTCCACACACCTTAATTGAGTGTGTCTAAGTCTAAAAAAGTATTAAGTAATCCTAAACCGTGTCAGTGAAGCTCAGTAGGCCATGATAGTGTTTTTTATTAAGCGTCTCATGTCAGGGACGTTTTATCTGACTTTCTTTGTGAATCGGAGTGAAAAAATTGTTTGGGGTCCCCTTACACAATACATAGGGTGGAGGCATGACAAACTTTGAGATAGTAGCCGGTATTCAGAACCTGTTTTGAAATTGACATTGAGGCAAGAGGGACTCATGTCCATTATTGCTGTTTTTCATGATTCAATTGTTTAACTGTATATACTATAAAACTGTGTACCGTGTCTGGTTTTGATTGTGTCAGGCCTACCCATTTCCCATTTGAAAATGGGTGACCCGTTTCAAACCAAATGAAAGGGAAGCTAGCTAATATGCAATCAGTATATTTGGTCGGTCCTCAGCTCTCTAATGCTATATGGATATCATGGAGTCACACTAACATCACTTGTATTAACATTAATGTTAACATTTGTGCAGTGATCGTGTTTCAGTGGTCGTGCCCAATGAGATTGGTTTGCGGAAGGGGGAAGATTGAGAGTTGACCGTTGTTTTGCTTTGACTTGGAGCAGAGGTTGCTATGAATTGTCCTTTACCCTGTTATTGTGAAACAGCATGTGTCCGAGCACCCTCCAAAATGGTTAGATGAATTACCCATTATTGCTTATTTCTGGTACAAAATACCTGTAATAAAGGTATCATACTTCTACCATATCATTTACTGAATACAAGTCATTAACATTTATTACATTTGACGAATATTTAGGTTTGAAGCATATTTGGAAGAAATATATTGAAATATATCTTGAAATATTGTTTTGGGTTATATATTCTGATTTAATTATGCTGGAAACAGATCAGAAACAGAAGCTGACTTAATCAGAGCTTAGATGTGAACATGCCTATTGACGTGCCACAGCAGCTTTGCGTCAGTGGGCCAAGTGATTTCTAGTTTCCATGTTAACGCACTGGTATTAAGCTTTGCTTTATCATAATCACCAGCAAGCTTTCCTTTTTTGATTGTGGTTCAATTTATTTTAATTGACCCACAATTATAATGAAGAGGAGGCAGGCTCATCCATGTTTAAAATGCAGCTGTTAATCTAGTTGTCCATGATGACATCATACTGATTGGTCAATTTTGGCCCCATTTAACCGACTCACATATGAGTGTTTCTATCAACTCTGGAGTAGAGATTATCAGTAGCCTTGACGCCAGTGTCTGTCAGCAAAGCTCCATTGTTGCTATCCTACCAAGGATGGTGACAACAGAGCTGACCAATAATGGGACTAGCTGGTATCTAGACTACAGCCTGTATATTTTTAAGATGATAAGATTGCTTTTCTGAGCAGAAAATAGTTTCCTATACCGATCTGCTTTGTCCATAGGATGGGGAAAGCACCTTTTTTATTTTCATTTATTTCAGATCATGGTGGCAATTATTATTTTGACATTAACTTGCATTCTCAGTTTGAGATTCTGGTTGTGTTTTTTTTTCAAAAGGAGGCAGTTTGAAAGTTTCACCAGGGGAGTGTAGAGATGGTATGAAAATAATGTATGATTCGTAGAGCGGGGCATTTATTCATCATCAGATAAAGTCCCCCCAAATGCACTAGAAAACACATTATACTTTATACCATCCAAACATGTTGCCAACAACAATAGTTAAGGTACAAATGTAAATGGTTCAGAAACACTCCTTCGGTGAATAACAGACCTTAGTACATGGAACAATGATGGCATTAGAAAGTGTTCCTTTATGGTGCCTGAGTAGGGTTTGTTTTTAATTTGGCTTTTTTTTTTTTAAAGCTAATTGATTTGTCTGTCCAAGTGTTTGTTTGTTTGTTTGTTTGTTAATGATAACCATACAGAATCTATCAAATAAGCTAGCTTGAATATTTTCCTCCATACAGAAAAGTACAAATGTTTACGAAATCTAATTAACCAAATAGCAAGTGTGCGTTTGAGAATCAATCTCTGTCCCTTAAAGCGACTCTGATAGATTGATTTGATTTATTTCTTTCCTGTCATTTTAAACTTGAAGACGTTATGACTGCTTGCTCTTTTGTTTAGATGTTGTTGTTTTTACTTGTCAAACAGTGCTCCCTCAATATGACAAAATATGAATTGTTACCATCGCATGCTTAGAACAAAATCGACCACTTTTTTTTGTTTCTATGACACCGAGGGCAGAATGGTCCCTGGGTGGCTTAGAATCATTAAAGAGCGACTGACACGCCGATTGGCACGTGTTTTTCTGTTGCTCATTAGATTTCCGTCTTGGAGGTGTGTTTCCTGACCGATTCATCATTTGGTAATGAGGTTTGCCCCCATTAGAAACTGGAAGCCTATTTCACTTCCTCAAAATCCCCAGAATGAATCTAAGATAAATCAAGAAATCTGTAATTAATTTTGACGTTTTGGCCAAGGGTGTTTTAGTTGCAAAATTTGAAATCTAACTAAGGTGTTTGGTGCAGTATTTCTCAAGTAAAAAAATGCGAGACGTGTTGTCTTATGTAAACAAAGTCGGAGCAGGTCTGCCTTACTGTCTATGCTATTGGATAGAGAGTAATCACTGCAGCTGTTCACCCCATGTTAGTGGGCAAATGGACATCGTCAAATCAAAACCCAACCTTCATTTACCCCGTTGTGACGCAACGCATGTTCCAAACTCCGTTCTAGATGAGATTCACTATATGACCAAAATTATCATATTTACACTTTGTAGTCAATAACTGGTTCTGACTCATCGATGGCCACATAGGCCGTTTTCCAATGGATTCGTTGCTTTTTAAAGGCATTCCTCTTTAAACTGTTGCTTTTACCTTCTGTACTGCTGACGACATCATCTTAGACTGAGCCTTGTGTATGCACGGCCAAATCCTAACTTTAGACAATCTTAACTTTGCGTTTTCGCACATCGTGCATTGATGTCAATGGGAGATTTAAAAATAATAATAATAATAATTGGAGTTAGTCGCAAATCTCAAGTTAGGTTTCGGCCGTAGATTACACCATAGATGATTTGGGAGGCTTTAGTTTTCAGACTTCTTTTCAAGTGTGAGAGAGAGGTTTAGCCAACTAATACATTTTAATTTGGAAATTGTGAATGTGAAGAGGCATGTGTTTCGATTTTGCACTAAGAGGTCATCCTCGACTCACTAAGATGGAGAAATGCAGTACATTCAGTGACTTGCTCTCTGTCATTCAAAACAAGACTCAATTAAAAATGATGCTTTCATTTAGTTCTGTTTTGTTATCTAATCTCTGCAACCCTTCAACGTAGATTTCATCCTAGGTTTATGTGACCGTCGTAGAATGAAGGTCCGGTACAGTACATTTTGACAAGCATTTCTTTGATTTCTCCAAAGCAAAGTACAGTATGATAATATTATTGTTATTGTAGCGAGATGTGGCGTCATGTTTTTCCCTTTTTTCAAAACGGTGAATGGAAATGAACAAGACTTTCTGATAAAGCTACTCTACACCAAAGTGCAATTGAACTCAGAGGGAGCACTGTTGGTGAACCAGTGGGAGGCTTCTCTCCTGGTTATGGTGTGCACAATCCTTACTTATGTAAGATGTATTATTCTCTTTGTCCAGTCTGTCTTAGCTATTTTTTTTTGTTTTCTGTGTACAGCTTGCTTCGGAGTTGTCTCTTAACAGGTACTCTTACTTCTGTACTGTTCTTTCCTTAGGTTGATGCAATGATTAAAGAAAATATATAATAATAATAATAAAAGATGTAAGAAAAAGAAAGAAGAGGTCTCCATTTGTAGTTTGTCAGTAAGTTTGACATGTAGTTAAGTCAAACCTGTGATGAGGATAAATGGGAAGAAACCAGATAATGGGAGCACCTTCCTATTCTGAGGATAGAGCTGGCGCACAGGCAGCTGGTGGCACCTTAATTCGGGAGGACTGTTTCCTAGTAATGGCTGAAATTGAATGGTACTGACACATCAAACGCATGGTTTTCTTGTGTTTGTACCATTCCATTCACTTAATTCCAGTCATTTATTATAAACCGTCATCCCCTCACCAGCCTCCTGTGAGTTGGGGTCAATTCCATTTTAATTCATGTCAGTTGAAGGCTGGTGGACTTAGTGCTGAGGCTGACTTGTGACGCAGTCGGTATTGAATTTCAACCACATGAGGGAGCCATTTTTTTTTTTGGTGTACACATACAGTGCCTACTGAAAGTTTATACACCACTTGCAGTCTTCACATTTTGTTGCCTTAAAATTGTATCTAAAAAGGGATTACATTTCATAATGATTTACTACTCCACATTTTTGGAGTGAAAGAAAATGATAGAAAAATGTCCTAATTAATTACAAATTCAAAAAAAATATTGATTGTGTAGGTCTTCACACCCCAGAGTTAATACTTGATGGAAGCACCTTTGGTAGCCATTACAGCTGTGAATAATTTTGTCAAAATTGCTCAAGCTCCATACAAATGGTTGGGAATCAATATTCAAACCTTGTTTCCTTAATTTTTTTGCTAATTTAAGTCAGAACTGAGACTGGACCTCTCAGGAACACTCAATACCCCTTGGAAAGACATCTTTGTGCGTCTTTGGTTGAAAAATAAAACTATCCCAGTGTTAGGTTTTTCTGAAGACTGAGGTGGGTTTTTCTCTAACTTTTTACCTGGGCTTTGCTCCTTTCAAACTCCCCGGTCCCTG
This sequence comes from Coregonus clupeaformis, assembly GCF_020615455.1. Lineage (NCBI taxonomy): Eukaryota > Metazoa > Chordata > Actinopteri > Salmoniformes > Salmonidae > Coregonus > Coregonus clupeaformis. Next base: position 12,126,910 of record NC_059205.1, read on the forward strand.
CCGGTGACAAGCATAGCCATAACATGATGCTGCCACCACAATATTTGAAAATACAGAGGGTTTCACCCTGTGTTGTATTATATTTGACCCAAACCTGTAGATTTTAAAATATTTTCAGTGGAGTGAATGCAATGTTGTTGATCCTCTGTATTGTCAAGTCTTGTGGTGGCAGCATCATGTTATCTGTATGCTTGTCACTGGCAGGGACTGAGGAGTGTGTCAGGATCAAGAAATATGAAAGGATCAAAGCCCAGGTTTTTAAAAAACCTGCCGTAGTCTTCTGAAAACCTAACCCTGGGATAGTTTAATTTTTCAGTGGGACCATTACACACATTTGTATGCCAAAGACACCAGAATGACTTTCCAAGAGGTGTTGAGTGTTCCTGAATGGTCCAGTCTCAGTCCTGACTTAAATCTGCTTGAAAATCAGAAGGTTTGTCCATCAATAATTCCCAACCAAATTTACTGAGCGTGAGCAATTTTAACAAGAACAATATCTTCCTAATATTGAGTTGCACCCCTTTCTGCCCTCAGAACAGCCTCAATTCATTGGGGCGTGGACTCTACAAGGTGTCGAAAGCGTTCCACAGGGATGCTGACCCATGTTTACTCCAATGCTTCCCACAGTCGTGTCAAGCTGGCTGGATGTACTTTTGGTGGTGAACCATTCTTGATACACAAGGGAAACTGTTGAGTGTGAACAACCCAGCGACGTTGCAATTCTTTACACACTTAAATCAGTGCGCCTGGCACCTACTACCATACCCCGTTCAAAGGTACATAAATATTTTGCCTTGCCCATTCAACCACTGAATGGCACACATACACAATCCATGTCTCAAGGCTTAAAATCCTTCTTTAACCTCTCCTCCCCTTCATGTACACTGATTGAAGTGGATGTATCAGGTGACCTCAATAAGGGATCATAGCTTTCACCTGGTCAGTCTGTCATGGAAAGAGGTGTGCCTAATGTTTTCTACACTCAGTATGTTGCCCTAAGAGTTGTACACGGTTGGTAGAATCTTATTCAAAATTATTCACAGCTGTAATGCCTGCCAAAGATGCTTCCCCCAAGTATTAACTTTGGGATGTGAAGACATACGCAATCAATGCATCATTATTTTTTGCTTTGAAAAGGTGGAGTAGGGGAGAGTGGGGTATGTTGAGCCATTTCTTTAAACATTCGGTATCACTACGTCCTGGGAAATGTAGTGTTCTTTCAAACAAAGACATCTACAATATTTCAGGATGTTGTGTATCCCTGGAAATAATGAGAATTTATGTAAACATAACAGTTTTTAAAAAACAGCTTTTCCAAAAAATGTGGTCTCTTGGCATAACTTTCCCCAGGTATGGAGTAGATTGAGCCTAGGGAAAGGGTAAGTTGAGCTGCCTTGGGGTTAATATGTTCCACATCTACACAATTCTGTAGTGAATTAACCTTTGAAAAATCTTGACTTCATATGCATGACAAATTGCAAAAATACTATGCATATTACTGACAAAATATAATCATCATTTGTATGGGGTATGTGGAGCCATCGGCTCAACTTGCCCCTGGCCAAATGTCAATATTGGTACAATTTACCCCAAAGCAACAATTTGGACTATATTAGCCCACACAGCTACAAGGATGCACTTTCATGCTAGATTTAGGACCTCATATTGTAGCTTATAGAGACCCCAACTGATGTATTAAACAGTCTTAACTATCTAATTTGGTTTAGATAGAAGCATCATGAAACCTCTTTTGCACAATACATTAATTTGACTTTTTGAAAATAATTTTTGGGGACCTAACTTGCTTACCACTTTTTCCATGTGGTTTCTTCCTTCACTCCATGAAATGATGATCTCTTCCTAAATATTTAGTCACATGATTAATTCTGTGTATGTTTTCCTAGAAACAAGGGGTGGCTCAACTAACCCTTGGCACGACTTACCCCACTCTCCCCTAGGTTGTGTAGATCTGTAAGAAAAAACCCAAAATTGAATCCCTTTTTAGATTTCATTTTAAGTCAGCAAAATGTGAAGGCTGTGCAAGGAGTGTGTAAACTTTCACTAGGCACTGTACACATTGAGGGTTGGAATCAATCAAACCCGCACTGCGTTTGAACCGAATTGCTGAAGGATCACTTTCAACAAAAAAACATATTTGTTATTACTATGTGTTCACTTGTGGGGGAAAAAAACTAAACTCTACACAACTAAACTCAGTAGCTTTTCATTGAAACTGGCATTTCCTGGGCTCTTCAGGGGTTTTAGGCTGGGATCTGGGCACTTTGTGAGAACTGTTTATATAGAAAGCATCATGCGGCTTTGTTGCGTACAACATTGCTTGTGTTTCTTCCCAGACCACAATAGATCTAGCCTGGTCCCAGATCTATTGGTGCTATCATGCCAATTCCTTGTCACTCATTGTCATGCCAAACATTATCTTTATGTTTGGCATGACAATTCTATAAGGAGTTGGCAAGGGAGCAGAAACAGACTGCCACCCAGGCTACAATATATCCTTAAAAGTAGACCGTCAACTGCCACAGGGTCATTGTAAAGCTATCCTCCTGTCCTGTTTGTCTGCTCTGTAGATTATAGGACGGCCCTAAAGGATCCCATGACACTTGGTTAATCTTCCACAAGAAATGAGGCGTATTACTTGTTTTGCTGTAGTGTGCATTGCTCATGAGGCCATGACGCTAAATAAAACTAGTTAGGTCAGTTAGGTGGTATGAGGAACAGCAACAGGGTCACTGATAATAAAGGGGAATTTCCAAGATCTCAACCTGTACTCAGGGGTAAACGTAACATAGTAAATGTAAAACCAGGATACTCCAATTAGTATGATATGTTACGTTTCGTATGGTATGTATTAATTTGTGTATGTTCATCATCCATTTCGTCTGATATGTTACAAATTACAATTCAAAATGTTATGAATTGCAATGTGTACAATATGTTACGAATTTGCAGAACGTATGATATGTTATGAATTCCAATTTGTTGTCGCTAACGTTAGCTAGGTGGCTAGCATTAGCTAGGCTAGTGGTTACATTTAGGGTTAAAGTTAGGGTTAGCTAACATGATAAGTAGTAGTTGCTAATTAGCTCAAATGCAAAAGTTGTCCATGATAAGATTCAAACTCGCAACCTTTGGGTTGCTAGATGTTCGCATTATACGCCTGCCCATCCACCCTGACCAACTACCCTACTTTCGTTTTTGCCTTAAGTAACCATACCAAATGTAACATATCATACTAATTGTGTCCCGGATTTACATTTACTACGTTACGTCTAGTCTATGAGACCAGGCTAAAGTTCTAAAAGGGGAACTTCCAAAATCTTTAGTGACAATCACACTGACTCACCAGTGGCTTGCCTGGTTTGAAGTTACAAGTTAATAATACTGTCACTGATAGACACTGATTGTGCAAACCAACACTACTACAGACATGCAGACATTAAACTCATACTTCCTCATTCTGATTAGAAATGGCACTTACAGTGAGAGAAAAAAGTATTTGCCCACTGACAAAGAAATGATCAGTCTATAATTTAATGGTAGGTTTATTTGAACAGTGAGAGACAGAATAACAACAAAAAAATCCAGAAAGACGTATGTCAAAAATGTTATAAATTGATTTGCATTTTAATGAGGGAAATAAGTATTTGACCCCTCTCAATCAGAAAGATTTCTGGCTCCCAGGTGTCTTTTATACAGGTAACGAGCTGAGATTAGGAGCACACTCTTATAGGGAGTGCTCCTAATCTCAGCTTGTTACCTGTATAAAAGACACCTGTCCACAGAAGCAATCAATCAATCACATTCCAAACTCTCCACCATGGCCAAGACCAAAGAGCTCTCCAAGGATGTCAGGAACAAGATTGTAGACCTACACAAGGCTGGAATGGGCTACAAGACCATCGCCAAGCAGCTTGGTGAGAAGGTGACAACAGTTGGCGCGATTATTTGCAAATGGAAGAAACACAAAATAACTGTAAATCTCCCTCGGCCTGGGGCTCCATGCAAGATCTCACCTTGTGAAGTTGCAATGATCATGAGAAACGGTGAGGAATCAGCCCAGAACTACACGGGAGGATCTTGCCAATGATCTCAAGGCAGCTGGGACCATAGTCACCAAGAAAACAATTGGTAACACACTACGCCGTGAAGGACTGAAATCCTGCAGCGCCCGCAAGGTCCCCCTGCTCAAGAAAGCACATATAGGCCCGTCTGAAGTTTGCCAATGAACATCTGAATGATTCAGAGGAGAACTGGGTGAAAGTGTTGTGGTCATATGAGACCAAAATCGAGCTCTTTGGCATCAACTCAACTCGCCGTGTTTGGAGGAGGAGGAATGCTGCCTATGACCCCAAGAACACCATCCCTACCGTCAAACATGGAGGTGGAAACATTATGCTTTGGGGGTGTTTTTCTGCTAAGGGGACAGGACAACTTCACTGCATCAAAGGGATGATGGACGGGGCCATGTACCGTCAAATCTTGGGTGAGAACCTCCTTCCCTCAGCCAGGGCATTGAAAATGGGTTGTGGATGGGTATTCCAGCATGACAATGACCCAAAACACACGGCCAAGGCAAAAAAGGAGTGGCTCAAGAAGAAGCACATTAAGGTGTTGGAGTGGCCTAGCCAGTCTCCAGACCTTAATCCCATAGAAAATCTGTGGAGGGAGCTGAAGGTTCGAGTTGCCAAACCTCAGCCTCGAAACCTTAATGACTTGGAGACGATCTGCAAAGAGGAGTGGGACAAAATCCCTCCTGAGATGTGTGCAAACCTGGTGGCCAACTACAAGAAACGTCTGACCTCTGTGATTGCCAACAAGGGTTTTGCCACCCACCAAGTACTAAGTCATGTTTTGCAGAGGGGTCAAATACTTATTTCCCTCATTAAAATGCAAATCAATTTATAACATTTTTGACATGCGTTTTTCTGGATTTTTTTGTTGTTATTCTGTCTCTCACTGTTCAAATAAACCTACCATTAAAATTATAGACTGATCATGTCTTTGTCAGTGGGCAAACGTACAAAATCAGCAGGGAATCAAATACTTTTTTCACTCACTGTAGGTCATTGCAAGTTGTCCGTGCTCCACAGTCAATAATAGACCAAAAAACGGGTGTGGGCGCTTCTCTACAGAATACACCAGTAGTTATAATACAACAGGCCCAGAGAAGTAGTGTTCTTACCCAGGGGCGGACTGGGACAAGAATTTTGCCCTGGCATTTTATCCACACCAGCCCACATCACTGCGCCCCACCATAATTGGATGTGCAACCTAATCCAGTGATTGTCATGCATTTTGGGTTGACAATTAGACTATAGTTGCTGTATTTTACCAACTAATACAGTTGATGTCGGAAGTTTACATACACTTAGGTTGGAGTCATTAAAAGTCACAGTGGGTCAGCAGTTTACATACACTAAGTTGACTGTACCTTTAAACAGCTTGGAAAATTCCAGAAAATGATGTCATGGCTTTAGAAGCTTCTGATAGGCTAATTGACATCATTTGAGTCAATTGGAGGTGTACCTGTGGATGTATTTCAAGGCCTACCTTCAAACTCAGTGCCTCTTTGCTTGACATCATGGGAAAATCAAAAGAAATCAGCCAAGACCTCAGAAAGAAAATTGATAGAGTGGATAATCATTGTGATCGGAGGATAGCTGTGAGGGTTATCGAATCAGGATCTCCTCGTGCTAATTAATGAGAGAATGTTCATATTTGAAGATGGCAGAAAGGCCAGTCTCTTTGGCAATGACAAGGAGTGGTATGTTAGCTATAAACTGAGTGTATAAAACATTAGGAACACCTTCCTAATATTAAGTTGCACCCCCTTTTTCCCTCAAAACAGCATCAATTCGTCGGGGCATGGACTCTCCAAGGTGTCGAAAGCGTTCCACAGGGATGCTGGCCCATGTTGACTCCAATGTTTCCCACAGTCGTGTCAAGTTGGCTGGATGTCCTTTGGGTGGTGGACCATTCTTGATACACACGGGAAACTATTGAGCGTGAAAAACCCAGCAGCGTTGCAATTCTTGACACACTCAAACTGGTGCGCCTGGCACCTACTACCATACCCCGTTCAAAAGCACTTCAATCTTTTGTCTTGCCCATTCATCCTCTGAATCGCACACATACACAATCCATGTCTCAATTGTCTCGATGCTTAAAAATCCTTCTTTAACCCCTCTCCTCCCCTTCATCTACTCTGATTGAAAATGCCAGGGCAAGTGGATTTAACAAGTGGATTTAACAAGTGACATCAATAAGGGATCATAGCTTTCACCTGGATTCACCTGGTCAGTCTGTCATGGAAAGAGCAGTTGTGTCTAATGTTTTGTACACCCAGTGTATTGAGAATTGAGAAATACAAATTATACCTACAGAAAGCTGAGACCCTCCTCTCTTCGACTGGGACAAGGGGAGGAGAGTGGCTCGCTCACCACAGCAGCACGCCCCAGCGAGGGCACAGGCACACGGCAGACACTTTCATTACAGGAATCATGTGGATAATGCACTTCACTGTTTGACCAAATCATGGTTTTAGCCGCCCCAAAATAGGATGTTTTGAGTGAGGTGACAATGTAGAATGTGCTCTTTCTAAGTTTATAGGCACCTTTTACATTTTTTACGGTCCATGATCTTGGCTGTCTAACTGATGACAGAGTTGGAGCAGGTCTCTTTCATGATGTTGCGTTTTACTTTGAATGTGAGTTTGTGCGACCTCAACTCAGCATATCAGAAAACCGGGCTGCCCATCTTGGTAAGGGGGCCAGCCGTTGCCCACTGATCAGCCAAAGGATCATTATAGAGGAGTATAACAGAGAAATTGCACAAAAATAATCTTACCAGGCCCATGGGCCGCCGGCCATGTCACCTTTTTCATGGTTTTATTTTTATAGCATAGTTTATTTTTTTTGTATGTGTCAATTTCGACCAGCCCACCCAACAAAGAAATTGTCCAGCCCATCTGGCATTTGCCAGATGGGCAATCTACCCTTGCTCTTACCTGTACAGCTCACTCTCTCTCTTCATCAGCCACTTACAGTAATGTAGCAATGTAAAGGGTGCCTTGATGTGAATATGGCTTCCCAATTCTTATCTTTTTTTCACTAATTGGTCTTTTGACCAATCAGATCAGCTCTGAAAAAGATCTGATGTGATTGTAAAAATAAATGTAAAAAAATAATTGGGCTGCCTGTCTAAACGCTGCCTATCGAGAACAATATCTATCTGGGTAAAGCCTGCCGGTATCATGCTTTATAACTTGTTATAATAAGCATGTACATGTATGAGCGTCAGCCTTTGTAATATATTATTAAATGTATTATAATTAAGGAGGTGTGTTATATGGCCAATATACCAGGCTAAGAGCTTACGCACGAAGCATGGCGGAGTGCCTGGATACAACCCTTAGCCATGGTATATTGGCCATATACCATATATATTGGCCATATACCACAAACCCCCGAGGTGCCTTATTTTTATTATAAACTGGTTACCAACGTAATTAGACCAGTAAAAATATTTTTGGGGTCATACCCCTGGTATATGGTCTGATATACCACGACTTTCAGCCAATCAGCATTCAAGGCTCAAACCACCCAATTTCTAATAAGGCTTATAAAATGTTATGTCTCTATGTACAGTATCAACTTTTCAACATTTTCAAAATGTCTGGTAGGCTTTAAGTAGTAGGGTATAGTCAGGATAAGAGATTATTATAATACATTATAAACAGGACATACATGCTCGACAATACATTATAACCGCATCATAATGAATCTCTGCTTTGCCACAATAAACACCAATAAGAGTTGGATGAAACAAATACCTCCAGGTACAGTGGCTTGCGAAAGTATTCACCCCCTTGACATTTTTCCTATTTTGTTGCCTTACAACCTGGAATTAAAATGGATTTTTGGGGGGTATCATTTGATTTACACAACATGCCCACCACTTTGAAGATGCAAAATATTTTTTGGGGTAAAACAAACAAGAAATAAGACAAAAAAACAGAGAACTTGAGTGTGCATAACTATTCACCCCCCCAAACTCAATACTTTCTAGAGCCACCTTTTGCAGCAATTACAGCTGCAAGTCTCTTGGGGTATGTCTCTAGAAGCTTGGCACATCTAGCCACTGGGATGTTTGCCCATTCTTCAGGGCAAAACTGCTCCAGTTCCTTCAAGTTGGATAGGTTCCACTGGTGTACAGCAATCTTTAAGTCATACCACAGATTCTCAATTGGATTGAGGTCTGGGCTTTGACTAGGCCATTCCAAGACATTTAAATGTTTCCCCTTAAACCACTCAAGTGTTGCTTTAGCAGTATTCTTAGGGTCATTGTCCTGCTGGAAGGTGAACCTCCATCCCAGTCTCAAATCTCTGGAAGACTGAAACAGGTTTCCCTCAAGAATTTCCCTGCATTTAGCGCCATCCTTCAATTCTGACCAGTTTCCCAGTCCCTGCCGATGAAAAACATCCCCACAGCATGATGCTGCCACCACCATGCTTCACTGTGGGGATGGTGTTCTCGGGGTGATGAGAGGTGTTGGGTTTGCGCCAGACATAGCGTTTTCCTAGATGGCCAAAAAGCTCAATTTTAGTCTCACCTGACCAGAGTACCTTCTTCCATATGTTTGGGGAAAAGTGGTCCTATGGACAGATACTCCAATCCCCGCTGTGGAGCTTTGCAGCTCCTTCAGGATTATCTTTGGTCTCTTTGTTGCCTCCTTGCCTGGTCCGTGAGTTTTGGTGGGCGGCCCTCTCTTGGCAGGTTTGTTGTGGTGCCATAATCTTTCCTTTTTTAAATAATGGATTTAATGGTGCTCCGTGGGATGTTCAAAGTTTCTGATATGTTTTTATAACCCAACCCTGATATGTACTTCTCCACAACTTTGTCCCTGACCTGTTTGGAGAGCTCCTTGATCTTCATGATGCTGCTTGTTTGGTGGTGCCCCTTGCTTAGTGGTGTTGCAGACTTTGGGGCCTTTCAGAACAGGTGTATATATACTGAGATCATGTGACACTTAGATTGCACACAGGTGGACTTTATTTAACTAATAATGTGACTTCTAAAGGTAATTGGTTGTACCAGATCTTATTTAGGGGCTTCATAGCAAAGGGGGTGAATACATATGCACGCACCACTTTTCCGTTATTTATTTTTTAGAATTTCTTTGAAACAAGTTAATTTTTTCATTTCACTTCACCAATTTGGACTATTTTGTATATGTCCATTACATGAAATCCAAATAAAAATCCATTGAAATTACAGGTTGTAATGCAACAAAATAGAAAAAACGCCAAGAGGGATGAATACTTTTGCAAGGCACTGTAAATAACAAATCTTGACAATGTAATCATTATCAAGACAATCCCAACTCGTGATATGATACAATGTAACACCAACTTTGCCGGTGTTTAGTGACGCTATTAGTGGTCACATGACTGCGAACCAATCGTATAATCGAAGATGTCTTTACTTAGTTAGAGGGCACAGTGATAGAATTTGAATCACTAGATATATTTGGGTAGATTTACTGACTGTCGCCATTGTGTGTCGTCTTGTGCTGAAGGGAAGATGAAGGTTATTATTCTGTTCACACTTTTGAACATCTGGTCAAATGTAGATTGCAAGTCTTGCTCATATTCTCCATCGCAGTGGTGTACCTCTTTGGCCTCGGCCATCGAATGTGGGGTAAGATAAGTTCACTTGACGAGTTTCTTGTCGTAATTAAATGTATGCAATATTTTGGTAACACACTGACTTAAACTGTGTGTTGTGGTTGTATCGCTGTAATTGGGTTACACGTTACAACGGGTGAGAACGTTGTTGGGCGAAATTGTCCCGAGGATATATTCGTAGCCTGTCTGTGTTTTGTTTTTGTGTGTTTTGATTGGTCAGGGGTAAATTATCTCCGATCACAACTGAGGAAGCAACGGGGCAATTCCTTGGTTACGGAATTATGGCAAGAGTTTTCACTTTAAAATACTAAACAAAAACCATTGATTTCAAAGTTTAACAAACCATACAACTTTTATGCACAATGACTCCTAACAATTTCCACAGAACATTTTACAAAAACACATTTACAGGAATAACTGTGCAGATAAAGTTTGGTAACAGAATAAAACTGTATCTTGTTCAAAGTATTAATTGTGCATAGAGTTGTATGGTTTTGTTAAACTTTGAAATCAATGGTTTTTGATTGGCATACATTTTAAAGTGAAAATTCAGAGTCTCAGCATAATTCCGTTACTGTGCCCAATTCTTACTTCAATAGAAGAGAATGACAAATGTGAAAAATAATATTAAAATAGAATATCAACACCCATAATTGTCTCTACAGATTCTGCTTCACATATCATATCTATACCATATTTAGGCATAACAATTCAACCATACTGTGTGTGTGTGTGTGTTTGTTAACTTGTGTGGCTTTACTGTAAAGGGAACAAAAATACACGGCACAAGAAACAGGTTCTCAGTCGAGTCTTTACTTTTATTGTGGCAGGTTCTGAAGCAGTGCCTGGAAGCCAATGCCACCAAGCCCAACACGCTGGGGCAGTCAGTTCAGGTGGAGCTGTATCTTGAGAGTCTGTGCCCAGCATGTCGCTTCTTCCTCACATCACAGCTCTTCCCCACATGGACCATGCTGCAGGACGCCATAAGTGTCACACTGGTGCCCTACGGAAATGCAGAAGTACGTACACTAGGCTAGAGACAACAACTCTCATCTCATGACTCTTGCTTTGATATTGGATATTACTTGGATGTTGTTATCAGTGAATGGAGTTGAGGAATGTTTAGTCAAAGTAATTTCTGTTTGTCTTACTACAGGAATCTTTTGATGGGAAGAAGTATCAGTTCACCTGCCAGCACGGTGAAGAAGAGTGTCTTGGCAACATGATCCAGGTGAGATTTTGGTAATGCTTTATTTTACATTCTACCAGGTAGTTATTTATTACTTATTAGAACAGTAATTACAGTTGAAGTCGGAGGTTTGCATACACTTAGGTTGGAGTCATTAACCCGTTTTTCAACCACTCCACAAATTTCTTGTTAACAAACTATAGTTTTGGCAAGTCGGTTAGGACATCTACTTTGTGCATGACACAAGTAATGTTTCCAACAATTGTTTATAATTCACTGTATCACAATTCCAGTGGGTCAGAAGTGTACATACACTAAGTTGGCTGTGCCTTTAAACAGCTTGGAAAATTCCAGAAAATTATGTCATGGCTTTAGAAGCTTCTGATAGGCTAATTGACATAATTTGAGTCAAGGCCTACATTCAAACTCAGTGCCTCTTTGCTTGACATCTTTGGAAAATCTAAAGAAATCAGCCAAGACCTCAGAAAAAAGATTGTAGACCTCCACAAGTCTGGTTCATCCTTGGGAGAAATTTCCAAACACCTGAAGGTACCACGTTCATCTGTACAAACAATAGTACGCAAGTATAAACACCATGGGACCACGCAGCCGTCATACCGCTCAGGAAGGAGACGCGTTCTGTCTCCTAGAGATGAACGTACTTTGGTGTGAAAAGTGCAAATCAATCCCAGAACAACAGCAAAGGACCTTGTGAAGATGCTGGAGGAAACAGGTACAAAAGTATCTATATCCACAGTAAAACGAGTCCTATATCGACATAACCTGAAAGGCCGCTCAGCAAAGAAGAAGCCACTGCTCCAAAACCGCCATTAAAAAAGCCAGACTACAGTTTGCAACTGCACATGGGGACAAAGATCGTACTTTTTGGAGAAATGTCCTCTGGTCTGATTAAACAAAAATAGAACTGTTTGGCCATAATGACCATCGTTATGTTTGGAGGAAAAATGGGGTTGCTTGCAAGCCGAAGAACACCATCCCAACCGTGAAGCACGGGGGTGGCAGCATCATGCTGTGGGGGTGCTTTGCTTCAGGAGGGACTGGTGCACTTCACAAAATAGATGGCATCATGAGGAAGGAAAATGATGTGGATATATTGAAGCAACATCTCAAGACATCAGTGTTATGACTTTTGATACAAGATTCTTAATGTTGGTAAACTCCTAAGCTGCATGTAGGAGAGAGGACAAGGACACGCCATGTGTTATAGAGGTCACTGGTGAGGGACAGAAGGTCTGCGTGCCAAGATAGATTGGGGACCACTTGTGATAATCTTAGAAGGTGTACGTGAGGGAATGGCCTGGCTAGGGGGATACAATACCAAGTATGGGGATGCTATTGTGGTAGATGAGTGACACTCAATGATGGTTGGCAGATAATATCAAGAAGCAGCTCGGAGAGCATTATATAAACTGAGAGATCTCGTATGGAAGTCATTTATATGATGAGAGGCTACGTCCGTACCGCCTGTCATTAAATCCATTATTGTAACCATTAAATAATGTCTGAATTAACTCTCCATCTGTGTCCCCTACTCTCTTGCATCATGAACTTCTCGATACCAGAAACTCATCATAACAGTCAGTCAGGAAGTTAAAGCTTGGTCGCAAATGGGTCTTCCAAATGGACAACCCCAAGCATACTTCCAAAGTTGTGGCAAAATGGCTTAAAGACAACAAAGTCAAAGTATTGGAGTGGCCATCACAAAGCCCTGACCTCAATCCTATAGAAAATGTGTGGGCAGAACTGAAAAAGCGTGTGCGAGCAAGGAGGCCTACAAAACTGACTCAGTTACACCAGCTCTGTCAGGAGGAATGGGCCAAAATTCACCCAACTTATTGTGGGAAGCTTGTGGAAGGCTACCCAAAACGTTTGACCCAAGTTAAAGGTGATGCCACCAAATACTAATTGAGTGTATGTAAACTTCTGACCCACTGGGAATGTGATGAAAGAAATAAAAGCTGAAATAAATCATTCGCTCTACTATTATTCTGACATTTCACATTCTTAAAATAAAGTGGTGATCCTAACTGACCTAAGACGGGGAATTTTTACTAGGACTATATGTCAGGAATTGTGAAAAACTGAGTTTAAATGTATTTGTCTAAGGTGTATGTAAAATTCCGACTTTAACTGTACCTACTAATTGCTTAGCAATTGCATTCATTGACACGTCACTAAAGTACCAGAAAGTATTCATTGTCACCATATAGTTTCTTAGTTACTACCATGTATGCACTCACTAACTGTAAGTTGCTCTGGATAAGAGCATCGGCTAAATGACTAAAATGTAAATACCAGGTAATACCAGCTTAAACTGGGCTGAAACATTATGCTTTTTTTCCCTCTCGCTCTCCTCAGACCTGCATATTGAATGCTACAGGAAGTAACGCGTTCCAGATAATCTACTGCATGGAGGCCTCCACTGATGTGGTTAAAGCAGGCGAGAAGGTGAATGACATACACAAAAAAAAAATGTATGCGCCCGAGTGGCGCAGTGGTCTAAGGCCACTAGAGATCCTGGTTTGAATCCAGGCTTTGTCGTAGCCGGCCACGACCGGGAGACCCATGGGGCGGCGCACAATTGGCCCAGCATCGTCCAGGGTAGGGGAGGGAATGGCCGGCAGGGATGTAGCTCAGTTGGTAGAGTATGGCGTTTGCAATGCCAGGGTTGTGGGTTCGATTCCCACGGGGGGCCAGTATGAAAAAAATTATGAATGTACTCACTAACTGTAAGTCGCTTTGGATAAAAGCGTCTGCTAAATGGCTTATTATTATTATTATTATTATTATTATTATTATTATTATTATATTAACTCTTACTGAATTAGAGGTTGATGCCTCTGGAATTTATACACTAAGTAGGTGAAGTTATGGAGATTGTACTCCTATAAGAGAGACGGTGAGAGAGACAGTTCCTCAGTTTAGGGTTCTTTAATGTTGATTGGAGATTAACATTGTTTCAATTCTGTGCCATGTCACTCAGCTTGGATTTTCCAATTAACTGACAATTTATCCATAGAAGATGTGGTCTGGAAATAATAAACATTAATACAATGGCATCAATACTAAGATAAAGCACATTCATTTAGCAATAACAAAACAAGATATACAGCTCTCATCTGTTATAATAATCCAATGACTGAAACGAAAATACAAGTAGCTAGCAACATCAGACTAACCAGCTAACAATGCCAGGTGAAAATGTAGCTAACAATGTTAGATACACTACCGTTCAAAAGTTTGGGGTCACTTAGAAATGTCCTTGTTTTCGAAAGAAAACCAATTTTTTTGTCCATTAAAATAACATCAAATTGATCCGAAATACAGTGTAGACATTGTTAATGTTGTAAATGGCTATTGTAGCTGGAAACGGCTGATTTTTAATGGAATATCTACATAGGCGTACAGAGGCCCATTATCAGCAACCATCAGTCCTGTGTTCCAATGTCACGTTGTGTTTGCTAATCCAAGTTTATCATTTTAAAAGGATAATTAGAAAACCCTTTCGCAATTATGTTAGCACAGCTGAAAACTGAGTATCTGGAGCATCAGCAATTGTGGGTTCGATTACATTCTCAAAATGGCCGGAAACAAATAACTTTCTTCTGAAACTCGTCATTCTATTTTTGTTCTGAGAAATGAAGGTTATTCCATGCGAGAAATTCCCAAGAAACTGAAGATCTCGTACAACGCTGTGTACTACTCCCTTCACAGAACAGTGCAAACTGGCTCTAACCAGAATAGAAAGAGGAGTGGGAGGCCCCGGTGCACAACTGAGCAAGAGGACAAATACATTACAGTGTCTAGTTTGCGAAACAGACGCCTCACAGGTCTTCAACTGGCAGCTTCATTAAATAGTACCAGCAAAACACCAGTCTCAATGTCAACAGTGAAGAGGCGACTCCGGGATGCTGACCTTCTAGGCAGAGTTGCAAAGAAAAAGCCATATCTCAGACTGGCCAATAAAAGATTAAGATGGGCAGACTGACGCGTTTCAGAAGAAAGTTATTTGTTTGGCCATTTTGAGCCTGTAATTGAACCCACAATTGCAGATGCTCCAGATACTCAACTAGTCTCAAGAAGGCCCTTTTTATTGCTTCTTTAATCAGCACAACAGTTTTCAGCTGTGTTAACATAATTGCAAAAGGTTTTGCTAAAAAAATGCTTTTCTTTTAGAAAACAAGGACATTTCTAAGTGACCCCAAACTTTTGAACGGTAGTGTAGCTAGCATAAAAACGAGATACATAATGCTGTAATAATGACAAATATTATTAAACTATTGACAACTATGTCAGTAAAACGGTGAAAACATATACAGTGAGGGGAAAAAAGTATTTGATCCCCTGCTGATTTTGTAGGTTTGCCCACTGACAAAGACATATAATATAAGACTATAATTTTAATGGTAGGGTTATTTGAACAGTGAGAGACAGAATAACAACAAAAAAATCCAGAAAAACACATGTCAAAAATGTTATAAATTGATTTGCATTTTAATGAGGGAAAAAAGTGTTTGACTCCCTCTCAATCAGAAAGATTTCTGGCTCCCAGGTGTCTTTTATACAGGTAACGAGCTGAGATTAGGAGCACACTCTTAAAGGGAGTGCTCCCAATCTCAGCTTGATACCTGTATAAAAGACACCTGTCCACAGAAGCAATCAATCAATCAGATTCCAAACTCTCCACCATGTCCAAGACCAAAGAGCTCTCCAAGGATGTCAGGGACAAGATTGTAGACCTACACAAGGCTGGAATGGGCTACAAGACCATCGCCAAGCAGCTTGGTGAGAAGGTGACAACAGTTGGTGCGATTATTCGCAAATGGAAGAAACACAAAGAACTGTCAATCTCCCTCGGCCTGGGGCTCCATGCAAGATCTCACCTCGTGGAGTTGCAATGATCATGAGAACAGTGAGGAATCAGCCCAGAACTACACAGGAGGATCTTGTCAATGATCTCAAGGCAGCTGGGACCATAGTCACCAAGAAAACAATTGGTAACACACTACGCCGTGAAGGACTGAAATCCTGCAACGCCCGCAAGGTCCCCCTGCTCAAGAAAGCACATATACAGGCCCGTCTGAAGTTTGCCAGTGAACATCTGAATGATTCAAAGGAGAACTGGGTGAAAGTGTTGTGGTCAGATGAGACCAAAATTGAGCTCTTTGGCATCAACTCAACTCGCCGTGTTTGGAGGAGGAGGAATGCTGCCTATGACCCCAAGAACACCATCCCAACCGTCAAACATGGAGGTGGAAACATTATGCTTTGGGGGTGTTTTTCTGCTAAGGGGACAGGACAACTTCACTGCATCAAAGGGACGATGTACGGGGCCATATATCATCAAATCTTGGGTGAGAACATCCTTCCCTCAGCCAGGGCATTGAAAATGGGTTGTGGATGGTTATTCCAGCATGACAATGACCCAAAACACACGGCCAAGGCAACAAAGAAGTGGCTCAAGAAGAGGCACATTAAGGTCCTGGAGTGGCCTAGCCAGTCTCCAGACCTTAATCCCATAGAAAATCTGTGGAGGGAGCTGAAGGTTTGAGTTGCCAAACGTCAGCCTGGAAACCTTAATGACTTGGAGAAGATCTGCAAAGAGGAGTGAAACAAAATCTCTCCTGAGATGTGTGCAAACCTGGTGGCCAACTACAAGAAACGTCTGACCTCTGTGATTGCCAACAAGGGTTTTGCCACCAAGTACTGGGGGCGGCAGGTAGCTTAGTGGGTAAGAGCGTTGTGCCAGTAACCGAAAGGTCGCTGGTTCTAATCCCCGAGCTGACTAGGTGAAAAATCTGTCGATGTGCCCTTAAGCAAGGCACTTAACCCTAATTGCTCCTGTAAGTCGCTCTGGATAAGAGCGTCTGCTAAATGACTAAAATGTAAATGTAAAATGTACTAAGTCATGTTTTGCTGAGGGGTCAAATACTTATTTCCCTCATTAAAATGCAAATCAATTTATAACATTTTTGACATGCGTTTTTCTGGATTTTGTTGTTGTTATTCTGTCTTTCACTGTTCAAATAAACATACCATTAACATTATAGACTGATCATGTCTTTGTCAGTGGGCAAACGTACAAAATCAGCAGGGGATCAAATACTTTTTTCCCTCACTGTACCTTACTTACAGTTTTGGTATTCACGCACAGTGATTAATAAATTGGTCAGAAAGGAAATAATGTCCAAAACTGAGATTTGTGTTCACAGCAGTAGGTGGCGCTTGGTAATGAAGTAAACACTCTGATAGCTGTGACATCATCACTGAGTTCTTAAAGGGACAATCTTTCTTACACTTACCTTCTCTCTCTCTACACAAAACCATGAAAAGAACCTACCTCAATATACAGCACTCCCTATTTCTATTCAAATACCCTTGAGAAATACGAACAAAAAGTTATAGAATGGAATTACTTTTTGTGCTTGATGATACTTGATGATATTCTCTGCTCACATACAGTGAGGGGAAAAAGTATTTGATCCCCTGCTGATTTTGTACGTTTGCCCACTGACAAAGAAATGATCAGTCTATAATTTTAATGGTAGGTTTATTTGAACTGTGAGAGACAGAATAACAACAAAAAAATCCAGAAAAACGCATGTCAAAAATGTTATAAATTGATTTGCATTTTAATGAGGGAAATAAGTATTTGACCCCCTCTCAATCAGAAAGATTTCTGGCTCCCAGGTGTCTTTTATACAGGTAATGAGCTGAGATTAGGAGCACACTCTTAAAGGGAGTGCTCCCAATCTCAGCTTGATACCTGTATAAAAGACACCTGTCCACAGAAGCAATCAATCAATCAGATTCCAAACTCTCCACCATGTCCAAGACCAAAGAGCTCTCCAAGGATGTCAGGGACAAGATTGTAGACCTACACAAGGCTGGAATGGGCTACAAGACCATCGCCAAGCAGCTTGGTGAGAAGGTGACAACAGTTGGTGCGATTATTCGCAAATGGAAGAAACACAAAGAACTGTCAATCTCCCTCGGCCTGGGGCTCCATGCAAGATCTCACCTCGTGGAGTTGCAATGATCATGAGAACAGTGAGGAATCAGCCCAGAACTACACAGGAGGATCTTGTCAACGATCTCAAGGCAGCTGGGACCATAGTCACCAAGAAAACAATTGTTAACACACTACGCCGTGAAGGACTGACATCCTGCAGTGCCCGCAAGGTCCCCCTGCTCAAGAAAGCACATATACAGGCCCGTCTGACATTTGCCAATGAACATCTGAATACTCTTTGGCATCAACTCAACTCGCCGTGTTTGGAGGAGGAGGAATGCTGCCTATGACCCCAAGAACACCATCCCTACCGTCAAACATGGAGGTGGAAACTTATGCTTAGCCAGTCTCCAGACCTTAATCCCATAGAAAATCTGTGGAGGGAGCTGAAGGTTCGAGTTGCCAAACGTCAGCCTCGAAACCTTAATGACTTGGAGAAGATCTGCAAAGAGGAGTGGGACAAAATCCCTCCTGAGATGTGTGCAAACCTGGTGGCCAACTACAAGAAACGTCTGACCTCTGTGATTGCAAACAAGGGTTTTGCCACCAAGTACTAAGTCATGTTTTGCAGAGGGGTCAAATACTTATTTCCCTCATTAAAATGTAAATCAATTTATAACATTTTTGAAATGCGTTTTTCTGGATTTTTTTGTTGTTGTTATTCTGTCTCTCACTGTTCAAATAAACCTACCATTAAAATTATACACTGATCATGTCTTTGTCAGTGGGCAAACGTACAAAATCAGCAGGGGATCAAATACTTTTTTCCCTCACTGTATGATAGCGTAAGGGTATATGGCTGGAGGGCAAGATTAGATATGACTGGGTGGCATTTTAAATATGAGGATACTTGGAAATAATGTTCTGACCACCTCTCCCCTTGACAGTGTGTGGAGCTCTATGACCCAAACACTAAGTGGGACAGCATCATGACCTGTGTGAAGGGAGACCTGGGGAATCAGCTGATGCATCAGAACGCAGTGAAGACTGGTGCCCTGAAGCCAGCCCACAACTATGTGCCTTGGATTGTCATAAATGGGGTAAGTTCACTGAGGCTAAATATTTGTGTTGCATGTGTCAGCATTGCATTTAATACTTTGTGTTAACTGTATTACTAACCACTACTAGTAAGGTATTTTACCACTCAACAAAGTGTATTGCCTCGATTGTTATAGTAATCTGGACACTGTTTTCAGGAGCACACAGAAGACCTTCAGGACAAAGCAATGTCTTCGCTCTTCTCTCTGATCTGCAGCATGTACAAGGTAAGTTTCTTCCTCCAAAATATATCCAATATTAACAGTATAATGTCCTATACATCTTTCCATTCTTCCTTCCTTGTTTCTATGCGTCTTTTTCCTGTCTATAGAAACCACCGACAAAGATCTAATGATTAGAATGAGTATAGAATAGCATTTGCAGATACTGTACCAAAGATGGTAAGTCAGTACCCAATGAAGTTGATATTTCTTGACGTCTTTCTCCATCCACCAACCTTTTCTGAGTCAAGATCACTTTCACAAAAAAGCAAGAGGAGATCTACCGGCCAGATTTGTTTGAAGCATGACTTAAACATTTTAACATTAACCTAATAAAAACAGTTCTGTAGGAATGAGGTTTGTGCTGTAGGCCTAATACATTATCACAGCATATTGGCTATATGCCTGGCCTGACAATATTGTTATTCTCAGACCTATTTATATTTCAAAACTCTAGCTTTGATAATAAAATAGATCAGTTGGTGTAGCACTTGCAAGGCACAGCTGAGCGTAAATTGAAATAATTGATGGTACCTGCAGCTGATGGTCATGGTGCTTTCACGACAACTGGGAACTCTGGGGGAAAAAGACGAGGTCAAATCATGACGTCAGTGATCTTCAGGTCGGAAAGCCGGCGCTCTAGGAATTCCGAGTTGGATTACCGTGCAAAACAATTTTTCCCAGTCGGATCTCTTTTTCCGAGTTCCCAGTTGTCTTGAATGCACTGAAGTCGGAATTTTGAGATTTACGAGTTCCCAGTTGTTTTGAACACAGCATTATTCTCAGTGGAGGGAGGGAGAGAGCAGCAGAGGGTCCGCCTCTCACGGTCCCTGCTCTCTCTTTCCTTTCCTCCGGTGAGACTGACCAGAGAGAGGGGACAGTCTTCCACCTGATGGCGAAACTCGAGTCGCACCGCATCTGCACAAATCCATGTTGTTCCTATGACCAGAGAAAGTAAAATATTCCTCGATATTAAAAAAGACACGAAGAGCTGCTAATAATAATAAAAACGCAGGGCTATCGATACACTTGGCTACTCATTCATTGCAGCTGCAATGCAAGTGGAAGTAGGGAGAAGCGCGTTTTGTAATAGTGTTGAATAAAAACTTAGACATGAACTCACTCATAAAAACAGCAGCTCTTTACTGTATTCTTTGACAGTCACTCTCTGGTCATGGTTTTGAAAGTTATTAAATCTCATGTAGGCTAGTTGACTATCAAACTTTGCTGTGGCCGTGGTCGTGGAAGCTGTAGGAACGGTGATCAGCGGTGATCAGCTATCCGATGGCCAGCGCAGTAGGCAACCTTGATTTAGCCACAGACCTCCTGGTCCACCGGGCAGGTGGAGTTCGTCTTTTCAGACAAATGAAATGGTTCATAATGGGAACACTTTGTCTACCCGGTACGTAGGGCTTCTGAATCAAGTGCACGTACCGACAACAGTGCAACACCAATAATATACATAAAGGACTGCAAGCCTTTATCGTTGGCTGTTCTACAGAAATGTTTGGTGATCGACTAGGAATGCCTTGAAGATCGACTGGATACTGACCACTGTACTAGAGTGTGCTGTAGGAATAAGAAAGATAGTCCTTTGATTTCTATACTCTGTCATATTCTCCTTTTAGGGGCCCAAGCCTGAAGCCTGTGGGGCGGCTCTGATGAAACGACACAGAAGTTACTGCCATGACGAGTAAAAAAAGGACATCATGTACTGTTTCATTGCTCAATGAATGAGCCTTTGGAATGAGCTGTGTGAAATAAGGTCTCTGATAGCAATGTATTTTTTATAAAGGGATGACGTTTCACTAGCCTGTATAAATGAATGGGGGGATGTAATAAATAACATATTAAAGTAAACTACTTTAAAAGGAGTCTGTCTTTATTAAATCTGTGTTTTATGTTGAATGTGATGGGTGTTTAGCCTATTAGATCAGATATTTCTTTTTTGACAGGCGCTGTGGTCAAATGGGGAAGAATACCTTTTTGAGTGAGTGCTCTTACAGTGAAAGGCTTTGTCGTGGTTGTCATGGTTCTGCATAGCTTCACTGAGTCTTGCCTAGGGGAGACAGCAGACAAACCAGTGACATATCGAGCCTCTTCCCTGGTGGTTTAATTGGACTGGCTTTGCTGTTCTTAGTGCTGCTGTTAAAGATACAAGTTCTCCCTTGTTATACTGCTGATTAAGGGTCATGTCCTTCAACATAATTTGGTCTGTCTATTGGAGCACGATGTACAAATGTAAGATCTTAAGTATGATGGCTACAAGATTTCACACTTTCTGATTTTCCTTTGGATGTAAGACTTATTTGTGCATTTCTTAATCAAGAACGGAATAATGAATAGCCTACTCGCAGACCTTACACACTGATCTAAGCTGAAGACAATCACGGACTACAATAGGAAAACCATCCACGTCGCGGACACCGACTTCTTGCTGCCAGACAAGCTAAACAAGTTATTTGCCCTCTTTGAGGTGTGGGGATCTATTTTCTTATAACTAGATGTGATGCCTAGTTTAGAAAGAATACATTAATGATTAAACATAATAGGTTTGTGCTGTACTGATATAGATTGTTTAACATAACAAGCTGTGATTAATGTGAGGAACTGTTAGGGGGTAGGCTGAGATAGGCTTGTGACTCACTCACACAAACACTGCCTCTTTGTTAAACCGCTCAAGGACAAAGTACTGCAACATGAAGAAGAAAACTATGTCTGAGGTTGCTGACTTTGTAAAGATAACAACTAATGCCTGGCAACAGTGACGCGCCAAGGGGCTGGGACCAGCCTGTGCGCCAACGATAGGCTGGGTAAGTTTAAACCACGCCCAGCCTCTACTCTGATAGGCCTGCCTGGAGCAGGAACTACCTCTGTCAGAGTATTTAAAGAAGAACTTATAACAATGGCTCAGTTCTCTGACTGCCCTGCGTGGTGTTTCAGTGGGCCCGTATATATGAACATCATATTTACCAATTCAAGTGTTTGCATTAATTAAAATACTAGTCTATTTTAGAAGACGTATATTGACCTCTTTTTGTTCCAATACCAGATTTGAATTGACGCAACTTAACAGAGGATAACACAGTGCTCTGACGCAGCCAGCTAGCAAGGACTGTGGGCTCTCCTTCTCCGTGGCCGACGTGAGTAAGACATATAAATGTGTTAACCCTCGCAAAGCTGCCAGCCCAGACGGCATTCTTAGCCGCGTCCTTAGAGCATGCGCAGAACAGCTGGCTGGTGTGTTTACGGACATATTCAATCTCCCCACATGCTTCAAGATGGCCACCATTGTTCCTGTACCCAAGAATGCAAAGGTAACTGAACTAAATGACTATCGCCCTGTAGCGCTCACTTCTGTCATCATGAAGTGCTTTGAGAGACTAGTCAAGGACCATATCACCTCCACCTTACCTGTCACCCTAGACCCACTTCAAATTTGCTTATGGCCCAATAGGTCCACAGACGATGCAATCGCCATCACACTGCCCTATCCCATCGGACAAGAGGAATACCTATGTAAGAATGCTGTTCATTGACTAGCTCAGCATTCAACATCATACACTGCTCAAAAAAATTAAGGGAACACTAAAATAACACATCCTAGATCTGAATGAATGAAATAATCTTATTAAATACTTTTTTCTTTACATAGTTGAATGTGCTGACAACAAAATCACACAAAAATTATCAATGGAAATCAAATGTATCAACCCATGGAGGTCTGGATTTGGAGTCACCCTCAAAATTAAAGTGGAAAACCACACTACAGGCTGATCCAACTTTGATGTAATGTCCTTAAAACAAGTCAAAATGAGGCTCAGTAGTGTGTGTGGCCTCCACGTGCCTGTATGACCTCCCTACAACGCCTGGGCATGCTCCTGATGAGGTGGCGGATGGTCTCCTGAGGGATCTCCTCCCAGACCTGGACTAAAGCATCCGCCAACTCCTGGACAGTCTGTGGTGCAACGTGGCGTTGGTGGATGGAGCGAGACATGATGTCCCAGATGTGTTCAATTGGATTCAGGTCTGGGGAACGGGCGGTCCATAGCATCAATGCCTTCCTCTTGCAGGAACTGCTGACACACTCCAGCCACATGAGGTCTAGCATTGTCTTGCATTAGGAGGAACCCAGGGCCAACCGCACCAGCATATGGTCTCACAAGGGGTCTGAGGATCTCATCTCGGTACCTAATGGCAGTCAGGCTACCTCTGGCGAGCACATGGAGGGCTGGGCGGCCCCCCAAAGAAATGCCACCCCACACCATGACTGACCCACCGCCAAACCGGTCATGCTGGAGGATGTTGCAGGCAGCAGAACGTTCTCCACGACGTCTCCAGACTCTGTCACGTCTGTCACATGTGCTCAGTGTGAACCTGCTTTCATCTGTGAAGAGCACAGGGCGCCAGTGGCGAATTTGCCAATCTTGGTGTTCTCTGGCAAATGCCAAACGTCCTGCACAGTGTTGGGCTGTAAGCACAACCCCCCACCTGTGGACGTCGGGCCCTCATACCACCCTCATGGAGTCTGTTTCTGACCGTTTGAGCAGACACATGCACATTTGTGGCCTGCTGGAGGTCATTTTGCAGGGCTCTGGCAGTGCTCCTCCTGCTCCTCCTTGCACAAAGGCGGAGGTAGCAGTCCTGCTGCTGGGTTGTTGCCCTCCTACGGCCTCCTCCACGTCTCCTGATGTACTGGCCTGTCTCCTGGTAGCGCCTCCATGCTCTGGACACTACGCTGACAGACACAGCAAACCTTCTTGCCACAGCTCGCATTGATGTGCCATCCTGGATGAGCTGCACTACCTGAGCCATTTGTGTGGGTTGTAGACTCTGTCTCATGCTACCACTAGAGTGAAAGCACCGCCAGCATTCAAAAGTGACCAAAACATCATCCAGGAAGCATAGGAACTGAGAAGTGGTCTGTGGTCACCACCTGCAAAACCAGTCATTTATTGAGGGTGTCTTGCTAATTGCCTATAATTTCCACCTGTTGTCTATTCCATTTACACAACAGCATGTGAAATGTATTGTCAATCAGTGTTGCTTCCTAAGTGGACAGTTTGATTTCACAGAAGTGTGATTGACTTGGAGTTACATTGTGTTGTTTAAGTGTTCCCTTTATTTGTTTGAGCAGTGTAGTACCCTCCAAGCTCATCATTAAGCTTGAGGCCCTGGGTCTCAACCCCGCCCTTTGCAATTGGGTCCTGGACTTCCTGACGGGCCGCCCCCAGGTGGTGAAGGTAGGAAACAACATCTCCACTTCGCTGAGCCTCAACACTGAGGCCCCACAAGGGGGTGTGCTCAGCCCCCTCCTATACTCCCTGTTCACCCATGACTGCGTAGCCATGCACACCTCCAACTCAATCATCAAGTTTGCAGACAACACAACAGTGGTAGGCTTATATACCAACAACGATGAGACAGCCTACAGGGAGGAGGTGAGGGCTCTCGGAGTGTGGTGCCAGGAAAATAACCTCTCACTCAACATCAACAAAACAAAGTAGATGATCGTGGACTTCAGGAAACAGCAGAGGGAGTACCCCCTATCCACGTCGACCGGACAGCAGTGGAGAAGGTGGAAGTTTTAAGTTCCTCAGCGTACATATCACTGACAAACTGAAATTGTCCACCCACACAGACAGTGTGGTGAAGAAGGCGCAACAACGTCTCTTCAACCTCAGGAGGCTGAAGAAATTTGGCTGTCACCTAAAACCCTCACAAACCTTTACAGTTGCACAATTGAGAGCATCCTGTCGGGCTGTATCACCGCCTGGTACGGCAACTGCACCGCCCACAACCGCAGGGCTCTCCAGAGGGTGGTGCGGTCTGCACAACGCATCACCGGGGGCTAACTACCTGCCCTCCAGGACACCTACAGCACCCGATGTCACTGGAAGGCCAAAAAGGTAATCAAGGACAACTACCACCTGAGCCACTGCCTGTTCACCCCGCTATCATCCAGAAGGCAAGGTCAGTACAGGTACATCAAAGCTGGGCAGAGACACTGAAAAATACAGTTGAAGTCAAAAGTTTACATACACCTTAGCCAAATACATTTAAACTCAGTTTTACACAATGCCTGACATTTAATCCTAGTAACAATTCCCTGTCTTAGGTCAGTTAGGATCACCACTTTATTTTAAGAATGTGAAATGTCAGAATAATAGTAGAGAGAATGATTTATTTCAGCTTTTATTTATTTCATCACATTCCCAGTGGGTCAGAAGTTTACATACACTCAATTAGTATTTGGTAGCATTGCCTTTAAATTGTTTAACTTGGGTCAAACATTTTGGGTAGCCTTCCACAAGCTTCCCACAATAAGTTGGGTGAATTTTGGCCCATTCCTCCTGACAGAGCTGGTGTAACTGAGTCAGGTTTGTAGGCCTCCTTACTCGCACACGTTTTTTCAGTTCTGCCCACACTTTCTATAGGATTGAGGTCAGGGCTTTGTGATGGCCACTCCAATACCTTGACTTTGTTGTCCTTATGCCATTTTGCCACAACTTTGGAAGTATTCTTGGGGTCATTGTCCCTTTTTGGAAGACCCATTTGCAACCAAGCTTTAACTTCCTGACTGATGTCTTGAGATGTTGCTTCAATATATCCACATAATTTTCCTTCCTGATGATGCCATCTATTTTATGAAGTGCACCAGTCCCTCCTGCAGCAAAGCACCCCCACAGCATGATGCTGCCACCCCCGTTCTTCACGGTTGGGATGGTGTTCTTCGGCTTGCAAGCAACCACCTTTTTCCTCCAAACATAACGATGGTTATTATGGCCAAACAGTTCTATTTTTGTTTAATCAGACCAGAGGACATTTCTCCAAAAAGTACGATCTTTGTCCACGTGCAGTTGCAAACCGTAGTCTGGCTTTTTTATGGCGGTTTTGGAGCAGTGGCTTCTTCCTTGCTGAGCGGCCTTTCAGGTTATGTCGATATAGGACTCATTTTACTGTGGATATAGATACTTTTGTACCTGTTTCCTCCAGCATCTTCACAAGGTCCTTTGCTGTTGTTCTGGGATTTATTTGCACTTTTCGCACACAAAAATACATTCATCTCTAGGAGACAGAACGCGTCTCCTTCCTGAGCGGTATGACGGCTGCGTGGTCCCATGGTGTTTATACTTGCGTACTATTGTTTGTACAGATAAATGTGATACCTTCAGGCGTTTGGAAATTGCTCCCAAGAATGAACCAGACTTGTGGAGGTGTGCAATTGTTTTTCTCAGGTCTTGGCTGATTTCTTTTGATTTTCCCATGATGTCAAGCAAAGAGGCACTGAGTTTGAAGGTAGGCCTTTAAATACATACACAGGTACACCTCCAATTGACTCAAATGATGTCAATTAGCCTATCAGAAGCTTCTAAAGCCATGAAATAATTTTCTGGAATTTTCCAAGCTGTTTAAAGGCACAGTCAGCTTAGTGTATGTAAACTTCTGACCCACTGGAATTGTGATACAGTGAATTATAAGTGAAATAATCTGTCTGTAAACAATTGTTGGAAAAATTACTTGTGTCATGCACAAAGTAGATGTCCTAACCGACTTGCCAAAACTAGTTTGTTAACAAGACATTTGTGGAGTGGTTGAAAAACGAGTTTTAATGACTCCAACCTAAGTGTATGTAAATTTCCGACTTCAACTGTAGCTTCTATTTCAAGGCCATCAGACTGTTAAACAGCCATCACTAGCACAGAGAGGCTGCTGCCTACATACAGACTTGAAAATCACTGGCCACTTTAATAAATGGAACACTAGTCACTTTAATAATGCCACTTTAATCATGTTTACATATCTTGCATTACCCATTTCATATGTTTGCCTTGCAAAAGTATTTATCCCCCTTGGCGTTTTTCCTATTTTGTTGCATTACAACCTGTATTTTAAATGGATTTTTATTTGGATTTCATGTAATGGACATACACAAAATAGTCCAAATTGGTGAAGTGAAATGAAAAAAATTACTTGTTTCAAAAAATTCAAAAAAATAAATAACGGAAAAGTGGTGCGTGCATATGTATTCACCCCCTTTGCTATGAAGCCCCTAAATAAGTACTGGTGCAACCAATTACCTTCAGAAGTCACATAATTAGTAAAATAAAGTCCACCTGTGTGCAATCTAAGTGTCACATGATCTGTTACATGATCTCAGTATACAGTGGGGGAAAAAAGTATTTAGTCAGCCACCAATTGTGCAAGTTCTCCCACTTAAAAAGATGAGAGAGGCCTGTAATTTTCATCATAGGTATACGTCAACTATGACAGACAAATTGAGAAAAAAAATCCAGAAAATCACATTGTAGGATTTTTAATGAATTTATTTGCAAATTATGGTGGAAAATAAGTATTTGGTCACCTACAAACAAGCAAGATTTCTGGCTCTCACAGACCTGTAACTTCTTCTTTAAGAGGCTCCTCTGTCCTCCACTCGTTACCTGTATTAATGGTACCTGTTTGAACTTGTTATCAGTATAAAAGACACCTGTCCACAACCTCAAACAGTCACACTCCAAACTCCACTATGGCCAAGACCAAAGAGCTGTCAAAGGACACCAGAAACAAAATTGTAGACCTGCACCAGGCTGGGAAGACCGAATCGGCAATAGGTAAGCAGCTTGGTTTGAAGAAATCAACTGTGGGAGCAATTATTAGGAAATGGAAGACATACAAGACCACTGATAATCTCCCTCGATCTGGGGCTCCACACAAGATCTCACCCCGTGCGGTCAAAATGATCACAAGAACGGTGAGCAAAAATCCCAGAACCACACAGGGGACCTAGTCAATGACCTGCAGAGAGCTGGGACCAAAGTAACAAAGCCTACCATCAGCAACACATTACGCCGCCAGGGACTCAAATCCTGCAGTGCCAGACGTGTCCCCCTGCTTAAGCCAGTACATGTCCAGGCCCGTCGGAAGTTTGCTAGAGTGCATTTGGATGATCCAGAAGAGGATTGGGAGAATGTCATATGGTCAGATGAAACCAAAATATAACTTTTTGGTAAAAACTCAACTCGTCGTGTTTGGAGGACAAAGAATGCTGAGTTGCATCCAAAGAACACCATACCTACTGTGAAGCATGGGGGTGGAAACATCATTCTTTGGGGCTGTTTTTCTGCAAAGGGACCAGGACGACTGATCCGTGTAAAGGAAAGAATGAATGGGGCCATGTATCGTGAGATTTTGAGTGAAAACCTCCTTCCATCAGCAAGGGCATTGAAGATGAAACGTGGCTGGGTCTTTCAGCATGACAATGATCCCAAACACACCGCCCGGGCAACGAAGGAGTGGCTTCGTAAGAAGCATTTCAAGGTCCTGGAGTGGCCTAGCCAGTCTCCAGATCTCAACCCCATAGATAATCTTTGGAGGGAGTTGAAAGTCCGTGTTGCCCAGCGACAGCCCCAAAACATCACTGCTCTAGAGGAGATCTGCATGGAGGAATGGGCCAAAATACCAGCAACAGTGTGTGAAAACCTTGTGAAGACTTACAGAAAACGTTTGACCTGTGTCATTGCCAACAAAGGGTATATAACAAAGTATTGAGAAACTTTTGTTATTGACCAAATACTTATTTTCCACCATAATTTGCAAATAAATTCATAAAAAATCCTACAATGTGATTTTCTGGATTTTTTTTCCTCATTTTGTCTGTAATAGTTGACGTGTACCTATGATGAAAATTACATGCCTCTCTCGTTTTTTTAAGTGGGAGAACTTGCACAATTGGTGGCTGACTAAATACTTTTTTTCCCAACTGTATATACACCTGTTCTGAAAGGCACCAGAGTCTGCAACACCACTAAGCAAGGGGCACCACCAAGCAAGCGGCACCATGAAGACCAAGGATCTCTCCAAACAGGTCAGGGACAAAGTTGTGGAGAAGTACAGATCAGGGTTGGGTTATAAAATAATATCAGAAACTTTTAACATCCCATGGAGCATCATTAAATCCGTTATTAAAAAATGGAAAGAATATGGCACCACAACAAACCTGCCAAGAGAGGGCCGCCCACCAAAACTCACGGACCTGGCAAGGAGGGCATTAATCAGAGAGGCAACAAAGAGACCAAAGATAACCCTGAAGGAGCTACAAAGCTCCACAGCGGAGAATGGAGTATCTGTCCATAGGACCACTTTAAGCCGTACACTCCACAGAGCTGGGCTTTACAGAAGAGTGGCCAGAAAAAAGCCATTGCTTAAAGAAAAAAATAAGCAAACACGTTTGGTGTTCACCAAAAGGCATGTGGATAAAGGTACTCTGGTTAGATGAGACTGAAATTGAGCTTTTTGGCTATCAAGGAAAACGCTATGTCTGGCGCAAACCCAACACCTCTCATCACCCCGAGAACGCCATCCCCACAGTGAAGCATGGTGGTGGCAGCATCATGCTGTGGGGATGTTTGTCATCGGCAGGGACTGGGAAACTGGTCAGAATTGAAGGAATGATGGATGACGCTAAATACAAGGAAATTCTTAAGGGAAAACTGTTTCAGACTTCCAGAGATTTGAGACTGGGACGGAGGTTCACCTTCCAGCAGGACAATGACCCTAAGCATACTGCTAAAGCAACACTTGCGTGCTTTAAGGGAAAACATTTAAATGTCTTGGAATGGCCTAGTCAAAGCCCAGACCTCAATCCAATTGAGAATCTGTGGTATGACTTAAAGATTGCTGTACACCAGCGGAACCCATCCAACTTGAAGGAGCTGGAGCAGTTTTGCCTTGAAGAACAGGCAAAAATCCCAGTGGCTAGATGTGCCAATTTTATAGAGACATACCCCAAGAGACTTGCAGTTGTAATTGCTGCAAAAGGTGGCTCTACAAAGTATTGACTTTTGGGAGGGTGAATAGTTATGCACGCTCAAGTTTTCTGTTTTTTTGTCTTATTTCTTGTTTGTTTGACACCAAAAAATATTTTGCATCTTCACAGTGGTAGGCATGTTGTGTAAATCAAATGATACAAACCCCCCCAAAAATCAATTTTAATTCCAGGTTGTAAGGCAACAAAATAGGAAAAATGCCAAGGGGGGTGAATACTTTCGCAAGCCACTGTACTCTATCTATACTATCTATTGCATCTTAGCCTATGCCACTCTGATAATGACATTGCTCATCCATATATTTATATATTCTTATTCCATTCCTTTACTTAGATTTGTGTGTATTAGGTTTTTGTTGTGGAACTGTTAGATATTACTTGCTCGATATTGCTGCACTGTCGGAACTAGAAGCACAAGCATTTCGCTACACTCGCAATGACATCTGCTAACCATGTGTATGTGACCAATACATTTGATTTGGTTTTGATTTGAAGATGCTTGTGTTGTGTAGACCCTATCTAGTTTTGGATGGATGCACCATTTTTATTGAGCTGTTTGGTTGGATTATGGTCCCACGTGTATCAGTGATAAAACTGGATTTTCTAATCAGTGTCTTTCTAATCAAAGCAGAAATATGTCCTTTGTACCTTTTCATTTATATTTGAGTCATTTAGCAGACGCTCCTATCCAGAGCGACTTACAGTTAGTGAGTGCATACATTCTTTTTTTTATTTTTCATACTGGCCCCCCGTGGGAATCGAACCCACAACCCTGGCATTGCAAATGCCATGCTCTACCAACTGAGCTACATCCCTGCCGGCCATTCCCTTGTACGCCACCATAGTAAAACATATTTTGGAAGCTATAGAAATTAATTTATTAATGTCTACATAAATTTTTTTGCCAAGTATATTCCATACAGACACCTTCATGCATACTTTTAAGTTATTTTATGTGAACTGAACATAAAAAATAAAATAAACACAAACATTTCCCTTCAAGTATCATTTTTTTGAGAGTACTAATGTTAGTGTCCCCACTAAAACAAATAACTACTTGAATACATTTAATTTAAATACTGTAGAATTTCATTCATTCCTATGGAGACTGCTCCTTCTGAGGAGTACCAATATGGCAGATAGAGGCTGCTTCAAAGCCTCTCATTGGCCAATACATAGCATCAGCAATCCAGGGTTTATATACATAATTGTTTGACACACACTCAGCTATCGCTCGGCAAGGACTGGTATTAGTCAGAGGACCCGAATGAATGATGAAAGAAACTGAAACAACAGGCTATATAAGTCTACGATTAGCTGCAATCTTTAATAGTACAGCAAAAATGTTGTCCTTTGAATAGAACAGTCATATCGACATGGTTGGTTTTATTAGCTCGAGTTTAAATAAGATATATATCAATAACATGTAACATGTATCCTAGTGGACCACTTATTGGATAACCGTCGTTTGTAATAAGAATAATGATTCCCCAGTCGAGCAGAGAATTTATCGTCAAGATTTCTGGTTACTGGAAGCCGCTTTTCAAAGGCAGGTTTCTTCTTGTAACCAATACCATGAGCTGTGGGGGAATGCTTGCCGCCGGCGACATCATTCAGCAAACCAGAGAGAAACCGAGGGTCCCTGAAAAGGCACGTGACTGGGCTCGTACAGGTAAGGACCTGGACAAAGGACAGCAATCCATGTTGTATGAAATAACTTCTGAAAGACAATTAACATGAGCGTGCGAGGGCAAGAGATATTCCTAATCATAGCCAAAAGAAAATGCATAGTCTTCACAAAAAAAGTTCAACTATAATATTCCAAAACACACTTATGTCCAATTTTATGCTTTATGTTGATAGGATTTTTGCATATTTTCATTATGTTTTTCAAGATACTATACAGTAGTATATAGGCGTCAGTAATTACAAGGACATGTATTTCATGTTGCTGTGTTACACTGCCCTCTGCAGGTTGCATGTTTGCAGTAGGACGCTCAATGGTACCAGTGGCTGGACAAGTTCTTTCTCGGCAATGCTCTACCTGCTGTCAGCAAGAAAGTCCTCACCGATCAGCTGATTGCATCACCGACCATGGCAGCATGGTATTTCATAGGTGAGTTATGGATGTGTTTTCTCAAATTATTTTCAAGTCAGCATTTCAGTATACTAAGTAAAATCAATGTCTACTTGGACTGTTTGCTTGCTCTTATGGAAAACCTCACAACAAAACTCACCCTAAAGTGGGGTTGGAGGGACTTCTATAGATGGGAACTGTTGTTTCTGTCTTCCTACAGGTATGGGCAAGATGGAGGGCCATAGTCTGTCTGAGGGCTTGGAGGACTTCTGGGAGTTCTAGAAGGTTAGTGGAACAGTATGACTGTGTTTTTAGTATCCTAGCCCTAATTATTCCCTACAGTTTGGCCTTTGTATTAGCTATCCTCTTACCTGATTGATTATATTATCCTTCTTTGTTCGGAAGGCATTTATTGTATCTTGCTTTTTAATGTATTCATTTACTTGATAAGAATGGTTTGGATTAGAAGCATATGCCCATTTTACTCTATATTTCTGTATTGATACCTCTCTAGTTCTCAAGGTTTGTTTGTGCTCCTTTTCCTTCAAGGCGGACTGGTGTGTTTGGCCCGCAGCACAGATGATCAACTTCTACTTCTTGCCTCCTAAGTTCTGAGTCCTCTATGTCAACGTCATCACCCTGGGGTGAGACACCTACCTCTCCTACCTCAAACACTGTAAGTGCTGCTCTGGCACCATTTTGTTACGTTGCCAATGAATCCAATGTTCTTTAACAGTAACAGTATGGTCTCTGCTGTTCCAGGCGACAATGTTGAAGGAAGCACTGGAGATATCACTGAACTGAATGAGCAAGAACAGGGGGAGTCAGGGTCAGCAACCAAACAGTTGGAAGAGAAGCTCTAACATTGGATGGTGTCTTTGGGAGCTTCGCAGGACTTCGATGTCAATGTCACTGACAATGGCAACATTCCTTATCATACGTGCCTTAAAATCACTACCTATCTTTAAGTGTTATATACTAAACTATGGTGAAAAAATTAGCCCCCCACACAATGCATACCACATGTACTGTACGGTGCATGCATTTTCACTATAGCCTAAAGATTTGTCTGCTTGTTTTTCTATTGAGTGTAGACAACTCCCTGGACTGTTTAAGTGTATTAGTATTGTAACGCAGTGTCCCGGGCCTCATCATCTCAGTCGGTGTGTTTTCTCCAGCTAATCTACCAGTGATTAGAGTGTTGGGACAGTAACCAAAAGGTTGCTCGTTCGAATCTTCGAGCCGGCAAGGTGGAAAAATCTGCCGTTCTGCCCTTGAACAAGGCGGTTAACCCCCACAGCAACTGCTCCCCGGGTGCCAATGACATGGATGTCGATTAAGGCATTCCCCCGTACTTCTGATTCAGAGGGGTTGGGTTAAATGCAGAAGACACATTTTGGTTGAATGCATTCAGTTGTGCAACTGACTAGGTATCCCCCTTTCCCTTTCCAACACATATCAGTGTTGTAATATACATTAGTCACTGCATTTGTGTTATTTAAAAAATCTAATATTTTATTTATAGATATGGAAAAGCTTTTTCAAGCATCTTAAGATATAGATTTAAATTATGTATTTTAATTTCAACAGATTACTTTACTGGTATGACTTGAATGTATCATTTATAATATGCCTGTAGGTTTCTTATGCGTTTTATTAAAGTTAAATAAATGGCTTACCATATGATAATTGTTAATAAGGTATGTCAATGTAGCATTCCAATACTGTGGCTGCATAATCAATGATTATGTCAAACCCCAAACAAAATGTGTGTTTATAATTGTATTGTAACAGTGTAACAACATAACAACTCCAGATGTGTATTTATTAATGAGATCAGTAGGCCTATAAATAAATAAGAAAAGTTCCACATGCGACCCAACAAGATCGAACAACATTATGCATAGATATGCCTACGATATACATTTGATGTTGATTTGGACTCCAAAACATTTAGTTCTCCTGTCATCGCTGCAACTACTTTATTCAGTCAGGCATTCTCAGACCGTTTTCGGGGAGAGACTACAGCAGAAGGCCTGCCTAATTTTGGGACAATTTATTTTGTTTGTGGTAAAATGCTGATGTTGTAAGAGATATGGAGAAGACGCGCAATTAGCATAGCAGGTGATTCAAAGTGATTCCACAAACATTTTGTATTTCCATAGCACAAGTTGTGCACAAAAACGTATCAAGAAGTTATCATATGCATTACATTGTATGAAAATTGAAAATGTTTTACCTGCATGAAGAAAATTGCATGTTTTGTATCCTCAAGATGGCATTATTTTCCCGCCATTCTGAGAGCCTAGAAGTAAAGCGCACAATGCTACTGCACCTGAGCTATCTACTGAAATGGGCTAGGCATAGGCCTACCTCTCTTTGCAGACAGAACGCTTTTTATTGCGTATTGGAAGCCTTTCAAACTCAAATTCAGCTGGGGTCAACATAGGTTATCTCCTCATCCGTAGATAATATTATGTGACATATAAACTCTAGCGAACTCTGGCCTGCCAAACCAGATTTTGTCGATAGACATGCATGAATAATGGCATGTAATGAAGTATAGACTAGTATCTCTATTTCAAACCAGCATCTCTATTCTCATCTCTAGCTCTGCAGCTGAACAGTCAACTCTTCATTTTGTATTGTAGTACAAATCCGATTAGGACCCAATTGGCAACATCAAAGGTTGATGTGGACATTTAGCTCTGCATACAGAAGGGTTGAAATTGAGTGCAAAAGGCCAGTTCAGGCAAATGTCTTAAGGGTATTATGAAAGATCTATAACATGATCTAAAACAAGGTTCCTCAGCTGGCGGCCCCTGCAGGTGATTTTATTTGGCCACCCAAGTTTTCTGAGCCCAAAACAAAATACAGTGCATTCGGAAAGTATTCAGACACCTTCACCTTTTCCACATTTTGTTATGTTACAGCCTTATTCTAAAATTGATTACATATTTTTTTCCTCATCACTCTACACACAATACTCCATAATGACAAAGGAAAAACAGATGTTTTGTTTAAATAAGTATTCAGACACTTTGTTTTTGAGACTCGAAATTGAGCTCAGGTGCATCCTGATTCCAGTGATTATCCTTGAGATGTTTCTACAACTTGATTGGAGTCCACCTGTGGTAAATTCAATTGATCGGACATGATTTGGAAAGGCACACACCTGTCTTTATAAAGGTCCCACAGTTGACAGTGCATGTCAGAGCAAAAACCAAGCCATGAGGTCGAAGGAATTGTCTGTAGAGCTCAGAGACAGGATTGTGTCGAGGCACATATCTGGGGGAGGGTACCAAATAATGTCTGCAGCATTGAAGGTCCCCAAGAACACAGTGGCTTCCAATATTCTTAAATTGAAGAAGTTTGGACCACCAAGACTCTTCCTAGAGCTGGCCACCCGGCCAAACTGAGCAATCGGGGGAGAAGGGCCTTGGTCAGGGAGGTGACCAAGAACCCGATGGTCACTCTGACAGAGATCCAGAGTTCCTCTGTGGAAATGGTAGAACCTTCCAGAAGGACAACCATCTCTGCAGCACTCCACCAATCAGGCCTTTATGGTATAGTGGCCAGACGGAAGCCACTCCTCAGTAAAAGGCACATGACAACCCGCTTGGAGTTTGTCAAAACGCACCTAAACAACTCTAAGTCCATGAGAAACAAGATTGTCTGGTCTGATGAAACCAAGATTGAACTCTTTGGCCTGAATGCCAAGCGTCACGTCTGGAGGAAACCTGGCACCATCCTTACGGTGAAGCATGGTGGTGGCAGCATCATGCTGTGGGGATGTTTTTCAGCGGCAGGGACTGGGAGACTAGTCAGGATCAAGGGAAAGATGAACGAAGCAAAGTATAGAGAGATCCTTGATGAAAACCTGCTCCAGAGCGCTCAGGACCTCAGACTGGGGCGAAGGTTCACCTTCCAACAAGACAACGACCCTAAGCACCCAGCCAAGACAACGCAGGAGTGGCTTCGGGACATGTCTCTGAATGTCCTTGAGTGGCCCAGCCAGAGCCTGGACTTGAACCCAATCGAACATGCCAAGCTTGTAGCGTCATACCCAAGGAGACTTGAAGGCTGTAATCGCTGCCAAAGGTGCTGCAACAAAGTACTGAGTAAAGGGTCTGAATACTTATGTAAATGTGATCAGTTTTGTATTTTTAATACATTTGCAAAAATTTATAAAAACCTGTTTTCGCTTTGTCATTATGGGGTATTGTGTGTTGATTGAGGATTTGATCAATTTTAGAATAAGGCTGTAATGTAACAAAGTCTGAATACTTTCCGAATGCACTGTATATACACACTATATATACAAAAGTATGTGGACACCCCTTCAATGTAGTAGATTTGGCTATTTCAGCCACACCCGTTGCTGACAAGTGTATAAAATCGAACACACAGCCATGCAATCTCCATAGACAAACATTGGCAGTAGAATGGCCCATACTGAAGAGCTCACTGACTTTCAACATGGCACCGTCATAGGATGCCACCTTTCCAACAAGTCCGTTTGTGAAATTTCTGCCCTGCTAGAGCTGCCATGGTCAACTGTAAGTGCTGTTATTGTGAAGTGGAAACGTCTAGGAGCAACAATTGCTCAGCCGCGACGTGGTTGGCCACACAAGCTCAAAGAACGAGTGCTGAAGCGCATAGCGCGTAAAAATCGTCTGTCCTCGGTTGCAACACTCACTACAAAGTTCCAAACTGCCTCTGGAAGCAACGTCAGCACAATAACTGTTTGTCTGATGCTTCATGAAATGGGTTTCCATGGCCGAGCAGCCTCACACAAGCCTAAGATCACCATGCGCAATGCCAAGCGTCAGCTGGAGTGGTGTAAAGCTCGTCGCCATTGGACTCTGGAGCAGTGGAAACTCCTTCTCTGGAGTGATGAATCACGCTTCACCATCTGGCAGTCTGAAGGACGAATCTGGGTTTGGCAGATGCCAGGAGAACGGTACCTTCCCCAATGCATAGTGCCAACTGTAAAGTTTGGTGGAGGAGGAATAATGGTCTGGGGCTGTTTTTCATGGTTCGGGATAGGCCCCTTAGTTCCAGTGAAGGGAAATCTTAACGTTAGAGCATACAATGACATTCTAGACGATTCTGTGCTTCCAACTTTGTGGCAACAGTTTAATTATATATATTTTTTTATTGGGAATGGTTTAAAAATATATATTTATTGAATATTTAAAACATACAATATACTAGCAGTGAAGCCGCTCAACAACTACATCACATTAGTCATCTAACAGACTCCCATCCAGAGCGACCCACAGAAGCAACCAGGGTCAACGCCCTGCTCAAGGGCACGTCGACAGATCTCCCACAAGGTCAAAAACGGGGACCCGAACCAACGATCCATCAGCCACCGGCCCAAGCTCCCAACCGCAAGGTCACCAGCCCTCCAAGACCCCCCCACAGTTCCTCAAGAGATGCCCCTCAACCATCCGAGACCCCCCCGAGAAAATGATTCCATTCCCCCGTCCCCAAGCCCCCCATCCCCAAGCCCAAGCCCCCGTCCCCAAGCCCCCCGTCCCCAAGCCCCCCGTCCCCAAGCCCCCGTCCCCAAGCCCCCCGTCCCCCCAAGCCCCCGTCCCACAATGCACCAACAACCAACTAAATGAACAAAAGAGAAAAAAGAGAAAGACAAAGGAAAACAGAAAACAACAATGCAAAAAACAAAAGATATCAAGGACAACAAAAATCATGACAGCAAGGCCAACTGAATATGTTTGACTGCATGTATGGCACTATTTACATGTGTGTGTGTGTGTCCGTGTATGTGCACGTGTGTGTGTTTGAATGAGAGTGTGTGTATATGCATGTGTACAAACACCTGCACGGTATCAGCCTCAGGCAAACAGGCATTAGCTGTAACAACACTGCCCCTCAGTGTCATTCAAACTTACTTTTGTTTTGTTTTATTTTGATTTTGAATTTTTTTTTTTACTTTTATCTTTTACCGTCATTCTATCCCCCACCCAGCAACTCCCCTCCCACTTCTCTCCAATTCCACATCCCAACCCTCAGCTTCCCTCAGCCCATCCCACCTATCTCTGCTGGCCACCCTCTTCGGATTTCTACGCACCATATATCTTTCAACTATGCTGTGATGTTTAACATACAATTTCAATCTATCTAATCGAATAGAATCCACAGATTGCAAGTTGAAGATAAATACTTTTACTAAGAGTATTAGTATATTAGTAATTGACTGACCCGGTCTCTCCAGATCTCCCAAATGTACTATTTCTGGGGTCAATTGTAGATCAATGTTATGCATTTTCAGCCAGTCCTGAACCTGAGACCAGAAACAGGCTACCTGAGGGCAATACCAAAATAAATAGATTTTGTATCCTCAAAACAAAATCTGCAGAGCTTCGATGATTGTATGCCCCAAATATTCAACATTTTGTTGGTGGCAAGAATTCTATATAATAATTTTAGCTGAAAAGCACGAAGTCTTGAATCTTGCGTCGTTTTATATATCAACTTATACACCCTGTACCATGGAATCGGTACATCAAAAATCTCTTCCCAGCTATTTTGCAATCTGTATGGCACAGCTGTCAACATCCTGGTCCTCAAATGAAACTGGTATACTTTCCTATTTATGCTATTTTTATCCCTCCGCCAGTTTTGATCCTTTATATTGGGCAGACAGCCAGTTCCCTACCTCCTCCCGCTGCCACCTGCCTCCTCCATTTTTGGGGTAATGCTGTGACAAATTGGTTGAAATCTTGGATTGAGCAGACCTTCCCATACAATTCTGATAACTCCATGAAAGACATAACTCTACCATTCAAATGTACAATATCATTTAAAAACAAAATACCCTTTTCAAACATCTTTCCCATAAATACAGGTATTTTATCAACCAGCACATTTGAGTTCAGCCATAATATTTGTTGTAATATTTGTTCTATCTTTTAAGGGGGATGAAATTGAAATTGTAGCCAGCTCTGCAATGCTTGTTTTAAAAAGAGAGATATACTTTGAAGAAATATATAATTTTCAATTAATCGCAAATGAGACATGGCAAAAAGGCCATTTTTAAACAATGGATGAGCTTTTCTAAGTAATCTATTTGAGAACCATTTAGGGTTCAAGTAAAAATGTTGAATAAGTGATGCTTTTAGAGAGAAATTTAGTGCTTTTATATGTAATAATCTCAACCCACCCAATTCATATTCATTATATAGATAGGCATGCTTTATCTTGTCTGGTTTAGCATCCCAGATGAAGCGAAATATTTTTTGCTCATATGATTTAAAAAACGTAAGTGAGTAAACTGAGATATGACTAAGGAGTTAATCAGGGCAATTTTTCCATAAATAGACAGGTATTTACCTCTCCATGGTTGCAGGATCTTGTCTATTTTTACAAGTTTTCTATTGAAATTCATTGTGGAGAGCTCATTTATATATTTTTGATATGAATACCAAGTATGTCTACTTCACCGTCAGCCCATTTTATAGGTAAACTGCAGTGTAAGGTAGAAGTAGTATTTTTTAAAGATCCAATACGTAATATTGTACACTTATCATAATTAGGTTTTTGTCCAGAAAAGTTATCTTCAATGCGACATTGCAGGGATCTAGTTTGCGGTCCTCTGTAGCTCAGCTGGTAGAGCACGGCGCTTGTAACGCCAAGGTAGTGGGTTCGATCCCTGGGACCACCCATACACAAAAAAATAAATAATGTATGCACGCATGACTGTAAGTCGCTTTGGATAAAAGCGTCTGCTAAATGGCATATTATTATTATTATTTTAATATAAAACTTGAGTCATCGGCATACATGGAAAACTTTGTTTTTAAGCCTTGGATTTCTAATCCTCTAATGTTGTTATTTGATCTGATTTTAATAGCTAGCATTTCGATAGCCTTAACAAATAGAAATGGTGACAGCGGACACCCTAGTTTAACTCCTCTTGACAATTCAAAACTCTCTGAGAAGTAGCTGCTATTTACTATTTTACACCTGGGGTTGCTATACATTACTTTTACCAATTTTATAAGAGAATCACAGATATTGAAAAAATCCAGGCATTTATAAATAAAATCCAGTCTTACTTTATCAAAGGCCTTTTCAAAATCAGCTATAAATACCAGGCCTGGCTTCTTAGATGTTTCATGATGTAAATCTGTCAAAGTATTCCCACGCATAGGTCTAATAGAGAGATATAGCCTACAGTAGGCCTATGTGATCGTATACAAATGTAAGCAAGGTTTGAAATGAATATGTTTTAGTGAAATATTATATATGTCGGGACTTCTTGCGGTCAATTTGCAGTCTACAAATTATTTATAATTATGTTCCGTCCCCTTAACCATCCACTCAAGAAAAAAATCAGCCTGTGGCTGAATCTAGTTTGAATGTCCTTGATCGAAAACATTGTACTGAAATCATTTCCATGGGACTGTTTCTCAGCTTGGCTCATAGTGCAGGACCTGTGGGAAGTGTGAAGAGCAACTCGTCATCAAGGTTTTTCAGCTCAACAGAGGTAAGATATTTCCAATGGATTGTTATTCCTTTATCATACTACATCTACTGAGTCAGTTGTTACTGGACAGCATGTTGTTAGTCCAATTACTTTAATAATATTAGGTAGACCTATTCTATAGATTTGTTAGGTCTATTTCCACTCTTGTCAAATAGCGGAGTAAAGGAATACATTTGGTTTGACTGTATTTTGGTATATATAATACACAATCTGTATTATTATTATTACTTTTTGTAAGTATTTTTTATTATTTGTTTACAATACAAAACATACACATACAAACGACAACATACAGACGCACACAAACATCCACAACGTCACCCCTGCCCAGACCCACTTGCTCACGCCCACAGCGCCAGTATCACTCTCCGCCACATGGCCTAAAACTGCACCATTTTGTTTCTCTCAGTCACCCACGCACTTTCAACATGTAGATTATAATTCATCCCACAAGAGTCAATTGACACACTAAATTACATAGCAAAAAAATCCCCATCAAAATCCGTCAGTTTAAACTAGAGATATCTGGGGGGTTCTAAAGAAATAAAGCATTTGACCTTTCCATTGTGTTAACGATGGAGGATTGGTTGATTTCCAGTTAAGTATATGTTTTTTGAAGATGATTGACGAGAAAAGTATCGTCCAACCCATCGGCTATCCATGTCTTGAAATATGCAGACAGACAGAATAAAAGTAAATTTACGTTGTAATACTTCTGACAGCCAACTTTCTAACTCTGCCCAAAACTTTTGGACTTCATAGCATTCCCAGAAGGCATGGATTATTGAGTCATTGTTAGTTTTACATTTAAGACATGACTCTGCCGTTGTGCTGTAGAATTTGTGAATTCTGTCTTGTGTAATAAATTATATACACTACTAGTCAAAGGTTTGGACACACGTACTCATTCAAGGGTTTTTCTTAATTTTTACATTGTAGAATAATAGTGAAGACATCAAAACTATGAAATAACACATATGGAATCATGTAGTAACCAAAAAAGTGTTAAACAAATCAAAATATATTTTATATTTGAGATTCTTCAAATAGCCACCCTTTGCCTTGATGACAGCTTTGTGGCAGGACTTGCAGTACATGCTTGAAAACCCACAAATGTCGCTGAGTTAAAGCAGTTCTGCATGCAAGAGTTGGCCAAAGTTCCTCCACAGCGATGTGAGAGACTGATCAATAACTACAGGAAGCATTTGGTTGGAGTCATTGCAGCTAAAAGGTGGCACAACCAGTTATTGAGTGTAAGGGGGCAATTACTTTTTCACACAGGGGAACTGGGTGTTGCATACTTTTGTTAATTAAATAAATAAAATAACTATCTTTTAAAGGTTCCCTTTATCTAATATTAGGTTTTGGTTGAAGATCTGATAACATATTCAGTATCAAAAATATGCAAAAATAGAGAACCAGAAAGGGGGCAAATACATTTCACGGCACTCTATGTAAATGTGAGTAAGCATTTCACTATAATTGTAATTCACCTGTTGTATTCGGTGCATGTGACAAATAAAAATTGATTTGATTTGATATTTCTGTATTTCATTTTCAATAAATTGCCAAACATTCTGAAAACATGTTTTCACTTTGTCGTTATGGGATAATGTGTGTAGTAGATTGGTAAGAAATAACATATATTTAATCCATTTTGAATTCAGGCTGTATAAAACAAAATTTAAGTCAAGATGTATGCATACTTCTGAAGGCACTGTATCTTACCTATCATATGAATATCCTTTTCTGACTCAAATAGGGTTCCCTCAAGATTACTCTGATGTCCAAAAGATTTCAAATCTAAATTTATTGATATGAAACTTTTAAGTAGCATGTATTTGAAAATATCTACATTGGTCAGTCCAAAATTGCTTTTTAATTCTGTCATGGAAATAAATGTATTTCCTATTACCAAGTCATTTACAGTTTCTATGCCTTTAGTTTTCCATGTGGACCAATTTATCAGTCAATTCTGAAAAGCTATCCAAGGATTGTTCCATAGGGTTGTGTTTTTAGGGAGTGATATTGGTTCTTGTAGAATAAGTTTCATTTTCTTCCGTATTGTTATATTGTTCTTAACTATGAAGTTGTTAATGGTCTTAGCTTTATCCTTAGAGAATAGACACATAAAAATATTCTAGGGATGAGCATGCACATCTTCAACATGTACCCATTGTTCCTCTTTAGTGCACTTAAACTATACTGTATACTGTATGTCGCAAGTAAAAGCCCTTGGTGGCGAGTTGATACAAATCCAAGTCTGTAAGGTTAAAATCACCCGCTGACTTGTGAATTTTATTTGCCAATATAAAGTCTGTTATGACCAGTATACTTTTTTATAGAATGTCTTCAGTGGGGTAATTGGTATTACCGAGAATAGATATAAACACTTTGGGAGCCATGCCATTCTGAAGAGGTTTATTCTACCTATAAGATTAATGGGAAGATTGTTCCATTTAATTAGATCTGCTTTCATATTGTTGAGTAATGGGATAAAGTTATCATTATATAGTTGTTTTTTTGCCACTTATTAAGCATCCGTAGTATTTTTTTTTTTTTTGTGGTCCACTTAAAGGATTGCTGTAGATCATGAGTTATTATTTTTATTTTTCCTATTGCCATTATTTCAGTCCCAACCTCCCGTCCTTACCCACCCTTGCCGACCCAAGCCAAGCTTGTCCCAACCTCCCATCCTTGCCCACCCTTGCCCACCCAAGCCAAGCTTGTCCCAACCACCCATCTTTTCCCACCCTCCCTACCTCTCATACACACTTACACCCATCCATCCATTGACTTACTCATCCATTCTTATTAATTCCTGCCCAACATACAGTGCCTTCGGAAAGTATTCAGACCCCTTGACTTTTTCCACATTTTGTTACGTTACAGCCTTATTCTAAAATTGATTAAATTGTTTTCCCCCCCTCATCAATCTACACATAATACCCCATAATGACAAAGCAAAAACAGGTTTACATCTTTTTGCTAATTTATTTAAAAAAACGTTAAAAAAACGGAAATTTCACATTTAAATAAGTATTCAGACCCTTTACTCAGTACTTTGTTGAAGCACCTTTGGCAGCGATTACAGCATTGAATCTTCTTGGGTATGACGGTACAAGCTTGGCACACTTGTATTTGGGGAGTTTCTCCCATTCTTCTCTGCAGATCCTCTCAAGCTCTGTCAGGTTGGATGGGGAGCGTTGCTGCACAGCTATTTTCAGGTCTCTCCAGAGATGTTCGATTGGGTTCAAGCCCGGGCTCTGGCTGGGCCACTCAAGGACATTCAGAGACTTGTCCCGAAGCCACTCCTGTGTTGTTTTGGCTGTGTGCTTAGGGTCATTGTCATGTTGGAAGGTGAACCTTTGCCCCAGTCTGAGGTCCTGAGCACTCTGGAGCAGGTTTTCATCAAGGATCTCTCTGTACATTGTTCCGTTAATCTTTGCCTTGATCCTGACTAGTCTCCCATTTCCTGCCGCTGAAAAACATCCCCACAGCGTGATGCTGCACCACCATGCTTCACCGTAGGGATGGTGCCAGGTTTCCTCCAGACGTGATGCTTGGCATTCATGCCAAAGAGTTCAATCGTGGTTTCATCAGACCAGAGAATCTTGTTTCTTTTGGCAAACTCCAAGCGGGCTGTCATGTGCCTTTTACTGAGAATTGGCTTCCGTCTGGACACTCTACCATAAAGGCCTGATTGGTGGAGTGCTGCAGAGATGGTTGTCCTTCTGGAAGGTTCTCCCATCTCCACAGAGGAACTCTAGAGGTCTGTCAGAGTGATCATCAGGTTCTTGGTCACCTCCTTGACCAAGGCCCTTCTCCCCCGATTGCTCAGTTTGGATGGGTGGCCAGCTCTAGGAAGAGTCTTGGTGGTTCCAAACTTCTTCCATTTAATAATGATGGAGGCCACTGTGTTCTTGGGGACCTTCGATGCTGCACATTTTTTGGTACCCTTCCCCAGATCTGTGCCTCGACACACTCTTGTCTCGGAGCTCTACGGACAATTCCTTCCACCTCATGGCTTGGTTTTTGCTCTGACATGCACTGTCAACAGTGGGTCCTTATATACAGTGCCTTACAAAAATATTAATCCCCCTTGGTGTTTTTCCTATTTTGTTGCATTACCTGTAATTTAAATGGATCTATATTTGGATTTCATGTAATGGACATACACAAAATAGTCCAAATTGGTGAAGTGAAATGAAATAAATAACTTGTTTCAAGAAATTCTACAAAATAAATAACGGAAACGTGGTGCGTGCATATGTATTCACCCCCTTTGCTATGAAGCCCCTAAATAAGATCTGGTGCAACCAATTACCTTCAGAAGTCACATAATTAGTTAAATAAAGTCC
The DNA here is from genome assembly GCF_020615455.1 of Coregonus clupeaformis. NCBI lineage: Eukaryota > Metazoa > Chordata > Actinopteri > Salmoniformes > Salmonidae > Coregonus > Coregonus clupeaformis. The sequence goes on from NC_059205.1 coordinate 12,171,879, forward strand.
ACCTGTGTGCAATCTAAGTGTCACGTGATCTCAGTATACAGTGAGGGAAAAAAGTATTTGATCCCCTGCTGATTTTGTACGTTTGCCCACTGACAAAGACATGATCAGTCTATAATTTTAATGGTAGGTTTATTTGAACAGTGAGAGACAGAATAACAACAGAAAAATCCAGAAAAACGCATGTCAACATTTTTATACATTGATTTGCATTTTAATGAGGGAAAAAAGTATTTGACCCCTCTGCAAAACATGACTTAGTACTTGGTGGCAAAACCCTTGTTGGCAATCACAGAGGTCAGACGTTTCTTGTAGTTGGCCACCAGGTTTGCACACATCTCAGGAGGGATTTTGTCCCACTCCTCTTTGCAGATCTTCTCCAAGTCATTAAGGTTTCGAGGCTGACATTTGGCAACTCAAACCTTCAGCTCCCTCCACAGATTTTCTATGGGATTAAGGTCTGGAGACTGGCTAGGCCACTCCAGGACCTTAATGTGCTTCTTCTTGAGCCACTCCTTTGTTGCCTTGGCCGTGTGTTTTGGGTCATTGTCATGCTGGAATAACCATCCACGACCCATTTTCAATGCCCTGGCTGAGGGAAGGAGGTTCTCACCCTAGATTTGACGGTACATTGCCCCGTCCATCGTCCCTTTGATGTGGTGAAGTTGTCCTGTCCCCTTAGCAGAAAAACACCCCCAAAGCATAATGTTTCCACCTCCATGTTTGACAGTGGGGATGGTGTTCTTGGGGTCATAGGCAGCATTCCTCCTCCTCCAAACACGGCGAGTTGAGTTGATGCCAAAGAGCTCCATTTTGGTCTCATCTGACCACACCACTTTCACCCAGTTCTCCTCTTAATCATTCAGATGTTCATTGGCAAACTTCAGACGGGCATGTACAGTATATGTGCTTTCTTTAGCAGGGGGACCTTGCGGGTGCTGCAGGATTTCAGTCCTTCACGGCGTAGTGTGTTACCAATTGTTTTCTTGGTGACTATGGTCCCAGCTGCCTTGAGATCATTGACAAGATCCTCCCGTGTAGTTCTGGGCTGATTCCTCACCGTTCTCATGATCATTGCAACTCCACGAGGTGAGATCTTGCATGGAGCCCCAGGCCGAGGGAGATTGACAGTTCTTTTGTGTTTCTTCCATTTGCGAATAATCGCACCAACTGTTGTCACCTTCTCACCAAGCTGCTTGGCGATGGTCTTGTAGCCCATTTCAGCCTTGTGTAGGTCTACAATCTTGTCCCTGACATCCTTGGAGAGCTCTTTGGTCTTGGCCATGGTGGAGAGTTTGGAATCTGATTGATTGATTGCTTCTGTGGACAGGTGTCTTTTATACAGGTAACAAACTGAGATTAGGAGCACTCCCTTTAAGAGTGTGCTCCTAATCTCAGCTCGTTACCTGTATAAAAGACACATGGGAGCCAGAAATCTTTCTGATTGAGAGGGGGTCAAATACTTTTTTCCCTCACTGTATATACACCTGTTCTGAAAGGCCCCTGAGTCTGCAACACCACTAAACAAGGGGCACCACCAAGCAAGCAGCACCATGAAGACCAAGGAGCTCTCCAAACAGGTCAGGGACAAAGTTGTGGAGAAGTACAGATCAGGGTTGGGTTATAAAAAAATATCAGAAACTTTGAACATCCCACGGAGCACCATTAAATCCATTATTTAAAAAATGGACAGAATATGGCACCACAACAAACCTGCCAAGAGAGGGCCACCCACCAAAACTCACGGACCAGGCAAGGAGGGCACTCATCAGAGGCAACAAAGAGACCAAAGGTAACCCTGAAGGAGCTGCAAAGCTCCACTGTGGAGATTGAAGTATCTGTCCATAGGACCACTTTAAGCCGTACACTCCACAGAGCTGGGCTTTACGGAAGAGTGGCCAGAAAAATGCCATTGCTTAAAGAAAAAAATAAGCAAACACGTTTGGTGTTCGCCAAAAGGCATGTGGGAGACTCCCCAAACATATGGAAGAAGGTACTCTGGTCAGATGAGACAAAAAATGAGCTTTTTGGCTATCAAGGAAAACGCAATGTCTGGCGCAAACCCAACACCTCTCATCACCCCGAGAACACCATCCCCACAGTGAAGCATGGTGGTGGCAGCATCATGCTGTGTGGATGTTTTTCATCGGCAGGGACTGGGAAACTGGTCAGAATTGAAGGAATGATGGATGGCGCTAAATACAAGGAAATTCTTGAGGGAAACCTGTTTCAGTCTTCCATAGATTTGATACTGGGACGGAGGTTCACCTTCCAGCAGGACAATGACCCTAAGCATACTGCTAAAGCAACACTCGCGTGGTTTAAGGGGAAACACTTAAATGTCTTGGACTGGCCTAGTCAAAGCCCAGACCTCAATCCAATTGAGAATCTGTGGTATGACTTAAAGATTGCTGTACACCAGCGGAACCCATCCAACTTGAAGGAGCTGGAGCAGTTTTGCCCTGAAGAATGGGCAAAAATCCCAGTGGCTAGATGTGCCAAGATTATAGAGACATACCCCAAGAGACTTGCAGCTGTAATTTATGCAAATGATGGCTCTACAAAGTATTGACTTTGGGGGGATGAATAGTTATGCACGCTCAAGTTTTCTGTTTTTTTGTCTTATTTCTTGTTTGTTTCACAATTGAAAATATTTTGCATCTTCAAAGTGGTAGGCATGTTGTGTAAATCCAATGATACAAACCCCCCAAAAATCAATTTTAATTCCAGGTTGTAAGGCAACAAAATAGGAAAAATGCCAAGGGGGGTGAATACTTTCGCAAGCCACTGTAGACAGGTGTGTGCCTTTCCAAATAATGTCTAATCAATTGAATTTAACACAGGTGGACTCCAATGAAGTTGTAGAAACATCTCAAGGATGATGATCAACGGAAACAGGATGCACCTGAGCTCAATTTCGAGTCTCATAGCAAAGGGTCTGAATACTTATGTAAATAAGGTATATATTTTTTAATATATATATATATTTGCTAAAATTTCCAAAAACCTGTTTTCGCTTTGTCATTATGGGGTATTGTGTGTACAGTAGATTGATGAGGATTCTTTTTTATTTAATCAATTTTAGAATAAGGTTGTAACATAACAAAATGTGGAGAAATCCAGGGGTCTGAATACACTCCGAAGGCACTGTATACCCCATGCATCCACACACCCATTCTCTCTCACCCTCCTACACATATTCCAATTTTTTTATTTATGTTGTGGCACTGGAAAATGGAAAACAATTTTATTTAGAGGTTCCATTGTAATTTCTGAGACGGTCATATTTGACATTGAGGCAATGTCTTTTACATTTTGGCATTGTGATGTAGGAATATTTCTCTTGACTGATGGACAAACACCAAACAACCAAACTTTAATACACAATCAGATTGAAGTTTTGTCCACAAAGTCACAACCGAAGAATTGTCTATTTGATGGGTCCTCTCCCCTGTAACTATTCTCCAGGTCATTGTGTTCTCAGTCAACGTTCCTGGTAAAATAAGGGTAAAAGAAAAACTCAAAAGAAAAAAGAAAACCTCTCAGGTTTTAGGTGGGCTCTGCTAGTATTCTAACGTGTTTTTCACTCCCCTCCAGGGACAGTGGGAAAATGTTTTACCTGCATGAAGAAAATGAATATTCAGAGGAGGCCTCCATGGAGTCCATCGTAAAGCCTGACCTCATCTGTGCGGTCAAAAGGCTCTTCTCTGGGAGGCTGCAACTCCCCCTTCAGTCCCGCCATCTCCAAGTCCTCCTCACTCAGCCTCCAGGCCACTAGGAGTCTGGAAACCATCACTAGCTGCTTCTCCAGGGCTCTCCAGTTAGTGACATGCTCTTGGGCCCAATTCCAAACCAATGTGTCTTTTTACCCCTAGGTCCTTGTTAGTCTTGTGGTTTGTTTGGACCCCTTCCATGCCTCTTCTCCCTGTGGTGTGGTGTAGGGAGAGTGGGAAAGTTAGCTGATGAAGGGGGGCTGGATTTAGAGCCTCACAGTTGGGGTAGTGCTATCTATCTCTTTCCTGTTATGCTTGCTTCAACCTTAAAAACATCTAAAATACTTTGATACTTTGAAATAGTATAAGGGTCGCAATACAAGTCCTGCACATTCCCACTAGCATATCTGATTGGATGCAATATTAACATATACAGTAGGTGCCCTATTGAATAATTAAAGGCATTGTATGGCTCTGTTGAAGGTCTGGTAAGCTTGACTGTCAACTTCATGCTTGTCATGTCTTCCTCCCTAAATGGAAACTCATTTCCCATGATAATGACCTATAACAGCTCAACTAAAACTTCAGACATGTAAATTGTATCACAATAATACAACAGCAGACAAAACCCATATGATTGTCTTCACTGATTCATTATAGATCACAAGACTCACTAATGACAACTTGGGCATCTATCTCCATTGGGAACATGTGAAATACTGTGTGTGCTTGTCTGTGTGTGTGGGGGTTTTCTTCCTGGTTCGGGGGCCTTGCAGCATGACATCACCTTCTGATTGGACCAGCAGTAAAATTGTGCCACCATCTTCCCCCTCTGTGCTCTGTGGTTGTTGTTGTTTTTTTTGGAAGAGAAGAGGAATGAAGACAGTCCTGTTTCATTGGTCAGTTTATCTTCTTGTTATCAGCCCAGCATGTGAGAAGGGGAGGAAGAGCTATCTTTGTTTTTCCACAAACATTAATTTCACTTTTTTGTTTTGCCGGAGACATGAATTGTCTATTCCTGTCTGCTGTGGTTCGAATCGATTCTAGTTGGACTATTTTGGAACACAATGTAAAATTCGTAGTATGAAAGTGCTGGGTAATGGAAGATGATGTAACAGGCCAATAGGGGGAGCCAGGTCATATTGCAATATGAGGTAGCATTGGCAACAGTGGCTCACAGTCTTTAAATGCTTCTCATTGTGACCATATCGTCTGGGGAGAAGGCCATTTGCTTGCATGTTAAGTTTTGATGCAGTGCCAGGGGAATTGTTTTAAGATAACACGTGACTGGGTTGGTAGCCAATACACTCTCAAACTATTACAGTATACACTTCCATACAGTTACTCCAAACATAATGTTATCAATCCTGTGAATGTCAAACCTTTTTAGAATTGTGTTTAAAGAGTGTTGGACTCTTGAATAGAAACAGTTGGCACAATACAGTTCTTCTGAACTGTATGTGTTGTGGCTATTTTATAGCCTTTATGTTGACCTAACTGCTGAGATCTCCAGTCATCGCCCTCACGCTTGTTCTCATGGGGAGGCATTTACGAGACACTGCTTTCTTTCGAAAGCAAAAAGATGTAAAATCATACATGTCATGCTAATATCCCTGTGTTTTGTCAGGCCATTTTGGTCTGGGCAGCACTGAAAAACAGCTTAGATTAAAAGGATAGTTTGCCCAAATAGCATCATTTCATAATATTTTATTGGAAGTGGTCTATGGGCCAGGGGTGACTGCAACCCACAATTATGCTTTCACAGGTTAATATTAGCACTGATTATCCCCCCAAAACATTGGGTTCAATTGCGCCCACTTTAGCATTGTCTGAATTGCATGCTAAAATCAACAGCTAAAAAACAAGGCCTTTTTATGTAACAAAATCATTTAAATTGAGCTGTATTTAATATTTTATTAAAACAAACCTTAGTGATCTGTTGAAGGATGCTTTGAAATGTTACTCTTACGTAAGAAATTACTTTGGAACAAGAGGTTTGTTCAGACATTTACCCTGAGGTGGTTGTTTGAAAGTTGTGAGAGTGTCAGTCCCAAAGGGGTCGAGTAGCTCTTCTCACCACCGTCCCATTGTTAATGATTGGTGTTCTTTAATAAGGACACTATTTGACAGTTGGAAGAGAACCAAAATAAGCTGTTTTAAAAAGGCAACACTGTCTTAGCCTCTACCAGGCTGGCTGTCATAGGTTCCTCCTGCGTCAAATGTTCCGACTCCTAGGTTATTCTGGGGAGCGCGGTGCTCAGCTGCAAGTCGTAAGATCGCAGGAAAACCTTTTTTTCTTCTCCTGATAAACAAAGCCGCCCAGGGGAGTGAGCCCCCCAGCCACAGATAGAGAACCATCGTGACAGGGTCCATGCTCTTTATAACTTTATCTACCCTGGCCTTTTATAGTCGGGGGCCCTTCATGTGACTTTTCCTGGTAGACTTGTGAGCATGTGAAAGGCAAACAGACTTCTTGAAGCAAATTGTATGGTCACAAACAATAAGACTGGGACTTAGACCAGAGTAATGTTAAGTTGAGCAGCGTTAATGTTTATACTCAGAGGAATTGAGAGAGGAAGTTATTATAGAGCATAGTTTGAAGTTGACCAGCACTAGGCTCTGGCGAGAGGAGGGGGAGGGGGCAGATCTGTCATGTCCTCTCACTCACTTTAAATCAGACGTCCATATTTAGAAGGAAGGGAGGGAAGAGTAGCAGTTATGTAAACAAACGCCTGGGCAGGCAAGGGAAGGGATTGCACTGCAATAATATTTGAGTCCATTAACCACGAATATGACCTTTGGAGAGAGACAGGGCTGTTTTCAAATAAAGTACATGGTCACAAAGAGAGCTGTCTAGCTTTTTAACATTCTCTCAGAGCACCTTCGAGAGCACCTACTAGAGTCAGTATTAGTTGTATCCCTGACTAATGGAGTGATAAGTCCAGTTTTACTGGCCTCTGTGCTGACCTGACCAGTCCGTTTTGTGAGAGGAGGATAGGACCGGTCAAGCTTCAAGGTTGATCAGAGTCACCAGGAGAGCGTAGCCAGGACACAGGGACAGAGGGAACCAGGATCAAGCGACTGACGACATGAGCGAAGCGTGCTCTGAGGAGGAGTGGTCCGAAGAGCAATCTAAGGAGCAGCTGGTCAACAGGCTTCCGGTCATCCAAATCAAGCCCAGGTCGCCAGGCATATCCCCCAATATGTCCCCCCGCGACTCCCCCCGTGGGTCACCCCGAAACTCCCCAATGCTCTTCAGGAAGCTGCTGATGAACCGGAGCATCAGTCTACAGAGGCGCTTCACTCTGGCCTACACTCCCAGGTAGAGACCTTACTGTGTTCTATGCCTGTCTTATCCAGTCTTGGGGTCCCTCAGGGTTGCATGACTACCCCATTGTGTTTAGAGGGCAAACTTTCAAAGCTGGTAGAAAAAAATGTTTTCGGGCCCCTTTTTAAAGGTGATTTGAAGTTAAGTCAGCAGTGAGGGTTTTATATAAGGTGGCTAACAATAACTTTTGAAAGTACTGGCTTGTGCTGTGCTTGAATAGATGCCTTTGTTGTAGAGGAGCAGAATCTCTTCTATAGGCTGGCCTCAGGTGGTCTAACTCATATGAAGCCTTCTTTCTCTGTTGTGTTGTTTTCCACGTAGCAACGGTTAATTTGAAGAAAAACTAATGGAATCTTAAAGGAGCTCTTAAGAAATGGTTTTACAAGGTCCTTCTCTCCATACACTAGAGTTGTTGCAATAACAGTGGTAGCTGTGCCACTAGAGATCCTGGTTCGAGTCCAGGTTCTATCGCAGCCGGCCGCGACCGGGAGACCCATGGGCGGCGCACAATTGGCCCAGCGTCGTCCAGGTTAGGGGAGGGTTTGGCCGGCAGGGATGTTCCCATCGCACACTAGTGACTCCTGTGGCGGGCCGGGCGCAGTGCACGCGACACTGTTGCCAGGTGTACGGTGTTTCCTCCAACACATTGGTGCGGCTGGCTTCCGGGTTAAGCGGGCATTGTGTCAAGAAGCAGTGCGGCTCGGTTGGGTTGTGTTTCGGAGGACGCACGGCATTCGACCTTTGCCTCTCCCGAGTCCGTACAGGAGTTGCAGCGATGGAACAAGACTGTAACTACCAATTGGATACCATAAAAATGGGGTAAAAAAATAAAAAACCAATAATAATTCAATATCATAGAGGGGGTGTATAAAACCTTTGTTCCCTTTAAAAAGTAAATACATCTCATCAATGTTCCCGCTAAGCTGTGTGTGCAGTTTCCTGGGACTGCCACGCAGAAGAAATATCAGCCTGCACAGAGAAGCACAAGATTGAACTTCTAGAGTTTTCCCCGTTAGTTAACACTATCAACGTTTCCCTTTACTGTGGGAATTGTGATCGAATCAACGCACTATTAGCCACTTTCAATGCAATATACCAAAACAAAATGAGCTATGCAAGACTTAGTATGCAAAACTAACCTGCCAAGAGATTTTGGTGTAGGCAGAACACATCGGAGTAGGATTCTACTGCATTGCCAGGCACGACTCAGGCCCGTACTCTACACAGACCGGTGCGCCATAACCAATCAGAGCTGCAGTAGGCCTATATGCAAAAAGACCATTGCCATATATGGATCAAGCCATTAACTTTGAACTGGACTGTTTTTACAGCATGAGCGGTCGTGAGTAGATGCGCTTGTTTTGAGATCAAAGCGAGAGCTACATGTAGCGACGTGTGCACATTTGTTCATATCGTTTGCTAGTTAGTGAGTTATTATCCCAGTTATAGATCATTTGTAGTCAGCAATGGGGGAATATTTGCACAAAAGCAACAAAACATGTGCATTTCTAGACATCTTTGAAAAGCGAGTCAGTTAAAGAGCTTTTTTTTGTCTTAAAGGGGCAGTGTTGTATTTTGAGACAGGCTTGAATAAGCTAAGTAGCCAATAGGCAGAGAGTAGGATAATTTGCCTGATTCTCTTTAATAATGGTATGGGTATAATGATGCATTTTATTTTGTAAAGTGGTTTCTTGCATCAAACAACACAACAATATTTTCAGTCACCTCCTTGTCTGAAGCACAAGTGGATAAACAGGTTAATGTCAAGCCCTGCATGTAGGCCTACATTGATAACCACACATCGGCTGCTACTGTAGGCTGAACGATAGAACAGCTATTTCCATGTTAAAATATTATGGGATGCATTTTCTCCATTGTTTTTGATGGTAGGCCACTCTGGTAGGCCTACGTTATGATCAAATAGCCACAGTAGCCTACTTGACCACTGATAAAACTAACTTAAAGCGGGTACAGCCTCAGTGTTCACAGTAAACGCTCACCGGAAGTTGCACATAATTATCACAACGTTCAACTTTTGCTCAGTGCCCAAAAATATTTGAGGAAACATTACATCCCCTTTTTATTCTGCATACGTCTTTGTTTTTCTTGTGAACAATTATATGAGGTGTTCATGATATTCTTAGAGCATTAAGTCCCACTCCCAAGTTTGGGAATTTGGTCGGTATTTGGTTGGTCTGTCAAATGCTTACTCAGTAGGTGCTCTGCTGAGGAGAAAAATATAATTATGTAAATGTACATTAAGTCTACAACATACAATACACATTTACTGAAGATTTGTTACAATTGTCAGACTGCAGAGTTTTATTTGAAGTTACAGTATACAGTCCTTGTCTGAACATGGGCTCCCTGATGACAAACTTGTAATACCTGGTTAGGCCTAAGTTTCCGACTCTATTTGATGTTAAGTCTAGTATCCGCATGTTCCTATGCATTGTCAGGGAAAGAGGTGTTTCTTGGCTAGATGGCTTTTTGGCGTGTGTTCACCTTTTCTGCTCTGGTAGTTTAATGGTAGTATTAGTTTAATGCTAGTATTAGTTTACGTTTAAGTCATTTAGCAGACGCTCTTATCCAGAGCGACTTAGAGCGCATTCATGTTTAATAAAAAAAAGTAATTGTACTGGCCCCCGTGAAAATTGAATCCACAACCCTGGCGTTGCAAGCGCCTTGCTCAACCAACTGAGCCACACAGGTAGTATTAGTTTAATGACCCACTAGTCAGTACAACTAGTCATAACCCATGATATTGATTCTGGAGACATGTTTTGCTTGTGCAAAGTGCACTTTTGGAGAATGACCATTTGTGGAAAATTGTCTGGAAAAGCAGATGCGCTCATCAACATCACACACACAAACTGACTTAAACGAAGAGACAAGAAGTGAAAACACAGGAATGTTAAGAGGTGCCTCTGAATCATCGTAGGCAAGTTAAAGTTTCAGCAACCTTGAAACACAAGCCATTGGTGCAAAGCATTCGCAAAGACGTTACCAATAAACTCAAAAAGTGTTTACAGGTTCATACATCTCCATAAACATTTATTGGTGGGATCATTTTGCTCAGGCATTTAAACGTTACTCCTAATGGTCCTGTATGTGAGTCTGTGTGATATACACCAAATAAAAGTTTCATGGAAATTAGTCTGTTTAAAACTACGGCCTCCCGAGTGGGACAGCGTCTAATGCACTGCATCGCAGTGCTAAAGGCATCACTACAGACCTGGGTTTGATTCCAGGCTGAGAGAATGCCAAGTGTGCAAAGCTGTAATCAAGGCAAAGGGTGGCTACTTTGAAGAATCTAAAATATATTTTGATTTGTTTAACACTTTTTTGGTTACTACATGATTCCATATGTGTTATTTCATAGTTTTGATGTCTTCACTATTATTCTACAATGTAGAAAATTGTAAAAATAAAGAAAAACCCTTGAATGAGTAGGTGTGTCCAAACCTTTGACTGGTACTGTATATATATTAGAAAGAGGGGCCACCTTGAAAGTGACTGAGTCTTGGAAAGGGCCTGAGTCCCTCAAAAATGTACAGTGCCCCTAACAGCGACAATGAAACAAACTGTTGGAGATGAGTTATAGCAGGATGGCTGGGAAAGGGGAGGAATTAAACAAACTGGGAGTCTGTTGGGAAAAAATGTACAGACAGGAAGTTTAAGTTTATCAGGCAAGGCAATGTTATTTTCCCATTAGCGTCAAAGACGATAAATGTTTCACTTTAAGGGAAATGTTAGAAACCATGTTTGAGGAAACCACAGTAGTTCCTTTCGGTGTAATATAATGTTTTGTTGTCATTGTGCGTTATGTTGATTGGCTTAGAAAAGCGGCTGAACTGACAAGCACTTCCCTTCATAAAAGTCCTGTGTGAGCGGAGACAGAAGAAGAAGCGAGACATCCCACTCCCTCATTTTTTCTGATTCATATACAGTCAATTAACTAAGCAGACCAGACCCAGCTGCTATCACAGTGGTACATATGAGAGAGCCAATCTTTTAAGCAGACCGGAAGTCACTTTTTAAATGAAACAATTATGGTAAACGGCCTGAGAAAGACATCTTCATTTATCCACCATCTTTGGTATGAGTCCGTAAGAAAAATAAAAATTTCTGAACAATTAATGAAAATACTGCACCTAAAACTGGTTCCTAGTTGATTGATTCACTAAGCTAAGGACCCTGGGACTAAACACCTCCCTCTGCAACTGGATCCTGGACTTCCTGACGGGCCGCCCCCAGGTGGTAAGGGTAGGTAACAACACATCTGCCATGCTGATCCTCAACACGGGGGCCCCTCAGGGGTGCGTGCTCAGTCCCCTCCTGTACTCCCTGTTCACCCATGACTTCATGGCCAAGCACGACTCCAACACCATCGTTAAGTTTTTTTTTTTTTTACACCATCGTTAAGTTTGCTGATGACACAACAGTGGTAGGCCTGATCACCGATGAGACAGCCTATAGGGAGGAGGTCAGAGACCTGGCCGTGTGGTGCCAGGATAACAACCTCTCCCTCAACGTGATCAAGACAAAGGAGATGATTGTGGACTACAGGAAAAGGAGGACCGAGCACGCCCCCATTCTCATCGACGGAGCTGTAGTGGAGCAGGTTGAGAGCTTCAAGTTCCTTGGTGTCCACATCACCAACAAACTATCATGGTCCAAACACACCAAGACAGTCGTGAAGAGGGCATGATAAAGCCTATTCCCCCTCACGAGACTGAAAAGATTTGGCATGGGTCCTCAGATCCTCAAAAAGTTATACAGCTGCACCATCGAGAGCATCCTGACTGGTTGCATCACTGCCTGGTATGGCAACTGCTCGGGCTCCGACTGCAAGGCACTACAGAGGGTAGTGAGTAAGGCCCAGTACATCACTGGGGCCAAGCGTCCTGCCATCCAGGACCTCTATACCAGGCAGTGTCAGAGGAAGGCCCTAAGAATGGTCAAAGACTCCAGCCACCCTAGTCATAGACTGTTCTCTCTGCTACTGCACGGCAAGCGGTACCGGAGCGCCAAGTCTAGGTCCAAAAGGCTTCTTAACAGCTTCTGCCCCCAAGCCATAAGACTCCTGAACAGCTAATCAAATGGCTACCCGGACTATTTGCATTGTTGTATTCGGCGCACGTGACAAATAAGATTTGATTTGATAGAACAATTTATTTGACAGGGTCAAAGTCAGGTGATGCCTCCTTTTTTCATAGTATTGGTGCTTGTTTCATTAGCAACACAATTCAAGCATATGCTACTGTCTGTTTAGTGCTGTTGTTTGTCTAGTCTTGAGTTTTGTTAAGTGCCATCCGGCGTTATCAGACGTAAAGTGTTTATATCAAGGCCTGACCCCAATGGCGTTCACTCTCAAGTGCCTCCAGATGATTGTACTCTCCTGCAGTTGATTTACCCTCAATATGACCCTCAACAGACATGATACACACCTTCTCCTTTTCACACTGATTGTGCTCAGGTTAACCCTTTGTTTTTGGGTATAGTTTTCATTCTGTGTTCAGGTCACCAGACATTTGTCTTGAACACAACATTAGCCCACTAGCCTGTTTATAATAAAGCAAGTCTCTGGGTCTGGTGTGCAAGGCTTTGTAGCACTTTTCTTTGCATTGTGTTGGAACAATATTTGAATCATGTTATGGATCAAAAGCGTCACTTGTTTTAGAAATTGGACATAAAATGAAACAATGTAATGCCCCTAATTTCCACCAGAGGCTGCTATGTTACATATTGTAGATGCATATTTTTGCCTCGTCTTGCGCTTGGACTGTTAGATTGATGTATTTCCATGACTGTAGTTCTTAGTGATTCTGGGCCTCATGCAACATCCCATACTATTTGTATATAACCTCTTTACTATATCGAGAGCTTGGGACTGTAAGGTTCTATCTGCATTTTTGTAAAAATGTAGTAATTGACATATCCTTGTTTCTATTCAATGTTCTCTACCTAAATTATATAGTACTCTAAATACCCCAATTCATAAGTTCAAAAGAATACATGATAAACATTTCTGACACCATTCAAACCCCAATTTATTTTTATTTTTATCTCAGAATCCTCTTTTTGCAGATAGAACCATAACGTCCCAAGCTCTCGATACGGTATGTATATAGCCTCCATACTATTTGTGTATAGCGTCCTTGGCTGCAAACCAACTGCAGGAGATATTTGTTTCATGTGAAAATGATTTTACTTCCGTAGAGTATACATGAGCATAAACAACATGAGTCTGTTTCAGTATGAATAACTTGAGGACTCACAAACAAGGGCATATTGAAGGGCATCTGAAGAGGGAAGAGATGAACACTTATCAACATATGGTCACATCTAACACCGTTCATACTGTCCAAGCCAAGGACGCTAGAAGCTAACAACCCCATTTTAGAGAAGGTGTTAATTTAAACGCTCAGACAGTACTCCATGTCCATGACACCTCCCCCTCCCGTTATCTATTGGATTTTTAACAACACACAGTTTTATTGAGCTACAGACCGAGTTGAGTTGCTGCTGCCTGGTTTGGGAGCCGGTCAGTCCTATGAGTGAAGCTTGTAGCAGAGCTATAGGGTATCAGATGAGGCATCATTCGTAGGGCAACCATCTGGGGACTGCACTGGAACCCTGCATCTGGAAAAGACCCCACTCCTCCTGCCATCCCCCCTTCGCTGGCTGAGTCCCCGCAGGCTTCAGCAGTACCACCCAGCCCCCAGTACCATTCAGACTGCTTCAAATTCTCATCTTATGACCCTCTCTCTCTTTCCCTCTCTCGCTCTCTCTTTCTATTCTCTCCCTCTGGGGAGTTAGTGTTGTTGTTTGTTTCTCTATGCCAGAGTTAAGTCCCAGCAGTCTCAGGAGAGAAGAGAGGAGAGTCCGATATGGACGGTTGAGGGGACCGCACACTCCAGGAAGCATCTAATGGGATTATAAAACTGGATTTTTCCCCTTCTCTCTCTCTCTCTCTTTTTTCCCCACTGGGGATAAAGTTGTTCGAGCCTTCATTTGAACAAAGAAAGAAGCAACACCTGGGCTCTAGAACTGCCGTGTACCACGTTTTAAGCCGGGTTTTGGATTAAGAGAAAAGTTTGGACCCTATTTGGAGTATTCTTTCACCCCCGTCAGTCCTCCGGCCATTGGGAAGATTAAGTCTGCTGTTTCCTATTTAGGAATTTGAGGAAGGCTCCAGCAAGGTGAGGAGGAAAGAAAACAAGCAAGGAATTAGCTCCAGATCTCCGCTGACAGCTGATATGAGCCGCAATTTAATTTGATATGATTTGGCCCCCGTCTCCTAGTTGGTAAACTGATATGCTTTCTGAGATGGGCTCCTAACAGGCATCACTCTTTGCCTTTTTAGGTGGGTTTACACAGAGTTGGGTGAACCTGCTTTTTCAAACACATGGACATATCCCCACTGCAGGGACCAGATGCTGTAGAACTTCAGCGGCTCAGTTGGGCATATATTCTGATCTCTGGATTTTGCACTGCTTTTCAATGAAGGCCACTACTTTATCATAAAACATTTTTTATTCTTTGGAATTGCATGGACACACTCCAGCCCTAAAGTTTGCATGAAGACCTGTTATTGACAGAGCTGAACTTGAATTCATCCCACTTGTGTCTCTACTTGATCCAGTAGATGTAACTTTGTTCTGCTTTTGTGGACCGATTGTTCTCACAAGGTGTACCATGTTTAGTTTGTGACCGAACAGTACCAAGAAACATTGGACATTCACCCCAGACAGAATGGTAATTTCAGACAAGCTGGAGAAGTCTTAGTCCACAGAGATGTTGCATTCCATTCTCTTCATCCCCTGTCATCTGAAGGCCGTCACGTCTCTCTGAATTCCACCGGTACCTTTGGCTCTTTGAAATAGCCACCACAATGATGAACAAAGACTCTCGCTTCCCCAGGAAGGCTGTCCACAGCAACCCCTCCTCTCGAAGGCACTCGTGCATTGGGTATGTACAGTCCTGTACTGTAAGCTGTTTGTTGTGATGAGCTACATGCTGACACAACTATACTGTCTGTGTGTATACTGTACGCATACTATACTTTGTATGCTCTGTGTTAGTGTTTCCCAAACTCGGTCCTTGGGACCCCAAGGGGTGCATGTTTTGGTTTTTGCCCTAGCACTACACAGCTGATTCAAATAACCAACTAATCATTAAGAGTCAGCACAGGTTTGAATCCGGCCCATTGCCCTTTGACACCCCCTTCCCCATCTTTCCTACACTGTTCTACATTATACAGTGCCTTCGGAAAGTATTCAGACCCCTCAACGTTTTGCATATTTTGTTACGTTACAGCCTTATTCTAAAATGGATTTAAAACAAATAATCCTCAGCAATCTACACACAATATCCCATAATGACAAAGCGAAAACAGGTTTTTAGACATTTATTTATTTTATTTATTTTTTAAACAGAAATACCTTATTTACACAAGGTACCAAATAATTTCTGCAGCATTGAAGGTCCCCAAGAAAACAGTGGCTTCCATCATTCTTAAATGGAAGAAGTTTAATCAAGAACCTGATGGTCACTCTGACAGATGGGAGAACCTTCCAGAAGGACAACCATCTCTGCAGCACTCCACCAATCAGGACTTTATGTTAGAGTGGCCAGACGGAAGCCACTCCTCAGTAAAAGGAACATGACAGCCCACTTGGAGTTTTCCAAAAGGCACCTAAAGACTCTCAGACCATGAGAAACAAGATTATCTGGTCTGATGAAACCAAGATTGAACTCTTTGGCCTGAATGCCAAGCGTCATGTCTGGAGGAAACCTGACACCATCCCTACGGTGAAGCATGGTGGTGGCAGCATCATGCTGTGGGGATGTTTTTCAGCGGCAGGGACTGGGAGACTAGTCAGGATCGAGGCAAAGATGAACGGAGCAAAGTACAGAAAGATCCTTGATGAAAACCTGATCCAGAGTGCTCAGGACTTCAGACTGGGGTGAAGGTTCACCTTCCAACAGGACAACGACCCTAAGCACACAGCCAAGACAACGTCACAAGTCTTTGAATGTCCTTGAGTGGCCCAGTCAGAGCCCGGACTTGAACCCGATTGAACATCTCTGGAGGGACCTGAAAATAGCTGTGCAGCAACGCTCTCCATCCAACCTGACAGAGCTTGAGAGGATCTGCAGAGAAGAATGGGAGAAACTCCCCAAATACAGGTGTGCCAAGCTTGTAGCGTCATACCCAAGAAGACTCGAGGCAGTAATTGCTGCAAAAGGTGCTTCAGTAAAGGGTCTGAATACTTATGTAAATGTGATTTCAGTTCTTTCATTTATAAATTAGCAAAAAATTCTAAAAACCTGTTTTTACTTTGTCATTATGAGGTAATGTGTGTAAATTGATGAGGGAAAAAACTAACAATAATCAATTTTAGAATAAGGCTGTAACGTAACAAAATGTGGAAAAAGTAAAGGGGTCTGAATACTTTCGGGCTAGGCCCCTTAGTTCCAGTGAAGGGAAATCTTAACGTTACAGCATACAATGACATTCTAGAAGTTTCTGTGCTTCCAACTTTGTGGCAACAGTTTGGGGAAGGCCCTTTCCTGTTTCAGCATGACAATGCCCCTGTGCACAAAGCGAGGTCCATAGAGAAATGGTTTGTTGAGATCGGTGTGGAAGAACTTGACTGGCCTGCACAGAGCCTTGACCTCAATCCCATCGAACACCTTTTGGATGAATTGGAACGCTGACTGTGACCCAGGCCTAATCGCCCAACATCAGCGTCTTAGCTCAACGAAATTGTTACACATGTGCAACTTGTGCTGGGGACAATAAAAGGGCACTTTAAAATGTGCAGTTTTGTCACACAACACAATGCCACAGTTGTTTCAAGTTTTGAGGGAGCGTGCAATTGGCATGCTGACTGCAGGAATGTCCACCAGAGCTGTTGCCAGAGTATTTAATGTTCATTTCTCTACCATAAGCTGCCTCCCAACGTCGTTTTAGAGAATTTTGCAGTACGTCCAGCCAGCCCAGGACCTCTACATCCGGCTTCTTCACCTGTCTGAGGGGGGGGTATTTTTGTCTGTAATAAAGCCATTTTGTGCGGAAAAGCTCATTCTGAGTGGGTGGACCTGGCAGCCAAGTGGGTGGGCCTATTCCCTCCAAGGTCCACCTATGGCCTCACCCCTGCCCAGTCATGTAAAATCCATAAATTAGGGCCTCATGATTTTATTTAAATTGACTGAATTTCCTGATGCGCAGGAAAAAAATGTATGCAACAAAATAATGATCAAATTAAAGATCTGACACATGTAGCAGTGGTGCGTTTTGTAGTTTCACTTTGGTGCGTTTTGTAGTTTGGCTGTGGTGCATTTTGTAGTTAAGCTGTGGTGGGTTTTGTAGTTAAGCTGTGGTGGGTTTTGTAGGTTGGCTGTGGTGGGTTTTGGTGTTCTGGGTGTCCCAGCCTGAGGGCGCCGGGGCCGGGAGTTCGATGTGTGTCCATTAATGTCTTTCCTTGGGGTTGATGTGTCGCATTGAAGCAGAGTCACAGTGATCAGTCACGCCATGATTCCATTTGAGTATGGACCTCTTCACCACACAAACACAGCAATAGTGGGTGATCACTGAGGAAGCCAAGCCAGTAAAAAAAATCCATATTAAAACCTATGTTGTGATAATTGCATTGTTTGCTCTATAACCCATTCGTTCATACGCCACTGTGATATACAAAAAAGGCTGTGACAACAAAAAGACAACAGTCACATAGTGGCGGAATAAATTCAACTACAGTCGTGGTCAAAAGTTTTGAGAATGACACAAATACTAATTTTCACAAAGTCTGCTGCCTCTGTTTTGATGATGGCAATTTGCATATACTCCAGAATGTCATGAAGAGTGATCAGATTAATTGCAATTAATTGCAAAGTCCCTCTTTGCCATGAAAATGAATTTAATCCCCAAAAAACATTTCCACTGCATTTCAGCCCTGCCACAAAAGGACCAGCTGCCATCATGTCAGTGATTCTCTCGTTAACACAGGTGTAACACATTGTTCTTCCTCTGTTAACCATGGTTACCTGCAAGGAAACACGTGCCGTCATCATTGCTTTGCACAAAAAAGGCTTCACAGGCAAGGATATTGCTGCTAGTAAGATTGCACCTAAATCAACCATTTATCGGATCATCAAGAACTTCAAGGAGAAAGGTTCAATTGTTGTGAAGAAGGAGTCAGGGCGCCCAAGAAAGTCAGGCATGCGCCAGGACCGTCTCCTAAAGTTGATTCAGCTGCGGGATCGGGGCACCACCAGTGCAGAGCTTGCTCAGGAATGGCAGCAGGCAGGTGTGAGTGCATCTGCACGCACAGTGAGGCGAATACTTTTGGAGGATGGCCTGGTGTCAAGAAGGGCAGCAAAGAAGCCACTTCTCTCCAGGAAAAAAAAGTCATTTTCTCTGATGAATCCCCTTTCCGATTGTTTGGGGCATCCGGAAAACACCTTGTCCGGAGAAGACAAGGTGAGCGCTACCATTAGTCCTGTGTCATGCCAACAGTAAAGCATCCTGAGACCATTCATGTGTGGGTTTGCTTCTCAGCCAAGGGAGTGGGCTCACTCACAATTTTGCCTAAGAACACAGCCATGAATAAAGAATGGTACCAACACATCCTCAGAGAGCAACTTCTCCCAACCATCCAAGAAAAGTTTGGTGACGACCAATGCCTTTTCCAGCATGATGGAGCACCTTGCCATAAGGCAAAAGTGATAACTAAGTGGCTCAGGGAACAAAACATCAAAAATGTTGGTCCATGGCCAGGAAACTCCCCAGACCTTAATCCCATTGAGAACTTGTGGTCAATCCTCAAGAGGCAGGTGGACAAACAAAAACCCACAAATTCTGACAAACTCCAAGCATTGATTATGCAAGAATGGGCTGCCATCAGTCAGGATGTGGCCCAGAAGTTAATTGACAGCATGCCAGGGCGGATTGCAGAGGTCTTGAAAAAGAACGGTCAACACTGCAAATATTGACTCTTTGCATAAACTTAATGTAATTGTCAAAAGCCTTTGACACTTATGGAATGCTTGTAATTATACTTCAGTATACCATAGCAACATCTGACAAAAATATCTCATAACACTGAAGCAGCGAACTTTGTGAAGACCAATACTTGTGTCATTCTCAAAACTTTTGACCACGACTGTACACATAAGTTTGTTTCATCACAAAACCGGACAGCAACATCTGTCTGGTGAAGTCCACAAAGCAAATATGGCATATAACAAACAGTTATCACCTGCAGCATGGTCAAGCAAGTTACTGTTTTCGACAGTTTACTAAACAACTGCTGCTTTAGAACCACAGAGTTACCGCAAGTCAGCAAAAAGACACTGCCTCCACTATTCCAGCACCATTTCAATTTAGACATTTATACATCATCAAATCAACAAGACTATATATGCTCAGTTTAATACACTGAAAACAAACTTAAAGATACCAAAAACAATTGAGTCTAATCAATGTTGATAAATATCATGTGGCTGTCCATGGTAATGATTTGTGTGCGTGTGCGCGTGCGTGCGCGTGCGTGCGTGCGTGCACAAGTAAAACAACTATTTGGCTCACCCTACTTGTAGACTAGCTGAACACCAATGCCATCCTCCTCTCTTTCATGTTGGTAAAACAGTCTATGGCTCTGTACACTTTTAGTTTTTGTTGTCATAAGCTACCTAGCTAAAATGTTTGCTAGCCTAACTTCCTTGCATGGGCAACAATGTTAGCTAGCTAGTAAATGTGAGCCTACTAGGCTACATCTAGGCTACATATTGAACTTCAATCGTCTCAGGTCAGTGGCACAATATATGAATTTATGGTTGGATCAGAATCACCATCATAATCATTGGCTTGTACAGAGAATTACATCAAAACCACAAGTCCAAATCCCCATCTCCATCCATGGCTTAGGAAAGGGACGATTTGTGGGCTCCCGAGTGGTGCAGCGGTCTAAGGCACTGCATCTCAGTGATTGAGGCGTCACTACAGACCCCCTGGTTCGATTCCTGGCTGTGTCACAACCGGCCGTGATTGGGAGTCCCATCGGGCGGCGCACTATTGGCCCAGTGTCGTCCGGGTTTGGCCGGTGTAGGCTGTCATTGTAAATAAGAATTTGTTCTTAACTGACTTGCCTAGTTAAATAAAGGTACAATTTTAAAAAAGGGACGATTTAGCAAGCTAGCTACGGCAGGACATCAACAGAAACAGACAAGTTTTTCTGACAATGATGATGTTTTGCTTAGGATGTGATTTGATTGGTGTGAAGCCTAATCAAAACTGGCCTCCCTTGGGGGGCGTTTTGCTGTGCCAGGACAACCCACAGTTGAGCTCAGCTCAATGCTGATTGGCTAATTATTGTATTTATTTTTTATCAAGGGAGACCAAATGCTTGCTGGCATCAATCAAATGCTACGGCGGCAACAGGTCATAGTATTGTTGTTCCAGACAGCATCAGATACATGGGCTACACATACTGAGATGGAGGGGCGCTGTTTCCCTCGCTCTGATGATTTTTCCTGTGAGAGTCAACAACTTGCCAATAGACGGAAAATTATGAAAACACAGAGAGAGGAAAGATACATTATTTTATAATTTTTATTGGTCAAATATGCCTGGCTTCCCTTGACACACACACACCATGAGGGTTGGGGGCCACCATAGCATCATACTAAAGTATTCAGTATTCAGAAGTCAGTAATTGCCACATGGGTTCATAGTAATGGCTGGTTTGGAATAAATTGAATGGTATTGAACACATCAAACACGTGGTTTCCATCTGGTTGATACCATTCCATTCACTCCATTCCAGCCATTATTATGAGCTGTCCTCCTCCCATCAGCAGCCTCCTGTGCCTGTAACTATCTAGAAAGATACATGTGGTTATGGAGTGCTTACCCCATTTGGTAAAAGGTTTTTTGGTATATTTATGAAACAATATACTAAGGACTATGTAACTGCATCTGCATGTGCTTACTTACCTACATGTAACATGTTAATTACTTCTGTCTGTGTATAGCATTACCCGCCTCTTCAAATCCTAAAGTTTTGTCAAGGAAAGATATTGATGCTGGTTTGTTTTTAAAAAACAGTCACTCCTCTACCACGAGTTAACTGAGAAAATACTCTAAAGTATTAAAATATGCTGGGTGAGCTTTAGTAGTTCTGTCTTTTGATCTCAGTCTGAACCATTTTACCTCCAAGCTAAACTCTTCAAAGGCCTCCAGCCGTGATTATGTCACAACCATATGAGCAGATCAAAGACAGAGATCTAGCGCACAGACAACAAAACAGAACAGAGATCTAGCGCACAGACAACAGAACAGAGATCTAGCGCAAAGACAACAGAACAGAACAGATATCTAGCCCACAGACAAAAGAACGCACGCCCATAATATGACCAGATTTGTCTTGCAACACATCAAGCCACAAACCATTCCAAAGTGGAGTTAATGTATGGATTAGGGAAATCTAAATTGGTGTAATCTATGTAGATTAAGTTTGTGAGAGAGTTTTGCACAAATTATTCAAGAACAATAAATGGTATTATTGTATTATTTCATAGTTGTTCATGAGAATAAGTGACAGTCATTAGTTAGGGTCTGGAAGGAATGTTTGGCATCCTAATAATACATAGTCTATGCTCTGTTATGACAGGGGTGTTTGTCCAGTTTTTAGCAATGATCTGAATAACGACTGTATCTATCTATAGTGGGTGTGAGGGGTGAGTGGCCAGAGAACGAGTGAGACACACTGATAGTCAAAGGACAGAGAGTGCTATTAAAAGAAACACCCACATAGAAAAACAGAGAAGGGGAGATAGAGAAGGGGAGATAGAGAAAGGGAGATAGAGAAAGAGAGAAGGGGAGATAGAGAAAGAGAGGAGGGGAGATAGAGAAAGAGAGGAGGGGAGATAGAGAAAGAGAGGAGGGGAGAGAGAAAGAGAGGAGGGGAGAGAGAAAGAGAGGAGGGGAGATAGAGAAAGAGAGGAGGGGAGATAGAGAAAGAGAGGAGGGGAGATAGAGAAAGAGAGGAGGGGAGAGAGAGAAAGAGAGGAGGGGAGATAGAGAAAGAGAGGAGGGGAGATAGAGAAAGAGAAAGAGCGAGGGATGGGTTATAATAAGAGATACAGTATCTACAGTGTCAAGCGAGGTAACGCAATCACAGGACAACAGTGTCAGTGTCCACAGGTCCTAAAAATAGCCACCCCTGAGCCCAGAATAGTCGATACGCGCTGCTGCTGTGGCTGGGCAATGACCGTGTGCGTCACTGCTCTGCTCCATATTTTCAGCATGACTGATTTCCCCAATCACTTCCCCACAAAGCACATCGATCTAGCGCTGCTGCAGCCCGGCCTGGGCCAACACTAGCTGTCACCGCGCTAAGCCGCGGCTTCCAACCTCTCTATTCACCTCCCTATTGTCCAGACCCAGAGCGCACCATTGAAGCACAATTAAACCAGACCCAGTATGTGCCTGTCTGTAAGAGCTTTTGGTAAATGCTTTATGCTATACAGGTGTCTCTCCGTTTGTATTTACACCGTGTTGACTGAGAAATGGTTGTGTATAGGCAACAAGTTGTATTGTTTTGGGTCTTAATACCAATTCAGATCGTTCAGTTGTAGTTGTTACAGTCAATGGGCTTCAAAGGATACGATTCGTAATGTTTGAGGAGGATTCATGTTATTCCTGATAGGTGTCGGAGGGACCAAGCATCTAATGCCTTGCTTTGTAGTGTTCTAACAAGGTAATAACTAATCCCTATCTGTCTCTTGACACTGTTCAGTCCTGACCTGGCCTCTGTACTGAAACCTGTTCTGTTCTCATGTGGGAAGAGGTTGTTGCTGTGGGTGTTGTGGATGTATCTGGGCACCAGGACCTGTTGTGACCACTAGAGGGAGGAAGTGTCTAGGTTTTGCATGGAGACTGGCTGCGCAAGGGAACAATGGTTGGGAACAAACCGTGGATTATTCATCATTTTGTTATCAAGCACATTTACACGCACCCATACACTCACACTCTCACACATACAAATGCACAAAAATGGAAGCATACAAATGCACAAACTTGTAAACACACACACACTTTCAAATAAATGCACAAATACAGAATCCTCACATAACACACACTTTTAAACACATCCACACACTCAACATACCACAGGCGGCTTCCAGTTCGAATCCCGGGTCCAACGGGAAAAAATCTGGCGAGAAGTGAGCTGACAACCGGAGGGTTGCTGGTATCAAATCCTAGATGCCATTGCCTGCCGTTGTGCCCTTGAGTAAGGCACTTAACACCAACAACAACCGCACCCTGGGTGCCCAGTGTGGCAGCCCCCACACCTCTCCAAAACCTGTATATTTGTGTATGCATGTGTGTCATTCGGGGGTTGGGTTAAAAGGGGAACTCACATTTCAATTGGACCTTGTGTGCAATTGACCAATAAAGTGATGGACGGGCTCATAGTAATGGCTGGAACGGAATTAATGGAATGGAATAAAACACATCAAACACATGGTCTTCCCCTCACCAGCCTCCTACACACACAGCCCACATATTCCCTTTACGACATATCGACCATGCATGCCTGGGCTTAGTTATCCCCCATTAGTTACCTAGAGGAGGGCTACAGTCCAGGGTGGATTAGGTAATGTAGCCTGACTAGTCCTCAGACCACTCTGAGACCCCCTATCACTGACAGATGGCAGTTTATGATTCATACAGTTACACTCTGATACCCCACTACACTACATGCCATAACGTGACGTTTGACCTCCCTGAGCCATAGTTAAATATAGGCTTTGGCAAGCATCTGACTCGAGACAGTTTGCTCCTAGCTGGGTGACAACTGGTTTGGCTTCTTGTGTTAAAGGAATAATCCACTCAGAAACTATCTTTTGGTATTTGTTTCATTATTCCATTGTTGATATAGTCCCAACATGTTTTGAATGTCAGCAATCATGTTTTCAAGATATATAACTTTCAAAACGCTAATTGTCACTTGCCACATCATCATGATGATGTGGCAAAAATGAGATAATGAGTATTGTGACAAAACTCTCCCTCCGACCTTTCTCTGTTTCTCCTGTGATCAATTTTTTTCTAGCATAATGCAATTTGTCTCAATGTTTCCTTTGGCTGTTCATGTTAATGAATGCCTCCACATGGCACCAAAATCACTTTTCAACTTGAGCAGGTCCATTAGTTTTGATATATGGGGATGTTGTTGGCCCAGGCAGCCGGTGTTGCGGCGGCCACAGACAGACACATCACCATTAAGTCTGACTCCTGCGGGCCAACAGTAACGTTCCCTAGGTTACGGTTTTGACTAGAAATGATACAGCTTTTGTCAGATTTGACTTTTCGTAGCAGGTTAGGAGAACTTACGCAGCAGGTTAGAATAATTAGCGTAGCAAGTTAGGAGAATAAGGTTAAGAAAGTCATTGCGCTAACTCTAGTTAGCATTGGTTCATGAAACTACCTCTAACTTCCTTCATACTGGACACAGAGACATACAATTTTTGTCAGAGCTTGTCAATAATAGTAAGACTTTGATCTAGTCCACATAGTCTGTGCACGTAGCACATGCAGGAATAGTGGAAGCACATTTCTGGTTAGCGGAGGCTGGCTCGTAATAATGAATGGAATGGAGTGAATGGAATGGTATCAAACACATGGGGAACCAGGTGTTTGATGTGTTTGAAACCATTTAATTTATTCCGTAACAGCCATTACTATGAGCTCGTCCTCCCCATTTAAATTGCCACCAGCCACCACTGGTACAACGACATAGTGAGATTTGAACCCAGCAACCTTGAGGTTGCCAGAATCTGTGTTGCTGGAAAGGAGCACCAGATTACCGTACAACACTCTGTCTGTTTCGGCTACAACTTTCTATTTTAGAACCATTGTCTCAGGACAAAATGGGAAGACGTTGACCAGACCTAAACACTGGAGTCTGGCTTTCCTCAGACGTCCACCAGCTTCCAGGATTGTGACGTGGAGCCCGAGTTCTCCCCAAGCCCTTTATAATGGTCAGTGCTATCTGGGTTCCTTGGGACGTCCCTACCCTAAACCCTTACCTTAACCTTAACCTAACCCTAACCTTAACCCTTACTTTAACCATTTTAAATGTAAACTTCAATGGGGTAGGGATGTCCCAAGGATCCCGGATAGCACAGACCCCTTTAAAACGCAAAATATGGAGAGGAGGAGAGGACAAGAGCCATTGTGTATTCACACCACAAGAAGAAGCCAGAAATAATGTATTTGACCTTGCTCTTTTAGCTCATTCTTCTTCTCTGATTACTAGATTTTTGCTCTGTGGTGAAATAAGTCCAAATATATACAGTACCAGTCAAAAGTTTGGACACACCTACTCATTCAAGGGTTTTTCTTTATTTTTACATTGTAGAATAATAGTGAAGACATCAAAACTATGAAATAACACATATGGAATCATGTAGTAACCAAAAAGTGTTAAACAAATAAAAACATATTTTATATATTAGAGATTATTCAAATAGCCACCCTTTGCCTTGATGACAGCTTTGCACAGTCTTTGCATTCTCTCAACCAGCTTCACCTGGAATGCTTTTCCACCAGTCTTGAAGGAGTTCCCACATATGCTGAGCACTTGTTGGCTGCTTTTTCTTCACTCTGCCGTCCGACTCATCCCAAACCATCTCAATTGGGTTGAGGTAGGGGGATTGTGGAGGCCAGGTCATCTGATGCAGCACGCCATCACTCTCCTTCTTGGTCAAATAGCCCTTACACAGCCTGGAGGTGTGTTTTGGGTCATTGTCCTGTTGAAAAACAAATTATTGTCCCACCAAGTGCAAACCAGATGGGATGGCGTGTCGCTGCAGAATGCTGTGGTAGCCATGCTGGTTAAGTGTGCCTTGAATTCTAAATAAATCACAGACAGTGTCACCAGCAAAGCACCCCCACACCATAACAACTCCTCCTCCATGCTTTACGGTGGGAACTACACATTCGGAGATCATCCATTCACCAACACTGCATCTCACAAAGACACGGCGGTTGGAACCAAAAATCTCAAATTTGGACTCCAGACCATAGGACCATAGGACAAATTTCCACCGGTCTAATGTCCATTGCTCGTGTTTCTTGGCACAAGCAGGTCTCTTCTTATTATTGGTGTCCTTTAGTAGTGGTTTCTTTGCAGCAATTCGACCATGAAGGCCTGATTCACACAGTCCCCTCTGAACAGTTGATGTTGAGATGTGTCTGTGACTTGAACTATGTGAAGCATTTATTTGGGCTGCAGAGGTAACTCTGGGTCATCCATTCCTGTGGCGGTCCTCATGAGAGCCAGTTTCATCATAGCGCTTCATGTTTTTTGCGACTGCACTTGAAGAAACTTTCAAAGTTCTTGAAATGTCACAACACAACTGATTTTTCACTTTTTTGGTTACTACATGATTCCATATGTGTTATTTCATAGTTTTGATGTCTTCACTATTATTCTAAAATGTAAAAGAAAATAGTACAAATAAAGAAAAACGCTTGAATGAGTCAGCACCAGCAATTGTGCTGATTAACTCATAACCAGAGGGCTCTCAAACAGAGCAAACAGTGGCGTCCATTTTACATGATTAATGTGTATACCTCTGTTCAGTTGAATTTATGAACAGCAACCCAATAGATATGAGGAAGACCCGGCACTAGCAGACATGTGGGGGGTAATTGCCAGTAATACCCTGTTGCAACAGACTTAGTCTTAAAATGCATTGTTATGCACAGTGCCTTCAGAAATAATTCACAACCCTTGACTTTTTCCACATTTTGTTGTGTTTGAGCCTGAATTTAAAGTTGAGTAAATTGAGATTTTGTGTCACTGGCCTACAGACAATACAGTTGAAGTCGGAAGTTAGGTTGGAGTCATTAAAACTCGTTTTTCAACCACTCCACAAATTTCTTGTTAACAAACTATAGTTTTGGCAAGTCGGTTAGGACATCTACTTTGTGCATGACACAAGTAATTTTTCCAACAATTGTTTACAGACAGATTATTTCACTTATAATTCACTGTATCACAATTCCAGTGGGTCAGAAGTTTACATACACTAAGTTGACTGTGCCTTTAAACAGCTTGGAAAATTCCAGAAAATGATGTCATGGTTTTAGAAGCTTCTGATAGGCTAATTGACATCATTTGAGTCAATTGGAGGTGTACCTGTGGATGTATTTCAAGGCCTACCTTCAGACTCAGTGCCTCTTTGCTTGATATCATGTGAAAATCTAAAGAAATCAGCCAAGACCTCAGAAAAAAGATTGTAGACCTCCACAAGTCTGGTTCATCCTTGGGAGCAATTTCCAAACGCCTGAAGGTACCACGTTCATCTGTACAAACAATAGTACGCAAGTATAAACACCATGGGATCACGCAGCCGTCATACCGCTCAGGAAGGAGACGCGTTCTGTCTCCTAGAGATTAATGTACTTTGGTGCAAAAAGTGCAAATCAATCCCAGAACAACAGCAAAGGACCTTGTGTAGATGCTGGAGGAAACAGGTACAAAAGTATCTATAGCCACAGTAAAACGAGTCCTATATCGACATAACCTGAAATAGAACTGTTTGGCCATAATGACCATCGTTATGTTTGGAGGAAAAAGGGGGTTGCTTGCAAGCCGAAGAACACCATCCCAACCGTGAAGCACGGGGGTGGCAGCATCATGCTGTGGGGGTGCTTTGCTGCAGGAGGGACTGGTGCACTTCACAAAATAGATGGCATCATGAGGAAGGAAAATTATGTGGATATATTGAAGCAACATCTAAAGACATCATTCAGGAAGTTAAAGCTTGGTCGCAAATTGGTCTTCCAAATGGACAATGACCCCAAGCATACTTCCAAAGTTGTGACAAAATTGCTTAAGGACAACAAAGTCAAGGTATTGGAGTGGCCATCACAATGCCCTGACATTGTGGGCAGAACTGTGGGGGCAGAACTGTGGGCAGAACTGAAAAAGCGTGTGCGAGCAAGGAGGCCTAGAAACCTGACTCAGTTACACCAGCTCTGTCAGGAGGAATTGGCCAAAATTCACCCAACTTATTGTGGAAAGCTTGTGGAAGGCTACCCGAAACGTTTGACCCAAGTTAAACAATTTAAAGGCAATGCTACCATACACTAATTGAGTGTATGTAAACTTCTGACCCACTGGGAATGTGATGAAAGAAATCAAAGCTGAAATAAATAATTCTCTCTACTATTATTCTGACATTTCACATTCTTAAAATAAAGTGGAGATCCTAACTGACGTAAAACAGGGAATTTTTACTAGGATTAAATGTCAGCAATTGTGAAAAACTGAGTTTAAATGCATTTGGCTAAGGTGTATGTAAACTTCCGACTTCAACTGTATCCCATAATGTCAAAGTGGAATTATGTTTTATATACACTGGTGTTGCTTACTACTAATAATAATAATATGCCATTTAGCAGACGCTTTTATCCAAAGCGACTTACAGTCATGCGTGCATAAATTTTTGTGTATGGGTGGTCCCGGGGATCGAACCCACTACCTTGGCGTTACAAGCGCTGTGCTCTACCAGCTGAGCTACAGAGGACCACTAAGACGACATTGAATGTTCATGGGTGGCATAGTTACAGTTTTGACTTAAATTGGCTTGGAAATCTACGGTAAGACTTGAAAATGGCTGTCTAGCAATGATCAACAACCAATTTCACAGAGCTTAAAGTATTTAAAAAATAATAATGTGCAAATATTGTACAATTAATGTGTGCAAAGCTCTTAGAGATTTACCCAGAAAGACTCACAGCTGGAATCACTGCCTAAGGTGATTCTAACATGTAATGACTGATTGAATACTTATGTAAATGAGAAATGTCTGTATTTAATTTTCAATACATTAGCTAACATTTCTAAAAACATGTTTTCACTGTCATTATGGGGTATTGTGTGGAGATGGGTGTTTTATATTTTTTTTAATCAATTTTGAATTGAGGCTGTAACGCAACAAAATGTGGAATAAGTCAAGGGGTATTAATACTTTCTGAAGGCACTCTATCTGTGGGCCTTTTTCCTGTTGAGAAAGGCCTGGTTCCTATTAGAACTGTTGACAGGATATCAACACCCTTCTGCAGTAGAAATAATATCTTATAGTATTTTTTATTTTACATATCTGATTTCCCATTATTCCAAGTTGTATTTTTGTTATCTCTGAATACTTAGACAATGAGATGTTTTAGTGTACTCCATTATTTGTGGCTTTTATATCTGGTTGATTTCCTCAATTTCTGTGTTTTAGATTTGAATCACATTCATAGAATTGGACTTTAGGGCACTTCCCGCTGTAAATTCTCATATTAAGACTAGAGTGGGTCAGTCAGGTATGGTTTCATATTTACATTTCACATTTATGGTCCTCAGAAATACATTTCCTCTAGCCATTTCTGACCTTGGCCACTGCATAGGCTAGCCTAATACACAAGGGATGCGTGGGAGGAAGTCTGAATCTAAACCATAAGTCATTCCTTAGGAGGACCTGTACCCCAGAAGGTACTCACTAACCCCATCATCATATTTCCCTCATGAAATGAATCACTACCTATCCTTTTGGCAACCAGGAAACAACCATCCTTCCCCTCTTCGCCAAACCCTCCGCTATATCGGGAAAATATACGTTTACTATGCCCAATAGGAAAATATCGAGGAATATTGTCCTCAGATTTTATCTGCACAGGATTTTTTTCATATTACTGCCTTTATGTATTAGGAGCTAAACTAACCCATACTGTATGGTTGCACCTCCAGAAGCTTTCCAGTCCCGTGGAAGTGCGACGAAGGGTTAATGTGTCAGACATTCTGGAACCATGCTGCTTGGGGCCACGCCCCCTTTCTTAGCTGTGACCTCACAGTGAAACTAGCTCCTGTCTAGCACACACACACACACACACACACACACACACACACACACACACACACCCTCACTGTCTTATACAGGCAGCATAGGGTCAGAGTGGCAGGCTGGTGCACAGGAGCCACCGCTTCCATTCCTGTAGGACTACACTGGGACAGGAGTCAGTGCTGAGGTTGACTTCTAACAACTAGAGGGAAACAGATAACGGTGTTCTGTTTGTGAACCTGAAGAAACCTGAACCATGGACTTAAGTAAGGAGACAGAGAGCCACTGTGAACAAGTAGAATGCGGACAGCAGACAGTCTGCGGTTTTCTGCTTCGCTTCAAGAACTCATCCATCTGCTGTCGTCATTGATATTTCACACCAACGCTGAAGAAATTACCTATATATATATTTATTTTTGTCCTGATGCTTGAAGAACAGATAAAATGCATATTTCTAATATTTCCCCCATGTTTTGGAGCCCGGTTCTTCTGCCTAAGAGGCGATGAGAACCAAGGGTGAATCCAGAAGAGCTGGCCCTCTTGACAGAAAATGAATAACAGACCCTGGGTTGTACAGGGATGCCAACCTGAGAAGAGGCACGAAGAGCGAGAGAGAAAGGGAAGGTGAAAAATGAGTGCGCCAACGAACTGTGGATTCTATTTTTCTGCAGATCGGTCTTTCCAAGTGCGGAATGGGAATATCTGTGGATCGCCCTGTTCCGTCAACAGGCCTATTGACATCATACAAAAAAGCAGGCGGTAATATGCTATACAAATCTAAATGTTGCCTTGCCGTTTGCATGCTGTTGTAGAATGCAGTATCGTTGGAGTAGTGTCATTAAAATTGCTACGATGACTCAAAGGAAAGCTGTGATAATGGTTGTTGAGATGACTCCAACTAAACTCACTTTCGTTCTTGTTAAATGTTTGCTGCGAAATTTAAAATTTCCCCCCACATTTTCAAATGTGCCTCTCAGCTACACTATCATGTAGTATCCTCCATTATGAGCTTAACTTATTAGTTAGTTGGTTAGCTTTATTTTATAATTCAAACACGCATACTGTAGCCTACATCCATATCACTTCAAGGATTGCCTCCTACATACAAACAGTAGCCTTGAGTAGAGCATTAGAGACAGGCAGTTGAGATAGAGAGTCGGTGAGGCAATACAGTGATCCAGAAATAATCACCAGGCAGGCAGTTCTGTAAACAGCACCATAGAAGCGTCTCCAAGCTTCTCCCCTCCACTATCAGTTAGACTGTGTGGACTGTGGGAGAACAAGCCACACACACACACACACACACACACACACACACACACACACACACAGATCTATGTTCATACCACAAAGCTCTCCCTCGATTCTTCTCACAGAGCTCAAGAAGTTGGAGATTTGTACGTCACATACAGTATAATCCTCATTGCCAGTGGGGAGGTTATTAGGGAGGACATTGAGATAAAGACAGTTTTGCATTTCATTCCTCTGTCCCTGTCCTCCTGCATGATCTATGTTTATTCGTTTTAATGTATAACATTTGGGAGTATGGGAGTCAGAGGGAACTCTCTAGCCTCCTGTATCTCCTGAACAATATGACTTCGAATATTTTTTTTCAGCATTTGGATACAGATTATGTAGGATTTACCTGAACAATAACCAACAACTCTGCAAAATTCTGGAATGAAAGTAGTTGTATATTTAATTCAGTTGGATGGCTTTACTGGAAAAAGCAATCACACTTGTACTGTAACAGAGCTTTTTCCTACCTGTGAGAACAGCCAGCTGTTTTTCTCACCTTCCTGTGCTGTATGACCATGAGATAGGCAACTGATGGGCAGTGGTTCCCCTATATTCATTTAGCAGCGGCAGGCCTCAACTGCTAAATCGTGGCTGCCACTTCCAAGAATATGATGTAAAAAAATATTAATTGTTTTGTTGTAGAAAAGATAATGCAGCTATATATTTTTAAATAAGATAATATTTGAGAACTAATAACCACCAGAATAAATAACAGACAGTCAGGGAGTATCAAAGATTCCAAAAATGTCATGACATGGTTCCCCCATTGATTTTGTTATAATGTTTGAGTCATTCAGATAGCATAAGAACACGGGATAAGCCATGACAAAATGTGTCGAATTGCAGGAAATTAGCTTTAAAACGGTAACATTTTATCTCCGCCCCATGGCAAAATGTGTAGAATTGCAGGAAACTAGCTTTAAAATGGTAACATTTTATCTCTGCCCCATGGCAAAATGTGTAGAATTGAAGGAAATGTGCATTAAAATAGCAACATTTTGTCTCTGCGGCCAAGAGGAGTGCCTACATTTTTTTTGTCCGGAGACCGTGCCATTGGCCACACCCACTAACCCCCCCCATGGTAACCTTGCCACCGCTGCTGAAAAAAATCCAATGGGAAACACTGGATGGGAGCTCTAGAACAAGGGATGGGCAACTGATGGGAGTTCTAGAACAAGGGGAGTCCTGTGAGCTTCTGAATAACTCCTCTACCCAGCCTCGCTCCTCAGAGAGCAAAATGGCCCCCCCGACTGTGAGAAGCTAACAGCCAGTCTGGTGCTCCATCATCAGTGGTCCGAGGGCAATCGATAACACAACCCAAATTAAGAAGCTCCCTGCTATTGTTGTAACCAGTCTCCTTGGGCTGATTGTTCACCACCCATTTTTTTGCTGTCTGCTCTGGAGGACTAGGGCTTTAAAAGTGGCTTTCTGTATGTGGTTATTTGTGCATATGGACTTGCTTTAAAATCTGTTGTCTGTTGGAGAACCTAGGAGCAAATGCAAATTTATCCCTGAGCTCCAGCTGTCTTAAGTAAGCAAAATGACAATCCGTCAAACGTCTACCTAGTAATCTCTAATCATCTGTAGGAGTGCCTATGTTCAATCACAAAGAGCTTTACTCTTTACAAGGAGTGTCCCCCCCCCTCTGTCTTCCTTTCCCAAGGGGCTATCTATTCTCATAAAGAAACGTAAGAAGCGTTGACATGGTTATTAAACTACCAGCTGGAGATACAGGGGTTTGCACTACGGTCAGGCCTTGCCTGGCTACTCAGACTTCTTGCTCCAGCCAAACGCTACTCCATTTCCACAGACGTTAGTTTCTTCTCCGCAATAAGTCTGGATCTGAGTACCTCCCCGACGATTTCTAGAATACAAACACATTCTAACCGTTCTGATTGGTCCCAGAAACCGATGGGTTGGGTCAGAGCCAGAACACACGTGGGTAAAGAATGCCTTTCGATGATCCAATCGCTGATGACTTTGTTTTGTACAATACCCCTCATTTTGACGTCACCACAAACGACTTCAACTATGGCAGTCTCAGACTGAAGTCTGTAGCGAACATAGAGCAGCGGAGGAATTCATTTTGAGTCATCAGGCAAGGTTAGGCCCTCTCTCATACATCATTGTCTGCATGGGTGCCCCTTGAGATATAAACAGATAGGTTTATGAGGGGTGGAACTGTATGGGGAGGATGGATACAAATTAGTCTGACGTCAGACACCGGTCTCGCACCCTACTGGACCCTACTCTATTTACAGCAGAGACATTCCACTCCACTGCAAAGAAATTCAATCGTTTTTCCCCCGCTATATGTCATGTTATGCTATATTTTATGTTACATATGATGTTATGATTAGGTGAGTTCCGAGTAGGTAGGGCATATTTACACTGAACAAAAATATAAACGCAACATGCAACAATTATTTTACTGAGTTACAGTTCATATAAGGAAATCAGTCAATTGAAATAAATAAATTAGGCCCTAATCTATGGATTTCACATGACTGGGAATACAGATATGCATCTGTTGGTCACAGATACCTTAAATTATCATGCTGAAACATGAGGTGATGGCGGTAGATGAATGGCACGACAATGGGCCTCAGGATCTCATCATGGTAACTCTGTGCTTTCAAATTGCAATCGATAAAATGCAATTGTGTTCGTTGTCCGTAGCTTATGCCTGCCCATACCATAACACCACCACCACCATGGGGCACTCTGTTCACAACGTTGACGTCAGCAAACCGTCTGCCATCTGCCAGGTACAGTTGAAACAGGGATTGATCCGTGAAGGGAACACTTCTCCAGCATGCCAGTGGCCATCGGAGGTGAGCATTTTCCCACTGAAGTCGGCTACGACGCCGAACTGCAGTCAGGTCAAGACCCTGGTGAGGACGACAAGCACGCAGATGAGCTTCCCTGAGATGGTTCTGACAGTTTGTGCAGAAATGATTCTATTGTGCAAACCCACTGTTTCATCAGCTGTCCGGGTTGCTGGTCTCAGACGATCCCGCAGAAGAAGAAGCTGGATGTGGAGGTCCTGGGCTGGTGTGATTGTACGTGGTCTGCGGTTGTGAGGCCGGTTGAACGTACTGCCAAATTCTCTGAAACGATGTTGGAGACAGTTTATGGTAGAGAAATTAACATTCAATTATCTGGAAACAGCTCTGGTGGACATTCCTGCAGTCAGCATTCCAATTGCACGCTGGCATTGTGTTGTGTGACAAACTGCACATTTTTGAGTGGCCTTTTATTGTACCCAGCACAAGGTGCACCTGTGTAATGATCAGTGGTGTAAAGTACTTAAGTAAAAAATAGTTTTAAGTACTACTTAAGTAGTTTTTGGGGGTATCTGTACTTCACTTTACTATTTATATTTTTGACAACTTTTACTTTTACTTCACTACATTCCTAAAGAAAATTATGTAATTTTTACACCATACATTTTCCCTGACACCCAAAGTACTTGTTACATTTTGAATGATTAGCAGGACAGGAAAAATATCAAATTCACACACTTACAGTGGGGGAAAAAAGTATTTAGTCAGCCACCAATTGTGCAAGTTCTCCCACTTAAAAAGATGAGAGAGGCCTGTAATTTTCATCATAGGTACACGTCAACTATGACAGACAAATTGAGATTTTTTGTCCAGAAAATCACATTTTAGGATTTTTTATGAATTTATTTGAAAATTATGGTGGAAAATAAGTATTTGGTCACCTACAAACAAGCAAGATTTCTGGCTCTCACAGACCTGTAACTTCTTCTTTAAGAGGCTCCTCTGTCCTCCACTCGTTACCTGTATTAATGGCACCTGTTTGAATTTGTTATCAGTATAAAAGACACCTGTCCACAACCTCAAACAGTCACACTCCAAACTCCACTATGGCCAAGACCAAAGAGCTGTCAAAGGACACCAGAAACAAAATTGTAGACCTGCACCAGGCTGGGAAGACTGAATCTGCAATAGGTAAGCAGCTTGGTTTGAAGAAATCAACTGTGGGAGCAATTAATAGGAAATGGAAGACATACAAGACCACTGATAATCTCCCTCGATCTGGGGCTCCACGCAAGATCTCACCCCGTGGGGTCAAAATGATCACAAGAACGGTGAGCAAAAATCCCAGAACCACACGGGGGGACCTAGTGAATGACCTGCAGAGAGCTGGGACCAAAGTAACAAAGCCTACCATCAGTAACACACTACACCGCCAGGGACTCAAATCCTGCAGTGCCAGACGTGTCCCCCTGCTCAAGCCAGTACATGTCCAGGCCCGTCTGAAGTTTGCTAGAGTGCATTTGGATGATCCAGAAGAGGATTGGGAGAATGTCATATGGTCAGATGAAACCAAAATATAACTTTTTGGTAAAAACTCAACTCGGCGTGTTTGGAGGACAAAGAATGCTGAATTGCATCCAAAGAACACCATACCTACTGTGAAGCATGGGGGTGGAAACATCATGCTTTGGGGCTGTTTTTTCTGCAAAGGGACCAGGACGACTGATCCGTGTAAAGGAAAGAATGAATGGGGCCATGTATCGTGAGATTTTGAGTGAAAACCTCCTTCCATCAGCAAGGGCATTGAAGATGAAACGTGGCTGGGTCTTTCAGCATGACAATGATCCCAAACACACCGCCCGGGCAACGAAGGAGTGGCTTCGTAAGAAGC
This sequence comes from Coregonus clupeaformis, assembly GCF_020615455.1. NCBI lineage: Eukaryota > Metazoa > Chordata > Actinopteri > Salmoniformes > Salmonidae > Coregonus > Coregonus clupeaformis. The sequence continues at coordinate 12,207,807 of NC_059205.1, forward strand.
ATTTCAAGGTCCTGGAGTGGCCTAGCCAGTCTCCAGATCTCAACCCCATAGAACATCTTTGGAGGGAGTTGAAAGTCTGTGTTGCCCAGCGACAGCCCCAAAACATCACTGCTCTAGAGGAGATCTGCATGGAGGAATGGGCCAAAATACCAGCAACAGTGTGTGAAAACCTTGTGAAGACTTACAGAAAACGTTTGACCTGTGTCATTGCCAACAAAGGGTATATAACAAAGTATTGAGAAACTTTTGTTATTGACCAAATACTTATTTTCCACCATAATTTGCAAATTAATTAATTAAAAATCCTACAATGTGATTTTCTGGATTTTTTTTCTTCTCATTTTGTCTGTCATAGTTGACGTGTACCTATGATGAAAATTACAGGCCTCTCTCATCTTTTTAAGTGGGAGAACTTGCACAATTGGTGGCTGACTAAATACTTTTTTCCCCCACTGTATCAAGAGAACATCCCTGGTCATCCCTACTGCCTCTGATCTGACGGACTCACTAAACACATGCTTCATTTGTAAATGATGTCTGAGTGTTGGAGCGTGCCCCTGGCTATCCGTAAATTAAAATAAACAAGAAAATGATGCCATCTGGTTTGCTTAATATATGGAATTTGAAATGATTTATACTTTTCATATTTAAGTATATTTTAGCAATTACATTTACTTTTGATACTTAAGTATCAAACCAAATACTTTTAGACTTTTACTCAAGTAGATTTTACTGGGTGACTTTCACTTTTACTTGAGTCATTAACTATTAAGGTTTCTTTACTTTTACTCAACTATGACAATTGGGTACTTTTTCCCACTGGTAATGAGCATGCTGTTTAATCATCTTCTTGATATGCCACACCTGTCAGGTGGATGGGATTATCTTGGCAAAGGAGAAATTTTGTGCACAACATTTGAGAGAAATAAGGTTTTTGTGTGTATGGATAATTTCTGGGATCTTTTATTTACATGTCGTGTTAATCTTTTGTTCAGTGTAAGTGTTGTGCACATCTGCTTCCCTCCAGAACACCAGTTTTTTCTTGGAGGGTCTGTGATGGCATACTTCAGCTGACGTGGGATATTTTGGGTTTTTGTAGAACCTCACTGCCACTGTAAATGTACCACCTGTTTTTTAGAAGATAGGAAGGAAGACATATTTATTGGAATTCCAGAGTGAATCATGGCGATTCACTGTCATGCTCTGTGAACATCCTGTGTATGATACATGGATCAATCTCACTCTATTAATTGAAAAACCATTGCCCTTTAAAATTGTATTACCAGCTGCTGTAATATGCTTGAGGGAGGCAGACGAGAGCGGTCACAGTGTATCCTCACCTCAAATTGAATGCGAAAAACCAGTTGATTAAATCCATTCGTTTATTAAATCTGTTTTAGCTATGCCGTCCCACCTCTGTTTCCTCAACCGTTCAGATCCAGCTGTTGTTCGAAGGCCCTTTCATTTAATTTCCCCCAACACTCTCCTTAAAAGGCCAAGTAAAGATATAAAGTGGCAATGACATTTATGTAAGTTATGGCACGGGGGGAAGTGGAGAAATTCAATGGAGCCTTAGGATTATTTCTAAATGAGACATTGACAGCACATAAGTATGAGGTTTGTGTGTCTGGTCTATCTTCTTGGTGTTTGAGCGGAGGTTTGATTTATGTGTTGAGTAATTTCATGTGAGTAAAGGGTTTTGGGGCACAGACAGTTTTGGCTAGTGGTAAGTGAATGAGGTAATTGAGGGTGCTTTTGTCGTGATCCCCAGTATTCTACAGTATACTTCCTGGAACATGAACTCCCTCGTCCAACTCAATTTGAAGTGAGTGGAAAAGATCTTAATGCTTGAGATGTCAAATTTAGATAATATGAATCCTGGGCTCGTTCTGATTTTTTGGAGGCCAAATGCAGAAAGCAATTGTTTTTGTCAGAAAGTAGAAACACTTTCTAACAAAACGTGAAAGATTAGATTAGACTTAAATATCGCTTTGGCGCCATAGGTCGACAATTGCTTAATTCCATGGAATGTTACATCAATGCGCTCGTGGTAAAATAATTCAAGCCATTAGCTGGTACACGAAACACCTAATTTACACAGATTATAAAGTAATCAAGCCTCTTCCACAGAATATAGCTCTCATTCCTCTGGCAAGGGAAGTGCCGGTAACAGCCAGGAGAGAACTAGTTTTTATAAATGTGTCTGGAGGCACTTCCAAGCTTTTTAAAAATCACCTCTGAGTAGGTTAGTAATGGTGGGTCTTGGAGATCCTCACAGGCATCCATCTATCCATTCACAGACTGAAGTATTGGTGGTATTGGGTTGCACTCCTTAAGTGTGCACCTGGGTCATTTGTTACAGCTTCACTGAGAGTTCTGTCATGATTGAATTACTCTCTTGACTCTCCAGAGTGGATGCTTTCCTAATACCCCCGGACTTAACTGTCCACTAAGGAGATCTCCAGATTCAAGAAGATGTGAAACGCTTTTATAGAAGTTCCTGAGAAAACGGTGAATGTGTGCCATAGCAATACTAGATCATTAGCGCATATGCTAATCGTTTCTGTGTAAATTCGTTGCTAATGCCACATAACGTAATGCTACATGCGTTAACGCTGCAGATGTTTACAGTAATAATATCGCTAGCCCAGCTGTTTTCCCTCTGCTACTTTCCCCTCACCAGTCACCCGAGTTTAATTCCAGACCACATCCCCTTCCCTTCACCTCAGCCCTGGAACTCACACTGCAATAGCCTACCCCGAGACCCTTCCCCTCTCAACTCCATTTTCTCTCGAGTGCAAAACGATCCTGGAGGATAACAGAGAGAGAGCCCTCAGTGTGTCTCCGCCCCACAGGAGACCCTCCTGTTTTTACAACCCAGGTCAGGCCCGGAACAGCCCAGGTCAGGCCCGGAACAGCCCAGGTCAGGCCCGGAACAGCCCAGGTCAAGCCCGGAACAGTGCACGGCTCCAGAATGGAAAGACTGATGCGCCCCCATTTGCTCTGTTTGTACAGTGGGGAAAAAAAGTATTTAGTCAGCCACCAATTGTGCAAGTTCTCCCACTTAAAAAGATGAGAGATGCCTGTAATTTTCATCATAGGTACACGTCAACTATGACAGACAAATTGAGGGGAAAAAATCCAGAAAATCACATCGTAGGATTTTTTATGAATTTATTTGCAAATTATGGTGGAAAATAAGTATTTGGTCACCTACAAACAAGCAAGATTTCTGGCTCTCACAGACCTGTAACTTCTTCTTTAAGAGGCTCCTCTGTCCTCCACTCGTTACCTGTATTAATGGCACCTGTTTGAACTTGTTATCAGTATAAAAGACACCTGTCCACAACCTCAAACAGTCACACTCCAAACTCCACTATGGCCAAGACCAAAGAGCTGTCAAAGGACACCAGAAACAAAATTGTAGACCTGCACCAGGCTGGGAAGACTGAATCTGCAATAGGTAAGCAGCTTGGTTTGAAGAAATCAACTGTGGGAGCAATTATTAGGAAATGGAAGACATACAAGACCACTGATAATCTCCCTCGATCTGGGGCTCCACGCAAGATCTCACCCCGTGGGGTCAAAATGATCACAAGAACGGTGAGCAAAAATCCCAGAACCACACGGGGGGACCTAGTGAATGACCTGCAGAGAGCTGGGACCAAAGTAACAAAGCCTACCATCAGTAACACACTACGCCGCCAGGGACTCAAATCCTGCAGTGCGAGACGTGTCCCCCTGCTTAAGCCAGTACATGTCCAGGCCCGTCTGAAGTGCATTTGGATGATCCAGAAGAGGATTGGGAGAATGTCATATGGTCAGATGAAACCAAAATATAACTTTTTGGTAAAAACTCAACTCGTCGTGTTTGGAGGACAAAGAATGCTGAGTTGCATCCATAGAACACCATACCTACTGTGAAGCATGTGGGTGGAAACATCATGCTTTGGGGCTGTTTTTCTGCAAAGTGACCAGGACGACTGATCCGTGTAAAGGAAAGAATGAATGGGGCCATGTATTGTGAGATTTTGAGTGAAAACCTCCTTCCATCAGCAAGGGCATTGAAGATGAAACGTGGCTGGGTCTTTCAGCATGACAATGATCCCAAACACACCGCCCGGGCAACGAAGGAGTGGCTTCGTAAGAAGCATTTCAAGGTCCTGGAGTGGCCTAGCCAGTCTCCAGATCTCAACCCCATAGAAAATCTTTGGAGGGAGTTGAAAGTCTGTGTTGCCCAGCGACAGCCCCAAAACATCACTGCTCTAGAGGAGATCTGCATGGAGGAATGGGCCAAAATACCAGCAACAGTGTGTGAAAACCTTGTGAAGACTTACAGAAAACGTTTGACCTGTGTCATTGCCAACAAAGGGTATATAACAAAGTATTGAGAAACGTTTGTTATTGACCAAATACTTATTTTCCACCATAATTTGCAAATAAATTCATAAAAAATCCTACAATGTGATATTCTGGATTTTTTTTCTCATTTTGTCTGTCATAGTTGACGTGTACCTATGATGAAAATTACAGGCCTCTCTCATCTTTTTAAGTGGGAGAACTTGCACAATTGGTGGCTGACTAAATACTTTTTTCCCCCACTGTATTTAGAAGACTCTTTTATGAATTATGGCTCTGAAGTTCTCAACTCGAGCGTTTTTACACTACCGAAGCAACCGTCCTCTTCACAATACACTGTTATGTGAGAAGCGTACGTGAGAGCAGAATTGTGCTAATGTACTTTGTTTACGTGGGCCTCTTTTTGTTTTAGTCGGTATTAGTATCTTATTTATGTGTTATGGCGTCGGTTAGGCTGGGTCTGTATTTAGTTAGTAGCACTATCCGTCATTACTCATTATATACTAATTCACAAAGGGGTCTGTACTGTAGGCCTATATAAAATGTCCTCATCAGACCTCTCAGACTGTATGGGCTTTGCTTCTCTTCCGGGTGCCGTACGTCTTGTTTTTATTTGCGGGATAAGGAAAAGGATTGTGCTTGGAGACTGTGATTCAAACATTCAGAGAGAACTTAGAGCACACGTCCTCTGGGCTCCTCGCATCCCCATAACATGACCCAGCACAGCCGTGGATTTAACCGTCTAGGAACAACAGATTGTTATCTCACGTGTGTTTATAGAGTCATACGGATGTATTGTGCAGCAAGGAGTGTGTGCCTACGTGTGTGCATGTGTGCGTGTGTATAGCCCAAACACAACAGTTAATTAGCTGTCTTTGGAGTTGGGCCATTTGTTTGCCTATGATTTACTGTATCTTACAAGGAAGTCTTATAATGTCTTGCTCTGCGGTTAATGCTCTGGTCCTTGGCATGCCAAGTCTGATTTGATTTGATGTCACGCCCTGGCTCTGGGGACGCTTGTATGTTGAGCCAGGGTGTGAGTGTTCTTTATGTTGTTCTAGTTTTGTGTTTCTAGGGTATAGTTCTTGTATTGTGTTTCTATGTTGGCCAGAGTGGTTCTCAATCAGAGGCAACGAGTGTCAGCTGTTGCTGGTTGTCTCTGATTGGGAACCACATTTAAACAGTCTGTTTTTCCACAGTGTTTGTTGGATCTTGTTCCTGTTGTAGGTTTGTGGTTTGCACCTTTGGACGTCACGTATCGTTTTTGTTATTTTGTTCGTGTATCAATAATAAAAGCATGTTCGCTAATAACGCTGCGCATTGGTCCTCTGTATACGACGATCGTGACATTTGACTTAGATTCATTGACATTAATGAGATCTAGAACATTGTGTTCCCAGATTAAGACTATGGTGCGTGGAAACGTGCAAAAATACAGGGAACGTACAGTATATAGCCGCCCAATAAAGTAATATAAACACAGTGAAAGTGAGTGCAGAAAGAAATGTATGCAAAACCATTCAACGGGCGAGCCAAAATGCACGTGCTGATTATACAGACCCAGATTGTGATTTTTCATATTTTTTGGCTGCTTCTCCTCTTGGCTGCTCATGCAATAAGACGTGCAAAATCAAATGAACAAATACGTGATATGACTTTATTTGAGGGTAAATTGCTCATAAACCAAAATGAAATAGTTTATCAGCCATTAATTAACTCTTAGTAATTATTCACCATTACATGTCATTTGTTTATGTACTAATTCATATTGACAAATCATGAACAACAGGCCTAATACATGTATTTACTTGACTTACTAGTAAACAAAATATGTAATAATGTTTATAAGCAGTTTATAAGCAAATCTAATTAAGTGCTACAAATACATGAACTCTCCATGTACAATTCTCAGTTATGTATTGTATAGTCCATTAAATAAATAGTCAGTGAATTGAGTGTGTTCGCTGAGCCGATACTTAGACTCTGCTGGGCCCAGGCCATTCCCCATGCGAGGGTCACGACCTCTCTAATGTCTGATTAGGAACAATGGAGACTAGACAGCACACTCACAGCAGACAGGCTGAACCAAGAACTGTGTCCCAGTATACCTCTTATTCAACCTCAGCAGCCAGGGACTGTCCTGATCCAACAGGCCTATAGTTTCACCTCAGTACCACTCGCTACCTCCCCTCCTCACCCTGCCTGCGGCCTAACATCTAATGCCACAGGAAAGGCATTACAGGGGAAACAAACAAAGTCCCACTCTCCCTATGTCTGGGGTCAGTGGATTGAGGACCACAACATTCGTTCACACGCAACTAGACTGAAAAATCAAACAAAGTTTAGTTATGCACCAGACCTTGCTCTTCTTTTGTCTTGGCCTTACAAGTGATGATGCAGTCAATGCTGTGTACAATACAAGAGATGATGTAACTCTGTTGCTCGCCATTTTTGTTGGTGGATTGGTGGTGTCGCTCGTTAGTACCCTTGCAGGTGCAATGGAGGGAATAACAAGACAATGCTAACTTCTGTTTACGAGCCTTTGTCAGAGTTAGCACTTCTCATTTCAAGAAAGTGAGACAGTGGGTTCGGCTTTAATTTACAGCCTTCTGTTTACCAGATATTGACATGGAAAATGGTACGGTGCTGACCAGCCGGTCTGGTGTAACTTACTGTACGGTGCTGACCAGCCGGTCTGGTGTAACTTACTGTACGGTGCTGACCAGCCGGTCTGGTGTAACTTACTGTACGGTGCTGACCAGCCGGTCTGGTGTAACTTACTGTACGGTGCTGACCAGCCGGTCTGGTGTAACTTACTGTACGGTGCTGACCAGCCGGTCTGGTGTAACGGTGTGTGTCTGGAGAGTTCTGTGGATGAGGAGTAGTAGGATGACAGGCCTGGCCAGGTTTTACAGGGCTACTCTTACTCGCCTCTGCCTCTCATATAGTACTGTACCTCAGAGGGACGAGGCAGACCTTCCACAGTTCAGGCAGGGCGCTCCTGTGCTCTAATGGTCCCCAGCTGGAATTGATGCAGCTGTGACATGCAGTGACGCAGGAAGGGGTGTCAGGTAACCGACCTACTGACAGGCTGACATCAATCACGCTTACTTACCAAGCTGCTCGTTAAGTAACACACCTCATTTTCTTTCATGAAATGTTTCACCTGGAATGTGGGCTTTTGAACAGAGGAGAATCAGGTGTGTTTCAGAGAAACATTCTATTTTCTCCTGTGGGTCTGCCTTTATGTCTGTCTGTCTGGCCCCCGGCCTAATGCGGTTCTATACACAAAAGCTATTGGATTGCACAGTAACTTACTTAAATTCTAGACAAGAATGAATGACTATACGCTCACCAGACCGTTTATTAGGTACACCCATCTACTACCGGGTCGGACCCCCCTTTTCCTGAATTCTTCGGGGCATGGATTCTATAAGTCGGAAACGTTCCACAGGGATGTTGGTCCATGCTGATGCGATGGCATCACGCGGTGGCTGCAGATTAGACGGCGGTACACCACCGCCACCAGCCTGTACTGTTGACACCAGGCAGGATGGGGCCATGCTTACGCCAAATCCTGACTCTGCCATCAGAATGACGCAACAGGAACCGGGATTCGTCAGATGTTTTTCCACTCCTCAATTGTCCAGTGTTGGTGATCGCTGCACACCACTGTTGTACTGCGCTGTTATTTGTCTGTTTGTGGCCCGCCTGTTAGCTTGCACGATTCTTGCCATTCTCCTTCGACCTCTCTCATTAACGAGCTGTTGGCGCCCACAGGACTGCCGCTGACTGGATGTTTTTTGTTTTTCACACCATTCTCGGGAAACCCAAGAAACTGTCGTGCGTGAAAAGCCCAGGGCAGCCATTTCTGAGATACTGGATCCGGTGTGCAGGGGACCGACGATTATACCACGCTCAAAGTCGCTTAGGTTACTAGTTTTGCCCATTCTAACGTTCAATCCAACAGTAACTGAATGCCTCGATGCCTGTCTGCCTGCTTTATATAGCAAGCCACGGCCACGTGACTCACTGTCTGTATGTACATTTTAGTAAATGGGAAGGTGTACCTAATAAACTGGTCGGTGAGTGTATGGTATTGATTCCCAGAGGGGGAAATGTGTGTTTAGCACTACTGCAGTATCACATAATCTTCTTCAATGTGAAGGCCTTATATCATGAGAATATCAATAGCTGTTTTTACTACCGTCTCTCCATTGTTCTAGGGAACTTGGTTTAGTTCATTCAAGATTTGTGATTTCAACAAAGCCCTGTAGAGGGACTCTATCCCAAGAAAGAAAAAAACAGTCTTACAACACAATCCTACAGCTCTCAGATCCCTCACTGTGCCGATATAGTGTTGAACACCCACTCCCCAGGATTATGTTGGACTGTTTTCCTTTCTGTTCTTTCTGTTCACACTTTGTCACGCTCGTTGATAGACGGATCGGACCAAGGTGCAGCGTGGTATGCATACATATTCCTTTATTAACTGAATACAAATCAAACCAACAAACAAACGTGAAGTTCAACAGGCTGCACAACCACAAGCCAAAACAGAAACAAGATCCCACAACTAAGGTAGGCAAAATGGCTGCCTAAGTATGATCCCCAATCAGAGACAACGATCGACAGCTGCCTCTGATTGGGAACCACACCCGGCCAACATAGAAATAAGGTAGGCAAAATTCACACCCTGACCAAACCAACGTGACAGTACCCCCCCAAAGGTGCATCTAGCCTCGGTGGCGGCTCCGGCTTCGGGCGCGATGTCGGTATTAACCTCTTCTCCCTTACTGCCTCCCCGTTACACACCCGGTCCGGTCTGGACCCCGGCACAATGCTTCCCCTCTCAGTCCTCCCACGATGCACCAAGCCCTGTCTGGACCCTGGTGTGGGAGCCCTCGACCCCGGAGAGGGGCCGACATCTGGTTCCGGCCCGGAAGTCCTCTCGCGATGCACCAAGCCCTGTCTGGACCCTGGTGTGGGAGACCCCGACCCTGGAGAGGGGTTGATGTCTGGTTCCGGCTCGGCAGTCCTCCCACGATGCACCAAGCCCTGTCTGGACCCTGGTGTGGGAGACCCCAACCCTGGAGAGGGGTTGACGTCTGGTTCCGGCTCGAACCCTGGTGGAGCGGATGGCTTCGGCATGGGGGAAGAGCAGATAACCGGAGCTGGACTAGATACCGGTGGAGCGGACTGCTCCAGCACAGGAGTGGAGCAGCTAACCGGAGCTGAATTTGGCACCGGTGAAACAGACTGCCCCGGCTCTGGTAGGGAGCAGATAACCGGAGCTGGACTAGACACTGGTGGAGCGGACTGCTCCAGCACTGGCGTGGAGCAGCTAACCGGAGCTGGACTGGATACATGCACCACTGGTTTGGTGCGAGGAGCAGGAACGGGCCCTCACCGGATTGGAGACACGCACCACTGGTTTGGTGCGAGGAGCAGGAATGGGCCGTACCGGGCTGGAGACACGCACCACTGGTCTGGTGCGAGGACCAAACCAGGCACGGGCCGTACCGGACTGGAGACACGCACCACTGGTTTGGTGCGAGGAGCAGGCACGAGCCGTACCGGGCTGGGGACACGCACCACTGGTCTGGTGCGAGGAGCAGGCACGGGCCATACCGGGCTGGGGACACGCTCCATTGGTTTGGTGCGAGGAGCAGGCATGGGCCGTACCAGGCTAGGGACACGCACCACAGGTTTGGTGCGAGGAGCAGGCACGGGCCGTACCGGACTGGAGACACGCACCACTGGTTTGGTGCGAGGAGCTGGCACAACCCGTCCTGGCTGGACGCTCACTTTAGCCCAGCAAGTGCGGGGCGCGGGCACCAAGCGCACCGGGCTGTGAATGCGCACTGGAGATACAGTGCGTATCACAGCATAACAGGGTGCCTGAATGGTCCTGCGCTCCTTAAAACGAGTGCGGGGAGTTGGCTCTACTCTGAAACCTGACTCCGCCAGCCTCTGCTCTAAGGACTGAGCTCTCTGCTGCTGGAGGGTTAACTCCGCTCTCAGCTCCTCCTGTTGCCTGGCCAGCTCCTCTCTCAGTGCATCCACTGACTCCCTCTCCCTGTGGGCCTTATGCAACGCCTCCCTCTGAAGGAAGATCTCTCTCTTAGCTATCAGCCCCCGGAAGGTGGTGGTCTCCTCTCTCAGAGAGCTGAGCTGCAGGTCTTGGAGGGCCTCTATCATAGCGGCCTCCTCTTCCTCCACAGTCAGTTCTTTCAGGGCCTCCTGCTGCTGCGCCAACCACCCTGTGTGCCCCCCAAAAATGTTTTCTTGGGGCTGCCTCTCGGGCTTCCTTCGCGGTCTTGAACTACGATGTCGCCGTTGATCCTTTCCTGCCTGGGCTTCTTCCTTCGCCCAGGGTCCCTTATCGGCCAATATCTCCTCCCATGTCCAGAATGTCTTCCCCACCTGTGTCCAGCATGTCTGCTCCTCCTGGCCACGCTGCTTGGTCCGTTGGTGGTGGGATCTTCTGTCACGCTCGTTGATAGACGGATCGGACCAAGGTGCAGCGTAGTATGCGTACATATTCCTTTATTAACTGAATACAAATCAAACAAACAAAATACAAACGAACGTGAAGTTCAACAGGCTGCACAACCACAAGCCAAAACAAGATCCCACAACTAAGGTAGGCAAAATGGCTGCCTAAGAATGATCCCCAATCAGAGACAACGATCGACAGCTGCCTCTGATTGGGAACCACACCCGGCCAACATAGAAATAGAAAATCTAGAATTCACACCCTGACCAAACCAACTAGAGAAAAACAGGGCTCTCAAGGTCAGGGCGTGACACACTTGTGTTTGTTTGTGCGTGAGGGTGTGACTGGTGGGCATGTGAATGAGAGAAGACAATGGCGTCTGTTTGTTTTTTTAAAGTCCAGAAGCACAAAGAGCCATGGTGGTGCTATAGGGGAGCTTCCTCTGCTCTGAACTTGACCCTGAACACCAAACAAATACAGATCTGACATATTCAGCATTTCATTATGGTGTCACGCCTCCATATAGAAGCCCTAGGTTGTACATGTAGACTTGTGGTCTTGCGTCTATAAGTGTATGAACACCATTTGAAACGTTAGAAAAATGCGTTCCAAAAGGGTTATTCGGCTGTCCCCATAGGATAACCCTTTTTGGGTCCAGGTAGAACCCTTTTTGGTTGCAGATAGAACTATTTTGGGTTCCATGTAGAGCCCTCTGTGAAAAGAGTCCTACATGGAACCCAAAGTGGTTCTACCTGGAACCAAAAGTGTCCTACCTGGAACCATTACATGGTTCTTCAAAGGGTTCTCCTATAGTGACAGCCGAAGAACCCATTTTGTGTTCTAGATAGCAAAAACAAAATTCTAAGATTGCACTCATGTTTGTTGATATGGCCAAAATTGGCCGACGCAACACTTCCAATGTGTCAAGTGTAACGGCAATCATATTTCATCTCAACATACTTTGAACATTTCCAAAATTGATTTTTTACTTTCAATACTTAGCAAACAAGATTAGCTCAGCAGTGCGCTAAGGAAACACTGTGTACTCTCGCACAATATGTGCTCCTGAGTGGCGCAGTGGTCTAAGGCACTGCATCGCAGTGCTAACTGTGCCACTAGAGATCCTGGTTCGAATCCAGGCTCTGTCGCAGCCGGCCGCGACCGGGAGACTCATGGGCGGCGCACAATTGGCCCAGCGTCGTCCAGGGTAGGGGAGGGAATGGCCGGCAGGGATGTAGCTCAGTTGATAGAGCATGGCGTTTGCAACGCCAGGGTTGTGGGTTCGTTTCCCACGGGGGGCCAAAAAAAAAAAAAAAAAAAAAAAAGATGTATTCACTAAACTGTAAGTCGCTCTGGATAAGAGCATCTGCTAAATGACTACAATGTAAATGTAATATGGTTTCCACGACACAACTACGCAAATGAACCGTAGTACGCTATCACTGTGTACACTCTAAAAAATTAGTGGTTCAACAAGGGTTCTTCTAAGATCCTCAAAGTTCTTTGAAGAACCTTAGGGTTCTTGGCACTGAAAATTGCCCCCAAAAGGTTCTTCCAAGAACCCCATAGGAGGTGGGGTTCATCGAGGAACCTCATTAGTTGGTGGGGGTTCTTGCAGGAACCTAACTGCCCAACTGAAACATTTGGATTTGAATTTGAAAGGACAGCAGGTGCAGGCACTTAACTGAAAAATGTAAAGATCTCCACAATTTAAGGTAAGGTTTGTGTCTTGTATGATCTAAATTGATATTGTTTTATGATGATACCATCTATCTTTTCATATTTGTGCAAATCTTTCTAAAACAGAAAATGGACACAATTCAATGGATATCAATCAACAAAGAGGTAAGAATATGTCTGCTATAAGAATATGTTGAAGGCTAGCTGTATTGGGTGCAGATGACTGAACTTTTGTTTCTGTGTCTGTAGGTATACAGAGGAGGAGGCATACAAAGGTATGTCAATTGGTGTTGGTATGTTATGCAGATCACATGTACCATCCTCCTCCCTTACCTCTTTAATGAAAATCCCATAGGCCTCTACATTATGGACAAGGTATGTGAATGAAAACCATTATCAAAACAGTTTTTTTTATTCACATTTACCACAAAAACCAAGGTATGAGTACTGTCGTGTGCATGTTTTGTTAATCATCTGTATAATTACAATTTTTTGGATTCACAGACTTCACCCTCCATACACCTCTGATGAATATAACAGGAAACCTGTTTGATCACCATGCACTGCAAAATCATTCTGTCTATGGATACGGAGAACATCAACACATTAACATCAACACGACAGAGGATATATCCATTGGACTTGGGGCTCTGCTGGGAGTTTACTTCATATTTTGATGTTTTTATTCTGCTTTGCTGCTAAAATCCTAATAAACACTGACAACTAAAATATTGTGTTATTGTTGTTATTATTATTATTAATAATAATAATAGGGGAGGGGGGGTAGTTCAAACATTTACCCCAAAAGGTTATTCAAAAAGGTTATTTGAGGATTCATTAAAAGGGGTTCTTTGAAGAACCCTTTCAAAGGGTTATTCTAAGAACTTGTAGGGGTTCCCCCACAGTTTCAATTTGAAGAACCCCTAAAGGATACTCCAGGAACCTTTTCTTTTTAGAGAGTAGTACTCAAGTGAAGGGTTAACAAAGTCCAACCTGATGATTAAGTCAGAAGGCCCACTCAGAAGGCTTTGAACCGGGCCGCTGAGTGGAAGCTCTGTAAGTGGCAGCGAGGGAATGACGGGCGGAGATTTGTTATGGAGACTAAATTTAGCTTGTCATCTGCTTCAAATAGAAACACTACATAAATATTCATGAATGGAGGGAAGAATCTGGCCTCGGCAATGCAGAGGGAGCGGGGGACACAGAGAGAGAGGGAACCTGTTCCACCTAAAAACCTATTTTTAGAACCTCTGATTCTATTTCCCGCACAAAGAGGCTATTTTTAGCAGAGGCAGAAGCGAGCGGAGGCAGAGACAGCAGCAACCATGCAGTCAGAGCATGTGGAATCAGCCAGAGGAGGGAGAGATTTTTTTAAATTTTTATTTCACCTTTATTTAACCAGGTAAGCCAGTTGAGAACAGGTTCTCATTTACAACTGCGACCTGGCCAAGACAAAGCAAAGTAGTGCAACAAAAACAACACAGAGTTACATATGGGGTAAAAAAAAAAAACATAAAGTCAGAAATACAACAGAAAAATATATATACAGTGTGTGCAAATGTAGCAAGTTATGGAGGTAAGGCAATAAATAGGCTATAGTGCAGAATAATTACAATAGTATTAACACTGGAATGCTAGATGTGCAAGAGATTATGTGCAAATAGAGATACTGGGGTGCAAAAGAGCAAATTAAATAACAATATAGGGGTGAGGTAGTTGGGTGGGCTAATTTCAGATGGGCTGCACCATTAGAGAGGAGGGATAGAGGAGGGAGAGATGCACCATTAGGGAGGAGGGATAGAGGAGGGAGAGGTGCACCATTAGGGAGGATGGATAGAGGAGGGAGAGGTGCACCATTAGGGAGGAGGGATAGAGAGAGAGAGGTGCACCATTAGGGAGGAGATATATAGAGAGGTGCACCATTAGGGAGGAGATATAGAGAGAGGTGCACCATTAGGGAGGAGGGATAGAGAGAGAGAGATGCACCATTAGGGAGGAGGGATAGAGGAGGGAGAGGTGCACCATTAGGGAGGAGGGATAGAGGAAGGAGAGATGCACCATTAGGGAGGAGGGATAGAGGAGGGAGAGGTGCACCATTAGGGAGGAGGGATAGAGGAGGGAGAGGTGCACCATTAGGGAGGAGGGATAGAGAGAGGTGCACCATTAGGGAGGAGGGATAGAGGAGGGAGAGATGCACCATTAGGGAGGAGGGATAGAGGAGGGAGAGGTGCACCATTAGGGAGGAGGGATAGAGGAGGGAGAGATGCACCATTAGGGAGGAGGGATAGAGAGAGAGAGGTGCACCATTAGGGAGGAGGGATAGAGGAGGGAGAGATGCACCATTAGGGAGGAGGGATAGAGGAGAGAGAGATGCACCATTAGGGAGGAGGGATAGAGGAGGGAGAGATGCACCATTAGGGAGGAGGGATAGAGAGAGAGAGGTGCACCATTAGGGAGGAGGGATAGAGAGAGAGAGGTGCACCATTAGGGAGGAGGGATAGAGGAGGGAGAGGTGCACCATTAGGGAGGAGGGATAGAGGAGGGATAGAGGAGGGAGAGTGACAGTACAAGCTACTGGCACAGGTATCTTTAGAACACATTCTCATTCCTTCTCTCTCACACACACACACACACACAGCTCCCCTCGCAATGCCACCTCATTCTTGCCAATGTAGAATCCTCTCTCTCTCTCACGCTCTCACACTCTCTCAATCTCACTCTCTTTCCCTCTCTCTCTTCATGTCTCTCTGCTTGTCTCAGCGTTTAACAGTCTGTGCTCTTACTCTTCCCTTCCGCACCCGTCTCTCTCTGTGTATTCTGTCTCTCTCTGTGTATTCTGTCTCTCTCTGTGTATTCTGTCTCTCTCTGTGTATTCTGTCTCTTTCTGTGTATTCTGTCTCTCTCTGTGTATTCTGTCTCTCTCTGTGCATTCTGTCTCTCTCTCTGTGTATTCTGTCTCTCTCCGTGTATTCTGTCTCTCTCTGTGTATTCCGTCTCTCTCTGTGTATTCTGTCTCTCTCTGTGTATTCTGTCTCTTTCTGTGTATTCTGTCTCTCTCTGTGTATTCTGTCTCTCTCTGTGTATTCTGTCTCTCTCTGTGTATTATGTCTCTCTCTGTGCATTCTGTCTCTCTCTGTGTATTCTGTCTCTCTCTGTGTATTCTGTCTCTCTCTGTGTATTCTGTCTCTCTGTGTATTCTGTCTCTCTCTGTGTATTCTGTCTCTCTCTGTGTATTCTGTCTCGCTCTGTGTATTCTGTCTCTCTCTGTGTATTCTGTCTCTTTCTGTGTATTCTGTCTCTCTCTGTGTATTCTGTCTCTCTCTGTGCATTCTGTCTCTCTCTCTGTGTATTCTGTCTCTCTCCGTGTATTCTGTCTCTCTCTGTGTATTCCGTCTCTCTCTGTGTATTCTGTCTCTCTCTGTGTATTCTGTCTCTTTCTGTGTATTCTGTCTCTCTCTGTGTATTCTGTCTCTCTCTGTGTATTCTGTCTCTCTCTGTGTATTCTGTCTCTCTCTGTGCATTCTGTCTCTCTCTGTGTATTCTGTCTCTCTCTGTGTATTCTGTCTCTCTCTGTGTATTCTGTCTCTCTCTGTGTATTCTGTCTCTCTCTGTGTATTCTGTCTCGCTCTGTGTATTCTGTCTCTCTCTGTGCATTCTGTCTCTCTCTGTTCTGTCACATGAATGGAGGGGGGCTTCTGCATCGATTACATAACACAATGTAACAGACTAGCGTCTTCATGCAACATCCCAGGGAATGAAGTGGGTGGAGAAATGATTGGAGTGCCTATTGTAGCCATTCTTACATTGTAGATTTGACATGGGTAAAATCTACATGGGTATAATTCCCACAATTTGACTTGCATGTGTTTGGTTTTAAAAAGTTAGAATGAGTTTAAAATATAAAGTATTTGAACTGTTTTGAAATATGCAGACAGACGGATTGAAAGTAAGTTTACATTGTAATACTTCTGACAGCCAACTTTCTAGCTCCGCCCATAACTGTTGGACTTTATAGCATTCCCAGAAAGCATGGATTATTGAGTCATTGTTAGTTTTACACTTAAGACATGACTGCCATTTGCTGTAGAATTTGTGATTTTTGTCTCTTGTATAATAAATTATATTTGTACATTTTCGTTAACTGTAATTGTGTTAGTTTAATATGCTCCAACATTCCCTCCATCTTGTGCCAACATCAGTTCTTCTTAAGTCTTGGTTCCAATAGTTTATATTTTTTTCATAGAGATTGTCAGTTAGATAGGCTCTCTGCAATGTTTTGTATATCTCACCTATCATATGAACATCCTTTTCTGACTCAAATAAGATTCCCTCAAGGTTGCTCTGATGTCCAAAATATTTCAAATCTAAATATCGTGATATGAAACCTTTACACTTTTTGGTCAGTGCAAAATTGCTTTTTAATTCTGGTGTGTCTTTGGCATTAAACATTTAGTATTTGTCCTGCTGAAAAATACAACTCTATCCTAGGGTTAGGTTTTCAGAAGACTGAGTCTGGTTTTCTTCAAATGTTTTACCTGGACTTTGCTCTTTTCATATTTATTTTGATCCTAAGAAACTCCTCAGTCCCTGCCCGTGACAAGCACAGGCCTACCCATAACCTGATGCTGCCACCACCACACTTGGAAATACAGAGAGTTTCACTCTGTGTTGTGTTGTATTGGATTTGACTAAGACTTTAGTTTTACATTTTTTAATTTAGGACAACTATCTGTTGTTCCATGTAATGAATCTGTTATTCAATGCGTTTGTATGGGCTAATAGCAGAAAGACCCAAAATATTTATTTCATCTAATGATAAAAAATACAAAAATGTTGATACTTCAAGGGGTCTTAAAATACAAAATCAAATAGCTAAATTATCCTTGGTATGACCTTCTTAAAACAATTCCATATAGCTTAGTGGGACAGTTCTGGCTCGGTTAGTTTCAATTCCATATTCCATAACTGTTTTAGCATGAGGGTTTTATTTTTTCATATCACTTTGCACTATTTCTTTTCAAAGGGCTCAAGCTAAATCCAATTTCTGTCCAAAAACCGCCACAGTTACTGCAATGGTTGTTTGCTAAAGCGCTGATTTAGGCTCTGGAGTTCATCAGAACCTGCATACCAAGTGGAGCTAAGCTTGGATGTTGGCGGAGGTTGTCGGAATGTGGATGTGGATCAAGGTGGAACTGCACAGAGAATGAGAAATGCCTTTATTTGGCCGGAGACGGACCATCTCTCCCCCTCGACTCCTACATCATCATGACCTTGCAGTGGGTTCCCGAGGAGAGTAAGCCCCTTTAGGCTAGTGAGATGCATTATTATCAAAGAGAACTGTTCACGCATGTCAGCCTGGGCTAGGCGGTGCAGAGCAGCACTAATCTTAGTGTAAATGATTCCGTTCATATCCATTTGAATGGCCTTAAAGATGGTTTATAGATCTGTGAATCTGTGCAGCAGGTGCCTCAGGCTGACCCTCGTCATTAAACAGCCAGTTCCCATGGTCTGACCAGCCAACACCATTCAGAAACACTGTTCTGACGTAGTCAACTCCACAATGTATTATGATACGTTTTTTTTCACCCTCTTCACCACTCGTTTTTTTCCTTCATATGGAGGGTTTGTCCGATGATTGACGCCATTGATATTTTTAGTTTGGGCTTCTCAAATGCACTCAATTTGTTTAGAGGGGGGAAAGGAGGTGTTTGAATCCTTTGTCCCGTTGGTGATGTCTGACTTGACGTCAGTCTCAAAGAAAAGTGCCTTGTTGCGAATTATTAAAATCGGTTGTGCATTGTGCTGTAACTATCTCTCTGTATGTGTGTGTGTGTGTGTGCACAAGGTGTGTTCCATTTATTAAGTGACGGAGCATAATTTGTGACGTGGATGATTTTTTGGAGCATGATTATTACAATTATAAATCATGATGATGACGATAATAAGCAGCTTTCATTGAAAGACGCTAAATCATGATACGTGTGGAGATCCACTGTGGCATATTCTCCATCCCTCTCCATCTCAGGGTACTCTTCGCTATACTCTCTTCACTCTCATTAAAGGGTGATACCCTTAGGGTGTTGTATGTGAAATTCATATTTACTGTAATTTGAACAGTTCTTAGATATTTATTGTCGAGTTGGAGCTTTGGTTTAGGCTACAAGTTTGAAACAGTGAATTGTTTTCTCATCTGCTCTCTCCCTCTTTCTCTCTCCCCATAGTTTTGATGCTGAGAATGGATTGTCGGTGGGTCGCAGCCCCCTGGACCCCCAGACCAGTCCTGGTTCCGGCCTGGTGCTCCAGGCCAACTACCACAGCCAGCGCCGCGAGTCCTTCCTCTACCGCTCCGACTCGGACTTTGACCTCTCACCCAAGGCCCCCTCGAGGAACTCATCCACTGCCAGCGAGCTGTAAGTGCCCCCCCCCCCCCCACCCTATTGGCACTGTCACCCTCTGTGACCTTTCACCTTCCACTCATATCTATTGGGAAGCGTCATGACAGAGATGTCTCAGTGTATGCCTTGATTTTGCAAGGTCTCCACTTTTCGTAATGTCCAAGGTTATATACAGATATGGTTTTGTGGAACAGATACAATTATATGTGGAAGGGAATTGCTTCTTGGAACACTTTCCAAAAGGGAATTCCGATAGAAAAGCATGGGGAATACATTAGGCCCATTTGAAAGTTTTCCCTTGTACTGTATAATCACAGTAAGGAATGGATAGAAATGTACAGAATGGTTACCTGGAGGAAAATGGGGGAGGGTCATGCTTTTAAAATTTCAGTCAAGAGGAGGGTTTAGTTTTTTTTTTTAAATCAAGTCCAGGGGAGGGTCATGCTTTTTCAATTTCAGTCAAGAGGAGGGTTTAGTTTTGTTTTAAATCTAGTCCAAGGGAGGGTCATGTAATTTGTAATTGATGAAATGTCAATATTTCTCAGTGTTTTAGAAGTAGTTGCTTATTAGGCTATACTGTATATCAATGTGTGCCCGATGCCGCAAGTCATCTCTGATTCTCTGCTGAGTGCGGAATATTAAGTGCGCCTATAGGCTATTTAGTGTGGTCTCAATCAAATTACCATAGCCTATAGGCTATAGGCTACGAAGTGCATGCTCGGAGAAGTGCAGTTGTATTTCTAAGATAGCTGCTGGGATGGTGTAAATAAAACTAGGCTGCATTACACACTGCAATGGACATTCCAACCCTGAGCCCCGGCCTCTCTGCTCTTGCTGATCAAAAACGTTTTTGTGTGCTGCCTAACCAATGGCCTACGGTTACAGTTCAGGAGGAGAGTCGAAGGCTTCTTAAGATTTATTTTATTTTATTAGGCTTAGTCCATAAAATTCACTATCTTGCACACGGACTAGCTTATAGCCTATGTTCTGTTCAGGTTAAGAAGGAGAGGTGGAAGATGAGGAGGAGTACTGGAGGTCAACTTTGATAGCTTGCTACTACTAGAATAGATTTTATTCAAAACAATATTTTATTCAAAACAATATGTTTTTTTGCCCATTATGTATTTATCAGAGTTATTCTCCTCACAATCAGCCAGATTCGAGTAACTTCCATTGTGGTGCTGAAACTTGAAGCAGCAGCTGCGGCACAATCAATCGGAAATGGACAGCTCATGGTGCTGAAAGTAGGCTAATTCGAGTAGGCATAATTCATTTCTGTCTTCATTTTAATTAGACTTTACTAACAAGAAGAGCCCCGTTGGTACTTTAAAGTCAACCCAAGTTGGGCTGGCCTTGGTGGGCTAGCTCAAATTGCGTTTCCACTGCTTTCAGAAATTAGAAATGATGTCATGTTGCTAGGTAGCCAATATGTGACTGCAGCTGGCTTCGCTAATGTTGCTAGCTAGCTAGCTAGCAAGATGTTGAATAATTTAATTCACCCTCACCATGCTGTAACTAACGTTTCCCCATACTCCTGCCCAGTGCCGATTTTAGCATGTAAATCTTCGTGGAGCAAAATAAATAAATATTGTATTTGTAATTAGATGCACGCCAGCAAAGCCACAACACAACACTAACAATACATTAATTGCACTATAACAGTGACAAACGGTGCCCACAAACTGTTAGGGCCTACATAAAGCTGTCCCAACAGCAGAGTCCCAACAGCAGTCCCAACACCTTACCACTGCTACACCTGGCTATCAGCGGAGCCTTGTCTGGCAGCGAAATAGTTCATTCAGCCTCATTTACTGCCATAAAAAAAACTGTTTATGGCTGACTTGATTAAACAAATGTGGTTTCTACTGACAATTGAGATGTACAAACTATGGCATAAGGGGACGACGAGCGGATAAGAGGCAATCTGTAATTTCGATTAAGACATGAATGAGCAAGCTAGGACGGACGTAGTCAATGTAACTATTTGTTCAGCACTTTTGAAATGTACAGCGACAGAATTCAGAACATGGGCCATTCTGTCCATTCTTAGCCTGTCATTTTGGTAATTTGTCATTTAAAAAAGATTCTGCTAATACGTAAAATGACGTAGAATTGCATGACATTTTTATAAAATGTTAATTTTTCTCTGACCTTTAAATACGATGATAGATTCATACAATGCTTTTACTATAAAGGAGATCTTTCCACCTCTACTCTTGTCCACGGTGGTCTGTGAACGCTCAACCTTCTGGCCCGCAGCCCTGTGCTCTATAAAAATTCCGGCATTGCCATGTAATGCTTACAGGATGAAGTACATTCAGTTTCTAAAACTGCTAATCTAAGGCTCTGGTCTGTCCAAGAAGTTGTCTGCTATCTACTTTGTTTTAATGATTATTTTGGGTATAGTGGAGGATCACTTGTTTTTTTTCAAGTGTTCAGGGAGGGTTTAGGTAAAATATATTTTTCTGAAGGGAGGGCCATCCATTTTCATTTTAGAGAGGTCTGATTTTCTACATGTAACCCCTTATTATAAATAACGTTCACTCCCTTAGAGCATCTTTTTTATGCAGTAGTTTGTGTGGTCTCTAAAGATATCCTTCGAAAGAGCTTACTTAGTGGACTGTATCTTAAGCTCATTATTGTGCTTTTATTCAAGAGCACAGTTTTATTAGGACATGCTATATGCTATATTAAACTGTATTGCTCTGCGGGTTTGCACAATCTATCATACTCCAGTTTGATAGCCCCTATTACTGCAACCAGCTGTTCTTTCCATCCCAGCACGCTTGCATGTCAACTCCGCTTCGGCAGGATTACACAAAGGCTGAAGTCCAAACTCAAAGTAGACAGCCCTCGACCCTAAACCCTCAGGCCTTAAACGAGGTTTTACATCGTCACATCCTAGTGTACCTTAAATGTCCCTTGCCCAAGCGAGGGAGAGTGATGATCGGAGAGGCAACGTCCTTGGTGGAAATCTTGAAGTTGACCTTAAAAACAACCAACCTAAAGCTATTAATGTACCTAGGTAGCTAACGTAGCTAGCTAGCGCTGCTGTCAGGTAGCTAGCTACCCATAGCTGGCAAGCAAGATTTATAGTTTAGTCATTAATTCCAATAATTTTCAGAATTCCCCAAAATATGTTTATAAAGCTAGCTATGTTTTATATGCTCCTCACTACGATCCAATTTGCCAACGCTAAAATCAATGTAATCTATACAGTGCATTCGGAAAGTTTTCAAACCCCTTGACCTTTTCCACATTTTGTTACGTTACAGCCTTATTCTAAAATGTATTAAATAAAAAATGTCCTCATCAATCTACACACAATACCCCATAATGACGAAGCGAAAACAGATTATAATTTTTTTGACGTTTTTTCACATTTATTAAAAATAAAAAAACATAAATACCTTATTCAAATAAGTATTCAGACCCTTTGCTATGAGACTCGAAATTGAGCTCAGGTGCATCCTGTTTCCATTGATCATCCTTGAGATGTTTCTACAACTTGATTGGAGTCAACCTGTGGTAAATTCAATTGATTGGACATGATTTGGAAAGGCACACGCCTGTCTATATAAGGTCCCACAGTTGACAGTGCATGTCAGAGCAAAAACCAAGCCATGACGTCGAAGGAATTGTCCGCAGAGCTCCGAGACAGGATTGTGTCGAGGCACAGATCTGGGGAAGGGTACCAAAACCTTTCTTCCAGAAGGACAACCATCTCTGCAGCACTCCACCAATCAGGCCTTTATGGTAGAGTGACCAGACAGAAGCCACTCCTCAGTAAAAGGCACATGACAGCCCGCTTGGAGTTTGCCAAAAGACACCTAAAGGACTCTGACCATGAGAAACAAGATTCTTTGGTCTGATGAAACCAAGATTGAACTCTTTGGCCTGAATGCCAAGCGTCACGTCTGGAGGAAACCTGGCACCATCCCTACGGTGAAGCATGGTGGTGGCAGCATCATGCTGTGGGGATGTTTTTCAGACTAGTCAGGATCGAGGGAAAGATGAACGGAGAAAATTACAGAGAGATCCTTGATGAAAACCTGCTCCAGAGCGCTCAGGACCTCAGACTGGGGGCGAAGGTTCACCTTCCAACAGGACAATAACCCTAAGCACACAGCCAAGACAACGCAGGAGTGGCTTCGGGACATGTCTCTGAATGTCCTTGAGTGGCCCAGCCAGAGCCCGGACTTGAACCCGATCAAACATCTCTGGAGAGACCTGAAAATAGCTGTGCAGCGACGCTCCCCATCCATCCTGCAGAGAAGAATGGGAGAAACTCCCCAAATACAGGTGTGCCAAGCTTGTAGCGTCATACCTAAGAAGACTCAAGGCTGTAATCGCTGCCAAAGGCTTTAACAAACTACTGAGTAAAGGGTCTGAATACTTATGTAAATGTGATATTTCCGTATGTATTTAAATTAAAAAAATTGTGCCAACATTTCTAAAAACCTGTTTTTGCTTTGTCATTATGGGATATTGTGTGTAGATTGATGAGGGGAAAAAAACAATTTAATCATTTTTAGAATAAGGCTGAAACGTAACAAAATGTGGAAAATGTCAAGGGGTCTGAATACTTTCCGAATGCACTGTATATATTTATTTGCAAGCTAGCGTCATAATTTTGTCTGACATGCCAAAAATGCAGCCGTGTTGATTAAATTTGAAACTTCGCGGCACCAGAGTTTGACAAGTGACTACAGTTTGCATTTAATTGTAGGTCATATCAACCCCACAAGTGATCAAAGTTCTTCAGTCGCTCTCTCGAGGGAAAGTGGCTAGCGCGAGGGCTGAGGGGGTAAAAATAACGTGTTTGTACTGCAGCCAAAGTTTGAAAAATGGGCGACTTTCTTGTTTTTGTACTTCTTTTGCTGTTTGTTTTTCCAGTCTACATCAGCCTAAGACAGTTTCCCTGTGTCTAAACACTTTAGTTTGTGATTAATCGGTTGCAGGTCACCAACTCTTGCCTCTGTTTTTAAAGGGAAGAAAGCTTGAAGCACTGGGAAGTCAACTGGTTGTCTCGGTGAGAAGAACTTGACAAAACTTTGATTTGTCCCCTCAAAGGCCTATCCCGCATTCTCCATTACAGGTTTCAGAGCCATCATCCCCTCCCCATGGCACCAGTGACTAAAAATTGACCCCTCCCCCAGGTTTTTCCTGTGACCCCAAGGAAAGTTGTTTTTCTTTTGCATGTGAAGCTTCAAGAAAAAGACGCTAGCATAACCCCAGCCCTGTAACTTTACCAGTTGGACTTTCATTTCTCCCTACCTCACGGTTCCTATAATGTACAGTGCATGTCATCCTTTGTTTGACCTCAATTTCACACTGTCTGGTCTACCTTTTTTTGTTGGATTCTTTGCTTTGATGTCAATCTGCAGGTTGTTGAAGTGTTTTTTCACAAACACTGATCAACTGTCTTGATTAATGATTATCATTCAATGCAAATGTGTAATGTGCACAGTAGACATTAATACCATAGTAGTCATGTTGGATTTAGGCTAAATATTGTATGCACACTAAATGGTTGCAATTTTTTCACTGTTTCTATTACTGTACTTTTTTTTTTATCTTTGTTTTTCCCCCATTATAGACATGGAGAAGACATGATTGTGACACCATTTGCACAGGTTAGTTTTTGAAATATTCTTCCCTTTCCTGTGTTTTTCAGCTGAACAAATGATTAACGAATTGGCCAAGGGTGGTCTAGGCCACTGCCTCTGGAGCACATGTACTGTACAATGTATTGCTGCCAGCATGGGTTAGAATCTGTCCCACTGCTCTTTAAGCACTCTCTGGTTTGCCAAGCCAAATTCTCCCTGTTATTTGTAACGTGCCCTCTAATCTGTCCAGTGGTTATGTAACTTCACCTTCATTAAGCACACCAACACAACAAGGAATAAATAATGTAACTGAACACTAACTGATTCTGAGTAATGTTAGCCTTTTTTTTTTTAAAGAGACCTACAAAAGGTTGTTGCCAGTGGGCCAGTGAAGTCACGGCTGTCACTATAGTGACACCAGTGACACTAGTAGAGGGCCACCGAAACAGCCTTTGGCATGCTGCTGGCACATCGCGGCATCCTGGCCTGTGACGGAGGACATGCGTCACAGCTGCACTCACTTTACTAAACAAGCGAGGAATCCAATATGGCGTTCCTCGATACGGCTCCTGACTGATAAAAAATCCACCCCGGCCGGGAAACCAGATACCGTATTTTTTTATGTGCTGACTCACGATTTAATATTGGTGCCCAGACTCTGACATGTGTGACGTATTGGAGCGAGGAGGCTCCCTCTTCTAACCACATTAGCCTGTAATTATGATGTCTCAGGGGCACTGCAAGTGCTCGCTTGTTTAGTAAACCTGTTGAAAATGAACTATTGCAAGCCACTATTTAACACTAATGCCTCGATCAAACCGACAGCGTTATTGCATTTTGGTACACCAGAAGTACATTCATTTCCAATGGAACGCTGCGTTTGCCTTGCAGCATTGCATTGCAGAGGCAGTTACGCTTTGAACACACCAACTGTGTCAGTGACGCTTTGAACACACCGACTGTGTCATTGCGCAAAATAGTATGCAGCATCATCTAGATATGTGTGCAAAAGTTAAACATTCACCTTCTGCTACCATTTCTGTCAACCCGTTTAGGCATACAGTTTGACGCATACGTTCGATAAATCCAACGTATGCACCACACAGAACACACTGCAACTGCCTCTGCAACGCAATGCTGCAAGGCAAACACAGGGTTTGTACTTCATTGCAATGTATGCGTAGCCCTTTTGTGGTGTAAAATGTTACATTGTAACACTTCACGGAGTATGCATATACATATTCTAAATGTTTTTATTCATACATGAAGGGCCTCGACTATCACAATGAGGCAGTAAAGAGGATGTATGTTAATCTTGTCCGTTCTTGTAGGTACTTGCCAGCTTGAGGACGGTAAGAAGCAACTTCGCCGTTTTGACCCATCAGCAAGATCGTCAACCCAGCAAGTAAGTTAAGTCTACACCACTCATTCCCAAACCCACGTGCCCCTCCAAATCTGTTGACTGTAATGATGAAGTGAACAATAGATATACAGTACATAGATATACATTTTACTCAAACTGGGATGTCTGTGTGTCCACAGGAGAACGGGCAGTAATCCACCGTCCATGTTCAAAACAAGCTTAGCAGGTGAGTGTTTGAAAAGGGTTTGCTTGGTTGAGTTCTATGCTACACAAAAAAATACACAGGCAAGCAAAAATACACACATTTCATTCAGCCATTTAGCAATTAGGGTAAGATTAGGATTACATTCAATCTGATTTTAAACCGAACTGATGATGTAACCATCGATATAAACAGCAAAGGGGACTTCTAGATTGAATAATTAATTATTGAATGAATGTTGAATGTTGAATGTTAAAAGAACATTAAATTGTGTGCTCATCGCATTGTGTGTTGTCCTTGTGTGGGTATGACAGAGGAGCCATTTCAGCAGCTGGCTGTGGAGACTCTGGATGAGCTGGACTGGTGTCTGGAGCAGCTGGATACTCTGAAGACACGCCACTCTGTCAGCGAGATGGCCTCCAACAAGGTACGGTCACAAACACACACACACTCATACACACACTCATAACAATGGGAGCTTTCATGACTCACTTGTACCGTTGACTTTAATGGTAAGGCTGAAGCTACTAATGTCATACATCAGTATTTGTTCAGTTTGAGTTAATTCACTATGATGGACTTAAAGGAGGTACAATACAAAAGCCCAAGGCCCACCATTGAGTCAGCGCCATCTTGGCTTTATGAAGAGTTGTCAAGAATGACTGCGATGTAGAACTCTGTATGCATCATGACTTAGCCAAATGAATCTACAGGGAATTTTTATAAAATTTTCTGTAGCTGCACAATATCTATAAAGACTCTCTTTCAGACTTTGATTTAATCTAATTTCCTAATTGTTTAGCCAAAACAAGTTACCTTTCCCTTCTCCATTAAAACAAAAGGGATATTATTAGTTCACTGTTATGTCAAAGTGAGCAATAAATAAATACAATATGTATATTTTGGCCAATGCACTTTCGGTGGTCTCCCAAATTAAAAAGAGCCCACTAAGCCAGCGACCGTGTCTCTCTGCAAACGCGTTTTGTGCTGATCCTGATTGGACAAATGTGAAAGGCCACTAATACAGTGCAACCATCCCATTCATCAGCGATTAGGAAATATGAATGAAATCGCCAATCCTTTCTGACGTTTGGAGCTCGTTCCATATGAATGAATGGGATGGTTGCATGTATGCATCGGTAGACACACACCCTTCCCTCAACTCCCAGTATCTAATGTGCAGAAAAATGATGGAGTTGGAGCTGTGTATAAAACTCCACCCCCCACCCCCCCCTCCATCCATCAATCCTCATCCCCCTCTCCCCTCCTTATTTCTCCAGACTGGAGTTTATAGCTTGTGTGATTCCATGATTAGCCTCCCCACGCAAGAGCCATGTGCGCTGGGTAAACACACACACACACCACACACAGTCTCTCCCTGGATGCACACACCACACACACATGCCAGGCACACACGTGGTGGTGTAGCGTGTGCTGTTCTCTAGAGTTGGGAGTAGCGTGTGCTGCGCTCTGTTTACACACGGAGCAGCAGGCAGAACAGTGCAGCTGAGGGAGAGAGGAGCGCAAGCGGCAGGAGTAGAGTGTGTGGATAAAACCTTCCTAGTGCACTGCGTGTTGACTGTCTGCTTGCAGTGGAATTAAGGAACTCAGGCAAGCAGGACAGGAACACAGTACGGGATGTAAACTCAGCGCAGTAGCTACAGGAAGGACTCTGCTCTTTTTCTCTTTTTTTTCGACCCCATGCTTTATTTAGTGCTGAAATGCTCGAAGTCATTTACTTGTTCTCTTTCAATTACTTGTTCTCTGTGTCGAGGATGTACATTCAGGTAAGACGGGATGGGATGGGATGGGATGCACGTGTTGCTTGGTGAATTAATGTGTAATACAGGTAGGTGTCTGTCCTTTGCAGAGTTATTTGCAATTAGTTGGGAAGTGATGCTGTTTTTGCAGCGTGCACGTGTGTGTGTGTGTGTCAGTAGTGCTTGTGCATGTGTGTAAGAGTGAGTCCATAAAGTGTGTGTTCAGATATGTGTCCATTCATCTTTGTGTGTGTGCAAGAAGTATGTGTGCCTGTGTGTACATGGCCCACCCACTTGGGAGCCAGGCCCACCCACTGGGGAGCCAGGCTCAGCCAATCAGAATGAGCTTTTCCCCACAAAAGGGCTTTATTACAAACAGAAATACTCCTCAGTTTCATCAGTTGTCTGGGCGTCTGGTCTCAGACAATCCCGCAGGTGAAGAAGCCTGATGTGGAGGTCCTGGGCTGGTGTGGTTACACGTGGTCTGCGGTTGTGAGGCCGTTTAGACGTACTGCCAAATTCTCTCAAACGACGTTGGAGGCAGCTTATGGTAGAGAAATGAACATTAAATTATCTGTCAACAGCTCTGGTGGACATTCCTGCAGTCAGCATGCCAATTGCACGCTCCCTCAACATTTTAGACATATGTGGCATTGTGTTGTGTGACAAAACTGTACATTTTAATGTGGCCTTTTATTGTCCCCAGCACAAGGTGCACCTGTGTAATGATCATGCTGTTTAGTCAGCTTCTTGAAATGCCACATCTGTCAGTTGGATGGATTATTTTGGCAAAGGAGAAATGCCCACTAACAGGGATGTAAACAAATTTGTGCAGAAAATATGAGAGAAATACGCTTTTTGTGCATATGGAACATATCTGGGATCTTTTATTTGAGCTCTACAGTAGAGACTATATTGTGACAGTCTGAGTGATGCAGTTTGTTGTTGTTTGTCTCACCAGTTCAAAAGGATGCTGAACAGAGAGCTCACTCAGCTATCAGAGACCAGCAGATCAGGGAACCAGGTGTCAGAGTTCATCTCCAGCACCTTCCTAGGTACGTCTCTCTCTCCACCACCCTTCACTGTCTGACTGTCTTAGTAGAGACATCTACCATATGTATGTACTGTAATGTGAACCTAATCGTTTCTAATGTATACTTATTGTATAGTTACTGTTATGTTCCCCAGCAAGAAAAACTAAAATTGTCGCTCAAACAGAAAGGGAAACTAACAACCAAAATGAAACAGGTGGGGTTTTAGGAGGGGCTCTGAAAGACACTCATGGGGGAGTGCACTGAAAGTTGACTAGCAACAACAAGTGGGACCTAAAAGACACCCACCATGAGCACCCACTAAATATGGCTGAGAAGAGGCAACCAAAATAAAAACCCAAACCAAACTTAAAGACAGGAACCAAACCACAAAGTGGAGCAAAATAAAAACAGGGAAGATCAGATAAAGGATTGTTTGTCTAGAAATCAAATAGGGAGAGCCAACTAAAGGTGTTAACCCTCCACGTCTCTCAAGACCAGCGGAGCACTGGGCCAGCCACTCTTAAATAGCACCTGAGCTTGCACAGCTAAAACACCTTCCCCCTAACGTCCAACCTCAAAATATAAATGGAGAAACCAAAGCCTGTAACATTACATGTGATTACACCAAGACAATACGAAACCAGGTAACTACATGATATCTGTGCAACTTCAACTCAGTGTAAAGGGTCACCAGCACTGGTTTCAATAGACAACCCTTCTGAACTCTATTGGTATTACTGTGGAATAACTGTGGAATAACTGTGGAATAACTGTGGAATAACTGTGGAATAATGCTCTGTGTCTGTCTGTAACACAGAAAAGCAACATGACATGGAGATCATGTCTCCGCCCACCAAGGAGAAGAAGGAGAAGATGGACAATAAGAAGCGCCCCATGTCCCAGATCGTGGGGGTGAAGAAGCCCAGAATCATCCCTAGTGTGGCCCCCTCCAGCATCCCCCGCTTTGGGGTCGCTTCCACTCAGGAGGGCTTTCTCTCCAAGGTAGTCTACACATCCCTTATTTTCGGACGATTTAACTATTAGAAAGTACCTCACTTTTAGGGTTCTGTTCTGCCACAAGTTCTGTCACTCTTTGGATCTAATAGTCCCCAGCACGTTTTGGAGTTAAAGGATCTGCTGTTTTTTCTAACTGAAATGTTTTTCCATCTGGCAGCAGTTGGAAGATATAAACCGATGGGGTGTGGATATTTTCAAAATATCTGAATATTCTGGGAATCGTCCACTGACGGTGGCGATTTATTCAATTTTCCAGGTATGTCATCCGCATGTTTCCAAATGAGTCCTCTTCTAAATGGGCCCTCTTACATGGCTAAACAAGTCACTGCAAAAAAATTATGAAAATCTTATATGTATTTTATCCCTCTGTTTTCCATATAGGAGCGAGAGCTGCTGAAGTCATTCAAGATCCCTGCAGACACCTTCATCACCTTTATGATGACCCTGGAGGACCACTACCACCACGACGTGGCCTACCACAACAACATCCACGCTGCAGACGTGGTCCAGTCCACCCACGTCCTCCTCTCCACGCCCGCCCTGGAGGTATGTCAATACAATACAATGTTTTAGCTAAAAACTGACAGTACTGTATTTTTGTTTTGTTTTAAAAATATTTTTATTACACATTTCAAATGTACAATTGCATCATTGTTACAGGTTATTTTTGTTTTCTTTTTTGACAATACTGTTTTTTGTTTTGTTTTTTACTGTAAAAAAAATAAAATTATAAACTGGGTGGTTCGAGCCCTGAAAGCCGATTGGCCGAAAGCCGTGGTATATCAGACCGTATACCACGGGTATGACAAAACATTTATTTTTACTGCTCTAATTAAGTTGCCAACCAGTTTATAATAGCAAAAAGGCACCTCCGGTTTGTGGTATATTGCCAAAATGCCACGGCTAAGAGCTGTATCCAGGCACTCCGTGTTGCGTCATGCATAAGAACAGCCCTTAGCCGTGGTATATTGGCCATATACCACACCCCCTCGGGCCTTATTGCTTAAGTATACGACAATGCATTGTAATGTTCAAAACAGTACACCTACTGTAGGGCTGTACACTACATCGAATAACTTCAAAGTTATGGGCATTAGAATAAAAATAAATTAATGAAAGTGGACCAATTGAGGTGTTTTGAAAATTGGGGGGACATGTGTCCCCCCTGTCCCATATTGTTGTTGCGCCTATGCACAAGTCCGACCACATTCTCACACACATACTGTACAACAGTGGTCACCAACCTTTTCTGAGTCAAGATCACTTTCTGAGTCAAAATGCAAGCCGAGATCTACCGCTAAGATTTTTTTTAACAGGACTTAAAAAACCTACGCCTATGCAACATTAACCTATTAAAAACAGTAATGTAACAATTAGGTTTGTGCAGTAGGCTATAGGCCCAATACATTATCACCGCATATTGGCTTTGCTTGAATTGCCCTGCCAATACATTGTTGTTCGGACCATTTAAGGTGGGCTATATGATCACACCGGTAATAGATCAGTTGATGTATTACTTGTGAAGCACAGCTGAGTGAGCATACATTTAAATAATGTGCTTTTTTATTTATTTTACTGGGCTGGTGGTGCCTGCATCTGATGGTCAGTCTCAGCAGAGGGAGAGAACAGCAGACTGAGGGTCCGCCTCTCAACGTCCCTTCGCTCTCCCTTTCCTCTGCTTACAATGACCAAAAAGGGACACCGTCTTCCAGCTAATAGTTAAACTCAAGTCACACCGTATTATTTCTGCCTCATGCACAAATTAATGTTGTTACTCCTAGGAACAGAGAAAGTTAAATATTTCTCTATATTAAAAAAGACCCAAGCCGCTAATAATAACACAAGCCTATCAATACACTTTCCTACTCATTCATTACAGCTGCAGTGTTGGTTGTAGTGCGAGTGGAAGTAGGAAGAACGCACATTTTAATAGCCTATAAAAGTGTTGAATAAACAGTGCTGAGTAAGAACTTAAACATGAACTCACTCATAAAAAACAGCAGCTCTTTGCTGTGTTCATTGACAGTCTCTCTCTAGTCATGGTTTTAAAAGTTTTGAAATCTCACAGTATCAACTTTGCTGCTGCTTTCTTTTACGCCTGTTACATTACTGCAGACACTGTAATCTGAGCCATCCAATTGGCCAGCGGTAGGCCTATAGTGCACTTGATTTGCTCTCCAGGCCCGCCGGGAAGGCACAGTTTGTACCTTCAGACACATGAAATGTTTCAAAATGGGAACATGTCGCCTACCCGGCGTGCAGCTGAATCAGGTGCACCTAACGCCAACAACGCAAGACAAAACAAAAAAGGGACCGTAAGGCTTCATTGTTGTTGTTTTTTACAGACATGTTTGCCGATCGACTAGGAATGCCATGGAGATCGACCAGTCGAGCGACCGGTTGGTGACCGCTGCTGTACAATATTTATCTGCATTAACATCCCTGTGTTCCTCCCATCTCTACAGGCTGTGTTCACTGACTTGGAGATCCTAGCTGCTCTGTTTGCAAGTGCTATACATGATGTGGACCACCCGGGGGTGTCCAACCAGTTCCTCATCAACACCAGTGAGTTCACATATCCCCCTGGGCACTAGGACGGAGATGTTTAAAATCTTGGAATCCTTTGTGGTTGTGTGTCCACATTAAACTGTCTCATGGGCCGCATCTGGCCCACACACCGCCAGTTTGAGACCCCTGCTGTAGAATGTCTATCCTTGTGTGTAAGCACTGTTCCTCTCCTGTGTGTCCATCCAGACTCAGAGCTGGCCCTGATGTACAACGACGTGTCGGTCCTGGAGAACCACCACCTGGCCGTGGGCTTCAAGCTGCTGCAGGAGGACAACTGTGACATCTTCCAGAACCTCAGCAAGAAACAGAGACAGTCCCTACGCAAGATGGTCATAGACATGGTGTTAGCCACAGACATGTCCAAACACATGAACCTGCTGGCTGATCTGAAGACCATGGTGGAGACCAAGAAGGTGACCAGTCTAGGAGTACTTCTACTAGACAACTATGGAGATCGTATCCAGGTAAGACTCACAGAATGATAAAATTCACTCTCATAGAAGGGATTCATATTCAGTATAACCGATGTGAATTAGATGATGATATGGCAATTTGTCTGACACTGTCATCCAAAGCGAATATTGCAGATAGATTGTAACTTCCATCAATGTAATTGTCTGCATCACTTCCAATTTCCCATATGTTTTTTTCTCTCGCAAATATATATATACACTACCTTTCAAAAGTTTGGGGTCACTTAGAAATGTCCTTGTTTTCGAAAGAAAAGCAATTTTTGTGTCCATTAAAAAAACATCAAATTGATCAGAAATACAGTGTAGACATTGTTTGTTGTAAATGGCTATTGTAGCTGGAAACGGCTGATTTTTTATGGAATATCTACATAGGCGTACAGAGGCCCATTATCAGCAACCATCAGTCCTGTGTTCCAATGGCACGTTGTGTTTGCTAATCCAAATTTATCATTTTATAAAAGGCTAATTGATCATTAGAAAACCCTTTTGCAATTATGTTAGCACAGCTGAAAACTGTTGTGCTGATTAAAGAAGCAATAAAACTGGCCTTCTTGAGACTAGTTGAGTATCTGGAGCATCAGCAATTGTGGGTTCGATTACAGGCTCAAAATGGCCAGAAACAAAAAACGTTCTTCTGAAACTCGTCAGTCTATTCATGTTCTGAGAAATGAAGGCTATTCCATGAGAGAAATTGCAAAGAAACTGAAGATCTCGTACAACGCTGTGTACTACTCCCTTCACAGAACAGCGCAAACTGGCTCTAACCAGAATAGAAAGAGGAGTGGGAGGCCCCGGTGCACAACTGAGCAAGAGGACAAATACTTAGAGTGTCTAGTTTGAGAAACAGACGCCTCACAGGTCCTCAACTGGCAGCGTCATTAAATAGAACCCGCAAAACACCAGTCTCAACGTCAACAGTGACGAGGCGACTCCGGGATGCTGACCTTCTAGGCAGAGTTGCAAAGAAAAAGCCATATCTCAGACTGCCCATCTTTTATTGGCCAGTCTGAGACATGGCTTTTTCTTTGTAACTCTGCCTAGAATTTTGTGTTTTTGTTAGCCGCATGTGCGACATAACTCCACCAGTCCTACATATAATATCATTTACGAAGATTTCACCTTTTTTTTTTATTTCTTCAAAAAAAAATTTTTTTAATCAATTACTATATTTCAGTTTAACCACAATATTTGTTGCATTATTTGTTC
Source organism: Coregonus clupeaformis (assembly GCF_020615455.1). Taxonomy (NCBI): domain Eukaryota; kingdom Metazoa; phylum Chordata; class Actinopteri; order Salmoniformes; family Salmonidae; genus Coregonus; species Coregonus clupeaformis. Next base: position 12,241,972 of record NC_059205.1, read on the forward strand.
TGTCGTTTCTGGAGGATTAAATTGAAATTGCAACCAACTTTCTATGGCTTGTTTTAGAAATAGTGATATTTGGGAGATTATTTCCTTTTCAAATAACTGAAAGTGAGAGGTTGTAATCTGAATAAAGGGGAAAAGGCCATTCTTGAACATGGGGTGAGACAATCTTACTAATTTGCTAGAGAACCAGTGCAGATTTTAGTAAAACTTTTGTATGACTGAAGCTTTTAGTGATAGGTCTAATGCTTTCATATTTAATAATTTCTGTCCTCCGAATTCATATTCATGATATAAATAGGCCCGTCTAATTTTGTCTGGCTTGCCGTTCCAAATAAAATGGAATATTTTTTTCTCATATAATTTTAAACAACTGTTCGCTAGGCATAGGCAAGACCATAAGCAAATAGGTAAACTGGGATAATACTAAAGAGTTAATCAGGGTGATTTTCCACAAATAGACAGGTATTTACCTTTCCATGGTAGCAAGATCTTGCTAACTTTCTATTAAAATGTATTGTAGTGAGATCATTTATTTCATTTGGGATATGTATTCAGAGTATATCCACATCACCATCAGACCATTTTATTGGTAAACTACATGGTAATGTAAAAATTGTATTTTTTAGTGATCCAATACGTAATATAGTACATTTATCATAATTTGGTTGTAATCCAGAGAGGTTAGAAAATGTATCTAGATCCTCTATGAGGCTGTGGAGGGATTCAAGTTGTGGATTTAAAAGAAAACATGAATCATCAGAGAACAATGACACCTTTGTTTTTAAGCCCTGGATTTCTAATCCCTTGATATCATTGTTGGATCTGATTTTAATAGCTAACATTTCGATGGCCATAATAAATAGATATGCCGATAGTGGACAACCTTGTTTTACTCCTCTTGAAAGTTTAAAACTTTCTGAGAAATAGCCATTATTTACTATTTTACACCTAGGGTTACTATACATGATTTTAACCCATTTTATAAGAGATTCTCCAAAATTGAAATGCTCCAGGCATTTATATATAAACTCCAGTCGTACTTGATCAAATGCCTTTTCAAAGTCTGCTATGAATAGCAGGCCTGGTTTCCCAGATTTTTCATAGTGTTCTATTGTTTCCAGTACTTGCCTTATATTATCTCCAATGTATCGTCCATGTAAAAAACCTGTCTGATTAGAATGAATAATGTCCGACAATACCTTTTTTATTCTATGCGCTATACATTTTGCTAGAATTTTTGCATCACAACACTGAAGTGTAAGGGTCCTCCAAATTTGTTAATGGACTGGCTCTTTATATTTCTCACTTGTATCTGTTACGATCGTTACCGGAAGACACGGACCAAGGCGCAGCGTGATAAGCGCACATTTTATTTCAGTACACAACACGAACAAAACAACAAACCAAACGATACGTGAAGTCCTAGGTTATACACAAAACCTTACGGAACAAGATCCCACACTAAACTAGTGCCAAACAGGCTGCCTAAGTATGGTCCCCAATCAGAGACAACGAGCTACAGCAGTCTCTGATTGGGAACCACCCTGGCCAACATGGATCTAAACTATCTAGAACAAACACAATGAAAACTAAACATAGAAAATCCACACCCTGGCTCAACATTTAAGAGTCCCCAGAGCCAGGGCGTGACAGTATCCTGTTTCAGTAATAATGAAATTCAGACCTTCTTCTTGAGTGTCTGATAATCTACCATTTACATAGGAGTGGTTAAAACATGCTAATAACGGTCCTCTGAGTATATCAAAAAAGGTTTGTTATACCTCGACTGGTATGCCATCCTACCCTGGAATTTTCCCGGACTTAAAGTCTTTAATTGTATTCAGAAGTTCCTCCTCTGTCATTTCACCTTCACATGAGTATTTATGTATGGCTGTTAATTTTACATTATCAATAGAAAAAAAATCCCTACAATTAGCTTCAGTTAGAGGAGATAGAGGCGACTGAAACGAAAAAATATGCTTAAAGTACTTTGCTTCCTCCTTCAAAATATAATTTGGTGAATCATGGGTGACTCCGTCATTTGTAACCAGTTTCAGTAAATTATTTTTGGTAGCATTTCTATGTTGAAGATTTTAAAAAATGTGGTGTATTTTTCCCCATATTCGATCCAGTTTGCTTTATTTTTTATAATATATTACACTTGATCTTTCTTGAATAAGTTTCTCCATTTCTTTTTGTTTTTCCTCTAATTTATTCTGAATCTCATCCAAAGCTTCGTACAATTACCACATTAATTCAGTGTATGTGGCATATTTAGGAATTGAACTGAAAACACTGGTTTTGACTGACAGCACCCTGCTTCAGCCAACAGAACCATTGGGACCATATTATTGTCATATGATTGTATGGTCATTTAATTTCCTTGATGCTCAATAAGAACTGTTTTTGGTTTCTCTAGGTCCTCCAGAACATGGTTCACTGTGCAGACCTTAGTAACCCGACCAAGCCCCTGGAGGTCTACCGCCAGTGGACTGACCGCATCATGGTGGAGTTCTTCACCCAGGGGGACAGGGAAAGGGACAAGGGCATGGAGATCAGCCCCATGTGTGACAAACACAACGCCTCCATCGAGAAGAACCAGGTACAGTTATTGCACACACAGGCACTAAGACACATACAGTACAGTATGCCCACATAATGTACACATGCAGAGGAGAGACACACACACAATAATAATTATAATAGTTATAATAATGTGGATTCTTACATGTACAAGTGTGTATTATACTCGTGTGAATTGGAAATTAGTTTTTTTGCATATCCTGAGACACCCTCGGAGAGTGGGGTCACGGCCAGGGATCAGCCATTACTGACAGTGACCCTGGAGCAATTAGGGTTAAGTGCCTCGCTCAAGGGCACATCGACAGATTTTTCACCTCCTCTACAAACACACAGTCTGGGCTTTAAAATTCTGCCTCTTTTACTAATATGTCAATGACTATACTCCTCTTCCACTACAGGTGGGCTTCATAGACTACATCGTCCACCCTCTGTGGGAGACGTGGGCAGACCTGGTCCACCCTGATGCCCAGGACATCCTAGACACGCTGGAGGACAATCGCGAGTGGTACCAGAGCATGATCCCCCACAGCCCCTCGCCCACCCCCGAGGCCCAGGATAAGGTGGGCCTGTCTGGGGGAGCCATGGGGGCCGGAGGGGGTGGAGGTGGATCCTCCACAGGAGACAAGTTCCAGTTTGAGCTGACCCTAGAGGAGGAGGAGGGCGAGTCCGACACAGAGAGCCCTCCGGAAGAGGAGGGGTACAGTAGCACTGGGATGGAGCCTTCTAGGACTGACCCGGACAGCAGACTCCATTCCGTGTCTGCCACTGCTCACCCACACTTGCAAGTACTCTCCAAAATGGCCACCTCTGTCCTCAATCTTGGTGGCAGGACTTTGTCCACAGACTCTGACCCGGAAAGAGAGGCCGCCGAAGACAGAGAACATGACCAAGAAGGTAACGCCGGTGTGAGGCGCTTCAAGCTAGGTACATAACATCAGTGCAATGTAATTTTTTTGTTTTTGTTTTTTTGTTGAATTTCTGCACCTCACCCCTGACCCCTTCAACCCCCATCTCTGGCTTCCTTGGACTGAATGGCAGGACAAAGCTGGGGTAGAGAACGTAGAGGGGGTGCGTTCAGGAAATCTGCACTTACACAGCAATCAACTTGTACTGGAGAGAGGAGAGCCCCACTGTTCCTTCTTGTTCGGTTGCGGAGAACAGGAAACTGTGTTTTTGAGCTGGTCTTTTGTGTTTTACCGATACGTCTCTGAGTTGGACATGTGTTGTGTTCGGCTTATGTTTCTCAGAGACACTGAGAAAACCAACCTTTCTGTTTTGCCAGTCAACCTACGACAAAAGAGCGAGGAGTTTTGCGGAACACGTCTTCCTTTTCACTACTTATGACCGCTTGAAACAATTGACGAAGCGATGAACTTAGTAACAACAAACACCACAAAGGCTTTTGACACATTATACCAAACAGATTAATAAACAGGGACTTGGCCAATGGCAATATTTGCCTGCCTTTTCAACTGTTGGTCGTTTTGTCTTTCATTTAAGTCATTTTAAACTAGTGCAGAAAGTGGTTTAAACCGGTAAACTGCAGACCTTACCAAATTTGACCTACAAAGGACAAAGTACAGAGCAGGACCTCAGAATGGCTTGAGGAAGAGAATGTTTAATTGTAGCACAATACTTTTTGGGTACCTCTGTTGTAACAGCAACTGGGTGCCTCGCTGGGGGTCTCTCATCAGTCACACTCTTAACAACTGATTTAGGGTCAGTTCTTCCTTCCACAGTCCTAACCTGAACTGTTACGTGTAAACCAACAAAACCAACCCTGAGCCAGTCCTAATAGGGTCATATAAGTAACCAAAAGCTATGCGGTGTGCACCTGGCACCTCCCAGTGTTGAATATCGGAATTAAAGTCTGAACGTGTACTGCAATTCAAGACATTCAAAATGCCCATACCTACAGTAAATTGACTATAGGAATGTTAAATGGATTGGTTTTAGCTGTGTTGCTGTTGTAGGCAGGGGTATCCAAAACAAGCAATTCAGTTAAGATTTGTTTCCTATTTGAAGTCCCTCAAAGTGTATGCATACTGCTTTATCCTTAACCTTTTTTATGGCATCAGTCTGCCTCCACAATTTCACTCACAGCCAATCCCCATCCTGCTTGAAAGGGCTTGAGGCAATCCATAAACACATTTGCGTCATTTAACAGACGCTCTTATCTAGAGCGACTTACAGTGGTGAGTGCATACATTTTCATACTGGTTCCTGTGGGAATCGAACCCACAACCCTGGGGTTGCAAGGGCCATGCTCTACCTAGTGAGCCACACAGGACAATGAGCCAAACTCTACAATGTCTTTTCAAGTCTGTTATTGTTGTTACAGTACAGGTCTCACGTTTCCTACTAACTTCAGGTACCATCATCTGGTCACACTGTCAACCAGTTGAACTATTAAAAAAAGATACATTGGTAGCATTTACATATGTTATCTTGGTTTGTGAAGAAAATGATGTAATATTTGCCAAACTATTTCAGAGATGTGTGAATGATGTGCCACTCAAGCGCAATTGTAACTGTAAAAAAAAAAAAAAGACCGTTGGCCATGGGCCAGTTTTCTGTGCCGGAAGTTTGACTCCCTTTTCCTTTTGTCATTGGTCAATATTCTGCTTTTCACGGGGACATCGCCAATGACAGTACAAGTGCCAAGCAAGCATGACACAACTCGTACTGTAATTTCCATTTTGCCCCTGGCTAATTTCCACCAATGACTGACTGACAGCAATGTTGATCATGTCACCCTCCCTGTGTACCCTTTCTACCCCATAGGTTTTCTGTTTCAGAACAATAATCTACTGATAAGTGTACTTGTCTTAATGTTTGAATGGTTGGACATTTAGATTGATTGAATTTGTAAAGAAACCAAAGCACTTTCTACAGTACTTTTATAAGTCCGTGCTTCAAGGACAGTCGAGTGTGATGTAACTCTGTTGACTAATCCACATTAGTATTCCGTATTCTGATATTATGTGGCTTGATTATTCCAATTGATGCATAGCACAGACTGGACCACTGAAGCTAAATTGGGGGACTTGTGTTATGGAATTAAACCTTTTTTTGTAACTGCAAAATGTTTTGATAAAGATGCATGACATTGGCTGATTCATAAGGAAAGTATTCAATTATCTAAAATAAGCTAATCTGTGGACGAAACACAAACTTTTGAACCTACACCGTGGAGGAAATGTGTTTTTGTGTTTTTACGAAAGATCCAGAAATGTGACTTTCTGGAGCCTTATATTTGCATAAGTTTACTTTCCTCATAGATTGTATACTAGATATGGTGGGGAGACACCAGTGCCATGCACACAGTAGTTAAGGAGCACAAAGAGTTCAGAACTCAAGCAAGCCTTTCTGTCTTCCTCAGCTGTCATGCAAAATGTCTTCACCAGCCGTTGTTATGACAGTATTTTCACATGAGGATTCAGTTATGCTCTCTGTCTACCATGGATTGTTTTGTATCTTTTCCTCACAATGCTTTGTGTACAGTTTATTTATTATTTCTATATCTGTCCGAAAATGAAGAACTATAGACTTTGTCGGAGGCTGAGTATTTATTTGTAGCTACCTTCCGAGCTTTGGGAGAAAGAATGGGACAGATTTCAACTACAGTGCTCAACCGTGGAGGCTGGTGGGAGGAGCTATAGGAGGACTGGCTCATTGTAATGGCTGGAATGGAATGATTGGAACAGCGGCCCCGTGTAGCTCAGTTGATAGAGCATGGCGTTGCAACGCCAGGGTTGTGGGTTCAATTCCCACGGGAGGCCAGTATGAGAGAAAAAAATGCATGCGCTCACTAACTGGATAAGAGCATCTGCTAAATGACTAAAATGTTTTATGTGTTTGATTCCATTCCAGCCATTACAATGAACCCGTCCTCCTATAGATCTTGCCACCAGCCTCCTCTGGTACTCAACCAAATGTTTTATTCCTTATGTCTGCCATAAAAGAAAGCAGAAATACTCAAAGTTTCCGGTTCCCTTTCAGTCGGTCACTCGGTATAACAACTATGTGGGGTCAACGACCAATCCTATTCACCTGAACAAATTGAAATCACGCCCAACGGGCCAATAGATGCCGAGCCTGCCCTCGGAAGCCCCGCCTTCCTGGCTATAATACCGGGGCTCGCAAACATTTCCTAAATTCTTCGCTCTTCAGCTCGCCTGAAGGAAGAACGTGTCACGCAATTTACAATTTTTCAAGCACATGAAGGCTACGAGATTCGGCGCCGTCTTAGGTGTCTGTTAGTGGGGATAGACTCGTCCACCTAGATGTTGTGAGTTTTGGGTCTTGGTATCAATTTTTGTGTTTGCTAAAAGCAAACTACTTTGTGCTCTGCTTGTGTAGCCAGCACTCCGTTGCTTGAATAAGATGGCCAATGGTAGGAGGAAGTTCAAAAAGCCTAACCAGCCGAGTGTGAACCTCTGACCATGCCCTAGGGCATGTGGTTTCACAATAAAAAGTAAAGATACGAGTGCTGTCTTGCTTGCTTGGGGTGGAAACTCATTCAGATTCTGGTGGCTCCCCGTTGGCCCAGACAACCCTGATTCCCGGAGATCATCCGCCTGTTAGGCGGGGACCCGTGGAGGGGTTCCGTGTCGTCAAGATCTATTGTCGCAGGTGCATGGGAGAATTTGGCACCCACGACCACAGACATTGATCTGTCGGTTTGGCTCCTGAAAGGTTGAATTTGAGGACTAGGGGTTCACCCTCAAACGTGATTATGACTACAGTCGGCATATGCGACCTCTAGGAGAGGGTTGTATACATATAAGTGGCGCGTGTTTGAGGTTTGGTGTCAGGTTAAAGGAGTTTCTGATGTTCTTGCAAGAGATTTTTGAGCAGGGGCTTTCTTTTTCCATATTCAAGTTTATATGCCAGCCATTTTGGCGTGTCATGTAGGGATTGACGGCTCTACCCCGGGGTCCCATCCACTGGTGGTGCGGTTCCACATTGAGTAAGCCTCCTTTTTAACCAGTGGAGTCTGTAGACCTGAAGGTCCTTTCCTACAAGACTACCCTGCTCATGGCCTTGGCGTCAGCCAAGCGTGTTGGGGATTTCCACGTGCTATTAGACTCCAAAGTGTCACAGCAGGTGCCCTGTTGTTTTGGTTCCTTGTGTGAGTTCTGGCATTCCAGACTCCTTGGGTCTCTGTGTGAGACTTTTTGGAACCGCGAGGGCATAGCTGCAGGAAGTAGGGGTGCTGAGGGTGCTGCAGCACCCCTTGAAAAATCAGAATAATAATTATATATATTTTTATCTTCACAAAAGTAGTGCACTGGGCCTTTTACTAGTCCTGTATTAGCTGACTGTCCCGTCGGTGACAGAATAGCAGCACCCCCACCCCCAATTTTTTTTCCTGCGGCTATGCACGAGGGTCTATGGACTTGGGCCTCCGTGGTCAATGTTAGGCAGCGTTTTGTCCGGGTTACCACAGTTTCCTTGTGGGTTTGAGCCTTGGGCTGCTGTGGCAGCACGCGGGCTGCCTTGGTTCATTGTGCGCGTGCGCTTTACAGAGTCACGACAGGTGTTCTGTTGTTTTGGGCTTGCGGTTCCTTGTACGAGTTCTGACATTTCAGGCCTGCAAGGTAAGTATTGTTCTTGGAACTGTGGGGTCTATGGACTTGGGCTGCAGTGGCAGCTTGTCAGTGCGCATAGCCAAGTTGCAGCAGGTTCTAGGTCCCTATATGGGGCTCTGACAGTTCAGGCTTCTCGGGTAAGTATCAGGGAAAAAGGTGACTTCTGTAAACCCATTTTGGAGCCGGTGGAACCTGTGTGCTTGGGCTACCGTTCGGTACCCTCTGAGCCGGCTTGGGGCATGATTGTATGTCCCCATAGTATGTTATACCGAGTGACTGACTGAAAGGGAACTTACAGTTATGAATATAACTACTGTTCCCTGAAGGAGGGAACGAGGTATGACATATTTTAACCCCATGCCATCAGGGGGTTTGGGCTCGCTGATGAGCAGTACTGAATTTAGGAAATGTATGCGAGCTTCCGAGGGCGGGCTCTGCATTCATTGGCCCGTTGGGCTTGATTTCAGTTTGCTTCAGGTGAATAGGATTGGTCGTTGACCCCACATAGTATGTTATACCTTGTTCCTTCCTTCAGGGAACAGTAGTTATATTCATAACTGTACATTTTCTCGATAACATCAGTAGAGTAGGAGATTCCTCTGAGTTTCAGGCACGTTGTTCCTATGTTTTTCTCCTGACCAGAACTATTCAGTCTGCAGTCTCGACTATCCAAACACAACTGTTTACTATGGGTTCCAATGCTCTTACTGTAACTGTACGCCTGTCCACCTTGCCAATAAAGAAGTCTTCATGCTTTTTGACATCATGGATGCTTATTGGGAATAACGTTGACCATGGAATGCTGCAATGATATGCATGTTTTTTTTTCAACACAATTCAGATGACATATGTTTATCTGAACGTATTTCTATAGGACAATAATTCTAAATCAAAACATACTTATTCAAAATACAGTCATACCAGGATCCAGATGCAGAGGGAGGTGTTTAGTCCCAGGGTCCTTAGCTAAAAGTTCATCACTAAGCTAAGGACCCTGGGACTAAACACCTCCCTCTGCAACTGGATCCTGGACTTCCTGACGGGCCGTCCCCAGGTGGTAAGGGTAAGTAACAACACATCTGCCACATTGATCCTCAACACGGGAGCCCCTCAGCGGTGCATGCTCAGTCCCCCCCTGTACTCCCTGTTCACCCATGACTGCATGGCCAGGCACGACTCCAACATCATCAAGTTTGTCGACGACACAACAGTGGTAGGCCTGATCACCGACAACGATGAGACAGCCTATAGGGAGGAGGTCAGAGACCTGGCCGTGTGGTGCCAGGATAACAACCTCTCCCTCAATGTGATCAAGACAAAGGAGATGATTGTGGACTACAGGAAAAAAAGACTGAGCACGCCCACATTCTCATCGACGGGGCTGTAGTGGAACAGGTTGAGAGCTTCAAGTTCCTTGGTGTCCACATCACTAACAAACTCATGGTCCAAACACACCAAGACAGTCGTGAAGAGGGCATGACAAAGCCTATTTCCCCTCAGGAGACTGAAAATATTTGGCATGGGTCCTCAGATCCTCAAAAAGTTATACAGTTGCACCATCGAGAGCATCCTGACTGGTTGCATCACCGCCTGGTATGGCAACTGCTCGGCCTCCGACCGCAAGGCACTACAGAGGGTAGTGCATACGGCCCAGTACATCACTGGGGCCAAGCTTCCTGCCATCCAGGACCTCTATACCAGGTGTTGTCAGAGGAAGGCCCTAAAAATGGTCACCCTAGTCATATACTGTTTTCTCTGCTACTGCACGGCAAGCGGTACCGGAGTGCCAAGTCTAGGTCCAAAAGGCTTCTTAACAACTTCTACCACCAAGCCATAAGACTCCTGAACAGCTAATCATGTCTAACCGGACTATTTGTATTGCCCCCCCCACCACCCCCTCTTTTACGCTGCTGCAACTCTGTTTATTATCTATGCATAGTCACTTTAACTCTACCCACATGTACATATTACCTCAATTACCTCGACTAACCGGTGCCCCCGCACATTGACTCTGTACCGGTACCCCCTGTATATAGCCTCCCTACTGTTATTTTATTTTACTGCTGCTCTTTAATTATTTACTATTTTTATTTTTTACTTATCTATTTTTTACTTAACACTTTTTTTGTTCTTAAAACTGCATTGTTGGTCAAGGGCTTGTAAGTAAGCATTTCACTGTAAGGTCTACACCCGTTGTATTCGGCGCATGTGGCAAATAACATTTGATTTGATTTGAAGGGATAGGTGGCAACATATTTTTTATGAATCAGGAAATAATTATTTGACAATCGATTTTTACCTTTATCCATAACTAGTCCCCTCAATAATGGATTACCTTTCAGAGAGGTGTTGGTGGGTGGGCCCTAGAACGCTCAGCGAGCGTAAACAGTCTCGATTGGTATTTAAGACTGCCAGTAATCCTCTAGCTCTACTCTGAGCCCGCCCCCTCGGTGACAGTCAATCAAGTGACGCCCGAGCTTCTGCAGGTGCAACACTGGGTACTGCTGCGACGGAGCTGCAGATAAAAACAGACATTTCACGGTAAGCCGCAAGCTGTATTATCTTGCGAGGCATTTAAACAAATTATAATAGCACTAGAAAGTGTTCGATTATGTTGGCAGATGTAAATCAAAGAATGGAGAGGACAAATTTAGTCGCAAAATAAGGAAGAATAACCTTCATTTGACATATAGCGAGGCTAGGATGCTTCGCTAGCATCAATAGCCTAGTATGCTAGCTAAGCCTAATTGCAGGGAGCCGTGTATTTTCATTGGGTGAAAATGCTGTCAATGCGGCTGTTTAACAGAATGTAGCCTAGTTTTTCTGCCATTACAACAGCAATCCTATTGAATGACCAGCAGCAGCTGTTATTCGGGAAATAAACATATTTAGAAGTATGTTTTTTCTTCCCATTGAATGGTGCGCGAGCCATTCGAGCCCCATCTAACAAGCTTGAGGATAGCAGTAGCAACTGGCTGGCTAGCTAGATAGGCGTCTTTACTAGCCAGATAGCTAGCTAGCTAAACAGTGGCGACCCAATGGGTTGGTCTTAGCCTAATTGATCTCCCGGTGACCAAGACCGCTTACCCATGTAAGTACAATTATCTACATACATTGACCATAGCAAATGTCAAGTCAAACCGCCTGATGTAAATGCATGTCCCTGTCCATTCAATTATACGACATGCGCTAAAATATATTCTCAAGACACCCACTGACCCAGCCATAGCTGGTTAGCCAGTTTAGCGGACGCTTTGCCTAAGCCCCGCAGTTTCCGCCTCCTTTATCTTGGTCTGGGTGCGCATAGGCGATTTTACTGTCTGAAATGTCGGAGCAATGACTATCTATCTACGTTTATTTATAACAAAATGCTGTTTTCATTACATTGCTTTACTATGAAAGATATAAAGATTATTACAGCATCGTTTCTTTCTGTTTAAACGTTATAAGCGCACTAGAATGTGCAGGGACTGACTATACAGCGCCACAGGACACATATGATGTTTACAAGACTCTCACCTCTCAAGATAAGTGTTATGGAAATGTTATGAGGGTCAATCAGTTTTGATCCTGTGCTTTAGTGGATAGATTTCTTTGAAAGTAGGCTCGGCCTGACCTCACCTCCGTTAGTAACAATCAAAGATGCCTGTATTATCAGATCTGGGAGGAGTCCACATTTTCAATGTCAAAATTATTATTATGGTATTACTCAATGAAATCTAGTTGCATTTTAGATTCTTGAAAAGCAAGGATATGCAATGACATTCAAGCCATCGAAATCACACTGATGTGGATATGGGTCCTTAATACTGTAATTGGCCATAGAATCAAAGCATACGCCTATTTCCAAATTCAACTTTTATTTTGGTTTTAATTCAATATGTTGTACCATTCCATAGCCTTCCACAAAAATATATTGCTGTAGGCTATTTTAAAACATCCTTATCTTTAGTTGATTAAATACATTTGAAGGGTGTGACTGTAATCTCATGTCAATCATTCACTAAAAGGCTTTATGGCTCATTGAACATAGTCAACATCAATCAGTATGATCTGACACACATTTTTTATTGATTGTTGTCTGTCCCTTTCCCAGGGAGGTGTTAGATTATATTACTCATTCTATTGACCACTGCTGTTGGAAGCGTTTAGAAAAATTACTCCATAGTTATTAGTTTGATGTCAAAACATGCTGGCATATTTTGATGTAGCTATTTTTCATAGAGACAGTAGATGTTGGATATGGGTGGGATGAGTGATCATCATTTGGTAGTTCTACTTACCTGCCCATTTCCTCAGATATTTACCAAAGAGGTGCTCATGGATTTCTCTAAAAAACGATCCTCTGATTGTTGACAACGCAAATGGATAAATCTGCCATTTTGACTGAAGAAATGTTTCTATTTTAAATGGGCAACAAAGGCATTAATTCAATTTGTCGTCATTCTCTCCCTCCAAAGATGGCCTCCGCAACAGCCACCTATGGACAGAAGGAGACCTCAGACCAGAACTTTGACTACATGTTCAAGATCCTGATCATTGGCAACAGCAGTGTGGGTAAGACCTCCTTCCTGTTTCGCTACGCAGACGACTCATTCACACCGGCCTTCGTCAGCACGGTGGGCATCGACTTCAAGGTGAAGACCATCTACAGAAACGACAAGAGGATCAAGCTGCAGATCTGGGTAAGACACTGACCTTAACTGATTCAATCATCCCTCTGTTGAACACAAATGAGCTCATGTATGTTATTAGGGGTATTCTTGCTTTAAAGGGATTGCTCCACCAAATTATAATAATAATAATAATATGCCATTTAGCAGACGCTTTTATCCAAAGCGACTTACCGTCATGCGTGCATACAAATTACTGTCATACAAATTACACATTTACCTCATCTAATGGATATGTAGTCGGCTAGTTTGGGTGAAGAACAGACATTGACAGATTCAACCGCAGTGGTATCTAATCCCCAACCCTGGTCCTGGAGTGCTACTGTACAAGGTGTGCAGGCTCTTGACAAGAGCATGATCAGTTAAATCGGGTGTATTAGAGCTGGACTGGAACAAAAACCTACGTAACTTGTAGCATTCCAGGACCAGGGTTGGTGACAACTATTTTACCTTATGAAATATGAATGAGCACAAAGGTCTAGGCAAGTAGGCTAGTTCTCCAAGTTTGATATCAATACGCTATACAGTCGGGGGGGGAGACGAGACGACTGTATGGGAAATATCCCATGACAATAGGCTAGACTTGAAAGTTACGCTTTTTTAGGGGGTGAGTTTGTTTAGGATTTTGGCCAGTCAGACCTCTATACTTTCCTGCACTCATCTCCATTTGAGGCCTATGACAGCGGAGGGGGCAGAGAGGAGCAGTATCGGTACACTTGCAGGAGGTTTGTGTCTCCAGTCTCTCTCCCTCTCTCTCTCGCTCTGTCTGTCTGTGGCTCCTGTGAGGAATATGTTTAGTTCTGAAGAAGATTGGTTGTGACACTACGTGCGTCATGGTGAGGCATCTGCATCCACCCCCTTTATCAGAGTAGACCTCGCTTTGGAACAGCGCACACAGCTCTGATCTAGGGTGCTACCTTTATACACAAGAGATATTCTCATTATAAGGATTATGATTACTGTTTCTTGAAAAATGCAGTTTGAGGATTTGATGACACATGCTCACCTAGACCTACAGTCGTTCAGTGTTTTTAGATATTTTTGTCAGATGTTACTATGGTATACTGAAGTATAATTACAAGCATTCCATTCCAAGTGTCAAAGGCTTTTATTGACAATTACATTACGTTTATGCAAAGAGTCTATTTGCAGTGTTGACCCTTCTTTTTCAAGACCTCTGCAATCCGCCCTGGCATGCTGTCAATTAACTTCTGGGCCACAACCTGACTGATGGCAGCCCATTCTTGCATAATCAATGCTTGGAGTTTGTTAGAATTTGTGGGTTTTTGTTTGTCCACCTGCCTCTTGAGGATTGAGCACAAGTTCTCAATGGGATTAAGGTCTGGGGAGTTTCCTGGCCATGGACCCAAAATGTTGTTTTGTTCCCCAAGCCACTTAGTTATCACTTTTGCCTTATGGCAAGGTGCTCCATCATGCTGGAAAAGGCATTGTTCGACACCAAACTGTTCTTGGATGGTTGGGAGAAGTTGCTCTCTGAGGATGTGTTGGTACCATTATTTATTCATGGCTGTGTTCTTAGGCAAAGTTGTGAGTGAGTCCACTCCCTTGGCTGAGAAGCAACCCCACACATGAATGGTCTCAGGATGCTTTACTGTTGGCATGACACAGGACTGATGGTAGCGCTCACCTTGTCTTCTCCGGACAAGCTTTTTTCCGGATGCCCCAAACAATCGTAAAGGGATTTCATCAGAGAAAATGACTTTACCCCAGTCCTCAGCAGTCCAATCCCTGTACCTGTTGCACAATATCAGTCTGTCCCTGATGTTTTTCCTGGAGAGAAGTGGCTTCCTCACTGCCCTTCTTGATACCAGGCCATCCTCCAAAAGTATTCACCTCACTGTGCGTGCAGATGCACTCACACCTGCCTGCTGCCATTCCTGAGCAAGCTCTGGATTTTCTTGTGCTCCCTGAAGCCTTCTTCACAACAATTGAACCTCTCTCCTTGAAGTACTTGATGATCCGATAAATGGTTGATTTAGGTGCAATCTTACTAGCAGCAATATCCTTGCCTGTGAAGGCCTTTTTGTGCAAAGCAATGATGTCGGCACGTGTTTCCTTGCAGGTAACCATGGTTAACAGAGGAAGAACAATGATTTCAAGCACCACCCTCCTTTTAAAGCTTCCAGTCTGTTATTCTAACTCAATCAGCATGACAGAGTGATCTCCAGCCTTGTCCTCATCAACACTCTCACCTGTGTTAATGAGAGAATCACTGACATGATGTCAGCTGGTCCTTTTGTGGCAGGGCTGAAATGCAGTGGAAAAGTTTTTTTGGGATTAAGTTCATTTTCATGGCAAAGAGGGACATTGCAATTAATCGGATCACTCTTCATAACATTCTGGAGTATATGCAAATTGCCATCATAAAAACTGATGCAGCAGACTTTGTGAAAATTAATATTTGTGTCATTCTCAACTTTTGACCACATGTTTTTATAGAAATTTGAACGGTTTTCTCAGTTGCCAGATCCGAGGCGCATTTTAGTAAAGCGAGCAAATCCACTCTCCCAAGATATTATTTTGATTTATGTTGCTTGACATGTATGGAATAAATCAAGATTATATGCTGTCAATGTGGGTTTATATTCATATGATCCTGTGAACATGACCATGTCTCAGTGTTATAAGATCGCTGAAGCCAAAAAACAAACATGTATGCTGATAAATGTGTCTTGTTTTCCTAAATTGACCTCAATTCATTTTCCAAAGCGCCTGCCGTTGCTGTCTCTCCTACGTGCAGCGTCATTATGGCCTGGTGACGCCCATAAAACTTGCTTAAACACATCAGAAAATGGCTTCGAGAGCTATTGCATTTCTCTATGTGTTATGTTACTGTTATGTTCTATCGCACTGCCAACTCACTGCTTGTTTAAAACATAATCTTACACTGATATACTGCACTGCTGCATGTGCTGGCTATAAATTGATACTGTAACTACACTTCAGACATCACATGGAATATTGAAGTTAGTATCTGTCTTTTTTCTTTTTTTAATCCACAACTTCATTGTTATATCCAGCTGCAATGTTTAAAGATGGATGTGAGGTTAAACTTAGTGCATTGTTTTATGTGGTAGTACATTGGAG
Organism: Coregonus clupeaformis; assembly: GCF_020615455.1. NCBI lineage: Eukaryota > Metazoa > Chordata > Actinopteri > Salmoniformes > Salmonidae > Coregonus > Coregonus clupeaformis. The sequence continues at coordinate 12,257,927 of NC_059205.1, forward strand.
GGCCCTTCTGCTGCAGGGCTATTTTTGTGTCAGAGTATACGTGTGTGCATGATACAATGATTGATTGTGTGATATAATGTGTGCTTCTCCCAGGACACTGCCGGCCAGGAACGCTACAGGACTATCACCACAGCCTACTACAGAGGAGCCATGGGCTTCCTGCTCATGTATGACATCACCAACGAGGACTCTTTCAATGCTGTGCAGGACTGGTACGGCACCACTGGGCAATAGTGTGTGTGTGTACAACGACTGTACATTTGGCCTTGTATTGTATTTATGTTCTGCAAAAGTTACATAATTTGATGACTGGGTGAAAAATGACAGCACCAATCAAGCAGCTTTGCCTGTTGGATGAGGGTCCATGCATGGAACTAAAAAAAATGTGTATCTGGAAAGTTATGATAGGATCCTTAATACAACTCAATTTTGTATATGTGTGTTCAGGTCCACCCAGATTAAGACGTACTCATGGGACAACGCCCAGGTCCTGCTGGTGGGAAACAAGTGTGACATGGAGGATGAGAGGGTGGTGGCAGCAGACCGCGGCAGGCAGCTCTCTGACCAACTGGGTGAGTTGGAACACTGTACTTAATTACCCAGTAATATAATAATAACAAGTTACCAGTTTCCTTTCACTAGAAAACAAGTTTTATGTTCCTAACCTGCAGTAGTCTCGAAAACCCGGCCGTAGGCAACAGTGACTAGACTCTTGTTTGGCACCCAACATTTTTTATTTTGGCACAAAACATTTTTGGGTGCGGGTCCTCTTCAGACAGACAGGTCAACCAACAAATCACAAGGCAGACATGCCAAACCAAAGATTGCAGGCAAAACCGTTGCAGTGGTTTTAGTGAAGGTAGTTGATGTAAACTAGCCACTTGTGAAATGCACTCATTAAAAATAACCTCTGTGATCTCCATCTTGCTAGCTACTATTTTGTATTTTATTTAAGAGGATAAAGTAGTGATGTAGGTCTATGCCATAAAGAGTCCATAATTGAAACCAGACCCTAGTCACTGTTGCCTAGGGTTGGGTTTTCAAGGCTAAATCTGCAGTTACTGTGTACAGTATAGTAATGACATTCCAGTAGTTCTGGGGCAACTTCATGACATATGGACACATTAATGTAAAGTGTTGATGATTACAACAAGTAAACATCACTTGTTAGATTCAAATGACTCTTAATTCATCAGACATCTCTGGCTTTCCTCTCCTCTGCAGGCTTTGAGTACTTTGAGTGCAGTGCCAAGGACAACATCAATGTGAAGCAGACGTTTGAGCGGCTGGTGGACATCATCTGTGAGAAGATGTCGGAGAGCCTGGACAACGCCGACCCCGCCATCACAGGGGCCAAACAGGGGCCCCAGCTCACCGAGCAGCCCGAACGCCCCCACCAGGACTGTGCTTGCTAAACACGCACCACACACACACACACACACCTGACCTCTCACACACCCCATTCCTACAGCCTCCTCAGCTGGTGGTAGAGGTCTGTGATGGGTTTGTGTTTAGATGGAAGAGCTGAAAACTCCATTATTCCGTATTTCAGTCCATAGGTGTTCTACTGTAAGTTCAAAGTTCACATTCCTCTGACTCCCCTTACTGCGGCCTCGAACCTGAAAGGATTTCATGTCTTTTTTCGAAGGGCCACATTGCTGATTATCTGTTTACTGTCGATAGCTTTGCTGTTTTTTTTTATATGTCCCCGATTGGCTGGTGACCGAACATATTAAGCAACCAAATCCATTGGCGTGAGTGAGGATATGCTCCAAATTTGTGATAACAAAAATTGGATGAGATTGTGTTTTTAAACATATCCGACCAAAATCCCATGCATATTGGTTATCAATCATGGTCATTTTCTAATATTTGATCATTGCTGAATTTAAGAAAAAGACAACGTGATGATGTGTTATGTACTGGTCCCTGTCCCAGTTTTTTTGTTTAAATATATATATATTTATTTATTTATTTATTTATTTTTAATTTTTTAATTTTTTAAACCTTGATAGAAAATATTGATTGATGGAGAAAGGTGTCTTTAAGTATAAGAGAAGAATTGTATCTATAAATGTTCAGAGTATAATGAATATGCATTTTAAAATTCAAAAATATATAAAGAAATAGTATACAATTACAACATTTCTGTAGACATATCTGTGCTTTGTGAGAGGTGCATGTTGTTGTTGTTATAAAAAATGTTTTACATGGATATTCTGTAAAAGCTGTTGTGGGCCACGCCCCTCTGAATCAAACTGGTTTGTTTTGCTTTAAGAATGTAGCATGTGTGAAGAACAGTTGAAAATGAAGCTTCTAATTTCTTGTCAGTGTATAACACTGCTACTCTACAGCACAATTACCTCTTATTCATGTGTACAACACACACACAGTCAGAACGACACTGGATTACTGCACCCATATGCTACAACACTGATCAATTTTTACATCACGTTCCAATCACTTTCCGATGTCTGACAGTCAGTATGGTTTGTTTTTTATTTTGTGAGGAGGAAATTATGATTTTGTTGAAGCATGTTCAACGTCATGTTTATGTGATTTTGCTCTGTTTCAGTGTAGAGAGAATTGCTTGTTGGCATATACATGAGGAAAACACCTAGCTAGAGCCAAACTAAATGCACTCAGGCACATGAAGACATTTTGTCAATTGTCACGACCATCTATATTTACAAACAGTATTTATTATTTATTTATTTATTTATGAATTAGGTTCTTCATAGATTGTTGTTTGCGGGCACTATCACAGTTGAAAAAAAACGTATCATTATTGTATAGAGAGATTAGTTCAAAACCAGGATGTCCTTTGAAATGAACTTGTGTTGACATACTCCTGCTGAAGACACTTCCCATTCCACTGTATGTTCTCATGATCATGTACGAGCTGTTTCAATGGGAATTACTTTTACGTCCATTTTCCATGTTTTTAAACCAACTCTGAAGCCGTTAGGGTGGGTGTAATAATACCAGAATAAATACTGTATTCCTCTCAGAGCAATACTTTGTCCATTTCTGGTCTCTCCTGGATGGAAAATATTAACAGCCAACAAACCTGCTAAAGGGCATGTCTTTAACAAATACTGTTTGCGTGAAGGATTTAGGCAGGGTTCGTGCTATCCGGAATCCTTAGGACGTCCCTAGACTAAACTTAACCCGTACCCTAACCTTTTAACCATAACACTTACCTAACCATAAACTTAACCATTTTAAATGTAAACTTCAATGGGGGGTAGGGATGTCCTAAGGATCCCACATAGCGAGGACCCTTTAAACAGCTTTGCTTAGTCTTCTTTCCAAAAACGACACCCGCTAGAACAAGACTTGTTAGACACATTATTAGAGCTGAATAAAAGGCCTGCCATATTGTAGTAATGATAGAGAAGCATTTGGCATGTATGCCTACACTGTGGCAGTTTTCAAAAAGGGAAAAGTGTTCGAAGTAGGATCAGTACTTATCAAGTCCTATTATTTTGACTGCGTTGGTTAACTTTTGTTTTTTGTTGATTGTGTTTTTGCTACAGCTGTAAACTTGCCTCTGACTTAGGTATCTGTTCAATTCAGCTAGCTCTCTCTTAGCTCTCCTCCCCTCTGTCCTCTCTCCCCCCTGTAAATAATGTGGGGTTTTCTTCTTGGGTTTTAGTCGTGTGAATTGTTCTGTAATACTGTAACTCCAGGTTTGCTAAAACAAGGAATTAATAAACAAAACATAAAAGCAGTATGCGTGGAAACCTAGTCAACATTTATTCAAATCTGTCTTTGAGGCACATTTTTGTGTTAGGTGTAAAGTAGCCTCTCGGTCCAAACTGACAATGATATTACCTTCATCAAGCCAATAGGTGGCATAATAGTGTAGCACTCCCACTGCTACCCACCTCATCAAATACATTGAGGGATGCAGTTCAGTTCAAGCATTATTTTACTTTTTATTCTAATGTAACAAAGCCTGTAATACAACAGGATTGAGAAAAAACAATAATATGCACCTATTCTACAATAATCCATCTCTGGTAGAGGCTATAATAAATAGCTGGCACAATGTGTAATAGGACAATAAAGTACAGTCGGTCCACAATAACACTTGACAACAGATTAAATAATTCATAGAATTTAATAAACAGCTTTGAGAGGTAAAATCCCATTCAAAATGGCTACATAGGGCCAACAATGACGGCTACATTCATGGATGGTGACAGATACACAGAGTTGCGCAACATTACATTACTGTGGCCAACACAAGAGCTTACAAGACATGCACAATTCATATTTGCAGAAAATATAAAGACACTATGCAAAATAAGACATGTTTTGGTAAATAAAATGTACATTTATCATTGGTAAATAAGTGCTTGTAAACAAGTAAGGCATTATATATTACACAGTGGATGACATGTACTCAATGACATCCTGGTGTTTAGTTGCACTCATTGAGATTGTCCAGTTTACATGCAGATAATGCTATCCTTGTTGGCTATGTATTATTGTCCATTGGAGAGCTGATAGTGCATGTTCCTCCTAAGAGGGCAGCAAAATTAGTCTGTTTGCTACAAAATTATAGCCACATTTTTTAAGAGAGACCCATAGTGTTCCAGTTCTAATTGATTTTTAGCAATTAATTTGTATTCTATTAGAAAAGGCAAATAGCCTACTGAGTTTCAGTTAGTCCATATCCCCAGAGGATAACAAACCCCATGGTGGTGGGTGCCTCATAGGCCTACACTATCCTCTAGTAAGCTTGCACTTGGTTTGGGAGAAGTTGACATCCATTACTGACATGGTTCATAACCTTTTGTTTCAACTGGGCCACTTGCTGTCTAAGCACTCTGGCTGTGGAGGCCAGTTCAGTGTTCTGAGTCTTAAGGTTTTTGACCTTGTCTTCAAGACGGGATATTCTCTCCAGCTTTCTTTTGCGGCACTTGGACGCCGCTATTCTGTTGCGCAGCTTTTTCCTCTCTGCTTTGATGCGCTCCTGGTTGTCCATGTCAATAGGAGACAAAGGCGGGCTGTCTCCAAAGCACTGCATGTCGGGGACTGTCTGCGGTTCCTCCTTCAACGCCTGGAGTCGTGACAGCGCCGCCGCAGCCGCCTGTTGATGCGCGCTCATCAGATGAGAAGGTGGCGGTGGGAATGGAATTGTATCCGTGGAATAATTCACTGTGGTGCCCAGTGGGCTATTTCCATAGCCGTTCAACGTCGTGTACACTGGCAGATCTGACGGCAAGCCGACCGGGGCTGCGTTGGAGCCGATAAGGTCCAGTCTGTCCGGCGGTACGCACGTCCCCTCGCTCAGCTGGTTCTGCTTGTGAAGATCCTCAAGGGCCTTCACGAAGCCTTCCGCAAATTCCTGTTCGTCGCTGGCTGACTTTGGGTAGAGGAACTGAGAGGTTGGGATCGTGGTAACCATTCCATTCGATTGGATAATCAATCGTTCTAGGTCCGGAGTCGCCAATTTCAAGAGTCCCAAGTCCGGGGAGTTCAGAATTCCCTCTGCGTCCCGGAGATTTGGTTTCAGATTGGAGCTTTGGTCATCCAGGTTTAGACTCATGTCTTTCTTCATCATGCTGGTGTAGGAATAGAGGCTTGAAATCCCTCGAGTATTCAACACATTACAAGGGTAGAGGGTTGTTTCCATTCTAACCCCTCACACGAGGGTATGTTGAAGTTTACGCATAAACTAAGAAAATTCAACCGTTAAACTCCGGCAATAAAACACACAGTTCAGGTTACATTTCCTGTATTGTTCCTATCTTCAAACTCGGATTAAATTAATCGACTATTTCCCTTTACCTGTATCCCTGAGGCTAAAACAATAGTCGTGGCTTGGCTTTTCCTGTTCTTCTCGCCCGTACTAACGCTTTTCACAGATGGCACAACTGCTATGCGCACACCCAACCCTCTGTTGCTTTCTCTCCCTAAAAATTCCATTATGTCACTTTAGCGCGCTAAGATTGGCCCAAAATGACGTCTGATTTAAATAAGGGCCGAACCAGTCCATATTGCCATGGAGACTTTAGGTAAACTGCAAACAGTGCAGTGCATTGTGGTTTGATGTCATAAAATAGAACGCGCAGGGTCGCCAAAAGAAACTGGGCGGGGAAGGAACTAGGGAGGGGCACAGAAGGTTTCTTCAGCTCTCTTGACCAGCACAGTCTTTAGGGGAACTTAGACAATGTTCCCACGCCAACTTGACAGCTGTATGTGAATGAACACACTTATAAACTTTCATTTATCACCCCCAAACAAACACACACTCTTTCTGTCTGTCTGTGTGTGTGTGTGTGTGTGTGTGTGTGTGTGTGTGTGTGTGTGTGTGTGTGTGTGTGTCATTGTGTCATTGTGTCAGCCTACTGCAAGTGATCTATGGTGGTTCCAATTCCAAACATTCTCACAGCTCTGTCCAGTTTAGGATATATGATGACAACATTCTCATAGCTCTGTCCAGTTTAGGATATATGATGACAACATTCTCATAGCTCTGTCCAGTTTAGGATATATGATGACAACATTCTCATAGCTCTGTCCAGTTTAGGATATATGATGACAACATTATCATAGCTCTGTCCAGTTTAGGATATATGATGACAACATTCTCACAGCTCTGTCCAGTTTAGGATATATGATGACAACATTCTCATAGCTCTGTCCAGTTTAGGATATATGATGACAACATTCTCATAGCTCTGTCCAGTCTAGGATATATGATGACAACATTCTCACAGCTCTGTCCAGTTTAGGATATATGATGATAAAGAAGCAGACAAGGATACATCTGAGGATAGATTGTAGCAAGTCAAGGCACATAAAAAACATGGGCTCAGGAATCCTAGGTATGCAGTCAGTCACTGAATGTAAACATTTGACCTCATAAATTAATACTGTGTCTTCTAATCCAAACACATTTCTAAGAGTGATTGCACAGCTTGGTGCAAATAAACTAAGAGGTGCTTTATTGGGGAAGTAATTCCCGGTAGGTTTGAACAAAAATTAGGAAGGAGATACTGCAGAGGGATGAGGAAACCATGTTGTTCTTTTAGCAGCCAATGTTTGACAAAGAACTCAACTCAATATTCTTAGAATGGTTAGTAGCCTATAGACTGACCAGGTGAATCCAGGTGAAAGCTATGATCCCTTATTGATGTCACTTGTGAAATCCACTTCAATCAGTGTAGATGAAGGGGAGGAAACAGGAAAATTAAGGATTTTTAAGCCTTGAGACAATTGAGATATGGATTGTGTATGTGTGCCATTCACAGGGTGATTTAAGTGCCATTGCATGGGGTATGGTAGTAGGTGCCAGGTGCACCGGTTTGAGTGTGTCAAGAACTGCAACGCTGCTGGGTTTTTCATGCTCAACAGTTTCCAGTGTGTATCAAGAATGGTCCACCACCCAAAGGACATCCAGCCAACTTGACACAACTGTGGGAAGCATTTGAGTCAACATGGGCCGGCATCCCTGTGGAATGCTTCCGACACCTTGTAGAGTCCATGCCCCGACGAATTGAGGATGTTCTGAGGGCAAAAGGGGGTGCAACTTAATATTAGAAAGGTGTTCCTAATGTTTATACACTCAGTGTATAGCTCATCTGTTGGTTATGGCAGTGGATATTGTACACTACATGACCAAAAGTATGTGGACACCTGCTCGTCGAACATCTCATTCCAAAAGCATGGGCATTAATATGGAGCTGGTCCCCTCTTTGCTGCTATAACAGCTTCCACTCTTCTGGGAAGGCTTTCCACTAGATGTTGGAACATTGTTCCGGGGACTTACTTCCATTCAGCCTCTAGAGCATTAGTGAGGTCAGGCACTGATGTTGGGCGATTAGGCCTGGCTCGCAGTCTGCGTTCCAATTCATCCCAAAGGTGTTCGATGGGGTTGAGGTCAGGGCTCTGTGCAGGCAAGTCAAGTTCTTCCACACCGATCTCAACAAACTATTTCTGTATGGACCTCGCTATGGACGGGGGCATTGTCATGCTGAAACAGGAAAGGGCCTTCCCCAAACTGTTGGCACATAAATGGAAGCACAGAATCGTCTAGAATGTCATTGAAAAATGTCAAAATCAAAAATGTATACAAGAGCGTCTGCTAAATGACAAAAAAAAATATTGTTTTATTGTATGCTGTAGCGTTAAGATTTCCCTTCACTGGAACTAAGGGGCCTAGCTCGAACCATAAAAATCAACCCCAGAGCATTATTCTTCATCCACCAAACTTTACAGTTGGCACTATGCATTGGGGCAGGTAGCGTTCGCCTGGCATCTGCCAAACCCAGATTTGTCCGTCGGACTGCCAGATGGTGAAGCGTGATTCATCACTCCAGAGAATGCGTTTCCACTGCTCCAGAGTCCAACGGCGGCGAGCTTAACACCACTCCAGCCGACGCTGTTCAGCCATGGAAACCCCTTTCATGAAGCTCCCGACGAACAGTTCTTGTGCTGACGTTTATACACCTGTCAGCAATCAGTGTGGCTGAAATAGCTGAATCCACTCATTTGAAAGGGTGTCCACATACTTTTGTATATATAGTGTATCTGCCCAGAAATATCAGATATCTGCTGGATAAGACATGAGAGATACACCACCTCAGAACAGAAAGCCCCAAACGGTGATGGCTGTCTGCTGTTGCTATGAATAGCCCAGTGCAGCGGGTGGTTCTAGGCAGCCATAATAGACAATAACCCCCCGTAGGAAGGGATGATGTCCGTAGACTGTCTGTATCAGCACCACAGAATAGCAAGGGCATCATTTGTTTCCATGGCAACGTTGACATAGGCTGTGACGCAAGAGCAGGTGAATGAATGGGGGAAGGGGATTGAGGTTGTTGAAGGATGCGAGGGTGGTGAATGGGCGATTGGGCTGTGTGTCTGTGTGTACGTGTTTAACTATACTAAGACTGTGTGTGTGTGTGTGTGTGTGTGTGTGTGTGTGTATTTATAAGTGGGCGTCAATATTCAGATAAAAATCTTCCAGCATTCTGTATATGGTGTATTAAATAGCCTATGATGGTTCGTTCAGGGAAAATCAGATTTTGTAGAATAGAATGAATTCAAAATACATATGGTTAGGATGTCATCAATTGAAAGATGTTCCGTTAGTGAAGTAATCTCCCTTTGATGTCAATTTTTTTGGAATAGATTACACCTTTCTTCACAGCACATTAAAAACGAACACCAACCAAAAGCTTCCTATTTTTGACAGAAACAACTGCCTTTTATTTTTTTCATCCATATTCAGCATGGCATTTAGAATCAGGCATTCAGAAGGCAGTGGCTAGAATGTATGAGTCATGTCCTGAAACAGGGGTATGGACTGAATATAAACCATAAGTTGTTACGGTAAACAGATATCAAAATGGGAGTGCCTTTATGAAAACATAAACACCAACCCAGCTGGTTTTAAAGAGTATTTCAACATAATACAAATGTTTTTCATTATATATTTTTCCACTCAAATTCTATTTACGGATTAATTTCTTGCTTTACAGAAATGTGATAAAGCTAAGATGAGAGCTAAAGTGAGATGTAACAACATTTACATGCTTGTACTGAAGTGTACAATAGCTGACACAATGAATACCCTACCAGGTGCTATGACTTTAAAGGCTTCTACGGCTGGGATTGCTCAATTCTGCTGAAGCTGTCCCAATTTTGCGAGTTGGGAAAACATTAGATTTTATTACAGGCAAAGTGTCAATATTACCAAATAAAGCGATTATAAATGCATGGGGGAAATCAATCTGATTCTGAACATAAGAATTGAAAGGCCTAATAAACAAAATTTTATTAAAATGTGCTATCTTGTGGCTTTGGAAAGCCTTTAAAAATGTATCAATATGCGACCGGGAGACCCATGGGGCGGCAATTGGCCCAGCGTCGTCCAGGGTAGGGGAGGGAATGGCCGGCAGGGATGTAGCATGGCGTTTGCAACGCCAGGGTTATGGGTTTGATTCCCACAAGGGGTATGAAAAAAATAATGTATGCACTAACTGTAAGTCGCTCTGGATAAGAGCGTCTGCTAAATGACTAAAATGTAAATGTAAATGTACTTCAAGGTCTCAGAGGGAGTGAAGCCACCGATTGAACGCTACTAGTGGGCACCGCTAACTAGCTAGCCATTTCACATCGGTTACACTCACCCCCCTTTGACCTCCACCTTCTCCGCAGCAATCCCAGCAGCTGGGGAAGCCAGAGAGGAAGAGGCGAAGAGGGAGGATTGACTCCACCCAAAATCTGTCCTCGTGAGATAAGCCATTTTTTGTATGGTGGTCTATGAGAGAGTGTCAAATAATGTAAGGCTTATTTGATCTAATAGAAGTTTAGTAATGTGGGCCTCTTGAGTGGCGCAGTTGAACTGTGTTTCCTTTCGACACATTGGTGCGGCTGGCTTCCGGGTTAAGTGGGAAGGTGTTAAGGAGTGAGTTTTGGAGGACGCATGACTTGACCTTTGTCTCTCCCGAGCCCGTTGGGGAGTTGCAGCGATGAGACAAGATCGTAATTGGATTGCAATTGGATATCACGAAATTGGGGAGAAAAAAACAAATACAGGCGAATATATAGATGAAAGTCACCTTGTCCTAGAGAGATTTACATGGTTATCAAAATGTCACGGCAGGGAAAGCCTACACGAAACACAGACCTTATTTTAAGTGTTTATAAAATCCCCTATGGGGAAAATGAATGGTGAAAAAACGATTGGAACCATTTCCCTGTTTGACCGCTAGTCTTTATGGGTATTACGACTCATACTGTCGACTATTGAGGACATGTATTTCCACTGGGCTATCTTGTCAATATAATAGCATTTGGCAGAGCAAAACTGATTGATCCTGGTCAACAGCATCAATATAACAGAGATTTGCTTCCATCCCTCAACTTGGCCTCGAACCAGGAACCCTCAAAACACATTGATATCAGTCACCCACGAAGCATAGCTATCTATCGTTCCACAAAAGCCACCGCCCGTACAGGGTTAACGTAAACAACTACTTCAGTCTCAGAGCGAGTGACGTCGCCGATTAAACGCTACTAGCGCGCACAGCTAACTAGCTAGACATTTCACATCGGTTATAATATGTCATTTCAACAAAAGGTTAAGCCAAATTGGACAAGTTAATGAGCTCATGCGCTATGTGGGGAGCATGAATTCCATTGCAGTAGATGGTGATAGGTGGCTGGATGTTGAGGTATAGACTAGTGTTGTCAACAGCGTAGAAGGACCGGAAAAAACCGAGAACGCTCGCTCGAGCTCTTGCAAAAATAATGAATAGATAGCGGAAGAGAATCGAGGAAGAATTCTCAACTCATCAGGTTTTTAAAAGAGTAGATTACATTCTTGTTGAATTTACTATAACTCACAAATGATGTCGACTAAAAGGACGGTAATAGTGACAGGTAAGTGATTTATGTACCCTATACTATCTTATAGTTTGCTGACAGTTCTCTATAAACTGTTGATTAAAATGAGTTGCCTGACTATTAAAGCTTGGAATGACTTGTATATTGTGTCATCTTGAAAACGACATTGTTCCTCAACTACTGTACAACTACTGACAGTCTACTGTACAGTATTATGCATCTTCATCTTACATTCACAAAGCCTGTCTGTCAGGTTGAAATGTGTGAATTGTAATGGTGAGGCAGAGGAGCAAACCAACCTATGACAGACAGATCAAGGCAGAGGCGACAATGTAACGTTAGCCATTTATGGATCGTTGTAGCCATTCAGCCATTTATAGATACATTTTTGCCTTGTCGTGATACTATTGCGATATTATTGTGAATGATGCTGGCTACATTCGTGTTGACAAGAAGCATATTCTTAGCCTACTCTTCTCCGATATAATTTAAATGGAAATTGTAGTATAGTGTCATCTCATCTATAAAACCCATGCATTCACTGGCATATATTGTGTTACAATTGACTGTACGTGTCAGCTGTTGTAATAGGTCATATTTAACTTGATATAACCTTTAGACTTCGAATTAAGATAATAATAATATGCCATTTAGCAGACGCTTTTATCCAAAGCGACTTACAGTCATGCGTGCATACATTTTTGTGTATGGGTGGTCCCGGGGATTGAACCCACTACCTTGGCGTTACAAGCGCCGTGCTCGCCGTGCTCTACCAGCTGAGCTACAGAGGACCAAGATTATTGTGACTTTCATTTAGATAGGCCTAGAGTGATAAGCAGCTATAAAAAATAGTTTTTATTCTTCGTGTACATTGGTGTATACTGGTGTTACTAGGTGAGGACTTAAAAGACTATCAATATCATCTATATTTTTTTAAGGGTTTGAACCTTTTGGCGATCACACCGTGAATGCTAGCTGGGTGGCAGTGCAGGTAAGTGAGTTTGTTGCGTGTTCTGTATGGTGCATTATTAAGAGGTCTCTTCTTATTGGTAACACCTTACATTGATTTCCACATGAGTAGTAACACAAAATTGTATCACATTTAAGAATAATTACTTTATTGCATAGTAGAGCCTAATGGATATTAGCGTTTCCTGTTAATACACAAGTGGATATTAGCGTTTCATGTTAATACACAAGTGGATATTAGCGTTTCATGTTAATACACAAGTCGAAATTAGCGTTTCATGTTAATACACAAGTGGATATTAGCGTTTCATGTTAATACACAAGTGGAATAAGGAATGGTCTGCTTTAGCACTTCTGTCATAACAGCAAATGCTTAATTACTTAACAATGAATAAGTAATCACTTTTCACTATTTAACAATGTATGAATACAATGTTGTTACTATAGTAATTAGTGTTATCACAACAGGTGTAAAAGCAACCGGTTTTTACAATCATGAGGCACAACAAATATCTCAAATGGAACAATAAAGCTTTATCGAATTAAATAGGGTTTGTTGTTCCTTACACACTTCCTGTTTCCTCTGTGTACAGGAACTGGAGCGGTTGGGCTTGGGTCAGAGTGTGGATCTATATGTCTGTGAGGTGCCAGTGGAGTACCAGGCAGTTCAGAGTCTACTGCCATTGCTATGGAAACAGCATCAGCCACAGGTAGCCACAGGAAATCACAGCAAATGTCAAGTGTTGTTCCTCACAGTATATTTTTTTACTGCATGGTTAAAGGCATTAGTAATAGTGTTCGGCAGGTGAACCCTTAATGACATGATGTAGAGTCTTTATTGGTATAACTCATTTAACGGTGGCTACATTTAATACACATCCTCTTCTCCATGGGTCAACAGTTGGTGGTCCATGTCGGGGTCTCTGGGATAGCCACCACGGTCACCCTGGAGAAATGTGGCCACAACCACGGCTACAAGCGGGTGGACAACTGCAGCTTCTGTCCAGACTCTCAGTGCTGCATGGACGGTGGTCCTGACTGCATCGATTCAGTCATAGACATGGACCTGGTCTGCAAGAGGGTCAACTCCTCAAGGCTGGGCGTGGCAGTGTCAGTATCAAAGGACGCAGGCCGGTGAGTGCCGTGCTCGACTCTACTCTCATTCAACCTGTCACATGCCACTATTTTTGATCTCATAGTTTTTCAATGAAACTACATTAAAGGGATAGTTCACCCAAATTACAAATGTATCCTATCTATGAACGTCAAAATCTTTAATTGTAGCATACTTTATAGGTATTGATAAGATAGTGTTATATAATAATGTGGGTGATCTATCCCTTTGTAATCTGAAGTTGCCGCTTCAGAAATCCCATTTACCTAAATGGCAAATCCATTGATTCTGATAAAAGCGAATGTCTTCTGTTGTCTCTTTAACCCTAACTTAACCTTTGTCCCGGTCAGATACCTGTGTGACTACACCTACTACACGTCGCTGTACCTGGGGAAGGGCAGGTCAGCGTTTGTGCACGTTCCTCCTCTGGAGAAGCCCTACAGTGCCCAGGACCTAGGCAGAGCCTTGCAGGCCGTAGTGGGGGAGATGCTGGAGCTTGTGGGTCAAGCTGAGGATGATGACCACCACCACGACCACCACCACTGCAGCCACCAGCACCATCAGCACGCTCACTAAAGAAGGACTTCTGGTGACCTCTGTCCTCAACTCACTGCTCCTGTCCCCAATTGACAGATAAAGCACTTAAAGCTGGAATCCGTAATTGAAACAATAACAAAACAGAGACCCAGCCTCTGTTTTGGTAAAAAGCTGAGGGATGGGCCTGAAGAAATGTAACCACTTTCAAATTCATAGACAGAGCTATATTCAAGGACCATCCATGATATAGTTTTAACCATGTTTTGAGGCTATACAGAGTTTGTTTACATTTAGTTTGTTTACAAACATTGGAGTACAATAAGCTTATATTTTGGGTTCTGATGGGGTATGAAAGTTGAACTAAGCTCATGAGGCATTTATAAGTTATATTCTTCAAGAATCAATGGTAATATAGCATTAATTTATAAGTCCCGAAATGGATGTAGCAACTAAGGATTCTAGATTTAAGGACAGATAACGCTGATAGCCCTCTCTTTAGTCATTACAATGAGCCCATCCTCCTATAGCTCCTCCCACCAGCCTCCTCTGGTATCCACATATAGTATATCTATGGCTCTGGGTATGGATATTTGACTGTATTTCACAAAGCGACTGTAATGGTCCAATGAACGGTGCTGTAGATGAGAGAATCATCTTTGTATATCCAGTGTGCACTGGTGTGCTTTTAAGCCACATCCTCCTGACAACTGTATGACTGGCTATTTTAAATAGTTCCCTTTTTAGTTCCTTATTCCCCTCACTAATCACTCTCGCTTTGACATAATGGTTAATGTAGCGTGCCATTTCTTGTATCATCTCTAAACATGTGTTTAATATTTGTTGTGAAATTGTACAATATCTGTATATTGTATAGTGTACAATATAAGGACGCAACAATATGTTTTCTTTGATTAATATACTTCAATCATGTGTTATTATCTCAGGTAATTTTTTGCATATACAATCAATATTTGTAATGTGATGAATAATGATATGAAAATGTTTATTTTGTCTTCGGTATCAGTATTCTCTACTTAAGCAATAAGGCCCGAGGAGGTGTGGTATATGGCCAATATACCATGGCTAAGGACTGTTCTTAAGCACGACGCAATGTGGAGTGCCTGGACCCAGCCCTTAGCCTTGGTAAATTGGCCATATACCACAAACCCCCAAGGTGCCTTATTGCTATTATAAACTGGTTACCAACGTAATTAGAGCAGTAAAAATAAATGTTTTGTCATACCCGTGGTATACGGTCTGATGTACCACGGCTGTCAGCCAATCAGCATTCAGGGCTTGAACCACCCAGTTTATAATTCAGAATATGGAACAGGTCTAATGCTGTGATTAAACCACTTAAAGAAAAATGTGCCAATAAGCTTAATCCAGACCAAGTAAAATAACTATTGGTATACCTATAGTAGGCTACTGTATGTGCTCTTCTTCCTATGAATTCATCATTTACATCTATTGCAATTGGAAAGCATTCGATTGAACTTCATCTTACTTACATAATATTATCAGGAAAGAGTAAGCATTTGCGAGACGTCAGTTAGCCCAGCGGTTAAGAGAGTTTGGTTAATAACCAAAAGGTTGCTGGTTTGATACCTTGAGCCAACTAGGTAAAACATCTATCGGTGTGACCCTTGAACAAGGCATTTAATCCTAACTTCTCCGGTAAGTCTCTCTGGATAATAGCATATGCTAAATGACCGTTCATGATAAACAAATTCTGACTGTAGGCCTAATCAAGGATTGTGAAAAATATTCACCTTATGTGTAAACGTCATGCCATGGACACTCTTTGAATGTGGTTCTGGCTAGAAGGGATCCAGCTTTTGTCAAATTTAACGACCTTTTATGTGTTCTATGCATTTTGTGCGGTGTGCAAGGTGTTACGTCATTACTTCGAGTGGGAGTTGAGGCTAACGAGGCCGTGTGTTCTCAGTTTATTCATGTACTTAGGTTTTTCGATATTTGTTCGTTTAATTTTGGCAGGAATATCTACACATTGCTGCGTTAGCTATCGAATTTAAAATAGAATTCTGAAATATCACTGTTGGTGTAGAAAATGAGTGTTGAGGCGTACGGGCCGAGCTCGCAGACTCTCACGTTCCTGGACACGGAGGAAGCGGAGTTGCTTGGAGCGGATACCCAGGGTTCGGAGTATGAGTTCACGGATTTTACTCTGCCGAGCCAGACTCAAACAGGCCAAACGCAGAGTCAGTTGGACAACCAGGTTCGTGTAATTTTTGTTGCCTGTTTGGTTTCAAACTAGCGAGTAAAAACTCGCTAACAAGCTATAGGGTATTGTAAATACGGAACCTTGTAGGTAGCTAGCTAGCCAGCCAGCGTGCTAACTAGTTTAGCAGAAGGAACTATGTAAGCACAGCTAGCACGCTAGTAGCTGTATAGTTACAAAGAAAACACATGCATCTGTCCCAGAGGCCACGCAGCTGGCTAACCAGTTAGCTTAGCTAGCATGTTTACATATAATTTAGCAGTTAGCATGAGCTAATCTGCATGTACTCGTTGTGGGATGGACACCAGGAGTGTCAATCAGCCTGTCATTTTCTTGATAACGCCATGGCACTGAGTGTAGCATTCTTAAATTCATTATCTGCCTGCTTTACATAGCAGGTATGCTAGCTAGCTGCTGTGAGCTTGCTACAAGTACATTTGATAGTAAATTAGTTAGCTAGCTGTCAAATGCACTTGTAGTTAAAACATTTTTTATCTGTGGTGTCCATTTCCAGGTTATTGACATTATTTTGCCCGCAGCTATTGTCTTGACATTTCCATGTTTTCTCCAGGCGAATGGGCCTGATGGAGTTCTGCAGAATGGGGATGACCCTGTTGTGAAAGCAAGTCAACTTCTTGCAGAGTTGAACTTTGAAGAAGATGAGGAAGACAGCTATTATACTAAAGACCTCCCAGTTCATGCATGCAGGTAATGTTCATAAATAGATTTGATGCATCGTATAGTGCTGTCTTGCAGATTTTTAAAGAAAAAATAGTTTTCCTACCCATAAAGATTTGAGAGTTGTGACATTATCCTTGTTTTGCTTCCCCCAGTTACTGTGGCATTCACGATCCTGCTTGCGTGGTGTATTGCAACACCAGCAAGAAGTGGTTTTGCAATGGACGTGGCAATACGTCTGGCAGGTAAGTTTCAAAGACCAACCAACCCGCTCCTGTCTGTTGTGTAGCTTAAATGTCTACGTGGTAGACTATACACACACATAAAGAGGCACATGTAGACTTGGAGTCCCAAAGGACATTTTATAAATGTTGATACATCTTTTCATATTCTTCTCTCTCAGCCACATTGTGAACCACCTGGTCAGAGCCAAGTCCAAGGAGGTGACTCTGCACAAGGACGGTCCTCTGGGGGAGACGGTGCTGGAGTGCTACAACTGTGGCTGTCGCAACGTCTTCCTCCTGGGCTTCATCCCTGCCAAGGCAGACTCTGTGGTGGTACTGCTTTGCAGGTAAAGCAGATCTATGGTGTTTACTAACCTTCGTTGTACCATTCTGTTTCACAATGATCCGATATCATATTTCTCTAAATGTTCTTGGCCCTTTTTAGACCCATAATCCAATTGCTCTTATCATTGAATCAAAGGGATTTTGTAGTAGAGTGCGTTAATGGACGTATTGTTTGTTTTGGTAATGCAGGCAGCCATGTGCCAGTCAGAGCAGTCTGAAGGACATCAACTGGGACAGCTCCCAGTGGCAGCCGCTGATCCAGGACCGCTGCTTCCTGTCCTGGCTGGTTAAGATCCCCTCAGAGCAGGAGCAGCTCCGGGCCCGCCAGATCACCGCCCAGCAGATAAACAAGCTGGAGGAGCTCTGGAAGGTTCATAAGCTACCTTAGTTACCTTATGGTCCTGTGTGGCTCAATTGATAGAGCATGGTGCTAGCAACTCCAGGGCTGTGGGTTCGATTCCCACGGGGGACTAGTACGTGAAAATATATGCACTCACTACTGTAAGTGGCTCTGGATAAGAGCGTCTGCTAAATGACTTAAATGTACATTTAGCATGAGTTAACCCAGCAGCTTACTGTAGGCCAGTGGCCTTTTACTTTGGTCGTGTAGAGCTACTGGCTTTTATTTTGGAATTTTAAATCTCAAACGGAGTAAGCAGCACTCTCTTTATCTATGGCTGTTGTTTGACTGTCTGTCTGGGTGTCTTCAGGAAAACCCCACAGCCACTCTGGAGGACCTGGAGAAGCCCGGCGTGGACGAGGAGCCTCAGCACGTGTTGCTGCGCTATGAGGATGCCTACCAGTACCAGAACATCTTTGGCCCCCTGGTCAAACTGGAGGCCGACTACGATAAGAAACTCAAAGAGTCCCAGGTAAGTTCCGCTGTTTTCTGCTGGAGTGTTCAGGCTAGCTCCTCATGCTTTTGGATGTGAAGGTAAAGGCAGTTTTGTTTTAAATGGTAAATTAATTGCTGTCTTGTCTGTTTGTTTCACAGACCCAAGACAATATAACTGTCAGGTGGGACTTGGGACTCAATAAAAAGCGGATTGCTTATTTCAGCCTTCCCAAGACGGACTCAGGTGGTAATTCATTTTTTGTTCATCAACGTCACAAAGTGTCCACGAGTGGTCCATGTCCATTCCATTCCGGCCACAACCTCCCTCGCATTCTCACTGACGAGCATGCCGGAGTGTCTTATAGTCTGAGTCTGAATGTGTACGATTATGTGTTTGTATGACTAATGTCCTAAAATCTTAAAATTCTAAATTGTGCCTTTCATCAGCTAATTCCCTTGCCCTCGCTTTCCTTCTTTTTTCTACTATTCACTGTGTTTCTGTAGACATGCGCCTGATGCAGGGTGATGAGATTTGCCTGAGGTATAAGGGAGACCTTGCCCCACTCTGGAAAGGCATTGGACATGTCATCAAAGTCCCAGACAGTATCTTTTCTGTTGTTTTTTAATCGTTATGCTCTTATTTTATATTACCGTTTACTCTTCAGTTACTCATTTTATTCAAATTCAAACATTTGATTGGAAATGATTGTCTCTCTGTTTGACTTTGTCCTTTCAGTAGCACCCCAATATCTCTGCATTAGTCTCTGGAAGGAATAGGTGTTTTGTTTGTGTGTAGTCCTTAATCCTGTGACAATAGACTATGGTGATGAGATAGCCATTGAGCTGAGGAGCAGTGCTGGGGCTCCCGTGGAAGTACCACATAACTTCCAGGTTGACTTTGTGTGGAAATCCACCTCCTTTGACCGGTAGGAACCTTCTGACACCAATCGATATGAAACGCAACAAATGGGTTGAGCTCGGTTTGCTTGGCAATGGACTTCACTATTACACACTGTTTCAAACTTTCCTCCAGGATGCAGAGTGCCCTGAAGACCTTTGCCGTGGATGAGACCTCTGTGTCCGGGTACATCTACCACAAGCTGCTGGGTCACGAGGTGGAGGACGTGGTCATCAAGTGTCAGCTGCCCAAACGCTTCACCGCCCAGGGCTTGCCTGACCTCAACCACTCACAGGTGGGTGTTACCAAATGCAGAAGCTATGAGTAGATTTGAGTTATCCCATCTAAAACTATATTTGCTGAATGTTTGGCATTTTAAAATGTGTCATCACAAAGGTGTATGCTGTGAAGACTGTGCTGCAGCGTCCTCTCAGTCTCATCCAGGGGCCCCCTGGCACTGGGAAAACTGTCACCTCCGCCACTGTAGTGTATCACCTGGCCAGACAGGGCAACGGGTAAGATGTGCTCACTTAATAGGGGACACCATATACAGATTTTCTAAATTCACCAACCTAAAGGTTTATAAGCACTTTGTCCATCCCTAACACTAGTTGTGTGTGTCCTCAGGCCTGTGCTGGTGTGCGCTCCCAGTAACATTGCGGTAGACCAGCTGACTGAGAAGATCCACATGTCAGGTCTGAAAGTGGTGAGGCTGTCTGCCAAGAGCAGAGAGGCCATCGACTCCCCTGTGTCCTTCCTGGCTCTGCACAACCAGATCCGCAACATGGACAGGTAACCTGGGACTGCTATCGAGAGAGGAACGGTGTCTTTATCTTATCAGGTGTCCCGCTATCTCAGTAGACAAATGATCGATTCCACTTGAGAACTTGGCTATGGGCAATGAGAGTTGCCTCAGTTTGAAAGCATAGATCCTCAGTTCATGTTCAGAGGCCTTTCCTCTGTCTTGCAGCTTTTCTGAACCTGAACCTTCATCATAGGCTACATCATTTCTCCACACTAAAGAGTACTGGTTTGTCAGTTTGTGTTTTTTGTTGTATCTGTGTGCAGTATACCAGAGCTTCAGAAGCTCCAGCAGCTGAAGGACGAGACTGGGGAGCTGTCCTCCTCTGATGAGAAGCGCTACAGGGCCCTGAAGCGCACCGCCGAGAGGGAACTACTCATGGTAACACCTGTCCCTATTCCACACTCTCCCTTAAAACAAAGTCCTAAAAATGACATAATTCCACTGTAAATAAATGTCTACTTCCTCAAGTTGATTATCACTGACCACGTCTCCCATCTCTGCTCCACAGAATGCTGACGTGATCTGCTGTACCTGTGTGGGGGCAGGAGACCCCCGCCTGGCCAAGATGCAGTTCCGCTCAATCCTCATCGATGAGAGCACCCAGGCCACTGAGCCAGAGTGTATGGTGCCTGTCATACTGGGGGCCAAGCAGGTACGTCTCAGGGCAATCTCTAAGAAAAATGATGTCCAGTCAGTTAGCTCCATGACAGGTCCCAACTTCTCCCTCTTTCTCGTACAGAATGTTTATCAAAGGTTGTTGCTGAGGGAAAAGTGCAGTTACATTTATCACCTTGCTCCGGATGTCTGTGCTTGGTTGAATTTGACGTTGTTGCAAGAGCAGAACACTGAGACAGGGGCTAAGTTCTCTGAGATGTGATATGCAAACACTACACCCAATGCTAGTTTCCACACCACACAACATTGGATTTGAATTGGAATGGCCTTTCTATTCATACTAAATCTATGATTTCTCTCTGTTTGTTTCTTTCCAGCTGATCCTGGTGGGAGACCACTGCCAGCTGGGTCCAGTAGTGATGTGTAAAAAGGCAGCCAAGGCAGGCCTGTCCCAGTCCCTGTTTGAGCGTCTGGTGGTGCTGGGCATCAGGCCCATCCGTCTGCAGGTGCAGTACCGTATGCACCCGGCCCTCAGCGCCTTCCCCTCCAACATCTTCTATGAGGGCTCCCTGCAGAACGGAGTCACCGCAGGTAAGTCAGTGAGGCATGGAAGTCGGGGTCAGTGTGTAGACGGGTTGGTTGTTTACCAACAAAACCGACACGTGCGCAACTATGGGGCAGAACAGACTGAGTTGGCTTAGATTGTTGACAACATGTAAACTATATTCAGTTTTCAAATGTTTAATGAAAACATAAATACATTTGCACAATGAGGACTTGTTGTCGCTCAAATACATCGTTACAGTTGCTGGATAGCTAGCTAGTGAATTTGAGCCATATTAGCATAGACATGACATGAGTCAAGACATGGTATCAATAACAAGATACAACGAGCTGACACGAGCCAACTATGATTTACAACATGGCAGCTTCTAGTCATTATTGCAAGCGATCTAACCGTTCAAAATCATAACACCACACTTACTACGCGCATCATTTTTGGAACGTTGTCAACCAACCCGTCTATAGAACCTTCATAAACACAGGTGAGGGTGAGCTTGCCCTGCTGATGTGCTTGGCCAGCAAGAGGGGAATGGACTCCCTGTTGTGTACAAACTGGTTGGGAAGTTTAGATAGTCCGTCTCGAAGGACAAAGAAAACAAAACAATCATGTATTTCCTTATAACAGCCAGATTTACTCAGTTTTCACCAAGTTTCAAACACCCAAAACAAAGGTAAAACATGACATTGGCTTCATTTATACTTAAATCTGGATTAACCTTAATGTACATTTTACTAACTCCCTTTCCCCATTTCTATTTTATTTACACAGCTGACCGCATCAAGAAAGGCTTTGACTTCCAGTGGCCACAGCCAGACAAGCCCATGTTCTTCTACGTGACCCTGGGCCAGGAGGAAATCGCAAGCTCTGGAACCTCCTATCTAAACAGGTATTTGACAAACTAAAGCATTTGTCATGTCATTTCAGTGCTTTCGTACACTGACCAAACGGACAGACTCCAGTCATAAAAAGGGCATATTTTGCTTGTTTCGTGAATTTGCTTTCTTCTCTCTCTCCCGCTGTACAGGACTGAGGCTTCCAACGTGGAGAAGATCACCACCAGGCTGCTGAAGGCTGGGGCCAAGCCTGACCAGATAGGGATCATCACCCCCTACGAGGGCCAGCGGTCCTACCTGGTGCAGTACATGCAGTTTAGTGGCTCCCTCCACACCAAGCTCTACCAGGTACAACACACAGGCTTGGATGTAAAATGTGTGATCAATCTGGTCCGCTGCGGCACTCAAGTCTGTCAGTCATATTCTCACTGTAATGTAGCAGGTTTTAAAGATAATTATAGCTTGTAATGTGAGTCCATAAATATAAATAAACCAGTTTACATTGGTTTAGTAATGTGCTCATGGAATCATTCATCCATTCGAATGTTTTAAGTGAAGGCCAGATGATGACTGGAATGGTGCATACGTCTATGTTAGCTTATCTAATTGCTTTCCTGTTTCTTGGCTGTCCTTAGGAGGTGGAGATAGCCAGCGTTGATGCGTTCCAGGGCAGAGAGAAGGACTTCATCATCCTGTCCTGTGTCAGAGCCAACGAGCACCAGGGCATCGGCTTCCTCAACGACCCGCGCCGTCTCAACGTGGCTCTCACCAGGGCCAGGTAAACAACACCTGGACCATTCTCTTTGTCTCCTGATGCTCAACAGATAATGAGAAAAATCGTAGCATTATCCTGTCTTTCAAGTTTTGCAAGACTTTGAATATTTGTCTTTGGAATTATGTCAACGTTTTGCTGTGAGGATTTAGAAGTTATCATTACTCGGGCAGTAACAAAGTACTGTCACACTGCAAAGAGTAATTATTTACGTCATATTATTTTCTGTATCTGTGAAGGAAGTGTTTGAATGGAAGTGTGTCCTATCTGTGTGTGTGTAGGTATGGGGTTATCATTGTGGGCAACCCCAAAGCCCTGTCCAAGCAGCCTCTGTGGAACCACCTGCTCAACTACTACAAGGAGCAGAAGGTTCTGGTGGAGGGACCCCTCAACAACCTGAGAGAGAGCCTCATGCAGTTCAGCAAGCCCCGCAAGCTAGTCAACGCCATCAACCCTGTGAGTCTCGCCCACCCCTTAAACACGTGTGTTGGATTATGTACATGTTTATGTGGTGTTTTACTTTCATGATTTACTTTGGCTGTAGACAGTACACCATTGTTAAAAGAACATGGGCTACTGTGTGTGTGTTACAGTTTACAGACTTACTGAAATGTTTGTTCTATGTGTGGGTTCTTCAGGGGGGCCGTTTCATGAGCACAGCCATGTATGATGCCAGAGAGGCTCTTATTCCTGGATCTGTGTATGACCGCAGCAACACTGGTGAGAGATGACGTCAAACTGTAAACTTGTGTGTCTCTGTACCTGTTTTGCCGTTGTTCAATATGGTCTCTTTGTTTTCCTTCTAGGACGTACATCCAACATGTACTTCCAGACCCACGACCAGATCGGCATGATTGGCCCGGGCCCCATGGCCTCCATGAACATCCCCATCCCCTTCAACCTGGTCATGCCTCCCATGCCCCCGCCAGGCTACCTGGGCCAGGTCAACGGCCCCCAAGCAGGCCGTGGTGGAGGTATGAAGGGTAAGGCAGGCGGCGGAGGGGCGCGAGGTGGGCGCCAGAGGAGCCGTGGCATGGGGAACCACGGCGGGGGCAGCGTGCATCAGGGCCTCATGAGTGGCAGCCAGGCCAGCCAGGACCTGGGCTCCCAGCCCTTCTCCCAGGGACCACTCACCCAGGGCTACATCACCATGAGCCAGCCCTCCCAGATGAGCCAGCCTGGCCTCTCCCAGCCTGAACTCTCTCAGGTAAGGCAGCAGAACGTTTCCATTGGTGTCTTATAGCAGACGTTCTTGGTCTGACATAGACATGTACATGCAGGCTAAAAGCTTCTCCGTTGCTGTTTTTCTTACAGGACAGCTACCTTGGCGATGAGTTCAAGTCCCAGATTGACGTGGCCCTCTCCCAAGACTCCACCTACCAAGGGGAAAGAGCCTATCAACATGGTGTGACTGGACTGTCCCAGTACTAGAGTGTAAGAGACTACATTTGAACGTTTTGCTCTATATTCTATGAGCTAAGCCAACAGTTACTGTAAGATGTGTTGTTTAGTAATATCATAATATCAGGTGGAGTAAATAGGATACCAGAAGCTGTTTTAGATCTACTCTTTGTCAGGGTATAAAAGTAATCTTTGTTTTATTTGACTCTTAGGTTGTGGGAAAAGGAGCTAAGCCTGTGCTGAGCTTAGTTCGTCGGCATTTTAATCTGGGTAATATTTAAAAAAAGAACAAACATGGATACCCGTTTTCCACTGCTACAACTGAAGCACCACTGTGTGAAAGCAACAGGAAAGAGACCGAGAGAAACCAACCAATCACAAGAGTGAGAGCAAAATGGGGGTAGAGCTGGACAGACGAGAGAGGAGGAGGGAGAGAGAAGGCGCTGCTCGCACACTGAGAAAAGGAGAAGCAGCATACGCCCGGGTAGCACCGTCGGAGCGACGAGCCCTTCGATGATGAGTCGAGGGGTGAAAGGTCGTGGATCCTCATTGGGGACACAGGAGTCACATCCCTGCCACCTCTCCTCCACACCAAAAGTTTGTTGGCTGAGGACATTGTTCTCGGAGCAGAGAGACTGAGAAGAGGAGTTCTCACACCCCTCCAACCTCACTCTACAAAACCGCCTCCTGCCAGACAGAGAGGGAAAGAAGGGGAGGAAACTCTTGAAGCAGTCAGTCGATTTGGGAAAAATTCTAACCTCAAAGTTGATCCGTGCTCATGCTCTGCATTTGAACATGTTTGAGAGAAAGAAGGAGAGAGGGTTTGGGCAGACCAAAAGTGGTCTTGTTGAATGTCTCAAACGGAATCAAATGGTGCAGGAGCCGGAAGAATACTGACCATTCATCTTTTTCAACTTTGAGTTGGAAAGTTTTCTACATGAGGTCTGTTGTCGCAGATGTTCTGAAACGGAAAGCTGGTGAATTTCACTGGCTTTCCGCTCTGGTCTTTCTGAAGGAAAGTGGTGGAATGGCTCTTGAAACAATTAAAGGAAAACATTATTGTCTCGAGATCTGAAGTGGTGGACTTGAAAGATCTGTAGTTTGCGAGACAAGTTAGAGTTTTTTTCTTAAGTCTATCTTTCTGTAGTAGAGTAAAAAGAACACCATAACCAACTTATTGTAATCACTTGCTCTTTAAAATGACCTCCAAATTATTAGTTTAAAAATAATCACAGCTCCACATATATGTAATGCCACAAAGAAAGCACTTGTAGAACGCACTTATCTTTTGCATGGCTACATGGCTAATTCATTAATCCACAGTAAGCAGGGAGGTTTTCCTTAGAGCTCCAAGTTTAAACATGAAATGATGTATTAAATCATGTTTTCCTTTATTGGTCAGCTACTCATAAGAGGTGTTGCATGGGAACATTAATTTATGTTCAGAGAGGTTATAGACATGAAGTGTGTGAATACTACTGGGATAAGACTCAGTGGAAGTCTGGACCTGACTACTAAGGAAAGTTAGAAGCCTCTGGCAGCTGCTAAATGTAGGTATTCAGTGCCAGCTATCATTGTCCCATGTGAAAATGATAACTGAATGAAGGATATGAACTCACTTTGAAAAAATATAATTTCTGGCCATACCTTGACGAGTTTCTTGACCGACGGGAGGCATTTCTGTCAGTATGTGGCAGAGGATGAGAATAAATATTAGTCCATTTGTATATTGATGTTGTAGACACAGTAGTTAGTTTATATTTAGTGAAAGGGTGTAGATTTGTGTAGCCCCCACCACAGATCTAGTCTCAAACCTGACCCTAGGGAAACTAGTGGGTGCGTTCCTCTGCCCGTTGCTGACGCAGGCCAGATATTACAACGCCTGGATAGATATTTTACGTATCAGCTAACCACATCATATTTATAGCAATCTGGTGCCCGACGACACAGTCGGATGTGGCACGCAACCAATGGTTGATGCATGCAACGTCTGAGCAGGGGAACGCGACCAGTGACTAGGGTCTGGTTTCAATGGTTGCGTTCCCCTGCTCAGACATTGCATGTATCAACTGTGTCATCGACTGACAGATTTCTATAACATATGATGTGGTTAGCTGATACTTAAAATGCCTATCCAGGCGTTGTAAGATCTGTCAGGAATGCCCCTAATGATGGACACTTTTGGCATAGAGGAACTGTCACTACCTACACTATATACAAATGTATGTGGACAACCCTTCAAATGAGTGGATTTGGCTATTTCAGCCCCACCCATTGCTGACAGGTGTGAAATCGAGCACACAGACATGCAATCTCCATATACAAACATTGGCAGTAGAATGGCCTTACTGAAGAGCTCAGTGACTTTCAACGTGGCAGTTATAGGATGCCACTTTTCCAACAAGTCCGTTCATCAAATTTCTGCCCTGCTAGAGCTTCCCCGGTCAAATGTAAGTGCTGTTATTGTGAAGTGGAAACGTCTAGGAGCAACAACGCCTCAGCCGCAAAGTGGTAGGCTACACAAGCTCACAGAACGTGACCGCGGAGTGCTGAAGGGCGTAGCGCGTAAAAATAGTCTCTCCTCGGTTGCAACACTGTCTGTGTTGCAATCGTCTGTCCTCAGTTGCAACACTGAGTTCCAAACTGCCTGTGGAAGCAACATCAGCACAATAACTGTTAGTCGGGAGCTTCATGAAATGGGTTTCCATGGCCGAGCAGCTGCACACAAGCCTAAGATCACCATGCATAGTGCCAACTGTAAAGTTTGGTGGAGGAGGAATAATGGTCTGGGGCTATTTTTCATGGTTCGGGATAGGCCCCTTAGTTCCAGTGAAGGGACATCTTAACGTTACAGCATACAGTGACATTCTAGTCGATTCTGTGCTTCCAACTTTGTTGCAACAGTTTGGGGAAACCCTTTCCTGTTTCAGCATGACAATGCCCCTGTGCACAAAGCGAGGTCCATACAGAAATTGTTTGTCGAGCTCGGTGTGGAAGAACTTGACTGGCCTGCACAGAGCCTTGACCTCAACCCCATCAAACACCTTTGGGATGATTTGGAATTGCGACTGCGAGCCAGGCCTATTCAGTGCCCGACCTCACTAATGCTCTTATGGCTGAATGGAAGCAAGTCCCCGCAGCAATGTTCCAAGGAAACCTTCCCAGAAGAGAGGAGGCTGTTATAGCAGAAAGGGGGTGACCAACTCCATATTAATGCCCATGATTTTGGAATGATGAGCAGGTGTCCACATACTTTTGGTCATGTAGTGTATGTTGATAAGGGGAAAAAATTACATTTTCCGGGTACTCTTCCAACAAACCACGAGGCAGACATGCCAGAATGTCGCGATTCTAAACCAAAGTTTGCAGGCAAAACCTTTGCAGTGGTTTTATTTGAGGTAGTTTATGCAAACTAGCCACTTGCTAAATGCACTCATTAAAAATAAGCTCTGTGATCTCCATCTTGCTAGCTACTATTTTGTATTTTATTTAAGTGGATAAAGTAGTGACGTAGTTCCATTATGCCAAGAGTCCATACTTCAAACCAGACCCTAGTCACTGTGTTGCCTAGGTTCGGGTTTTCGAGACTACCACATAACCCCTTTGAAAAAAAAATATTTGATTGCGTGAACCCTTTTTTCCAGTTGAAGTTGACATTTTACTTTCCCCTTTGAATGTCCTTTTAGTTTTTATGAAACTACCAATACATACATCTTCAAACCTGTAGTAGGCCTACCCTGTCACACATAGAGAAACAATATTGATGTACAGTGCCTTCAGAAAGTATTTATACCTCTTGACTTATTCCACATTTTGTTGTATTTCTATTGTATTTATTAAGGATACCCATTAGTTCCTGTTCCTGATTACAGTTGCCAGGTAACAAGGTAAACAATGGGCCACATGTCATTCCTAGCCTAAATGTGTATTTTTATTTATTAAGGATCCTCAGTTCCTGCCAAGGCAGAAGCTACTCTTCCTGGGGTCCAGCAACATTAAGGCAGTTATATACAATTTGAAATATACATTACATTTCATAACACTTTTCACAACATGTTAAGTGTGTGCCCTCAGGCCACTACTCTACTACCATATATCTACAATACAACGTCCATGTGTACGTGTGTGTAGAGTGCGTCACTTATTATGTGTGTCTGTGCCTGTGTGTGTCTGCCCTGTTCTGAACAAATTGTAATTTTCCTAAGTCCCTCTTTGTGGCACCTGACCACACGACTGGACAGTAGTCCAGGTGCGACAAAACTAGGGCCTGTAGGACCTGCCTTGTTGATAGTTAAGAAGGCAGAGCAGCACTTTATTATGGACGGACTTCTCCCCAATTTAGCTACTGTTGCATCAACATGTTTTGACCATGACAGTTTACAATCCAGGGTTACTCAAAGCAGTTTAGTCTCCTCAACTTGCTCAATTTCCACATTATTCATTACAAGATTTAGTTGACGTTTAGTGAATGATTTGTCCCAAATACAATGCTTTTAATTTTAGAAATATTTAGGACTAAGTTAATTCAAAATGGATTTAAAAAATGTAAAAATCACCCATCTACACACAATACCCCATAATGACAAAGTGAAAACATGTTTTTTGAAATAATAGCAAATGTATTGAAAAGGAAATACAGAAATATCTTATTTACATAAGTATTCACTTATTAATACACGTTAGAATCACCTTTGGTAGTGATTACAGCTGTGAGTCTTTCTGGTTAAGTCTCTAAGAGCTTTGCACACCTGGATTGTACAACATTTGCATATTATTCTTTTTAAAATTCTTCAAGCTCTGTCAAGTTGGTTGTTGATCATTGCTAGACAGCCATTTTCGAGTCTTGCCATATATTTTCAAGCCGATTTTAAGTCAAAACTGTAGCTAGACCACACCGGAACATTCAATGACAACTTGGTAAGCAACCCCAGTGTATATTTGGCCTTGTGTTTTAGGTTATTGTCCTGCTGAAAGGTGAATGTGTCTCCCAGTGTCTGTTGGAAAGAAGACTGAACCAGGTTTTCCTCTAGGATTTTGCCTGTTCTTAGCTCTGTTTATTTTTATCCTAAAAAAAACTCCCTAATCTTTGCTGATGACAAGCATACCCATAACATGATGCAGCCACCACCATGCTTGAAAATATGGGGAGTGGTACTCTGTGATGTGTTGTTGGATTTGCCCCAAACATAACACTTTGTATTCGGGACATAAAGTTAATTTCTTTACCACATTTATTGCAGTTTTATTTTAGTGCCTTATTGCAATAGGATGCATGTTTTGCGATATTTTTCATTCTGTACAGGCTTCCTCCTTTTCACTATCATTTAGGTTAGTATTGTGAGTAACTAGAATGTTGTTGATCCTCCCTCAATTTTCTCCTGTCACATCCATTAAAGTCACCATTGGTCTCATGGTGAAATCCCTGAGTTGTTTCCTTCCTCTCCGGCAACTGAGTTAGGAAGGACGCATGTATCTTTGTAGTGACTGGTTGTATTGATACACCATCCAAAGTGTAATATTAACTTCACCATGCTCAAAGGGATATTACATGTCTGTGTTTTTTTTGGGAAAACCTCCCTGGTCTTGGAAAACCACCCTGGTCTTTGTGGTTGAATCTGCGTTTGAAATTCACTGCTCGACTGAGGGACCTTACAGATACTTGTATGTGTGGGGAACAGAGATGAGGTAGTCATAAAAAAATCATGTTAAACAGTATTATTGCACACAGGGAGTCTATGCACATTTTTACTCCTGAATTTATTTAGGCTTGCCATAACAAAGGGGTTGAATACTTATTGACTCAAGACATTTCAGCTTTTTGTTTTGTATTAATTTAAAAATATTTAAAAAACCTAATTCCACTTTGACATTATAGGGTATTGTGTGTAGGCCAGTGACACAAAAGCTCAATTTCATCGATTTTACATTCAGGCTGTAACACAACAAAATGTGGAAAAAGACAAGCGGTGTAAATACTTTCTGAAGGCACTGTAATTTGTATCATTGATGGTAAGATTTCTCACGTGTAAAAGTAGTATTTTGTGTAAATCCTATTTGTCACTTCCCTGCCGTGTTGAGTTTTAGGTCTGGGATCTTTCACTCTATTATTATGAGTTGTATGTAACCATCACTCATTATTCATTACGGTACCCTCCATTCCATGCGTGTGATAGTGTCAGCTGACAATCATTTTCATGTAATTTTGCTGAATCGTGTGAGGCTATGATTTTCAGAAGTCATTGTCGTATGCTAGTGACATGGTTAAACATTTTCTGTTATGAACACCTGTGAAAATACGTTTAAGATGCTGCACATTCTGACTAAATGTGTTTGTACCTACCAAAAAGATCTGCTGATATCCATATCTTCTAGACATTAACCCCTTCCCTCAGATAAATTATGAAAATGTGTTCTTATTTGTGACAGCGTTCCCTATCTGACAATCTGTGCATGTGCTATTCAATAGTACACCTCAATTATCAGGTTTCATCACTAAACATTAATGTGTCTTTATGAAATTAGCCTATTGTTTCAAAGGGGGAGCTACTGAAGAGAAAATAACATGTTGCTGTAATACAACTAAATGGAGAGGGTATGACATTAATTCAAGTAGATTAAATGTTGGTCCAAATACAACTAAATGGGGAGGGTATGAAATGAATTCAAGTAGATTGTTGGTCCAAATACAACTAAATGGGGAGGGTATGAAATGAATTCAAGTAGATTAAATGTTGGTCCAAATACAACTAAATGGAGAGGGTATGAAATGAATTCAAGTAGATTAAATATTGGTCCAAATACAACTAAATGGAGAGGGTATGACATTAATTCAAGTAGATTAAATGTTGGTCCAAATACAACTAAATGGAGAGGGTATGAAATGAATTCAAGTAGATTGTTGGTCCAAATACAACTAAATGGGGAGGGTATGAAATTAATTCAAGTAGATTAAATATTGGTCCAAATACAACTAAATGGAGAGGGTATGAAATGAATTCAAGTAGATTGTTGGTCCAAATACAACTAAATGGGGAGGGTATGAAATTAATTCAAGTAGATTAAATATTGGTCCAAATACAACTAAATGGAGAGGGTATGAAATGAATTCAAGTAGATTAAATATTGGTCCAAATACAACTAAATGGAGAGGGTATGACATTAATTCAAGTAGATTAAATGTTGGTCCAAATACAACTAAATGGAGAGGGTATGAAATGAATTCAAGTAGATTGTTGGTCCAAATACAACTAAATGGGGAGGGTATGAAATTAATTCAAGTAGATTAAATATTGGTCCAAATACAACTAAATGGAGAGGGTATGAAATGAATTCAAGTAGATTGTTGGTCCAAATACAACTAAATGGGGAGGGTATGAAATTAATTCAAGTAGATTAAATATTGGTCCAAATACAACTAAATGGAGAGGGTATGAAATGAATTCAAGTAGATTAAATGTTGGTCCAAATACAACTAAATGGGGAGGGTATGAAATGAATTAAAGTAGATTAAATGTTGGTCCAAATACAACTAAATGGGGAGGGTATGAAATGAATTCAAGTAGATTAAATGTTGGTCCACTGCAAATGGAAACTGATCCTTTGAACTATATTGGAAGATGAGCAAACAAAACTCCACTTTTGAGGGTTCAATGGTGTGCAGGGAACCTTAAATTAGGACACAAAATAGCCTATATTTTTCTTTCTTCATGGAAATTGTTTGATTTATGATTATGTAGTTCTTTGGTCATCTGTTACTCTCACTGAAATGTCATCCTTGTAAAATCTTTGAAAAAAATAAAGGTTTCTTTTCGCTCATGTTAAGTGATGGACAATTCAACTTGTTTTTACAAAAGACAGGAATTACACTGCTCAAAAAAATAAAGGGAACACTTAAACAACACAATGTAACTCCAAGTCAATCACACTTATGTGAAATCAAACTGTCCACTTAGGAAGCAACACTGATTGACAATAAATTGCACATGCTGTTGTGCAAATGGAATAGACAACAGGTGGAAATTATAGGCAATTAGCAAGACACCCCCAATAAAGGACTGGTTTTGCAGGTGGTGACCACAGACCACTTCTCAGTTCCTATGCTTCCTGGCTGATGTTTTGGTCACTTTTGAATGCTGGCGGTGCTTTTACTCTAGTGGTAGCATGAGACGGAGTCTACAACCCACACAAGTGGCTCAGGTAGTGCAGCTCATCCAGCTGTGGCAAGAAGGTTTGCTGTGTCTGTCAGCGTAGTGTCCAGAGCATGGAGGCACTACCAGGAGACAGGCCAGTACATCAGGAGATGTGGAGGAGGCCGTAGGAGGGCAACAACCCAGCAGCAGGACCGCTACCTCCGCCATTGTGCAAGGAGGAGCAGGAGGAGCACTGCCAGAGCCCTGCAAAATGACCTCCAGCAGGCCACAAATGTGCATGTGTCTGCTCAAACGGTCAGAAACCGACTCCATGAGGGTGGTATGAGGGCCCGACGTCCACAGGTGGGGGTTGTGCTTTTCAGCCCAACACCGTGCAGGACGTTTGGCATTTGCCAGAGAACACCAAGATTGGCAAATTCGCCACTGGCGCCCTGTGCTCTTCACAGATGAAAGCAGGTTCACACTGAGCACATGTGACAGACGTCTGGAGACGCCGTGGAGAATGTTCTGCTGCCTGCAACATCCTCCAGCATGACCGGTTTGGCGGTGGGTCAGTCATGGTGTGGGGTGGCATTTCTTTGGGGGGCCGCACAGCCCTCCATGTGCTCGCCAGAGGTAGCCTGACTGCCATTAGGTACCGAGATGAGATCCTCAGACCCCTTGTGAGACCATATGCTGGTGCGGTTGGCCCTGGGTTCCTCCTAATGCAAGACAATGCTAGACCTCGTGGCTGGAGTGTGTCAGCAGTTCCTGCAAGAGGAAGGCATTGATGCTATGGACTGGCCCGCCCGTTCCCCAGACCTGAATCCAATTGAGCACATCTGGGACATCATGTCTCGCTCCATCCACCAACGCCACGTTGTACCACAGACTGTCCAGGAGTTGGCGGATGCTTTAGTCCAGGTCTGGGAGGAGATCCCTCAGGAGACCATCCGCCACCTCATCAGGAGCATGCCCAGGCGTTGTAGGGAGGTCATACAGGCACGTGGAGGCCACACACACTACTGAGCCTCATTTTGACTTGTTTTAAGGACATTACATCAAAGTTGGATCAGCCTGTAGTGTTGTTTTCCACTTTAATTTTGAGGGTGACTCCAAATCCAGACCTCCATGGGTTGATAAATTTGATTTCCATTTATAATTTTTGTGTGCTTTTGTTGTCAGCACATTCAACTATGTAAAGAAAAAAGTATTTAATAAGATTATTTCATTCATTCAGATCTAGGATGTGTTGTTTAAGTGTTCCCTTTATTTTTTTGAGCAGTGTATGATTAACTCGACTACTAGCACTGAGCTCATAGACTTTACATCTGGGCCGTGCCCCCTAGGCAATTGTGGCCTAAGGAATTTGTTTTAGTGTGAGGTATGTGAAAATGAAATACAGATTGGTTAGTGTTTACTAGGCCTAATCTATTTGCTAATGGTCAACAGTGAAGTAGACTCTAAACTACTGTAGTGAGTTTTGTCTGTTAGATTAAATGTAATTTGACCCACCACCAAACGGTAACCAGCAGGTGGTGGTATATAGACGGGTTGAAAACCGAACTGTATTAAATTGTAGCCATAAAGCGTTGCACCGCGCACAGCTGGTGGTGTCGGGATATGAAATGTAACCAATAAAAAAAGTATCTCACGCCAAGCGATACTTTGTAACCAGTGCAGAAGACTGCACGCTTTGGACTCACACATTGCACCTTCAAGAGGAATACAACCTGAGCTTCGCGGGGCACTGCGCTACAAGGTTACTGATGTGCAGTCAAAGAGAAGAAAAGCAGAGAAATCTACACATGATGACTGCCGGACTGTGGCCAACGAAACACATTGCTCCAGTTTCGTGATGGCATCGATGTCCGACGTCGTGGCAAGATTTTTCAAGTGAAGGGACAGCGCATATAATTTTTATTGACAGCGAATGTCCACAGTATTCATAGACAATTATTGCCCTTTGCAGTGACATTTCTGTGGAATACGGAAGCATCCGTATACGGACACAAATAAGAGGAAGGATTACAGCTCCAGTGTTCAACAACATAAAGGAGCCCACATTACAGCTGGACCAATAGATCTTATTAATCTTTTACAACGAAATGGGGTGAGTGTTTCGAGTAACTCTATTCAACTCACACTGACTCATTGCATTGGACGCTGGTAAATGACTTGCTATGAGAGAGAAAAGTTGAGGCTATGCTGCAGTCAATCAGGACCATATCTCAAAAGGTCAGGACAATGCTTTTTAATATTGTGGTACCTTGATCTTGAGTTAGGGTACCTATAAATTGCTACTGATAAATTGAAAAACAGTGAGGGCACCTTGAACACTTTGATCTATCATTGTTATTTTCTACTCCAGTTGTCTATTCATGTTAACATATTTTTGTTGTTGTATGAAAACATAATCTTGATGTATGCAGTCAGTGTGTGCTAATTTCCTTCTTCCATAGAAAGAATACCTCTACTGCCTTATAAGATGTATTCTCAACATCGAGAAAGGTGAGTTGCTGTTATATTACATCCTGTGCACCTACTCAATAGCCCCTTCTGTCTGTGTCCTTGTTTCAGTTGTGGCATATTGACCACATAGTCCAAATGAAGAGATCCATCCCAACATTTGGCAGTATGGGGGTGGGGTGCTTATATTTATCCTGTTATACACGTGTGTAATGGATGTTTGTTTTTTTTTGCCTATCCCAACTCCCCCTGAGACACCCGCAGGGAGTGGAATCATAGCTAGTGTCACCATTGTCCAGGTCCCCTGGAGAAATTGGGGTTAACTGCTCAAGGGCACAGCAACAGGTTTTCACCTTTTCAGCCGCAGGATATGAACCAGCGGCCTTTCAGATACTGGCCCAACGTTCTAACCTTGAGACTATATCTGCCACCCCATGCTTGAGTCTAATAATAGTGTGCGGATGTTTGATCATAAAGCAAGTATGTAGAATGGCTCTGGAATTACATCTCAAAGTTTTGGAGTGATGTTGATATGCATCTAATGAGAATATATCACACTAGCTATATTGTTTATTGATGTTATATTGATAATAAGTGGTTTCAAACTTGATTTTCAAAGTAAACCAGTTAGTTTTTGTGCTGTTTATCTGTTTATCCCACATGATGTTAGTGGTACTGCAGAGACCACCACTACCTTATTTGAGCAGTACATTTCTGTAATAACTCTACTGAGGCCCTGACCTATTATTGCTGTATTAATTCAGGGAGAGAAGTTCTCCCAGCGCAGTGTGCCCCAGAATCTCCTCTAGAAAAGCATCCATGTAAATTATTCATTTTACAGCGTAACACTTCTACAACAAGGGTACATTAATTAACATGAATTAAAGCAGTTGTAAACCGTAATAGATTATTAGGTAATGTATTTATCAGGTTATCGATAAAGCAGTGTTGTGGAATTTCCATCGCCAGAATATGTAGTTTTTTAATTATCTGAAATCTGATCTTCTCGCTATCTCCTATCATGGTGGAATTCTGCTCACCTATTTAACCGCTGGAGCATATACAGTATAATTAAACCAATCAATATTGTTTAACTGTGTGCAGAGTTGAAATTACAGAGGGGCTGGGCACCCCATAACAAGGCCCTCTTATAACAATTGAAATATCAATGTGAGCCCCCCCCAAAATGGTCAAATATTTTAGACACCCCTGAGAGTCGATGTATAATTTGAACCCTGGTTGTGTGTGTGTGCGAATGTGCGCATACAGTGTGTGTGTGTGTGTAGCATATGTACACACAACATATGTACACCACATCCTACTAAGCCATGTCCATCTGTCTAACATGAAGGATGAATAGCGGATCCTGGAAAGAGAGCCGTTATACAGTTAGCTTCCACAGAGAGACAGTCGTCTAAAACATGATGCATTTCCTCTGGTCTCTCATAACGCTACACCTCCTTTGCACTCTGGGAATGTGTGTGGACCTAAAAGGGGCAGCTTTGATGGCTCGCTGGCATCCCAGTGGCTCAGGCTGTGCAAGGTGATCTCATCGCATTGGGGTGATCCCTGTGGAGCCAGGATCCAGTGATAGTCAAAGTTGCTCCCTATGATAGTGTACTGAGACCCAGCAAATCATTTTTGTCCACTCCAATGGACATTGGTTTTTGGTCCGTATCTTTGAGGCCATACATGTCACTGTGTTAAGGCCTGTTGTTCCTTTGAGAGGACATTCTGCGCTTTTCAATGATATCAAGTGTGGTGGTGTGACCTGGATAACTTTTTCAAAATGGCAGCCAACACAATTAGCACATTTTATGGTAAGAAAGGTAAGTGTGTAGTTGTGTATTCATAATTTGTGTGAGTTTGATATTCAGATTGCTTCTAGTAAGGTACCAAAAGCTCCACGATGAAAATAGCCTTACCATAGAGAGAGGCATTTTAGTTTAACCCAACAATGTCAGTCAATTGCAACATATCTAAGCTAATGATCGGGAAGCTTTGGTGGCAAGTGGCAACATGGTAGCCATTACATTTTCTTGTCTCAATGTGAGTTTGCCAAACTGTGTAGCCTATCTCCCGAGTGGCGCAGCAATCTAAGGCACTGCATCTCAGTGCTTGAGGCGTCTCTACAGACCCCCTGGTTCGATTCCAGGCTGTATCACAACCGGCCGTGATTGGGAGTCCCATAGGGCGGTGCACAATTGGCCCAGCGTCATCCGGGTTTGGCCGGTGTAGGCCGTCATTGTAAATAAGAATTTGTTCTTAACTGACTTGCCTAGTTAAATAAAAAATTAATCTCTCTGACTCTGTTCCACAGTACTGCTCCCGTCCCCTGTCTGGCCAACCCTCTGATCAGTGTCTGTCTGAGCCTGGGGGTGGCTGCCTGCCTTATAGAAGCTGGTTATTAAGCATGAGATCAGCTGACGAGGGGGATTACCATGTGATGAGACAGAGAATTCTGCTGTCTCGGTCCAAAAGCCCATCGTGTGTGTGTTTGAGAGAGAGGGAGTATGTGAGTCTGCTTTGATGGTGATAGTTGTTATTAGCAGTAGGGTTAATGTGACGAAAAGTCTTGACATGGAAGGTAATAACGCAGGCTAGCTGGCAACCAATAGTTGTCATTGTAAGCAAATTATTTTTGTATACTTGGGATTCTTGCAGTTAAAATGGTACACCAAAACACCAAAACTCCTGAGATTTAGAGATCCTGGCACATAGAATCAGAGCAAGGATTCAATCCCATGACCTTAAATCCATCCTTCAAAGATATTGTGTCTGCTTACCTCCATCACTGGATTTGTGTGTCACTGAAGAGGTCAGACTTGAGTTTCATTTGGATACAACTTAATGTCCACAGTGACCTGGTATTTGTCATGCCATGTCTTAAATCATCCATCAATTCTTTAGTTGATATTTGTGATAGATTTATTTTACTTATTAGCTTTCATTAGCCAACGAAATGGACAGGATCGTCACTACCATATGTTGTTATAATAATCCACTACTGCTCATCCATACGTAATAAACTACAGACACTTAAGATCATGTTGCTCATGTCAGTATGACATTTGGTGGGTTACTTTGTACCAACAAGCCTCTAACTGCAGCGGATTGTATGTCCTGCATAGCTTCTCAGCTTTTAATTGAATATGATGAAAAGGCAAACTATCAATCTGTAGCGTCAAGGTATAATCCTTTTGACTTTATTGTGTACGTAATCCAATGGCTTTTCGAATGAACTTTTTTTTTACAAAGCCTAGACTTCCGTAGTTTGTGATCTCCTCTTGAGCTATTGTCTGCTCTGCTCCGTACAGTCTCTGGATTTTAACTCTCCCTCTGTGTGAGATCTTTCCACTGTTGTCATTCGGATTTGGTTGAGTTTACATTTTCCGTGCCACAGTTGCCAAACCGTACTCGAACAACAGTGACATTGTTGCTTTGAAATATTTACCTCGTATCTAGGATACTTAGCATGGTCACACTGGCAGGAGAAGGGATGGGGAGGGGACTTGGCCAAAGGTTCAGAGCTTTTTAGTCAACGGTCTTATGCCAACCACAACCACAGGCAAATTAGGGTAGGACTGAGAGAGCTGCCAAAGGTGACACCAACATCTGTAGCATTATGGCAGCCAGTCAAGTATGGGAGCTGTGTCCCATTATGGGAGGATTAGGAGGTTGTTGTTCCTCCACGAAAGCACAAAGAAATTGCAGACATTTCTTATTCATCAGAACATGAACAGTAAGTAATGCGTTTGTCCGCAAGTATGAATTGTCAATTTGTTTAGTGAACAGTATTCAATCTTTCAAAGAATGGAAGAAATGTGTCACTCTCCCACTGCACTGATAATAAAATAATTATTCAGAAAAATCTTGATTTGTGAGTCAGAAACAAAGTTGTCTTTTCGTTAGTCTTCACATACTCAAATTTGCAGGGCTTTGTAGGGAATAGGAAACTCTTGGCCACCATTTGTCTTCACATGCTTAGCTCCGTGTCCACGCTTTCCCCAGGGAGCAGCCAATCTTCAGCGCCAGGGCCCATGTGTTCCAGATCGACCCGAACACCAAGAGGAACTGGATCCCCGCCAGCAAGCATGCCGTCACCGTCTCCTTCTTCTATGATGGCAACAGGAACGTGTACCGCATCATCAGCGTGGGTGGTACCAAGGTGAGCCAGGCAGCTGTACTGTGGTCGTCACTAGTTACCACAGCCACAAAGTCATAAACCCAGCCTATTTCTACAATTTGTCTTCTTAAAATGTGATTTGAAACCACAGGAGGCTGCTGAGGGGGGAACGGCGCAAATGGAATGGCATCAAACACCTGAAAACATGTGTTTGATGTATTTGACACCATTCCACGGATTCCTCTCCAGTCATTACCACGACGAGCCAGTTCTCCCCAATTAACCACACAGCTAACCTTATGCCAAACTTCAATTAAGACCAAAAAGCACATTTTCTTTTTGATGAACTTTTACAATGTAGCCAATTTTGACTTTGTGGCTGTGGTAACTAGTGGAAACCCTGTACTGTGTAGTGGGCTGACTCTCTGGAACATGAATGCAGGCCACAGTTAGATTATGTGAATGTGTGGTCTTGTTGAAAACTGTGATTAAGGGAAAACATCCCTTTTCAGGGATTTTCATAGGATTATGTGCATTTGTTAAGAATATGGTCTCAAGTTCACAATCATTTGCTTCTAGCCAATATAGCATTGTCCAGCTTGGAAAGGAGAGTAGCTAAATATGGGTCTGGAATATGTAGCAGGTCAGCCTGGGCCTGTTTAAGATTGTTTGTGTTCACTCTTACTTTCTGCTGTAAAGTTATTATCCTTCCAGACCTTGGTTAATAATAATATAATAATAATATATAAATAATAATATGCCATTTAGCAGACGCTTTTATCCAAAGCGACTTACAGTCATGTGTGCATACTTTTTTACGTATGGGTGGTCCCGGGGATCGAAGCCACTACCCTGGCGTTACATGCGCCATGCTCTACCAATTGAGCTACAGAGGACCACTTGTCCTCGATGCTAGACATAAAAGCAGTGGTTCTACACTTTTATTAATTTAAAACCAATTAAGCCATTGTTATGTCAAGAAGAACTGGATCAACGCTCATCTTCCTCACAAGCTTTGGATTTGGATAGACTCCCCATGCCGCCCTGGAATGTATCTGATCTCCCCTTAACACCTCTGGTCTGACCCACATTCCCCACTCCCTGCAGACCCTGTGGTCAGCAGCCCAATTCCCCCCGTCTTGTGTCTGGCAACGTGGTAATCTTTTGTACCATGTCATGTGAAACATGTTGGCCCAGACTCTCGTAATCGTTTGTTAAAAAACCTCCTCTTCTTTAAGCTGCCCTTGCCCTCTGATTCTGGGTGTTTAAGTCAGTTATATTATAGTAATTCTGCAGCTGACGCAAAAGGTTATAAATAGGTCTGCTTAATGTTTTTTCTCATGTGACCTGAAACAAAATGAGGGACTGTAGCCACGTCTCTGGCTGCCTGATGCAATGTTTTTTAATCTGTTGAAAGGGTAGGTCAGTCAAAGAAATGCCATTTGTTGGTTACATCTGAAAAATAATGCAAACCATTGATTGCCAATGCATCCACAGTCCAATCTGAAACATGGGCATGTCACATTATCATAATATTAGGCTCAAAAGACCTTTCCAAAGGAGTTAACTGTTTTTTAAAACTCCAGATGTGTATAAACATCTGTTTGTACAATGCATTTGCAACCATCCGTTGGGATATTCTGTAAATACAAACAGATGCTCCCGTAATGAGCCCAGAGGTTTTACTTCTGTTCTGAGAAAACAAGTCCTCGCTTTGGCGTAAACATTAATCATTATTTGTATTGCATGATAGCTATTGATGTTCATCAGGTGAGGTGAGGAAGTGCTACTGCAGTAAGTAATGATTTTGTCCAGAAAAGGGTTAGCTAAAATGCTAAAATTGTCCCTGACGCAACTCGAACATTTCTAGCTACAGCCAAGTCTGCCCTGAGAACAGTCTTGGTTTCCACCAATGCGATTCTGCTCTTTCCTCAGGCCATTATCAACTGCACCATCACAGCTAGCATGACGTTCACCAGGACCTCGCAGAAGTTTGGCCAGTGGGCGGACAGCAGGGCCAACACGGTCTACGGCCTGGGCTTCGCTACAGAGCAGCAGCTGCATCAGGTGATGATCTCAATTCACTCCACATTAACGGTCTGGTGTCCTAAAATAATGTAGTTCATTATGGACAAGCATTTATCTCTTCTCCCTCCTCAGTTTTCTGAGCGGTTTAAGGAGGTGAAAGAGGCTGCCCGTCTTGCACGTGAAAAGTCCCAGGATAAGATGGAGTTGGTCAACACTGCTCTCAGCATCGCTGCCCCACAGGTGAGCTCTGACATAAGCACAGTGCCTCAGTGCAAAAACTCCAGTGGTCTTTCAGAAACATTAGGGAAATTGTCAAAGTATAGTGGCCAGTTATTCCACAACTATTTAAGCTGCTTTTAAGAGAAAAGCCTCTGAGGAATCTTATAGAGACAGCCATGTCTGAGGAATGTTTGAGAGTCTGTGGAACTCATGCAGTGGTACACATCGAGGTACTGCTATCTCCCAGGCATTTTCGCAGGCTGGGAAAGAGGAAAGAGATGGGAAGGAAGGCGTAAGAAGGATGAGTTGGGTCATTTGTCTCTAAGGAAAGTGAAAGGAAAACTAGGGCGATGGTAAAATTATCCAATGCAGCCCAGTGCTCTGCCTGGCTGGCTGTGTCTGCTCACTGCAGAAGCCCCTGAAATGATGAAAATGTAGTCTCGCTCACGTCAATTGATCAATAGAGAACAATTATCGGTCAGCTACATCTGCCTGGTCATGAGAAACTTGCCTGACCCTCCTCAATTTTGTGGCTGAGTCGTTTTCAAGTGGTGTCTCTCATTCCTCATCCAGCACAATTAGTGATGTAATGGCGATGTTGAAAAACCAAACCTCTGGAAAATTGTGAACTAGTCAATTAGATGCATTTCTACTAAGTAGCACTCTCTTAAACATTTTAATTTCATTGATCACTAGACTATTATGATTATGGCGGTCAGAGGTTAACAAAATGTTTAATATAAACTGGGTGGTTTGAGCCCTGAATGCTGATTGGCTGACAGCTGTGGTATATCAGACCGTATACCATGGGTATGACAAAACACTTATTTTTACTGCTCTAATTACATTGGGAACCAGTTCATAATAGCAATAAGGCACCTCAGGGGTTTATGGTATATGGCCAATAAACCACGGCTAAGGGCTGTGTCCAGTCACTCCACGTTGCGTCGTGCATAGGAACAGCCCTTAGCCGTGGTATATTGGCCATATACCACACCTCCTCGGGCCTTATTGCTTAAATATACAGTGTGTTGAATTGATATTGGTGTGTTCTTTATTCTCTTGCTATCGGATGACTTGGGGTTTCTCCTCCAGTTCTCACAGGTGGGTCTCATGTTTGTTCGATTTCCAACCTTCGCCATTCACGTCTAAGAATGGCCAATTGTGGTGCCATTGTGCTATGACAAAGAATAGTCCACCAAGCCAAACAAATCCAGTGTCTTTGTCTTCGTGAGGTTGAGTTGCTTAGAGTTTGATTAACATAACAGTAGTATGGTCGATCCTCAAAATTTGGCATGCTGCTGAAATTGATGTCCTTGAAATATCTTCCGGTGACATCAGCCTCTCTGATGCTGCTGTTGTGACAGAGGGCTACAGTGCCGGGGAAGGTGTCCACAGCGTAGACGCTCAGAGGAAAACAAGCTGTTGCTTTATCTCACAACAGCAAACACCTACTCCGTCATGAAGGGGTAGATATCATTCACTCCCCATGGCAAAACTATCGCGTACTGAAAAGTGTAGATAGGAGTGATGTAACTGTGTAAGGATGACGTATAAACCACGACAGGTAGGGAATATTTAGCCAGATAGCGCCAGACTACGTCATTATATTACTCATACTTTTCCCATTAAGGATGGTAAAGTCAGGACATTATATACAGTGCATTCGGAAAGTATTCAGACCCCTTCACTTTTTGTTACATTACAGCCTTAATTCTAAAATGGATTAAAATTCCCTCGTCAATCTACACACAATACCCCATAATGACAAAGCAAAAAACAGTTTTTTTGAAATTGTTGTTAAACTTACATAAGTATTCAGACCCTTTACTCAGTGCTTTGTTGAAGCACCTTTGACAGCGATTACAGCCTCAAATCTTCTTGGGTATGACACTACAAGCTTGGCACACCTGTATTTGGGGAGTTTCTCCCATTCTTCTCTGCAGATCCTCTCAAGCTCTGTCAGGTTGGATGGGGAGCATCGCTGAACAGTTATTTTCAGGTCTCTCCAGAGATGTTCGATCGGGTTCAAGTCCGGGCTCTGGCTGGGCCACTCAAGGACATTCAGAGACTTGTCCCAAAGCCACTCCTGCGTTGTCTTGGCTGTGTGCTTAGGATCGTTGTCCTGTTAGAAGGTGAACCTTCGCCACAGTCTGAGGTCCTGAGAGCTCTGGAGCAGGTTTTCATCAAGGATCTCTTTGTACATCTTTCCCTCGATCCTGACTAGTCTCCCAGTCCCTGCAGCTGAAAAACATTGCCACAGCATGATGCTGTCACCACCATGCTTCATCGTAGGGATGGGGCCAGGTTTCCTCCAGACATGATGCTTGGCATTCAGGCCAAAGAGTTCAATCTTGGTTTCATCAGACCAGAGAATCTTGTTTCTCATGGTCTGAGAGTCCTTTAGGTGCCTTTTGGC
Source organism: Coregonus clupeaformis (assembly GCF_020615455.1). Classification (NCBI taxonomy): domain Eukaryota; kingdom Metazoa; phylum Chordata; class Actinopteri; order Salmoniformes; family Salmonidae; genus Coregonus; species Coregonus clupeaformis. The sequence continues at coordinate 12,301,520 of NC_059205.1, forward strand.
AAACTACAAGTAGGCTGTCATGTGCCTTTTACTGAGGAGTGGCTTCCGTCTTGCCACTGTACCATAAAGGCCTGATTGGTGGAATGCTGCAGAGATGGTTGTCCTTCTGAAAGGTTCTCTCATCTCCACAGAGGAACTCTGGAGCTCTGTCAGAGTGACCATCGGGTTCTTGGTCACCTCCCTGACCAAGGCCCTTCTCCCCGATCGCTCAGTTTGGCCGGGCGGCCAGCTCTAGGAAGAGTCTTGGTGGTTCCAAACTTCTTCCATTTAAGAATGATGTAGGCCAGTGTGTTCTTGGGGACCTTCAATGCTGCAGAATTTTTTTGGTACCCTTCCCCAGATCTGTGCCTCGACACAATCCTGTCTCAGAGCTCTATGGACAATTCCTTCAACCTCATGGCTTGGTTTTTGCTCTGTGACATGCACTGTCCACTGTGGGACCTTATATAGACAGGTGTGTGCTTTTCCAAATCATGTCCAATCAATTGAATTTACCACAGGTGGACTCCAATCAAGTTGTAGAAACATCTTAAGGATGATCAATGGAAGCAGGATGCACCTGAGCTCAATTTCAAGTCTCATAGCATTTAGAATAAGGCTGTAACGTAACAAAATGTGCAAAAAGTGAAGGGGTCTGAATACCTTCTGAATGCAGCCTCAGCTGGTCTTCCTCCTTTTCCTTTTACCTGTTACTGATTTCGATCTGGTGAGGGACCTGGATCTGTCAATCAGGTAGCTTAAGTTGAAAGAATGAACAAAAACCAGCAGACACTGCAGCCCCCGGGCTTATTTGGTATTGGTTTAAAGGGGAAATCTGCAGTTTTGGACTTATAATTTAGTGATATGTATGTACCCATTGATTGTTGAAGAATATAACTTATAAATGCCTCATGAGCTTAGTTCAACTGTCGTACCCCATCAGCACCCAAAATATACACTTGTTTTGCTCCAGTGGTTGTAAACAAAGTAAATGTAAATAAACACTGTAGAGCCTCAAAACATGGTTAAAACTATCATTTTCATATCATGGATGGTCAGTCCTTACCTCAATAGCTCTGTCTATGAATTTGAGAGTGGTTACATTTCTCCAGCCACATCCCTCAGCTTTTTACTAAAACAGTGTTATGTTATTGTTTTAACGGCAGATTGCCCCTTTAAAGTGTATTATTTGTGTTGTGTTTTAGGACCTCGGTGACGAGCTCCAGTCTCCGCCGGTGATGTGTGTGAACGGTCCTGAGGACAAGATGTTCCGCAGCCAAAGCGCAGACATCACACTGTCTTCTGAGAAGGAGCGCATTAAAAAGATGCTTTCTGAAGGGTAACCCACTTATACACACTCTTGCCCTCAAAGTTTCACTCAAGCCAGGGTTTTTTTCGTTGTCTGAAAGTACACAGAATGTTTTGTGGAAATGTTCTTGGTCTTAAACTCGAGTGTTCCATTTTATAAGGTAAGATAACGGTCTGGGTCTCTAAGGTTCAGACACAAAAACAGCATTTAGGCAAATGCCAGAGCCGGTGCTTTCAAATCAAATCAAATGTTATTGGTTGCGTACAAATATTTTGCAGATGCAGCAGAATGCTTATGTTTCTAGCTCGAACAGTGCTGTATTCCTAACAATACAAAACAATACACACAAATCCAAAACTAAATTATTAAGAAATATCAGAACAAGCAATGTCAGAGTCCGGAATATAAATATATATATATAATGGTGTGTATAGACAGTATGGACAGTATATGAATAGGAAAGGTGTGTACAGCAGTAGTTATATAGGATGAGCCTTGACTACAATACAGTTTATACATATAAAGTGGGTAAAACAGTATGTAAACATTATTAAACTGACCAGTGTTCAATGACTATGTATATAGGGCAGCAGTCTCTAAGGTGCAGGGTAGAGTACCGGGTGGTAGCCGGTTAATAACAGTGACTAAGTTCATGGCAGGGTACTGGGCGGAGGCCGGCTAGTGGTGACTATTTAACAGTCTGATGGCCTGGAGATAGACGCTGTTTTTCAGTCTCTCCATCCCAGTTTTGATGCACCTGTACTGTCTCCGCCTTCTACATGGTAGCGGGGTGAACAGGCCGTGGCTCGGGTGGCTGAGGTCCTTGATGATCTTCTTGGCTTTCCTGTGACACTGGGTGCTGTTGATCTCTTGGAGGGCAGGCAGTGTGCCCCCGGTGATGTGTTGGCTGACCACACCACCCTCTGGACAGCTCTGCGGTTGCGGATGGTGCAATTGCCATAACAGGCAGTGAAACAGCCCAATAGGATGCTCTCGATGGTGCATCTGTAGAAGTTAGTGAGGGTCTAAGGGGCCATGATGAATTTCTTCAGCCTCCTGAGGTTGAAGAGGCGATGTTGTGCCTTCTTCATCACACTGTCTCTGTGGATGGAACATTTCAGGTTGTCAGTGATGAGCGCGCCAAGGAACTTTAATCTTTTCACCCTTTCGACTGCGGCCCTATCAATGTGGATGGGGGCGTGCTCTCTCTGCTGTCTCCTGAAGTCCACAATCAGCTCCTTCGTTTTGTTGAGGGAGAGGTTATTTTTCTGACAGCACTGTGCCAGGGCCCTCACCTCCTCCCTGTAGGCTGTTTCGTCATTGTTGGTAATCAGGCCTACCACTGTTGTGTCGTCAGCAAACGTCATGATTGAGTTGGAGACGTGTGTGGCCACGCAGTCATGGGTGAACAGTGAGTGCAAGAGGGGGCTGAGCACGCACCCTTGTGGGGCCCTAGTGTTGAGGATCAGCGTGGCGGAGGTGTTGTTGCCTACCTTCACCACCTGTGGTCAGCCCGTCAGGAAGTCCAGGACCCAGTTGCACAGGGAGGGGTTCAGACCCAGGGCCCTGAGCTTAGTGATGAGCTTGGAGGGCACTATGGTGGCCCGTGTCGGCGGCTCAATGTTTTCCTCGAAGAGGGCGAAGACGGTGTTTAGCTTTTCCGGAAGCGAGGCAGCGGTGTGCGCGGTGTGGCTGCCTTTCCCTTTTTAATCCATGATTGTCTGGAGTCCCTGCCACACGCGTCTCGTGTCTGAGCCGTTGACTCCACTTTGTCCCTGTACTGGGGTTTTGCTTCTCTGGTTGCCTTACGGAGGTCATAGCCGGTCGGTTTGTACACGTTCCCAGTCACCTTGCCTTCGTTAAATGCGGTGGTTCGCGCTTTCAGTTTTGCGCGAATGCTGCCATCTATCCACAGTTTTTGGTTTGGATAAGTTCTAATCATCACAGTGGGAACAACATCCTCTATGCACTTCCTGATGAACTTAGTCACTGAGTCAGTGTATATGTCGATACTATTTTCAGAGGCAACCCGGAACATTTCCCAGTCCACGTGATCAAAACAATCTTGTAGTATAGATTCCAATTGGTCAGATCAACGTTAAACAGTCCTTACTACGGGTTAAAGTTTCTGCCTACTGCAAAGTTGGCTAGGAGCTAGGAACAGGGTGACCATGTCTGTCGGCGACATCTTGCTTTAGTTATGATTACCTGTTTTTATGAAGTTTTTCCCATTTAATAAACATGTTAATAGAAACAGGGTCCAGACAAGAGAAAAAGGTGCAAAGCTAATGTGATGACTCACACAGAGGGAGAAGGTTACCCACATGCACTCACTACTGTAAGTCACTCTGGATAAGAGCGTCTGTTAAATGACTAAAATGTGAATATTACCCTGCCATTCAGTCACCCATTCTACTCTGCTTTTGTCCCTGTTGTCCATTATCCTGTTATCCATTATCACTACACAAGGCTTATTTTATGGTTGCTATGGTGAGTTGCTATGATTGGATAACCTCAAGCTTTCTAATACTAGAATAACATGGCATCTAAGAACATGGAACAGGAACATATTTAATGGACCAATTGCACAAATTATACCCCAGAGTTGAACAAGTACGGACACTCTTGATTGCCAGTCTTTATCATTAAGCCTCTCTCCAGCATGTAGTGAATGTCCCCTCAATCTGTTCCTTTCCAGAGTGGCCAGAGAATGTTTTTCTGAGGTCTTTGTCAATGTCTTCCAGGTCTATCTGTGAGATGAACCTGGAGGCAGAGCTCTTCACCCTGCAGGACAGCAACTCCAAGCTGGTGGCAGCGTTACATGAAGCTAATACCAACGTGGAGCAGTGGAAGAAGCAGCTAGCTGCCTACCAGGAGGAGACGGAGAAGCTACGAGACCAGGTGAGTGTTGTCATGATGAAAGGTCCACCGGATCCCTTCACTTTCTTTAGCATACAACTATGGACGCCATGTCAGATCCGTTTCCACAAATGTTGAGTGGACCAAATCTCAGTGGAATGCTGGGTAAATGTTAAAGTTTGTATTTATGCAAGTGCATGCAACCACTCAAGAAAACAGAATTGTGAAAAAGACATTTGTAGAAATGTAAAGAAATGTTACCTGGATGTAGGTATGTTCTTCAGCTTTTGTACATTCCCAGTTGTGCAATGGAAAGTACAATAAAATTCATTACCATAGTGCATGATGAAGATTTTAAGTTATTTTCAGCCTCTTGAGGAATAGGCACGTGCCTGATGCCTCGCCTCACGTCACGTTCGCTCACTCCATAAATATCTCCACGCTGTGACCTGGAGGTCAGATGTTGATAGTTAAGGTCACATCTAATTATCAATGCTGGTGCTGTAAAACGCTGCAGTCTGAGTGGAGAGAGAATGCGGTGGACCACTGTAGCAGCAAAGTCTTGTTCAAACATGATTGGCTGATGAGTCACTGCTGCTGATAATGACAATGTTTGAAAGTCTCCGGCGTGTCCGTTCTCTGCCGGGGGAGGTCATGCAGGTTTTGATTGGGTCATCGTTTTCATGCAATGTTTTTTTTTTTGTCTTGTGAAAGTCTTTGGGGAAAAAAGTGAAAGGACACATCGGTTGGTTGCTCACTTTATCATCCTCTGACAACACTGTCCTTGTCAGGCTGCAGGCTTTTCCCCTGAAGCTTTATTCAAGGTGTGTCGGTTGGTTTGGATTACTGGGCAGTATAAACATGCTCTCTTTGCATGCTCTCACTATCACACCTAGTTCTCTAAGGCGTCATTAGTCTGAATGCAGAGAATGTCATCCATCTGTGGCTTGGAGTACACATGGAATCCCATTTACCTCCAATCCCTGAGATATACATGTGATACATGGGATTACTAGACAAGTGGATGATGAGACATTCTCCATTGCGTCAATACTAAATGGGTCCAGTCAATTGAAATGTTTTGTCTGTTTTTTCCACTTCTATGTCATCAATATAATGTATTTTCAGGGTTGCTGGCTGCTTAGAACTTATGGAATATGCTGGCTCTGAGCCGTTGATTAAAAACCTTTGGATTCGAACACTTCAATTGTTAGAGTGGTCTGGGCTTATAATGCCTAGTCTAGCCCGAGAAATTGATCTCCACTATTATTCTACCATTTCATACAGTGTTTCTGTCGTTGTTTAACTGTACTGTGGATATATATCAGTAGTCCCAGAAAATGTTTATCCTCCACGTCTTTACATTAATCTTCCTCTAAAAATGCAAGCCAACCAGGGCCCGGTTTCCCGATAGCGATAGAACCTAGGCTTACGAGTGATTTAACAATGAATCTTTCCTACAACAAATGAAGATGTAACATAGTGTTGATAGTGATTGGATCGAAAGAAAGGAAGCGCTGCTCTCAGATCAGCTTTATCCATTCAAATCTTACCTTAACATTAGAATGATTTCACAATACTGGCGATGTATCAGCTCTTACGAGTTCAAGTGCAACGTTAATAACGATGGTTTTGGGAAACAGCTCAGAGATTTAACGATTCTACAATGAAGGTTCTAATGATGAACTTAGCCTTAAGATGTTTTTGGGAAACTGGGCCCTGGTTTCCCAAAAGCTGCAAATATTGCCTACCCAATACAAATGCACTAAATCACCGATTTGGCACATCATTGCGCACATTAGGCTACACATCATGAAATATATTGAGACAAATTACAGACAGTAACCTACAAGTAGAGGAATAAAACTCAGTTGATTGAACATATGATCGAAAGAGGTCTATAGCCTACTGTTTATATTTGAATGCAGTTTTCATTTGAAGTATATTTGTATACATCGCTTGTTTATATCAATTGCATAGACATTGACAACTTTGTATTTGTAGCAGTAGTGGAAAAAGTACCCAATTGCAGTGGTGGTAAAAGTATGCAATTGTCATACTTGAGTAAAAGTAAAAATACCTTAATAGAAAATACTTAAGTATCAAAACTAAATGTAATTGCTAAAATATACTTAAGTATCAAAAGTAAAAGTATAAATTATTTCAAATTACTTACACTACCGGTCAAAAGTTTTAGAACACTTACTCAATCAAGGGTTTTTCTTTATTTTTACTATTTTCTACATTGTAGAATAATAGTGAAAACATTAAAACTATGAAATAACACATATGGAATCGTGTACAGTAGGGAAAGTATTTGATCCCCTGCTGATTTTGTACGTTTGCCCACTGACAAAGAAATGATCAGTCTATAATTTTAATGGTAGGTTTATTTGAACAGTGAGAGACAGAATAACAACAAAAAAATCCAGAAAAACGCATGTAAAAATTTTAATAAATTGATTTGCATTTTAATGAGGGAAATAAGTATTTGACCCCCTGTCAATCAGAAAGATTTCTGGCTCCCAGGTGTCTTTTATACAGGTAACGAGCTGAGATTAGGAGCACACTCTTAAAGGGAGTGCTCCTAATCTCAGTTTGTTACCTGTATCAAAGACACCTGTCCACAGAAGCAATCAATCAATCAGATTCCAAACTCTCCACCATGGCCAAGACCAAAGAGCTCTCCAAGGATGTCAAGGACAAGATTGTAGACCTACACAAGGCTGGAATGGGCTACAAGACCATCGCCAAGCAGCTTGGTGAGAAGGTGACAACAGTTGGTGCGATTATTCGCAAATGGAAGAAACACAATATAACTGTCAATCTCCCTCGGCCTGGGGCTCCATGCAAGATCTCACCTCGTGGAGTTGCAATGATCATTAGAATGGTGAGCAATCAGCCCAGAACTACACGGGAGGATCTTGTCAATGATCTCAAGGCAGCTGGGACCATAGTCACCAAGAAAACAATTGGTAACACACTACGCTGTGAAAGACTGAAATCCTGCAGCGCCCGCAAGGTCCCCCTGCTCAAAAAAACATATATACATGCCCGTCTGAAGTTAGCCAATGAACATCTGAATGATTCAGAGGAGAACTGGGTGAAAGTGTTGTGGTCAGATGAGACCAAAATGGAGCTCTTTGGCATCAACTCAACTCGCCGTGTTTGGAGGAGGAGGAATGCTGCCTATGACCCCAAGAACACCATCCCCACCGTCAAACATGGGAGGTGGAAACAGTATGCTTTGGGGGTGTTTTTCTGCTAAGGGGACAGGACAACTTCACCGCATCAAAGGGATGATGGATGGGGACATGTACCGTCAAATCTTGGGTGAGAACCTTCTTCCCTCAGCCAGGGCATTGAAAATGGGTCGTGGATGGGTATTCTAGCATGACAATGACCCAAAACACACGGCCAAGGCAACAAAGGAGTGGCTCAAGAAGAAGCACATTAAGGTCCTGGAGTGGCCTAGCCAGTCTCCAGACCTTAATCCAATAGAAAATCTGTGGAGGGAGCTGAAGGTTCGAGTTGCCAAACGTCAGCCTCGAAACCTTAATGACTTGGAGAAGATCTGCAAAGAGGAGTGGGACAAAATCCCTCCTGAGATGTGTGCAAACCTGGTGGCCAACTACAAGAAACATCTGACCTCTATGATTGCCAACAAGGGTTTTGCCACCAAGTACTAAGTCATGTTTTGCAGAGGGGTCAAATACTTATTTCCCTCATTAAAATGCAAATAAATTTATAACATTTTTGACATGTGTTTTTCTGGATTTTTTTGTTGTTATTCTGTCTCTCACTGTTCAAATAAACCTACCATTAAATGTATAGACTGATCATTTCTTTGTCAGTGGGCAAACTTACAAAATCAGTAGGGGATCAAATACTTTTTTCCCTCACTGTAGTAACCAAAAAAGTATTAAACAAATCAAAATATATTTTATATTTGAGGTTCTTCAAAAAGCCACCATTTGCCTTGATGACAGCTTAGCACACTCTTGGCATCCTCTCAACCTGCTTCATGAGGTAGTCACCTGGAATGCATTTCAATTAACAGGTGTGCCTTCTAAAAAGTTAATTTATGGAATTTATTTCCTTCTTAATGCATTTGAGCCAATCAGTTGTGTTGTGACAAGGTAGGGGGGTATACAGAAGATAGCCTTATTTGGTAAAAGACCAAGTCCATATTATGGCAAGAACAGCTCAAATAAGCAAAGAGAAACGACAGTCCATCATTACTTTAAGACATGAAGGTCAGTCAATATGGAACATTTCAAGAACTTTGAAAGTTTCTTCAAGTGCAGACGCAAAAACCATCAAGCGCTATGATGAAACTGGCTCTAATGAGGACCACCACAGGAAAGGAAGACCCAGAGTTACAGTTGAAGTCGGAAGTTTACAAACACTTAGGTTGGAGTCATTAAAACTCATTTTTCAACCACTCCACAAATTTCTTGTTAACAAACTATAGTTTTGGCAAGTCGGTTAGGACATCTACTTTGTGCATGACACAAGTAATTTTTCCAACAATTGTTTACAGACAGATTATTTCACTTATAATTCACTGTATCACAATTCCAGTGGGTCAGAAGTTTACATACACTAAGTTGACTGTGCCTTTTAAACAGCTTGGAAAATTCCAGAAAATTATGTCATGGCTTTAGAAGCTTCTGATAGGCTAATTGACATCATTTGAGTCAATTGGAGGTGTACCTGTGGATGTATTTCAAGGCCTATCTTCAAACTCAGGCCTCTTTGCTTGACATCATGGGAAAATCAAAAGAAATCATCCAAGACCTCCGAAAAAATGTTGTAGACCTCCACAAGTCTGGTTCATCCTTGGGAGCAATTTCCAAACGCCTGAAGGTACCACGTTCATCTGTACAAACAATAGTACGCAAGTATAAACACCGTGGGACCACGCAGCCGTCATACCGCTCAGGAAGGAGACGTGTTCTGTCTCCTAGAGATGAACGTATTTTGGTGCGAAAAGTGCAAATCAATCCCAGAACAACAGCAAAGGACCTTGTGAAGATGCTGGAGGAAACAGGTACAAAAGTATCTATATCCACAGTAAAACGAGTCCTATATCGACATAACCTGAAAGGCCGCTCAGCAAGGAAGAAGTCACTGCTCTAAAACCGCCATAAAAAAGCCAGACTACGGTTTGCAACTGCACATGGGGACAAAGATCATACTTTTTGGAGAAATGTCCTCTGGTCTGATGAAACAAAAATAGAACTGTTTGGCCATAATGACCATCGTTATATTTGGAGGAAAAAGGGGGACGCTTGCAAGCCGAAGAACACCATCCCAACCGTGAAGCACGGGGGTGGCAGCATCATGCTGTTGGGGTGCTTTGCTACAGGAGGGACTGGTGTACTTCACAAAATAGATGGCATCATGAGGAAGGAAAATTATGTGGATATATTGAAGCAACATCTCAAGACATCAGTCAGGAAGTTAAAGCTTGGTCGCAAATGGGTCTTCCAAATGGACAATGACCCCAAGCATACTTCCACAGTTGTGGCAAAATGGCTTAAGGACAACAAAGTCAAGGTATTGGAGTGGCCATCACAAAGCCCTGACCTCAATCCTATAGAAAATTTGTGGGCAGAACTGAAAAAGCGTGCGCGAGCAAGGAGGCCTTCAAACCTGACTCAGTTACACCAGCTCTGTCAGGAGGAATGGGACAAAATTCACCCAACTTATTGTGGGAAGCTTGTGGAAGGCTACCCGAAACGTTTGACCCAAGTTAAACAATTTAAAGGCAATGCTACCAAATACTAATTGAGTGTATGTAAACTTCTGACCCACTGGGAATGTAATGAAAGAAATAAAAGCTGAAATAAATCATTCTCTCTACAATTATTCTGACATTCACATTCTTAAAATAAAGTGGTGATCCTAACTGACCTAAACAGGGAATTTTTACTAGGATTAAATGTTAGGAAAAAGAGTTTAAATGTATTTGGCTAAGGTGTATGTAAACTTCCGACTTCAACTCTACCTCTGCTGCAGAGGATACGTTCATTAGAGTTACCAGCCTCAGAAATTGCAGCCCAAATAAATGTCCCACCTTTAAAGCATGGAGGAGGAGGTGTTATGGTGTGGGGGTGCTTCGCTGGTGACACTGTCTGTGATTTTATTTAGAATTCAAAGCACACTTAACCAGCATGGCTACCACAGCATTCTGCAGCGATACGCCATCCCATCTGGTTTGGGCTTAGTGGGACTAACATTTGTTTTTCAACAGGACAATGACCCAACACACCTCCAGGCTGTGTGGGGGCTATTTTACCAAGAAGGAGAGTGATGGAGTGCTGCATCAGATGACCTGGCCTCCACAATCCCCTGACCTCAACCCAATTGAGATGGTTTGGGATGAGTCGGACAGCAGAGTGAAGGAAAAGCAGTCAAAAGTGTTCAGAAAATGTGGGAACTCCTTCAAGACTGTTGGAAAAGCATTCCAGGTGAAGCTGGTTGAAAGAATGCCAAGAGTGTGCAAAGCTGTCAAGGCAAAGGGTGGCTATTTGAAGAATCTCAAATATAAAATATATTTTGATTTGTTTAAAACTTTTTTAGTTACTACATGATTCCATATGTGATATTTCATAGTTCTGATGTCTTCACTATTATTCTTCAATGTAGAAAATAGTAAAAATAAAGAAAAACTCTTTAATGAGTAGGTGTTCTAAAACTTTTGACCGGTAGTGTATATTAAGCAAACCAGACGGCACAATTTTTAAAATTGATTTGTGGATAGATAGGGGGACACTCCAACACTCAGACATAATTTACAAATGAATAATTTGTGTTTAGTGAGTCCACCAGATCAGAGGCAGAAGGGATGACCAGGGATGCTCTCTTGATAAGTGCATGAATTGGACAATTTTCCTGTCCTGCTAAGCATAAATGTAACGAGTACTTTTGGGTGTCAGGGAAAATGTATGGAGTAAAAAGTACATTATTTAAAAGTAGTCAATAATATAAATAGTAAAGTACAAATACCCTCAAAAAAGGACTTAAGTAGTACTTTAAAGTATTTTTACTTAAGTACTTTACACCACTGATTTGTAGTCAACTTTGTTCTGTAGTTATCAGCAATCACAGAGAAGGATAAACCATGTGATTATATGTTTAGCAGAGGAATGTGTATAAAGTGATGCGGGAGGGCAAAAAAGCATCTAACAATACACATAGATGTTATCAAATCTAATTTTATTTGCCACATGTGCCGAATACAACAGGTGTAGTAGACCTTACAGTGAAATGCTTACTTACAAGCCCTTAACCAACAATGCAGTTTTTTAAGAAAATAAAAAAAGTGTTAAGTAAAAAATAGATAAGTAAAAAATAGAAAATAATTAAAGAGCAGCAGTAAAATAAAATAACAGTAGGGAGGCTATATACAGGGGGTACCGGTACAGAGTCAATTTGCGAGGGCACCGGTTAGTCAAGGTAATATGTACATGTGGATAGAGTTAAACTGACTATGCATAAATAATAAACAGAGTTGCAGCAGCGTAAAAGAGAGGGTTGGGGTGGGGTGGCAATGCAAATAGTCCGGGTAGCCATGATTAGCTGTTCAGGAGTCTTATGGCTTGGGGGTAGAAGCTGTTAAGAAGCCTTTTGGACCTAGACTTGGCGCTCCGGTACCTCTTGCCGTGCGGTAGCAGAGAGAACAGTCTATGACTAGGGTGGCTGGAGTCGTTGATAATTTTTAGGGCCTTCCTCTGACACTGCCTGGTATAAAGGTCCTGGATGGCAGGAAGCTTGGCCCCAGTGATGTACTGGGCCGTACGCACTACCCTCTGTAGTGCCTTGCGGTTGGAGGCCGAGCAGTTGCCATACCAGGCGGTGATGCAACCAGTCAGGATGCTCTCGATGGTGCAGCTGTAGAACTTTTTGAGGATCTGAGGACCCATGCCAAATCTTTTCAGTCTCCTGAGGGGGAATAGGCTTTGTTTTGAGTGGTCTGAGGCAGTTGTTAGATTCAGAGCATTTAAGTGCAATGTTAATAATGATGGTTGTGTGAAACAGCTCAGAGATTTTAAGATGCTTTTGGGAAACCGGGCCCTGGTCTGGTGGACCAAGTTCTCTCGATCTGTAGTTGGCGACCAGGTGGCTGAACATGGTTCACATCTCAGAAAATGGTTCACATCTCCAGGGGGTGAAAGAGAGAGGGGTTTGTAGGACAGCGATATCCTACTTTCAATGCCCTAGATAGGAGAAAAATGAAAAATCACCAGAGGGAGCTGGCAGCTACTCCTTTAGTCCCCCCCCTTCCTACCGCACACAGTTAAAAATAATCCAGCCTCCTTCGAGGCTCTCCAAGAAGCAGAGACCTTTTAAAGGTCTCCTTTTAGTTTTGCTCCTATTTTACAGACTGAGTTGACACTGCAGTGAGGTTTCAATTCTCAGTTACCTGATAATGGTGGTGTCTCGGTTCTTGGCTTGCGCATTGGAAGGCAGCAGCCTTGGTCACGGTAAAGGAGGATCAAAGGGATGGTGTATGTTGTGTGTATTATTGAGACCTCAATGTCTGATGGGGGGGTCAAGTGTTGTGTGTGTTTTGGGGGTGGGGGGGTATGAGAGTGTAGTTTGCTTGCAGAGAGAGCAGTAATGAGAGAACTTGGGAAGGTCGACAACCAGGAGTGCTGCTGAGTTCTGGATAAGTTGCAGGGGTTTGATGGCACAAGCGGGGAGCCCAGCCAACAGCGAGTTGCAGTAGTCCAGACGGGAGATGACAAGTGCCTGGATTAGGACCTGCGCCACTTCCTGTATGAGGTAGGGTCGTACTCTACGGATGTTGTAGAGCATGAACCTGCAGGAGCGGGTCACTGCTTTGATGTTTGCAGAGAACAACAGGGTGTTGTCCAGGGTCACGCCAAGGTTCTTTGCACTCTTGGAGGGCGACACTTTGGAGTTGTCAACCGTGATGGAGAGGTCTTTGAGCAGCAGGCCTTCCCGGGAGGAAGAGCAGTTCCGTCTTGTCGAGGTTGAGGGCCGACATCCAAGCTGAGATGTCTGCTAGGCACGCAGAGATGCGTTGCCACCTGGGTGTCAGAAGTGGGGAAGGAGAAAAGTAGGTAATTCTTTATCCGGAGCTGGATTTTCCTTTTCCTGCAGTGTGGTACTGCTACATGGTGATATTATATATGATGCATTTTGTGTGGGGAGAAGTTGTGAATTGAGTTGATAAAAGAAAGGCCTGGAGAACAACAGACCTATCGCTCATTGCGGTTGGTCTTGCCAGACAGCTAGAATGGCTTAATGAAGAGAAAGATTCTGACGGATTTGAATGACCACAACTGGGTATACACTGTTAAAATTTATAAAAATGTATATAACATTTAATGGCAGGGGCAAGCTGTAAAGGCAAGGGATAATTCCTTTCTGGACTCCTACCTGTCCCAATTACAGTACCATTCAGGAGTGTATAGCAAATGAGTTCTGCACACACGTCAAAATAAGGTTCACATTCCCTCTAGAGATCTGACAGGAGCTGCAGAACAGTCTCAAGTCTATGCTGATTTCTCCTGGGGTGTATTCATTATGTCTTGCAACGGAAACTGTTTACCGTTTAAGAACCAAACGGAAGCAAACAGAAGGAAACGGGACCTACCTGAATTTGTCCAATAGAAACCTTGTTTTCTTTGCAAACCGTTTTCGTTGCAACAGACAAATGTTTTGCAACATAATCGGCGTAATGAATACACCCCTGGTCTTGACTGAAACTTCTCCTCTGTTGGCAGGTGGCTGATCTGGAGGCACATGGCGGCCATGGCCCTAGTGACATGCTGAAGGACGAGCTGACTCGTTCTCTGGAGGAACTGGAGGCCCTGCTCAAGGCTAAAGACGAGGTCAGAGGGCAAGAGACACACAGGGGAAAGGGGAGGTATTGTAGGTACATCTCAGAGGAGGCTGGTGGGAGGAACTATAGGTAGATGGGCTCATTGTAATGGCTGGAATGGAATTAATGGAACAGAGCTGGGGTTGAAATTGAATTTTATGCAATTATAGATGGAGAACAGTCTTATCACAAAGATGGCATAACCAGGCAACTGAGATCAAATCAGTTGTGGTCTTTAAATAGACGAAATAAAGGCAAATGTGAAAACCTGTACCTTCCTTTGTTTTGTGTTGCTGATCGCAAAGGTCCTAATGTGCGAATGATCATGTATTTTCTATCCCAGGAAATCCACATTCTGCAGGACAAGAAATCAGAATACCATGAGATGGAGCAGGAGAGAGAAGAAGCCATACATAGACTACAGGTAGACCTGCACACTGAAGAAGACTTTGCTGAAACCTTGCAAGAACAAGCAGCAAGTAGGATGCAATAAGGGTGAATTAAGACGGGTGACATTGTCTTCCATTTCCCCCTGTTTTTCTTCAGGAGATGGAGATGCGTAACCTGGAGCTGGAGCGGCGGGTGCAGAATGCCGAGCAGAACCTGGCCGCCTCCCTGGAGGAACGGGACCGCACGGAGAGTGAGGTGCAGAGGGCCATCGAGATCCTGGACGTCAAGCTCTTTGACCTGAACGACCTCCGGCAGAGCCTGGTCAAGCTGATTGACAAATGATGCGAAAGAGAAGAGGGGTCTGTTGGGGACGGCCAATGCAAAGAGAGGGAAGAGGAGGAGCTGGTCCTCTCCTGCTATAAAGCACAACACTGCTTCTGCTGCGGGAAGATGGCTGCATCGCTGTACTGTACTTTCCAGCTTGTTAAGCAATAGGTTGTGGTGTTACCTAGGCAGTGTTTCCCAACCCTGGTCCTCCATTACACATTTTTATTGTAATCTGGACAAGAACACCTGACTCAACTTGTCAACTAATCATTAAGCCCTCAATGAGTTGAATGAGGTGTTTGTCAAGGACTACAACGAAACTGTGTACTGTTGGGGGTACTGGAGGACCAGGGTTGAGAAACACTGACCTAGGCAGTGTATCTGCTGTGTCCGGTGTTGTGCTGTATTTCATGTTGCTTTCTTAAGCAACATTCAAGGCAATAGTCTAAATGCTAGGCTGTTTATTTGAGATTAGGAATATTGTCAAGAATGAGAACAATAATAACATCATTAGGTGCTTGTAGATTTTGAATTCAACTGATTTTATACACATTTGGTAATGTAATGGTATAATGAGCAATGTGGATGATCTATTTACATTTTCCAGTGAGATGAGTTGATTTTGTTGTTGTTGAGAGAGATCTTTCAGTGCAACCAAAGCATGTATTTGGAAAGGAGCAGTACATGACGCAGATGGATAATTTAAAAAAATGTGGTTGACAGAATTTCACATCAAATTATCATACAACTCAAGATAATGTGGTCCTCTGTAGCTCAGCTGGTAGAGCACGGCGCTTGTAACGCCAAGGTAGTGGGTTCGATCCCCGGGACCACCCATACACAAAAAATGTATGCACGCATGACTGTAAGTCGCTTTGGATAAAAGCGTCTGCTAAATGGCATATTATTATTATTATTATTATTGGTATTCAATCACAAGAAAGTAAAGAATTAGCCTTGTTATCAAAATATTCTTTTTTTTTATACATCTGAGCAAAGTTAGTGTCACAGAGACCAAAAGATATGCCTCTGCAATAATCTTGGAATATCAGTATGATTAGTATAGTTAGGGCTAGATTCAATCCATAGCGCTGAAGATCAGCGCTGTAGTGCGATTGAAATGTAAGTTTCCTTTACATTTCTATTGCGCAGGCCTTCAGCACTACAGATTGAAGAGTCCTTAACCTGTGACATGTTAACGACTCATGTCTGTTAATTGTATCAAAAAAAATTTTAAACAATGCATGTGAAGTGCTCTGAGCGATAAACAATCTGTAAAGAAACATGTTTATTGACACAAACGTTAGATGTGTCCGGGTTACGGGTATGAGTTGTAAATATATAAAACTTTATTGGTACTATGGCATGCTGGTAATAGTATGATACAATATGTATGGGAGGGTAACCTGCATACATGCGAATATGTTCCAACTATCTAAGAACTAAAAGACACCAAAGAGAGTCGAGTTCTCAAAGTAAGAGCTTTCGAAAGCTTGACTCAACAGATTCTCATTTGTGTTAATAGAATGTTAAATTAAAGCTAGATTAGACCTGATAATTAGGTAGATGATTTAGATAAGCGATAAGATTTAAGACATTTAAGTGCTTGTTCTTGCAACAAGTCAATGTGAAATGAAGACTTCTTAAAGAGCTATTGTCTCTAGCCAGATTGTCCAATAATTGATGTAAAATTGATCAATCCATAGCGCTGAAAATCTGCGCCATACCGCAATTTACATTTAAAGCCAATGTTCCCACAGTCGTGGAGATTGCATTCACGGAGAACGCTGCATGTCGGCGCAATCGGAAATGACCTTTCAATTTCAATCATGCTATAGCGTGGATCTTCAGCGCTACGGATTTAACGGAGCCCTTCATTTATGAGGTTTACGTAAATGTAACTATCATTGAGACTTGAATGCATTTGATCAGTTCTTATTTCCCTCCAGCATCTACAATCATTAACAGCAGTAGAAGGGGCTTGATGTTCAGTTTATAGGGGACAATGCTATAGGCCTTGTGTAAGTGGTTGTATGTATTTGCATTTACTGTAAAAAAAAAAATATATATATATATGTGATGAAAGTGAAAGTTTCATTGCACAAATTATATTTAGATGAAGCAACTCAAGTGAAGTGGAGCAAAATAATAAACTGGCAAAAAAATAAAAGGGCATGGAATAATCTGATCAAAACTGCCTTGTTCTGTGTAATAAGTCAAGGTTTGTGACAGCAAGAATGAGCCTTCCCTTTTTCCCATGTCAATTTTATTTTAAACATTGACAAAAGATCGAAAGGATGCAAGTTTACTTCAGCTTCTTCTTGGGGCGCAGGTTGCTGGTGTGCCCACACTTCTTTTTGCGGCAGTTGACTGCACGGGGGTGAAGACGTGCATAGCATCTGAAATGCAGAGAATGCGCCACATCATCAATGACAAGAACCCAAACTCCACAGACCTGGATCAGTAGATAGCTGTAATTCTACACTGAAATTTTTTTTTACGCAACATGTAAAGTGTTGCATTTTAGATGTTTCATGAGATGAAATAAAAGACCCCAGAAATGTTCCATAGGCACCAAAAACTTCTCAAATGTTGTGCACAAATTTGTTTACATCCCTGTTAGTGAGCATTTCTCCTTTGCCAAGATTATCCATCCACCTGACAGGTGTGGCATATCAAGAAGCTGATTAAACAGGATGATCATTACACAGGTGCACCTTGTGCTGGGGACAATAACAGGACACTAAAATGTGCAGTTGTCACACCAGAGTTGTTGCCAGAAAATGTAATGTTCAATTCAATTTTAGAGAATTTAGCAGTAAGTCCAACCGGCCTCACAACCGCAGACTACGTGTAACCACGCCATCCCAGGACCTCCACATCCAGCTTCTTCACCTGCGGGATCATCTGAGACCAGCCACCCAGACAGCTGATGAAACTGTGGGTTTGCACAACCGAAGGATTTCTGCTCAAACTGCCAGAAACCGTCTCAGGGAAGCTCATCTGCGTGCTTGTCGTACTCACAAGGGTCTTGACCTGACTGGATTTCGGTGTCTTAACCAACTTCAGTGGGCAAATGCTCACCTTCGATGTCCACTGGCACACTGGAGAAGTGTGCTCTTCACGGATGAATCCCGGTATCAACTGTACCGGGCAGATGGCAGACCATGGCGTTGTGTGGGCGAGTGGTTTGCTGATGTCAACGTTGTGAACAAAGTGCCCCATGGTGGCGGTGGGGTTATGGTATGGGCAGTCATAAGCTATGGACAATGAACTCAATTGCATTTTATCGATGGCTATATGATTGCACAGAGATACCGTGATGAGATCCTGAGGCCCATTGTCATGCCATCACCTCATGTTTCAGCATGATAATGCACAGCCCCATGTCGCAAGGATTTGTACACAATTCCTGGAAGCTGAAAATGTCCCAGTTCTTCCATGGCCTGCATACTCACCAGACATGTCACCCATTGAGTATGTTTGGGATGCTCTTGATCGACGTGTACGACAGTGTGTTCTAGTTCCCGCCAATATCCAGCAACTTCGCACAGCCTTTGAAGATGAGTGGGACAACATTCCACAGGCCACAATGCGAAGGAGATGTGTCACGCTGCATGAGGCAAATGGTGGTCACATCAGCTACGGACTGGTTTTCTGATCCACACCCCTACCTTTTTTTAAGGTATTGTGACCAACAGATGCATATCTGTATTCCCAGTCATGTGAAATCCATAAATTAGGGCCTAATGAATTTCTTTATATTGACTGATTTCCTTATATGAACTGTAACTCAGTAAAATCATAGAAATTGTTGCATGCTGCGTTTATATTTTTGTTCAGTGTATTTTGTCTTTAGTTAATTAAAGCAGTCATACTTGCGGCAGATCATTTTGTCACAGTTGTATTTCTGTGCAAGCTGTCTCAGGGAAGGCTCGATGATACCTCCTCTCAGACGCAGGACGAGATGAAGAGTGGACTCTGGGAAGCAAAGTTGTGACACATTAACAAGATTACACAGTATCATTTATTTTGCCAGGATAGTCCACTAAGTAACACTTGACACTGTTTTCCAGGTAGTATCACAAGTTGTCTGAAATTTGTACTGAAATTTTTATATAAACATGTTTTTTTAAATGTAGAGTCAGGGGCATTAACTGCTTATGACTATTACAGCATGCATAATTTTACATTTGCATTTTAGTAATTTAGCAGACGCTCTTATCCAATTAGGGTTAAGTGCATTGCTCAAGGGCACGTCGGCAGATTTTTCACCTAGTCATCTTGGGGATTTGAACAAACAACCTTTTAGTTACTGGTCCAACGTTCTTAATCGCTAGGCTACCTGCCGCCCCCCAGACAGACGGTCTACATGTTCCCATGGACTAAGAGATGTGATATAAGCCTCAATGCCATGACGGATCAGTGTAAACACTGAAGACTTGTCTGTCATTGTCTGAACGAACAGTATTATCTCCATCATTGGATTCGTCAAGAAGTACCTTTCTGAATGTTGTAGTCTGACAATGTGCGGCCATCCTCCAACTGTTTGCCAGCGAAGATGAGTCGCTGTTGGTCAGGAGGAATACCTGAAAGGGAAGGCAGCAAACTAAGTAGGTTGTTTGGCAGAAACCATCCACATCACCCCAACTGGAGTAGTTGTACATTATACACAGATGTTATGTCGATTTACGGTTCTACTCAGGTGGAAGGTACACTGATCCTAGATCAGTGCCGACCAACTTTTACTGTTGCTGAGATGGAGAGTTACCTTCTTTGTCTTGAATCTTGGCCTTCACATTCTCGATGGTGTCACTGGGTTCCACCTCAAGGGTGATGGTTTTACCCGTCAACGTTTTCACAAAGATCTGCATATTTGATGGCTGTAGAAACAAGGCGGTTGCATTAATTTATTGAAAGAAGTTGCTTGGTTGGTAACGTTAAACATTATAGGCCAGTTTCCTGGACACAGATTAAGCCTGGTCCTGGAATAAAAAGCATGTTCAACGGAGAATATCTAGCTAACGTTAGTTAGCTTTATGTCTGTCTGGGAAATCAGCAGGCTAACGTTACTAGTTTCATACAGCTAACGTTAGTACGTTAGCTAGCTAATCAAACTGGCAATGCTTGTACGTTTTGGGCTGTTTAGCCAGCTGGCTAGTTAATGTCTGAATAACGTTAGTCAATTATTTCACCAGTCACTTGTCATCTGACAATTACTGGAAGATATGTTGTAATGGTTTAGCTACACACTCGTAATATGGCTGTAGCTATGAGTTTAGCTAGCTCATTAGCTAGCGCACATGGCACACGGGGCCACGGTTGTTAGCAAGCTAGCTAGCTATTAGGCATGCCCGGTTCTCACACACTGATTAGCAATCAGCCAGTCAGTCCTCAATTTTTATTATTTTTATTTCACCTTTATTTAACCAGGTAAGCCAGTTGAGAACAAGTTCTCATTTACAACTGCGACCTGGCCAAGATAAAGCAAAGCAGTGCGATAAAAACAACAACAGAGTTACATTTTATCTGACAATAAATGTCAGATATCTAGACATAAGTTAGATATCGCTGATAGTCAATCCTCAAAATACATCCATAATGTTGAAGATACGCTTAGCTTGTTAAACAACACTCACCGTCAGACAACTGTCTCTGGAGAACAGGAAATCAAGAACTTGAAGGTTTTCATCGTTCTTCATAGGGCTCAGGGTTGCCAGGTCTAGCTAACATTTCTAGAGCCTGACCTTTGAAAACCCGCACACAAGGCAGAAAACTAGCTCAAATTATTATTTTTTTGCATCAAGAGAGGAGTTGCCACATTTATCCATTAAACCCTTATTCTATAACGTTATCCAGCGAATTAAGAAGGATTATCGACGTCATTCTTAACGACATAGGCTAATAAGCAAAATTCGGTTTTCCATCTAAATAATAATTATTGCAAGTTTAAGAATATTTCACAAGAGAAAAGATAAATCGAATTTATTAAACACTCCAGATCATTTTTTATCAATGGATGTCAATTTAACTTGTTTTGACTGCTATGATTAAGTAATAAGGCCCGAGGAGGTGTAATATATGGTCAAAAATGTTATTTCAAGAGGCATAGGTTTCTGACTAAAAACTTGTGTTTATAATTGCAATTCAAATTTGCCATGGTTTGCTGAGCTAGAAGCAGATAGCCCCTTATAGGCCAACATCTCATTTCAGGGAAAGTCCACAATGCAACTGACATTAAATGTGGAAAATGATACATTTGCGATAGAGCTGTGACCATGATCACAAGTGATAACTTCCCATTTAATTAACTAAACATGGCCATTAACAACTGCATAATAGCACAAGGCTACAACACATTGACTCTGTACCGGTACACCCTGTATATAGCCTCCCTGCTGTTATTTTATTTTACTGCTGCTCTTTAATTATTAGCTCTTTTTTTATTTATATATTTTTTAACTGCGTTGTTGGTTAAGGGCTTGTAAGTAAGCATTTCACTGTAATGTCTACACCTGTTGTATTCGGCGCATGTGGCAAATAAAGTTTGATTTCAAACTGAGTTATAGGCTATTTATTAAATCCGTTTGCCAGCTCCAGGTAGGCTGCACAAGTGGCACAAATTGAGTTGCAATACTCAAGTGATATCGTCATTTCAACATATTTATTGTATCAAATGGTAGGCTACAGTAGCCTACAATGGCATAGCAAGTAATAGCCTACTTGATGGCCAACAAATTCAAATGTAGTCTATCATTCTACACATTTAATGTAATTTTGATTGTGGACTCAGAAAAACAGGCACGCGAGGGAGTTCTATATCCTCCATTTAACATTTCCACTTGCGCAGCGCTCCAGACTATAGAACTGAGCATGAGTAAAACCCTTCGCTTAATACGGTTATCCATAAGAAAAGTCGACATTAGAATGTAGTTTACTTTAAACCACATCTGAGCGAATTGATCAAAAGGGCTCTAGTGCGCCTAAAGTTATTTTCCAACGCTTTGTCGCCGTTATATCAGTTCGAGCGCGTTAATATGCTTTATGGGAAAAGTGACTCCATAATGACCTATCTAAATAGCCTACCTACAACTGATAAAACAATTGTCACGACGTGCGCGCGTGTCTCAGTGCTCTCAACGCAAGACGAAGATAATTGCCTTCATCTCCCGGGCTTTGTTTATTAAAAAAGTATGTGTTGTCTTTGGAGAGCAATCCTGCAAGTAGATGTCATAGATGTTACAATGTCTCCCCCTTGCTGTTTCCATAAGATTGATACTCACCAACAACAGATCAATAGAGTACCACAGTATGATTCATGATACCCATAAAAACTAGCGGTCAAACAAGGAAATGGTTCCAATCGTTTTTCCACCATTATTTTTTCCCATAGGGGATATTAGAAACACTTACAATAAGGGCTGTGTTTCATGTAGGCTTACCCTGGCGTGACATTTTGATAACCGTGTAAATCTCTCTAGGACAAGGTGAAGTTTATCAATATATTTGCCTGTATTTAATCCCCCAAAGTGAAATGCTCTGAATCAGAGTGGTGCGGGGGGCTGCCTTAATCGACAACCACGTCATCGGTGCCCGGGGAACAGTGGGTTAACTGCCTTGCTCAGGGGCAGAACGACAGATTTGTACCTTGTCAGCTCGGGGATTAGATCCAGCAACCTTTAGGATTTGTAGTCTTGCATGTCTACTTTGATGCTAATTAGCATTTTCGAATCTGAGAGTAAATAGAGCCGAATATATTGATAAAAATCACCTTGTCCGAGAGAGATTTACATGGTTATCAAAACGTCACGCCAGGGTAAGCCTACCTGAAACACAGCCCTTATTTTAAGTGTTTTCTAAAATCCCCTATGGGAAAAATCAATGGTGGAAAAACGTTTGGAACCATTTTTCTGTTTGACCGCTAGGTTTTATGGGTATTTTGACATCGCCACTGTGGGGATCTATAGCCTTTGCTTTCAGCGCTCATGCGCTCACTCACCTGGTGGTGCAGGTGTGCGTTTGGCCACCAGCCGAGGAGGCCGATGTGGCTCAGGTCAAGTTTAGCTTATTCAGTCAAAGGTAAAGTTCTGCTTCTTCAGTCGTACATAAAATATGGATAAAGGCTGACATTTAATACCACTTCATCCAAATATACTCACGTTAGGCTAGTCAAATCACGCAGTTTAAAGACCTTCCTCTGAAGTGAACCCTGAAGGCAGGAAAACCATAGCCTAGTAAAAACAAGTATGCCTAGTCTGTGGGACCATGCAAACAACACACATGTATGAGTTATCCTTAGTTCTGTAACATGCAACAATTGATACATTGCAGATGATTCAAAGTTTCACCCCTGAAATGATGGAAGTCACTGAAGGCATCATTTCCGAAATTATGTAGGTTTATTCACTGTTTAACAGACGCTATTAGGCCAAGCATTTGGTATGACCCAATAACCTGCACCACCTTCCCCAAAGGTCAATTGAATAAATTAAATACACAAGATCATTAAACATTGGAAACTCAAAGCATTAGTATAGCAGGCCTACATATCATTCCAATCTCATACTTTAACCAATGTCTTGGTAAAGAAAAAAGTCATAAATTGGTCACATGAAAATAACACCAACTACACTCTGTGATACAATTTTGTAGGACTTGTTATAGGCTAGCTAGGCTATATACAGTAATTCATGCATCCATGTAAAACTAGTAAAATAATTTTTTTCTGCAATGACATTACATATGTTATAGCCATATCATGTACAACAGTGTAGCCTACTCTAACAAACAGTTTATCCCTGACAAGTCATACAATTATATACAGGCTCCTTGTAATGGCTGGAATGGAATACATGGAAAGGAGTCAAAGTGTCACGGTTCCCTCAGACAGAACCCAGAAGCAGACCAGGACAAGGAGAGTTGAACGAAGGTGAGGGTTTATTACAGATTCAAAAAAAGGTGCAGGATAATCCAGGGAACAGAGCGGGCGGCGTGAATGAGTTGTTGAGGGTGCAGTTGTTGGTCCAATGATGGCTCGGCAGCCGCCGACCATCAGGCAGAGGTAGGGGGAGGGTTCCGGACGAGTGACTGGAGATGGAACAAAAACGGAGGTAAGTCAACAATAAACCAACAAGGTACAAAACTAACGCTAGAAGCTCTAGGACTGATACTCTGATAAACCTACTGTTCATGGCTAACGATCCGGCAGGAACTGGATGTTTGGCCAGAGCCTAAGAAGGGTGATGATCAGGACCAGGTGTGCAGATTGCTGATGGGATGCAGGTGCGGAAAACAAGAGAGCTCCCCCGGAGCGTTCCCGAACCCTCGGGAAACTGGAGATCACGAACAGGAAAAACTAGTCACCAGACAGGACCCGACTCAGACTGCCGGGATCGTTACAGTACCCCCCCTCCGACGAACGCCACCGGGCGGACCTCCCGGAGCGCCAGGATGGAGGCGGTAGAAATCACTGATGAGGTCAGCATCTAGGACCTGTCGCCGCGGAATCCAACTCCTCTCTTCAGGACCATACCCCTCCCAGTCCACGAGATACTGGAAACCCCGGCCCCGCCGTCTGGAATCCATGATGCGACGCACCGTGTAGGCAGGACCACCTCCGATCATCCGAGGAGGAGGAGGAGGAGGCGGAGGAGGCAACAGAGGACTGAGGAAGACAGGCTTGAGGCAGGAGACATGAAAGGTGGGATGGACTCTGAGCGTCCTCGGTAGTTTGAGTCGAACTGCCACTGGATTGATCACCTTCTCCACCACAAACGGACCAATGAACTTCGGTAACAACTTCCTAGACTCAGTCCGTAGAGGAAGATCCCGTGTGGCCAACCAGACCCTATCTCCGATGGTGTAGGTGGGAGCGGGGATCCGCGGCGACGATTCGCCTGGAGCTGATACCGGTCCGAAACTCTAAGGAGTGCCTTTCTGGCCCGATGCCAGGTCCGGTGGCAACGACTAATATGGGCCTGAACAGAAGGCACTGAGAGCTCCTTCTCCTGAGAAGGGAACAAGGGAGGTTGGTAGCCATACAGGCACTGGAAGGGAGACATCCCAGTGGCAGATGTAGGGAGAGTATTGTGGGCATACTCAACCCAAGGCAACTGAGAGACCCAGGAGGTGGGGTTGGAAGAGACCAGACAGCGTAGCGTGGATTCCATCTTCTGGTTGGCTCTCTCCGCCTGACCATTGGATTGGGGGTGAAAACCAGATGTGAGACTGACTGTAGCTCCAATGGCCAAACAGAAGGACTTCCAGACAGCAGAGGTAAACTGAGGGCCACGGTCGGAAACGATATCACTGGGCAAACCGTGGACCCTGAAAACCTCCCTAACCAGGATCTCGGACGTCTCCGAGGCAGAGGGAAGCTTGGCAATTGGCACAAAGTGGGCGAACTTGCTGAATCTGTCCACGATAGTCAGAACGACCGTGTTCCCCTCAGAAGCCGGGCAACCCAGTGACGAAGTCCAGGGCCAGATGCGACCATGGTCGCCGGGGAATAGGAAGGGGGTGAAGTAGTCCAGAGCTGGGCCGATTGGTACTCTTATTCTGCGCACACACTGGACAGGCAGCAACAAAACCCCGAGTATCCTCGGCCATGGCAGGCCACCAAAAAGCGTCTGCGAAGAAACGCCATTGTCCGAGCCACGCCAGGGTGACAAGCCATCTTACTGGCGTGGGACCATTTGAGGA
Organism: Coregonus clupeaformis; assembly: GCF_020615455.1. Lineage (NCBI taxonomy): Eukaryota > Metazoa > Chordata > Actinopteri > Salmoniformes > Salmonidae > Coregonus > Coregonus clupeaformis. Next base: position 12,326,944 of record NC_059205.1, read on the forward strand.
CAGCAGGACGAACCGACTCAGGCACAAACAACCGACCGGGTGGACCGTTACCGGGACCGGGCTGAGTCCGAAGGGCCGCCAGCACCTCCTCCTCAATCTTCCACATAACTGCTCCCACGACGCAGTTCCGGGGGAGAATTGTCTCGGTCTTGGACCCACTCTCCTCCGTCTTGGAGAACATCCGGGACAAGGCGTCCGCCTTGCCGTTCTTAGATCCAGGTCGGAACGTCAGGGGAAAACTTGAATCGTCCGAAAAACAACGCCCACCTGGCCTGACGGGGAGTTGAGACGTTTAGCCGATTGCACGTAAGCAAGATTCTTGTGGTCAGTCCAGACAATAAACGGTTGCTCCGCCCCTCCAACCAGTGGCGCCACTCCTCCAAGGCAAGTTTCACCGCGAGAAGCTCCCGGTTACCCACATCGTAATTCCTCTCCGCAGGCGAAAGGCGACGAGAGTAGTAGGCGCAGGGATGGAGTTTACTGTCCGTGGAGCATCGCTGCGACAGGATGGCGCCAACTCCCACATCAGACGCGTCCACTTCAACGACGAACTGACGGGCCGTGTCCGGTTGAGAGAGAATCGGTGCGTTGGTGAATCGCCTCTTCAAATCCAGAAACGCTCGATCCGCCTCCGGATTCCACTTGAAGGTCCTGATACTGGAAGTCAAGGCAGTTAATGGAGCGGCCACACGGCTGTAATCCCGGATGAATCTGCGGTAGAAATTCGCAAACCCCAAAAATCTCTGGAGCTGCAATCTCGCATCGGGCTGGGCCCATTCCAGAACCGCTCTAACCTTCTCCTGGTCCATCCTAATCTCTCCCCTGGAGATGATGTACCCGAGAAAGGATGTCGTGTGGGCGTGAAACTCGCACTTCTCGGCCTTCACGAACAGGCGATTCTCCAACAATCGCTGCAGAACCTGCCGGACATGCTGGACGTGGTCGGAAGGTTCCTTCGAGAAGATCAGAATGTCATCCAGGTAAACAAACACAAAGAGACCGATCATATCTCTCAGGACGTCGTTCACCATACTCTGGAATACCGCTGGAGCATTGGTCAGTCCAAACGGCATCACCTGATACTCGAGTGACCCATCGGTGTATTGAAACCCGTCAACCACTCGCCCCCTCTCTGATCCGGACCAGGTGATACGCATTGCGTAGGTCTAGCTTGGTGAACACCGTAGCACCCTGTAAGGAGTCGAAGGCAGAACTCATCAAGGGTAGGGGATACTTGTTCTTGACCGTGATGTCATTCAACCCCCGATAATCAATACACGGTCGAAGAGAGCCATCCTTCTTACCCACAAAGAAGAATCCTGCCCCCAGGGGTGATGACGAGGACGAACGAGACCAGCAGCTAGGGACTCCTTGATGTAGGTCTCCAACGCCTCACGTTCAGGTCGGGAGATACTGTATAACCTTCCCTTGGGGTAGACAGCTCCAGGAACCAGGTTGATGGCACAATCATATGGTCGGTGGGGAGGGAGTGACAGAGCCTTCTGCTTACTGAAAACTTCCCCCAAATCGTGATATGTCTCGGGAACCAGGGACAAATCTGGGGGGTTTAGCCTCAATCACCTGACTGGGAACCGAATGGGGGCAGGCAGTCTTGAGACAGTTAGCATGACAATCAAGGCTCCAACTCGTTACCTTGCCCGTCACCCAATCGAACGTGGGATTGTGTTCCTTCAGCCAGGGGTATCCAAGGACCAGAGGAACATGGGAAGACGGCAGAATGAAGAATGAAATCATCTCAGAATGATTCCCGACAACCGCATCTTAACCGGTTCAGTCCTCATCGTGATACGTGCCAGACTACTGCCGTTCAGAGTGGTCGCTTCAATGGCTTCCGGCAATTGCTCCTTGGAAAGCCCCAGCTGTTCCACCAACTCGGCATCAAGAAAGCTTCCATCGGCACCTGAATCGATAAAAGCGTTAAGCGCTAAGCTCTGATTCCTGTTCACAAGGGTAGCCGGAAACGGGGTCTGACAGAGGTACTGAGAGGTTGAAACTGGCTCGCTAAAAGTCCTCCCAACTTTAGCGAGCCGGGCAGTTTGACGACCGCCGGGAACAAGTGGAGATGTAATGTCCCGAGCTACCACAGTAGAGGCAGCAGTTGGTCTTACGTCTATGTTGACGCTCCTCCTTGGTTAACCCGTGCCGCCCCCACTTGCATGGGTTCAGAATCGGGAGAGGACCTCTCCACTAATCCATTGTGGTGGAGAATGATCGACGTGTTCTGGTCCACCACCCGACCCGACTGGGAACTGAGAAGCTGATCGATTGGACGGACCCCATTGCTTCTCCCTCCTTCGCTCTCGGACTCGATTATCCACCCGAATAGACAAGGCTACCAAGCTGTCCAGGTCACTAGGCTCCGGGTAGGAGATCAACTCATCCTTGAGCTGCTCCGACAGACCCTGGTAAAAGGCCGCTTGCAGAGACTCCTCGTTCCACCCACTCTCCACCGCCAACGTCTTGAACTCGATCACGAAGTCGGCCACGCTGCGAGTTCCTTGGTGAAGCGAAAACAGGCGCCTAGCTGCGTCCCTCCCTCGGACGGAATGGTCGAAGAGCTTCCTCATCTCGGCCGTGAACCCCTGGTATGAAGCCATGCAGGGGTCTTGTCGTTCCCAAACGGCTGAAGCCCACTCCAGCGCTCGACCACGCAGCAACGCAATCACAAAGGCTATCCTAGCCTTGTCTGTGGCATAAGAGTAGGGCTGTAGATCGAACACTAATCCACACTGCATAAGGAAGGAACGGCATCTTCCCAGCTCCCCCTCATATCTATCCGGCGTCGGAACCTCGGGCTCACGGAAGGACACAGCTCCAGAAGCGGCAGGCGAGATGGGTGAAACCGGTAGTGGATCCTCCACCGGAAACTTGCGTTGGTTCTGGACCTCCGTCAGACCGGTAGAAAGGTTCCGAACTGACAACGCGATCTCCTGTAGTACCGTGCTGTGATGGCCCAACATCTTCTCCTGATGGGTAATGGCATGGCGAACAGAGTCCAGGTCCGCTGGGTTCATTACTGGCCGGATCGTTCTGTCACGGTTCCCTCAGACAGAACCCAGAAGCAGACCAGGACAAGGAGAGTTGAACGAAGGTGAGGGTTTATTACAGATTCAAAAAAAGGTGCAGGATAATCCAGGGAACAGAGCGGGCGGCGTGAATGAGTTGTTGAGGGTGCAGTTGTTGGTCCAATGATGGCTCGGCAGCCGCCGACCATCAGGCAGAGGTAGGGGGAGGGTTCCGGACGAGTGACTGGAGATGGAACAAAAACGGAGGTAAGTCAACAATAAACCAACAAGGTACAAAACAACAAAACTAACGCTAGAAGCTCTAGGACTGATACTCTGATAAACCTACTGTTCATGGCTAACGATCCGGCAGGAACTGGATGTTTGGCCAGAGCCTAAGAAGGGTGATGATCAGGACCAGGTGTGCAGATTGCTGATGGGATGCAGGTGCGGAAAACAAGAGAGCTCCCCGGAGCGTTCCCGAACCCTCGGGAAACTGGAGATCACGAACAGGAAAAACTAGTCACCAGACAGGACCCGACTCAGACTGCCGGGATCGTTACACAAAGGCGTGGTTTCCATATGTTTGTGTGTTTGATACATTCCATTAATTCCATTCCAGCCATCACAAAGAGCCTGTATATAATTGTATAATAATAATAATAATATGCCATTTAGCAGACGCTTTTATCCAAAGCGACTTACAGTCATGCATGCATACATTTTTTTTTTTTGTGTGTATGGGTGGTCCCGGGGATCGAACCCACTACCTTGGCGTTACAAGCGCCGTGCTCTACCAGTTGAGCTACAGAGGACCACATCAGAGATAAATCCTCCTATTGCTCCTCCCACAATTCTTACTGAATTCGTAATTCAACAAGTAATCTGTATCCAAAAAGTGAAAGCAATCTCTTTCATACACTCTTCCAGTCCTAAAAGGCCTGAAATAGGCAGACCCATTGTTATCAAGTAGACTATGCTGAGAGGAATAGTGGCCAAGGAACCCACAGATGGAGGAAAAAGTACCCTATTCAAACTTTTAATTGTTGACAAAAAACATTAATTTGAAATGATAAAAATACATACAGTACTTCCTATTCATATTTTATACAGTAGGACAATTAATGTGCATGTGTCCATATGTGACTGGAGTTACAGCTTTATTGTGCTTAGATGGTTATGGTTATCTCTATCCCGTATTTAAAGCCTTTTATCTGTGTTGTCTTACAATCACTCTGTCTAGGTTCATAGTTCTACTGTGCTTTGCGCATCTTGCTCACAACAGCAGCTCTGTGATTTGTTAGGTTGTTTAAGACACAGCTATTGGTCAGAATTTTCAGTTTGAGGTTTAGGGCCTCTTTACTTCTCTCCCCAAAATACTCCACCTCTTCGTCTTCCTCCTCCCCGTCTCCCTTGTCGTCCTCCCCCTCTTCCGGCTCACTCTCTTCATCACTGCGTTCATCTTTATCCAGCTGAAGACACAAACAGATACACATCATGAACACTCATGGAACACGTGTTAGGCTATTTGTGTCCTGGTCATTTTGTGACCTCATTTACTCACCTTGCCCAAGAAGAGAAACTTGTAGGCCATCCGTAGGATTAACACAGCCCAGAAGACATGAAGTGCTTGTAGCACCATCAGAAGAACATTGAAAAAATAGTAGCCAGTGAAGGGTTCAAATACTTCCATGGACAGCACAAGGGTTGTGTGGATTATTCTAGAAATCAAGGCAGGGGAAGAGGAAGCAATTCATGCAATGATTAGAAGTCAATTCAAAGCATTCCAGTTAGTAAATTATCATATTCTAAGACATTTTGTTTGTTACATTGTTGCTCAACCAAACATTGTTCTAGATTAGTGGCCGATTTAGTTGCCTTGACACAATTAGGTAATCAATTAATATGTTTAAGTAGTGTTGCATTCTCTATCAAATATCAATACTAATACATTCACAATTGCACATCATTTAAAGATGTTAATTGTATTATAATGTCATGAAAAAACTATTAGAACTAAGAGATACCACTGAGATGGTCTTACTTGCTGGGAAACACCACCAGGCGAGTCACCAGGAAGACAGCAGCAAAAATGACAAACAACGTGTCGCAGGTCTTCCTCCAGCCCGTGCCGTAGTTGAACATCTTGGCAGACTGTAAAAACAAAGAGATATTCTAAGATGGCTCCCTAATGTAAACAAATGCAAACATTGAAATATGTTTCTATTGGGTGAATTAGGTGACGAGGCTTTTATGTATGAATGTGCATAAAATTCATTACACACAGCTTTTGGTCTCTTGTATTCTCTCTCTATTGGTAATTAATGATTATCGACAGACTGGTTCACATTCCTGGCACTACAGGTAAACCAAGGTCACCCCACACTAATGTCTGACTATGACTAATAGAGTCATAAGACATGCCATGCTAAATTGACCATTCTGTTCCTCATTGACCCTCAATGACAAAAATACAATTTGCAAGTGAGACCAGTGTCGGACAAGTGCTAACCTCTTGTAAGTGCAGTGCAGTTCACCAGTCCCAAATTAAATGCATGATTTGCAAATTTCTTACGATTTAGCTACATACTGACGTTAATGGGGAGATTGGCTGGACTGTGATCCAGCTCTTACCTCTAGGAGGAAGTCAGAGGAGTCGTGAAGCAGCATCACCAGAGTGCCTATCCGTACATAGTTGGAACAGTAGGAGAAACCAAGCAGGAAGATGGTGGCAATGTGGTGAATCACCTGCTCCTTGAAATCCTAGAAATGAAAGAGAAGCAAAACCAGTTTAAAAGTCGAGTAATGTAATAGCCAATGGCAATAGTATGACTTTATGTACATCCAAATGCTTTGCTGTATTTGTTCAACATGATATCAATGACTATTCAGACAAGGGATTAATTCATTGAAAGACCATGTCTGAGGAAGACATGTGAGCTTTAAAGTAGATTATGCATTCATTCACCGTACAGGTCTTTGAGTCAATTTTTAACTGGGACCCAAATAAAGTAGAGCTAACCATGTATAAAATGTGAGCGGGAGCAAATAATGTCTTACCCTGATCCTTGCCTTGTCGTACCCTGATCTCTATTAGTAAGTGATGTGTTATAAATGGGGACTGCTTGTTATCATGGTCCCACCCTCGGCGGGGTCTGTAGAAACCGGAAGAATCCGGTTTTCAGGGGAACAACAGAGAGGAAGAGGTGAAGCCTGAAAACCAGATGCTTCTGGTTTCTCCCAAGCCCGCTCAGGTGTTTCTTTTACGCCTGCTATGTTAGGTTATCATGGTCCTGGCAGGACGTGAATAGCAGGCAGATGAAGGGACTTACTTTCCTCTTGACGTCCACAGAGACACAGAGAAGCAGAGAGAAGTAGAAGCCCAACTCCAGCTGGTAGTACCAGAAGTGGGCCCTCTCAATGGGCTGCAGAGGACAAGGAAGCACAGTGGGAAGATCTCAATTGCATTTTCTTAGTTTCCTCTCTCCTGTCTCCTCGTCTCCTTCTCAAAACCCATTGGATGAGAACGCCAGAGGTCCCTCTCCTCTGACCTTCTCCTACAATGGGTTTTGAGGAGTCGAGGAGAGAGGACGCGAGAAGTATGCAGTTGAGATCTTCCCAGAGTTAGTGTAAAGGACGTTGCGCTGCTTGCTTAGCTCGCTTCCTCCTGATTCGGCTCACACCGAGGCTCAAACCCAGGACCTCTGCTTTGCTAGCACATGTGACCGCCCTACCGAAGCGTCTTACCAGTCGTGCCACACGAAAAGCTAGCTATTCCGCGACACAAGTGGGGACACTTCAGGCTGAGGAGTAAGTTTCACACATCCCCAAATGCTACATTAGCCTACTGGATTACTATGATTGGCTATAACATATACCCACATCCAATGGCTATGTACCGATGCTGAATATCAAGGAAAATATACGTTTTCAAATGCAAAAATAAGATTCACAACCATAACAGGAAAGGATAGGCCCAGTAGTGTAGTGGAAAGTAAACGCACACAAATACCATTTCCACACCTTATTTACTTTGCGTGAGGGTTTACCCACTTTTAGCAGAAAAATGCATTGAAAGTATAGGGAGTGTTACTTTACTCACCGCGAACACCGATCAGCGTTTACCTACCTATTTTTTTACCACTACATCACTGTATAGTCCTAGATACACTACATTACCAAAACGTATGTGGACACCTGCTCGTCGAACATCTCATTCCAAAATCATGGGTATTATTATAGAGTTGGTCCCCCCTTTGCTTCTATAACAGCCTCTACTCTTCTGGGAAGGCTTTCCACTAGATGTTGGAACAACATTGCTGCGGGGACTTGCTTCCATTCAGCCACAAGAGCATTAGTGAGGTCGGGCACTGATGTTGGCCGATTAGGCCTGGCTCGCAGTCGGCGTTCCAATTAATCCCAAAGGTGTTCGATTGGGTTGAGGTCAAGGCCCTGTGCAGGCCAGTCAAGTTCTTCCACACCGATCTCAACAAACCATTTCTGTATGGACCTCGCTTTGTGCACAGGGGCATTGTTATGCTGAAACAGGAAAGGGCCTTCCCCAAACTGTTGCCAAAAAGTTGGAAGCACAGAATCGTCTAGAATGTAATTTCCCTTCACTGGAACTAAGGGGCCTAGCCCGAACCATGAAAAACAGCCCCAGACCATTATTCCTCCTCCACCAAACTTTACAGTTGCCACTATGCATTCGGGCAGGTAGCGTTCTCCTGGCATCCGCCAAACCCAGATTCGTCCGTCGGACTGCCAGATGGTGAAGCATGATTCATCACTCCAGAGAACCCGTTTCCACTGCTCCAGAGTCCAATGGCGGCAAGCTTTACACCACTTCAGCCGACGCTTGGCATTGCGCATGGTGATCTTAGGCTTGTGTGCAGCTGCACAGCCATGGAAACCCATTTTATGAAGCTCCCGACAGACAGTTATTGTGCTGATGTTTCTTCCAGAGGCAGTCTGGAACTCGGTAGTGAGTGTTGCAACCGAGGACAGACGATTTTTACGCGCTACGTGCTTCAGCACTCAGCGGTCCCGTTCTGTGAGCTTGTGTGGCCTACCATTTCGCGGCTGAGCCATTGTTGCTCCTAGACGTTTCCACTTCACAATAAGAGCACTTATAGTTAACCGGGGCAGCTCTAACAGGGCAGAAATTTGACAAATTGACTTGTTGGAAAGGTGGCATCTTATGACGGTGCAACGTTGAAAGTCACTGAGCAGTTCAGTAAGGCCATTCTACTGCCAATGTTTGTCTATGGAGAGCGCATGGCTGTGTGCTCGATTTTATACACCTGTCAGCAACGGGTGTGGCTGAAATAGCCGAATCCACTAATTTGAAGGGGTGTCCACATACTTTTGTACATATAGTGTAGTAGGTTTATAAGCACACTTGGGATCCTACAGCAAAAGTGTACAATTCATAGCCATGAGAGCTAAGTGTTAAAGTGGAATGTCTTTATCCACCGCTAAATGAATGTGGAAATGAATGAGTGGGAATTTCCAACCAGAATCAACCATACTGTACTACCTCAACAACAACTGTTCCCCGGGCGCCGATGACGTGGATGTCGATTAACACAGCCCCCTGCACCTCTCTGATTCAGAGGGATTGGGTTAAATGCGGAAGACACATTTCGGTTGAATGCATTCAGTTGTGTAACTGACTAGGTATCCGCTTTCCCTTTCCCTTTCCTGTACTTAGGTAGGGCCATGAGTTTTTTCCTGGTCATTGATGTCTTGTTCCATCATGATTCTGTACAAAATAACGCCTGGTTATTGATTGCCAGAGATACAGTATGATCTAATAGAGATTAATTCTATACTGTAGTAAATTATACCATCAAGTCACTATACACCTGAGGGACAAAAACAGTACAGAAAAGTACATATTTGTGCTCTGTAAGTTAAAAGGTAGATTGAAGGGAAAACAGAACATAGGAGCTCACCTGTTGTGGATATCCTCTCCAGCATTCCCTCTGGTCCCAAAACCAGGATCTCTGTAGGGAAAGGAGATGGAATAAATTAATCACATGTGACCTAAAGTTAAGCAATAAGTAAGGGCTGGATTCAATCCGTATTGCCAAAGTATCGCCGAAGATCTGCATTAAAACGTAAAGGTAATTTTCTATTGAGCCGACATATGCAGCGTTTACCGTGAATACAGTCTCCGCAACCGCGGGAACATTGCCTTTAATTGTCAATCGCGCTATAAAGCGGAATCTCAGCGCTACGGATTGAATAGAGCTCTATGACTTAAAAACCAGTAAGCCTCCCTGCAAAAGTATCACTTAACTTTGGACAAGTAGCTGAGGATTCAGTCATTGTTATTTTAGCGTCCATATTCCTACACTTCAAAGCTGTCCCAAACTAGTCCCAAACTATCAATACTGGTTCATACTAATACTTACATCAATCAAAGTTCGGAGTCCAGCTAGGAATGCTATGAGGTAGAAGAAAAACCTCCAACTGCAAAATGACAGGTTTTAGAGTTACAATGTAAGGTCTTACAACTGGAGCTGCATTGGCAACATGTGAAAATGGAATGACTTATTAAGTATCATTGAATTTCACAGGACTTTTCCCGATGACCAAGGTGGCATTGTAAATAAATAAGAATTTGTTCTTAAAGCTGCAATATGTAACTTTTTGGGCGACCCAACCAAATTCACATAGAAATGTATATTATAGCTATGTCATTCTCATTTAAAGCAAGTCTAAGAAGCGGTAGATCTGTTCTATGTGCGCTTTTTCTATGTTTCCCGTTCTTATGTTTCATTTTTGCGTCTTTTACTTTCAGTTTTCTACACCAGCTTCAAACAGCTGAAAATACAATATTTTTGGGGAATGGAAAAGATATTTCAAGTATTACACTATACTTGCTTGTTTAGTCACATAAACTGAAGTTAGGCGAACTATTAGAATGTTAGCAACCAGGAAATGGTGGAGCGATTTCTGCATAGTGCATCTTTAACTGACTTGCCTGGTTAAACAAAGGTTCAAATAAATACATAATTTTTAAAATGTGGTTATACAAGTGATTGAAGATCAATGAAAGACCTTACGAAGCCTCGCAGAACCTCTTGGTGTGGCTAGGCCTGTCTTGATTTCTGCGGTGACGGAACCAGGTCTCAATTTGTCTCTGGGTTTTGTCACATTGTGCCATTAGACTGACGATCTCACTCTAAATATGAAGGGATATAGAGAGAACATTATTACAGCTATAAATGTAATAATACACGGTTTTAAAAAAATCCTGTTGTTTTTATGGTAACTTACTGGCAGACAGTTACTTGTAAGTTACTGTAAAAAAAAAAAAAAGTACAGTATGTAACTGTAAATTCCAGTAATGTACTGTTAAACCAAAGTACTGTTAAACTGACAGTAAGTTACTGTAGAAACAACAGGATTTTACAGTGTACAGCTCCCGCTAAAAGTTATTGTATATTAGTCCAATATGTTCAAACCTATTTGTTTTCCTATGTAATCTGTTACATACAGTAGAGGGCGCTATTCAAGTGTAGGTACACAGTAACTTTATTCTAAGTGGTATCACTTGTACCAATATTTTCTAGGAACTCGTAGACCAGGATGCTGATGCAGTATCTATTTCACCATCATAGCAGGCATGTCCCCGTCACCGTTCCATTCCCACAGTGCAAACACTTCCAGCAGCTATGTTGACGGTGAGAGATCAAGACTGGCATATATCATTATCAGAGTTTGATGTCTCTGACACTAACCTGAGATGGTTGTCGTTTTTTTTGGGTGTAGAAGGACTCAAGCTTTGGGGAGGGAGTGGCAGCCATGTGTAATCTGTTCCGCAACCCCACATATCTGCCCAAGGGGGGAGCCACAACCCTGGCAGTGAGGAAAACATAAACACAGTTATTGATCTCCTCGACAAGAGGTGAAGTATTACTAATGACAATATGACAATATGTGTGTGTCTGTATAGCTCTTTGTTAATCTATACATGATGTGTGTGTGTGTATGTGTGTACCGGTGTGTGCATGTGTGTGCATGTGTGTGTGCACAGCATGTGTCTGTATACAGAAAATCTGTGCTTATGTCTGTGTTGCTGTAATAACCTCTAAGCCATTTATTAGGCCAGAGAAAGCTTCTCAGGTTACCGTAGGAAACAGCTGCTGTAGCAACAGAGCCCATCTTCTCTCCAATCTACCTGCTACTGTTCTCTCATTTAGCAAACCGCTCACACCTGTTCTCTCTACTATTCCCAACTGACCTGAGATACCAATAACAATACCTGCCAAATCACCTGTAGGCATACAGATGTAGGATCTTAATTTGATCACCCTGTTGCAGGAGAACATGCCTGCAATGAAATTAAAAAACATGTAGTGTATTTTAGGTTTAAAGAGGCTTCTGAAGTTTGTAATTTCAAAGCACTTTCACATTTCAGACTTGATTTTCCCTTACAAAAAATGTATCAACCAATACAAAAATGTCCATTAATTATAATAATTAACATTTCCTGTTGCTGCAAGATTAATTTCCTGCTGTTGCAAACTGGTTCAAATTAAGATCCTACATCTGTACAGTGCAGGTCAACCAACAAAACAGCATCCTCCAATGAGGATGGAGCTCATTTCACTCCTACTATTTGTTGTGAGGTGATGGAGCATGACAAGACTTCATCAAGAATTCAATCAAACCTGTGATGCGGAACAGTCACACTGTGGAGAAATCATGCTATTATTCAACTATAAAAATGCTAGATACCGGTATGCCATTACTCAAACATTTTCACTGGGTAAACAAAATTAGAGTAATCTTGATGTCAATGAAAGGGTGCAGTTTTGCAGTGTACAATCAGATTGCTCCTCTGTGTGAGTTGAATTGGTAACATTTTATTTGGATAGTGCATCTGTAGATGCTCAGTAACATTTCAACTAACTATGTACTAACCCTAGCCCTAACCTTAATCCTTATCCTAACCCTTAACTTAACCCTAACCCTAACCTTAACCTAATCCTTATTCTAAACCTAACGCTAACCCTAAACCTAACCGTAAACTTAGCAAGCAGTTGCTTATCAACAGATAGTTTGTTGATGGTATAACCATCTCTAGAGTATCTACAGATGGACTATCAGGACTTTCCAAATAAAGTTTGACCCAATCTTCCCCTTTTTAGAAGTCACTGACTCATATTTCAGACACACATTCCTTTGTTGATTACATTTTTTAAAATATCAATTTATCCAGAGTAGTGAGTACATATATTATCATATTTCAATTGAACCCACAACCCTGGCATTACAAGTGACACGCTCTACCAACTGAGCCACATGAGACCACAGCCAAAGTATTGTTGCAAACCAACACGGAAGGTATCCAAGATGGAGTCCATACAGTAGTTCTTTAAAAAGTTACGTGTCAAATACATAGCGGAGGGCAATGAACCCCAGAGCCAGAGGCAAGGCAAACAGCAGGTCACGGGGACGCGGATACTCCTCCATCTGCTCCATGTCTTTCCAGGTGATCCCAGGAGGCAGCCAGTACTCATGCTTCCACAGATCAGGCAAGAGGTCCATGCTGGATGGAGGCAGGAAGCGGGATAAGTGGCTTAATGATATATCATTGATTACTGCTGAATGAGCTGGAGCAGAAGAAACTTCAGTATCCTAGGGACATTTGTGTGTGTACTTGTGTGTGTGTGTGTTTGCATTCATGCCTTTGCAATTATTTTAAGCTATGCAAGAATATTGCTTGATGCTCAGTGCTTTTACATTTAATCAAATACTGAATCATGTGACTATGTTATGAATGTTTCTTAATCAGTTACACATTTTGACATACTCTTCAAGATAATGCTGACAAATAGCAGGTATAAGCTACAAATGTCTGGTTTGCAGGGGTCATTGATTTAACAATGAAAAACCCATCAGCATTGTTGGGAAGTTAACTTCAAGTTATCTTTTTTTTTTTTTTTATCATGCGATCATGAGAAACAATAATTTTGGTTGAAACAAACGTAATTAACGAGACCAATGCATGTTGTTATTATAGTGGAAAGTCAAATAGGCAACTGTATTTCTCCTGGTTGGCCTATATGAAATATATATTATTTATGTATCTTAAAATTTGTTGACTGGTGATTCTATGAATAGCTATATTTATATTGAGAACTAATATTTCATGTGAAAACAGTTGCAACAAGAACAGTTATAACGACGACCTACCTGTCAGAGATTCGCTGCAGTAATTGAGGATTGCGTTGCCAAAGAAAAAGACGAATCACCGATTAATCAATATAACTGGACGTTTTTCCTCTCTCATGTCTTTTGTGAAACTCTGTTGGTGATCAATAGCAGATTCACAACTGTGCTGTGAACCTTTGATTCCACTGATGCCCAAGAGGCAACAAAAGGGGTGTGTTCAGTTAATGCACTGTAGCCTACTTAGGAATGACGACAAGAGGGGTAAAAAGGGGAAAACAGTAATGGTTTTAAGAAAGAAAAAGAAAAAAGTGCACTCTTAATCAGCGAGGAAAAATGAGTCTATCTACCAGTAATGGAAAAATGTGAATGAAATTTGGCATAATAGAATATTGATGGTAATTGGGTTATACACAATAGCTTGTTTGAGGATAACACTGCCCAACCTTGAAGCCAGGCCGAAGTTAATGTGAAGTGTACTACTTGCAGGGCCGGCGCTAGCCTTTTGGGGGCCCTAAGCAATTTCCTGCAATTCTACACATTTTGCCAGGGAGAATAGAGAACATTTTGAAGTTTTAAAGCAAGTGTTCTGCAATTCAATTTATTTTGCCAAGGGGCGAGAGAACTTTAGCAAATTTATAACAAATGTCATGCAATTGTAATCATTTTGCCATGGGGCAGAGAGAAAAATATCTGAGTGAGAGTGACTAACAAAATAAATGAGGGCCCCCTGGGCACATGCCCTGCGTGCCCGGTCAGTATTCGACCATACTACAAGTTTAGATAGCTGGCTAGACTAACTTACCAATCAAAAAATTGTTAGTTGACATGGCTAATTGAGTGACTGTCAGTGACTGACATAAGAGAAGAAACTGCGGATGCACAACCACATTTCGAAATTGCACGTTATGTATTCTACTATTCTAACTCTCAACAGTAAGTTGATACCCAGACAGTTCCTAAAAAAACTTTTTAAAAACATTATTTAATTATTTTTGGGTCTGGGGCCCCCTAGCGGCTGGGGGCCCTAAGTGACCGCATAACGTGAAATTTCGAAATGTGGTTGTGCATCCGCAGTTTTTTCTCTTATGTCAGTCACTGACAGTCACTCAATAATTTTTTGATTGGTAAGTTAGTCTAGCCAGCTATCAAAACTGTTCGCTGCTCTGGCACCCCAATGGTGGAACAAGCTCCCTCACGACGCCAGGACAGCGGAGTCACTCACCACCTTCCGGAGACATTTGAAACCCCACCTCTTTAAGGAATACCTGGGATAGGATAAAGTAATCCTTCTAACCCCCCCCAAATTGTAAAGTGGTTATCCCACTGGCTATAGGGTGAACGTACCAATTTGTGAGTCGCTCTGGCTAAGAGCGTCTGCTAAATGACGTTAATGTGCCCTTGAGCAAGGCACTTGACCCTAATTGCTCCTGTAAGTCGCTCTGGTTAAGAGCGTCTGCTAAATGACTAAAATGTAAATGTAATGTAAATGTAAATGTTGGAGCCGGCCCTGACTACTTGACCGCTGTGTGACACAGAGTTACATTATTTAGTACCTGTATGGGGTTACTTTGTATTGTTGTGAGGAATGCATTAACTTTATCCTGTCACTGTTCCTAATAGTATGCCATCAACATTAACATTAACATGTCACTGTTCCTGAATAGCATGTCATCAACATGCATTTAAATGAAGCCTAAGATATTTGTTGTGAGGTCACAAGTTTAGAGATCTAATAGATATGATGTTCTTTTTGAGAAGCAGGGACCATAGCTCTCTGTCTCCGAACATCATACAAGAAACATTTCTAAATTGTACTCAAATTCTACAAATGTAAGGCAGGTTTTATTTGACCTATATTTGTATTTGACCTTTACTTTAACAGTCTCTTCTGCAAGGGAGCCCTGCATGCACACCATTTACAAAATGCACTACAATACAAATATACAAAATTACAAATACACTCAAGAAAAACAATAATATTCCTCAGCACAGAGGTCCTCAATTAACAGGTTAATTGGAATCCCTTCAACGATAATGAAAATCTATTCAAAAGACAGCCTTTCTCAACATTAATTTGTCAAACAAACATGGCACTCACAGTCACAACCACTTTGTTTTAAGTTTCAAGTTTTATTGTCACGTGCACAAGTACAGTGAAATGCATTTCTCGCAAGCTCTTTGCCAACAATGCAGTAATCAATATCGGTAGTTTTAATTTTTAATTTTTTAAAGTAGAACAAAAACACACGAGAAATATAAATACTTATCAGTTAAAGCAATAACTGTAAATGCCCTAGGGCTGCAAAGTTAGTCCCCTCTTCACCGTGGAGGCTTTGTTGGCATAGTGACGCTTGCTTACCTTTACTTTGAAGAGGTCTAAAGATTGAAGAGGTCTAAAGAAGCCAAACCGACTTGAATTATAGGCCTATGTTTGGTTGGCCACTCTTTGTGTGTTCTCAAGTACATCAACAGTCAAGGAACATAAAGGTGTGTCGAGTACACTGCCGCCCACCCTCCAACATTACTGTCTGTTAACAGCCACACAGATCGGTAAGATGGGGAGGCTGGTGTGATAAGGATCCGGAAGACTGTCTGCAGATGTAATACACACACGTACACATGGATTTTGTGTTGTAGATATGTGGTGTTGGAGTAGGGGCCTGAGGGCACACACTTAATGTGTTGTGAAATCTGTTATGAATGTATTGTAATGTTTTTAAAATTGTATAACTGCCTTAATTTTGGCATTGCGCATGGTGATCCTAGGCTTGTGTGCAGCTGCACGGCCATGGAAACCCATTTTATTAAGCTCCCGACAAACAGTTATTGTGCTGATGTTTCTTCCAGAGGCAGTCTGGAACTCGGTAGTGAGTGTTGCAACCGAGGACAGACGATTGTTACACGCTACGTGCTTCAGCACTCGGCGGTCCCGTTCTGTGAGCTTGTGTGGCCTACCATTTCGCGGCTGAGCCATTGTTGCTCCTAGACGTTTCCACTTGACAATAACAGCACTTACAGTTGACCGGGGCAGCTCTAGCAGGGCAGAAATTGACTTGTTGGAAAGGTGGCATCTTATGACGGTGCAACGTTGAAAGTCACTGAGCAGTTCAGTAAGGCCATTCTACTGCCAATGTTTGTCTATGGAGAGCGCATGGCTGTGTGCTCGATTTTATACACCTGTCAGCAACGGGTGTGGCTGAAATAGCCAAATCCACCAATTTGAAGGGGTGTCCACATACTTTTGTACATATAGTGTAGTAGGTTTATAAGCACACTTGGGATCCTACAGCAAAAGTGTACAATTCATAGCCATGAGAGCTAAGTGTTTAATTCTATACTGTAGTAAATTATACCATCAAGTCACTATACACCTGAGGGTCAAAAACAGTACAGAAAAGTACATATTTGTGCTCTGTAAGTTAAAAGATAGATGTGAGTTGAAGGGATAACAGAACATAGGAGCTCACCTGTTGTGGATATCCTCTCCAGCATTCCCTCTGGTCCCAAAACCAGGATCTCTGTAGGGAAAGGAGATGGAATAAACAAGTTTCTCATGCAAATTAATCACATGTGACCTAAAGTTAAGCAATAAGTAAGGGCTGGATTCAATCCGTATTGCCAAAGTATCGCCGAAGATCTGCATTAAAACGTAAAGGTAATTTTCTATTGAGCCGACATATGCAGCGTTTACCGTGAATACAGTCTCCGCAACCATGGGAACATTGCCTTTAATTGTCAATCGCGCTATAAAGCGGAATCTCAGCGCTACGGATTGAATAGAGCTCTATGACTTAAAAACCAGTAAGCCTTCCTGCAAAAGTATCACTTAACTTTGGACAAGTAGCTGAGGATTCAGTCATTGTTATTTTGGTCTGTGTATGAAAGGCATATCAGAGTTGATGTATGAATTAACAGCAGTTGGCGCTACATTGGTGGCAGAAGGGGTGAGTAACCCAAACCCAATGGCATACTGAGAGCCACTAGTTCAGGGATCTCCAACCTTTTGTAGCATGAGAGCTACTTAAAAAAAATTAAACATGATCATTTTTGCTAGCTTTCCAATAGGCACATTCTTCTCTTCTCCTCTCCCCTGCAACTCTTCCCCCGGTCCTTAGTGTACAAGAGAAAGTAGTTCATTATGTGTTCTGTCAATAGACCTTGCAAAAATAATGGTTAAGAAACAACTCTAAGGGGGGCCCTATACATTTGTGATTTTATCCCCCAGAATTCTGTTTTATATTTTCCCAAATTCTGTTTTCTGAGTTTTATTTTTCCTGGTTTTAGATTTGTTTTGTTTTTCACTCTCAAAATTACAATTGTTCAAAGAGAAACAACGAAATGTTGTGGATGTTCTGAGTGCATGTCAATGCTTAAATCACATCTGGATACCATTTTCTTTAGGTCTGGAAGAAAACGAACAAATGTAGATTTATTTGTGTAATTCCCTTTAATTGTGCGTCTAATGAGTGAGGAATGTGCCATCTAATGTGCCGGTCTACACTAAAAAATGTAGGGGTTCAACAATGGTTCTTCTAAGATTCTCAAAGGTCTTTGAAGAACCTTAGGGTTCTTGGCTCTGAAAAGTGCCCCCAAAATGTTAACCCCATAGGTTAACCCCATAGGAGGTGGGGTTCATCGAGGAACCTCCTTAGTTGGTGGGGGTTCTTGCAGGAACCTAACTGCCCAACTGAAACATTTGGATATGAATTTGAAAGGACAGCAGGTGCAGGCACTTAACTGAAACATTTAAAGAGCTCCTCAATTTAAGGAAAGGTTTGTCCCTTGTATGATCTAAATTGATATTGTTTTATGATGATACCATCTATCTTTTCATATTTGTGCAAAACAGAAAACAGAAAATGGACACAATTCAATGGATATCAATCAACAAAGAGGTAAGAAGAATATGTCTGCTATAAGAATATGTTGAAGGCTAGCTGTATTGGGTACAGATGACTGAACTTTTGTTTCTGTGTCTGCAGGTATACAGACAAGGAGGCATACAAAGGTATGTCAATTGGTATTGGTATGTTATGCAGATCACATGTACCATCCTCCTCCCTTACCTCTTAAATGAAAATCCCATAGGCCTCTACATTATGGACAAGGTATGTGAATGAAAACCATTCTCAAAACAGTTTTTTTTATTCACATTTACCACAAAAACCAAGGTATGAATACTGTCGTGTGCATGTTTTGTTAATCATCTGTATAATTACTATTTTGGGGATTCACAGACTTCACCCTCCCTACACCTCTGATGAATTTAACAGGAAACCTGTTTGATCACCATGCACTGCAAAATCATTCTGTCTATGGATACGGAGAACATCAGCACATTAACATCAACACGACAGAGGATATATCCATTGGACTTGGGGCTCTGCTGGGAGTTTACTTCATATTTTGATGTTTTTATTCTGCTTTGATGCTAAAATCCTAATAAACACTGACAACTAAAATATTGTGTTATTGTTGTTATTGTTGTTATGGTTATTATTATTATTAGCGGAGGGGGGGTAGTTAAACAATTTACACCAAAAGATTATTCAAAAAGGTTATTTGAGGATCCATTAAAGGGTTCTTCGAATAACTTATAGGGGTTCCCCCACAGTTTCAATTTGAAGAACCCCTAAAGGATACTCCAGGAACCTTTATTTTTAGAGTCTAGTGATGGTTTTGTACTGCTGCTGCTTTCATGGCCAAGTTTGCAAATAACAAATAATAGATACAAATGATATACTTACTCATGATATACTTCTGCCAGGTAAGCCTACTTTGCAGTTAACATTTAATTGAGAAGGTTTTGGGGAAAGTATTTCTGTCAAAACACAAGAAGGTTATCACATCAACTGGCTACACATGGAGTGATACACAAACTTGCACACTACACAGACAGGGGCAATTTTGCTGGAAATTAATTGACAAATATTGTGTTAGATTTGGCTTTTTAAGCCAATAGTGGCTAACCAGGGGTGGGATAATGTAAATGTTGCGTTGATTAGATAGTAGTTATTGCACATATTTTCCCTTATTTTTGGGGGGGAATACATACTGGAATATTTATTTTCTAAGCATGTCAGCCATGCAAAATGTTTAAAGGTTACGGTTCAAGACTTCTGTATTATTTCATCCAGTGTGTCAATGCTTTGGTCTGTAGTAGTGAATGAAGAGTCCCATTGGCTTTGTGCCTACCAGGTTACTACATTGTGACATAATCTGCATCGATAATTGCTTGCCTAATGAGATGGGAGGTGTGGCTGTTATTCAGTTCATCCTATTGGGCTCCCTTCATCTGGAAGCAATTAGCATGCAATTTTAATTTGGTTATTACAATAGCAGCATGTGTCACTGGTCACACACCATTCATTTACAATGCTTAACGTGTAATTACAAAGGGCCAATGGATATGCCTTCACAGAGGCCCATTGTTGATTTTTGTAGGTTACTCACTCACTAGGAGGGGGAATTGCAGGAGAGATATTAGAATAACGCTCCTGGAGTTTGCAGTGTGTACACCAATTTACCTGGTAAAATAAAGGTACAGAAATTAATAATAGTCCTAGAAATGTCAGGAGTCAGGGCAGAGAGTTTTTCCTGGTCACTTCACATGGTGTTTACATGCCAATGTCATCATCACATGTCATGAGTTCATGGGTTTCTGTTTGTCTGTCTGCATTCCCACAAAACAATGCTGGTGATGCCACAAACTACGAAGGACTGGCACTGAATGGAGCTGTAATTACCCCAGATTACCAGAAGAGGTCATTGGTTAGCAGAAATCGAAAAGACTACCAGCTCTGAACTACTCATTGTCCACCTCCAGAAATTGTCCTGACTTGAGGCAAGAAGATAAGACAAGACTAATGCAAGTTAAAATAATTCATTTAGGGACCAATTTATTAGAATAAAATACATCAAATGTAACAATCAAGCTGTTTACAAATCATGATACCATATAGGTGCAGGTAGAGCATCAGCTACATACAGTATCTTATCTGTCTCTCTGGGAGCGCTGATCCTCATTAATTAGCTGGCAGTGTCTCTTTACGAGGCACCTATTGATTATTCAATTGATTACGTTTGCTTTCAATCTCACTGCTACTGATCAGCGGTGGAAAAAGTACCCAATTGTCATACTTGAGTAAAAGTAAAGATACCTTAAAAGAAAATGACTCAAGTAAAAGTGAAAGTCACTACTTGAGTAAAAGTCTAAAAGTATTTGGTTTTAAATGTACTTAAGTATCAAAAGTAAATGTAATCGCTAAAATATACTTAAGTATCAAAAGTAAAAGTATAAATCATTTCAAATTCCATATATTAAGTAAACCAGATGGCACGATTTTCTTGTGTTTTAAATTTACGGATAGCCAGGAGCACACTTCAACACTTAGACATCATTTACAAACGAAGCATTTGTGTTTAGTGAGTCCGCCAGATCAGAGGCAGTATGGATGACCAGGGATGTTCTCTTGATAAGTGCGTGAATTAGACCATTTTCCTGTCCTGCTAAGCATTCAAAATGTAACTAGTACTTTTGGGTGTCAGGGAAAATGTAAGGAGTAAAAAGTACATTATTTTCTTTAGGAATGTAGTGAAGTAAAAGTAAAAGTTGTCAAAAATATAAATAGTAAAGTAAAGTACAGATACCCCAAAAACTACTTAAGTAGTACTTTAAAGTATTTTTACTGAAGTACTTTACACCACTGCTACTGATAGAGAGCAACAGAGGGGACAACCTGTTCTAAATGGAAATCAGAAATGTCATGGGGGCTTGGTCTGTGGGTTTCGTGTGTGTGTGTTTGTGTGTGTGTGTGTGTGTGTGTGTGTGTGTGTGTGTGTGTGTGTGTGTGTGTGTGTGTGTGTGTGTGCTGAGAGGATGAAATAAAAATGACCGTAAGATTAAAGGTTTTATATAATTTATAGGAATGTTTATTGAGAAAACGACAGTAGGAACAACCACTACTCTTCAAGCAAACATAAATGGTTCAAAACGCAAAGAGGAGTCTATATGACAATCAGTCTCTGGATGATGTACCTTCCAACTATCTGGCAACTTAGATGACAACAGTGTCTTGAAAACTGGAAAATACTAGAGAAAAAGCCTCTAGTGTTCTGAAAGACACTGCTGGTCACTATATTGTTCACCAAGGCTAAACTAATTGAAAGAGGATGAGGTGATGACGTTGATAGACATGACGCTTCATGAACACAATAACCAATAGACATCCAGAACATGCTGTGATAAAACCTCCATATACAGACAGTATAACCTATGGCTTAACGGTACAGGGGAAATAAAAAAGATTAGCACGATAACAACACATTGGATAACATCAATAGTAGTCTGTATCAGTTCCTGTGAACCATGTATTAACTTGAAGAACAGTAAATGTTTGTGGAATGTAAATGGAATAGTTGCATCTGTTTTCTTGATATGCAGGGGATAGATAGGCCATACAACATTAGGGCCAAGATTAAATCCGAAACCGAGCTAAAGCGTGCTTCACATTTAAAGGTAATTTCCAATTAAGCTGACATCTGCAACATTTATGGGATCTCCACAAATGCTGTAACACTTCCCTTAAAAGCCAGGTGTATAACAAACGAGTAACAAGCAGTGAAATCTCAGCTTTTTTCTTCTTAGTATCCTCTCTCTGAGTCTGACTTTCATGTCCAACATGGCTACTGCCTACCTCTGTCCATCTGTCTATCAGCTGACTAAACTCATTACATTTCACTGAGTTTTATTAAATCAAAGATTTCCCTCTCAGAAATAACGGTCACTGTTTCTCAGGGAGTCCTGTGATCCATAAATGACTGATGCCAGGGGTCACAATTACATGGATCAAGGAGTGGACAGATGTTCTGCTCTTTCCTGTCCCGGGGTACGTTCCAAATGGCATTCTATTCACTATATAGTGTTGTCTCTCTAGACAGATGGGTTGTCTCCCACAATTTTTCAATGTTCCGGCTTTCGCCTCATGTCCACTAGATACATCAAACTCTTTGCATTTGGAGGAAGTTATTCATTGTCAATGGATCAGTCCGCAACAATACATTGGGGGTGCCACACTAGGCTGCAGTGCATTCTGTGTACCACATGCGTTTAATATTTTCCACTTGTGCGTAGCTTTACCATGCGATGGAACAAACGGAAGTACACACACAGACTCCAACTAGCTAGCTTTGAGCAAGTTGAAAAGTGAAGCGCGTGTGTCAAGTACAGAAAATGCAGGCTATGGGGCCTCCCGAGTGGTGTGGTGGTCTAAGGCGCTGCATCGCAGTGCTAGCTGTGCCATTAGAGATCCTGGTTTGAGTCCAGGCTCTGTCGCAGCCGGCCGCGACTGGGAAACCCATGGGGCGGGGCACAATTGGCCAAGCATCGTCCAGGGTAGGGGAGGGTTTGGCCGGCAGGGATGTTCTTGTCCCATCGTGTACTAGCGGCTCCTGTGGCGGGCCGGGCGCAGTGCACGCTGACACGGTCGCCAGGTGTATGGTGTTTCCTCCGACACATTGGTGTGGCTGGCTTTCGGGTTAAGCGGGCATTGTGTCAAGAAGCGGCTCGGCTGGGTTGTGTTTTGGAGGACGCACGGCTCTCCACCTTCGCCTCTCAAGAGTCGGTACGGGAGTTGCAGCGATGGGACAAGACTGTAACTACTACCAATTGGATACCACAAAAAAGGGGGTAAAAATAAATGCGGCCTTCACATCCAGCAAAACAAAACGCGTGGGCATCATAGTCCACAGACACTGAGACGCGATAGTCTAGCACAGCCCAAATGTGCACCTCTCCACAATTCCCAACCAACGCGGCTCCGGGTATGCTTCCTCTATTCATTTGAATGTGTTGATAGTTGGAGAAATTGCTTGAGAATTCGAAAAGATTAAGCCAACGGTCCAATACTCTAGAACACTGCTGTGCATACACATACATGTTTTGGACTATGATAGACGCTTAATACGTCTGTATGTAATAAGGCATAGCATAGAGGAACTACATCACTGTTTTATCCGCTTCTTGGCCACATCCCCCAGACATAATAAGTAGTTAGCAACAGAGATTATTTTTAAAGAGTGAAGTTTGCATCAACTACCTTCACTAAAACCACTGCAAAGGTTTTGCCTGTGAACTTTGATTTTGAATTGCGACGTCTGGCACGTCTGCCTCGTGATTTGTTGGGAGAGTTGTCTGTCTGAAGATGACCCACCCCAGATTTTGTTTTCCTTATTGAAGTTACCAAGATAGTCACATCTATCAGACCCTAGTCACTGCTGTTGCCTAGGGTCACATCTACCAGACCCTAGTCACTGCTGTTGCCTACGGTCATATCTACCATACCCTAGTCACTGCTGTTGCCTAGGGTCACATCTACCAGACCCTAGTCACTGCTGTTGCCTAGGGTCACATCTACCAGACCCTAGTCACTGCTGTTGCCTAGGGTCATATCTACCAGACCCTAGTCACTGCTGTTGCCTAGGGTTGGTTTTATGAGACTATATATAGTGCACTACTTTTGACCCTGGTCAAATGGGCCCTGGTCAAAAGTAGTGCACTACCAGAGAGCCCCTAGACTTTAGAATGGTCTGCCAGAGGAGTGCAGGCTTGTACATTTACATTTACATCATTTAGCTAGTGACTACTGAAGACACACTTTCATAAAGATGCTTTCAATGTAGGATTTTAATGTAGGATTTCAATGTAGGATTTTAGTGTAGGATTTTAATTAGCTATCTTAAGTCATTCTCCTTCCTCCTGTCTTTGTTTCTTTGTTAGTACTTTTATTTTATTGTATTATTTGTTACCTGTATTGAAAAGCTCTATACAAATAAAGTTATTATTATATAATTATTATGAAGCAGACTATCTAATGCTGCATTCAAGTAGGCCACTCATGATGGCAGGACCAAACCGGATGTCATTGTTTTCAGCGAGACAGCGACAGCAAATTCCGTCCACACGTTCTCCACACGTTCGTCTTCTTCTACCAAAACCTCCTACACCAGCGTGTAGTCGAACCTGCCCTTCTCTAGCTACATATGTAGGATCTTAATTTGACCCAGTTTGCTACAGCAGGAAAATAATCCTGAAGCAACAGGAAATGTAAATTATTATGTGGATTATAATTAATAGACATTTTTGCAGGGGTTGATATATTTTTCATAAGAGATATTTCAAAGTGGAAATTACAATCTTCAGAAGCCTTTTTAAACCGCAAATACACTACAAGTTCTCCTACTTTTTTTGGTCTCTGAAGGTTAGGGGCAACCTCCCCCTTGAACCTGCTTCACAGTCCCAAAACTCTCCACATCCCTCTTCTTCTCCCAAACCCTCCTACACCAGGGCATAGTCAAACTGGCCCCTCTCCAACGGGTCCTTGGGGTCATTGGTCCAGGACACGGCGGGCATACTGTTGTAGGGGTCCAGCAGGATGCGGATGCAGCGCACTATCAGGAAGAGCAGGAGGAGCAGCAGGACGCCCACGAAGCACAGGGCCGTACCCTGCTCCGCGTGGCCCGCTACGGGCAGCAGCCCCGTGCCTGAGGGGCCCCTGGGGAAACTTGCTGGGGTCGGGGACAACAGTTCATAGTGTTCATAGTCCAGCCACGAGGGCACATTGCTCATCTTGGAGTTGGAGTGTCAGAAATGTGACCTACTCTGAAAAATGTCCTTTGCTGTTGAGGTTCTATTTTTATTTTTGTATTTTATTTAAGGTAGAAAACAGAGTTTGGGCATAAAAAAGAGTTTGCGCATCGCTCATCATCTAAAAGGTGCCTTTGTGCGGAGTGGACTGGGGGATTTGGGGGTCAATTCAGTTCACCCTTTGGCCGCCTAGGCAACGACAGTGATAGAAGCCTAACAGGGATGACATGATGATAAGCAGTCATATAGATTTATGAACACTTAAGTAAACCAATAACAGACTAGTTGGAACAGGCTCACTGGGGCTTAATTAGTTTTCAGGGACTCGTCGTGTTCTGGTGTCCATGTGGGATGGTAGCAGCCAAGGGACACAGCCCTGCACAGTACACACAAGCTGAATGTGACAGTTGTACCAAAGTCCTCCCTGCATGCCACTGTCTCCTGCACTGGAAGTTGTAGACTCACTAACCTGTCACATCTACTTCTTCAAGCAATGGTCCAACTGTGCCCGGGGCCTTGTGAATAATTGGAAACAGGAGGCGGGGCGAGGGGGATACATCTATCTGATTGGTTGAAGAGGGATTATGGATCAATGACCTAGTATATAGTGCTTGTACATTCAAAGGTTCACAGCTTAATAAGCTTCAGGTCAGGGTAAGTGGAGCGCGAGATTTTCCTTAGAAGCTTGGCTGTGTGTGCCAATATGACAAGGGAGAGTATTTCCTTAAGTCTTATCCCCATCCTCAAACAATAGCATGGTATTTTTTTGCTGTAATAGCTACTGTAAATTGGACACTGCAGTTAGATTAACAATAATTTAAGCTTTCTGCCCTTATAAGACATGTCTACATCCCGGAAAGTTGGCGTTGTTTATTGAGCAGCAACCGTCCCGGTATAGGGACACCGATCCCGTAGAGGTTAAGTCTTATCCCCAAACTAATAATAACATTATAACACACTCATAAAGTCCATTGAGATTTCTGACAGGGCTCACCAATAAGTTAGAAGTACTGTCACACAGGAAATGTCGGTATTGTATTACTATGAATCCTTATCCTTGGCTAAGTAGTTAAAACGCCTGGTTGGTTATTGCCAGAAAGATGATCGAAGAGTGATTGCAAGGTCTGATTGACAGGTGAGCTCGAACAGGGATAGAGTAGTCAGAGGCATCTCTTCACTGTCGGGCTGAATAATTGCTCCTCTCTGTTGGGGATGCTGTAGTCATTCATCATTGGCGCCATCGATGCTGTGTGTCTCCATTTGGGACACTTCAGCAGACAACCTGAAAGAAAAAGCAACCGAGTCAAACAAAACACTACAGTCACTCAGTGCCCAGCATGAAGTGAACAAAGTAAAGTTGAGGAACTCTGATTATTCTACTGTATATGAATCTTTAAAAAATATAAAGGCACTTCATTTAAAGTAATGTTCAGACTTCAGATAACACAAACAAATGTCTGCAGGTCCGACACTTATGTGTATTTCATCTCGGAGAATGAACTCAAACATTTGTCTCAAACACTTCAGACTGACTGAGAAAGTCAACAACACAATGTGTTCAGAAAAGCCAATCCATTTAATGGGTGATGAGAGCTTAGCAGAAGCAGCTCACTCTGCAGTCTGCTATGTCTATTCCATGAGGCTTCTCCTCCTCTCCGGCTCCTCACAAAGACAAGTTAATAGCCCTGCATGGGCTCAGGACAGGCTGAAGGGCTAGCTATAATGGAGACTGGACAAAATAAGGAGATGATAAACCCTGGTCCTGTCATTTATCAAATAGCTCCAGCTTATAGAGTTGGACAGTTGAGGAAACCAAAATAAAACGTTTGATCAACATTGAGTGCTGAAATTTACGTCAGGCTCTATGGTGAATGACTACAGGGAAAAGAAAGGGTGATAGGAAATCTCAATCCTGAACAGTATTGGGCCGGGGGAAGTTCCATTGACTTCTATTAACTTTAAAACAGGACCGAAAAGAAAGAAAAATATTAAGGAAAATATGTAAGGAAATATTCATGCAAAGCTTTTTCAAGGGCAGGGGTGTGAGGAAAACAGAACAGAGCAGAACCATGAATGTTTGGAATAACCACATTAAAATTCTCATCTTGAAAAGCAAACAAATACAGCTTTAGGAATAGATTTTGCTCAACAACAAAAAACAAGTTAGACAGGCCCACTGGGCTTGTCTCGAAGCTATTGCATGTGCTGATGTGCATCACATACTGTAAAAACACTTCAAATGTCAGTGGCCTTGGCATAGGCTTTACATTTTCTCAAATGTAAATTCCATAGGCAGTGGCACCTATATGTTCAATAAATGATGTTTATTTTTATTTTTATAAGATGTGTCTGAACCAAAATGTTTATCTTGTATGGTATAAGGTGTAGTTTACAGAAATTTGACCTAAATGAAATAGAACTTATAAAAGATTAGTTGGCCCAGAAACACGTGAACATTTATAATTTGAAAAAAGTTTTCAGCCATAGACACCCGCCATTGAGTTATTTGCATGCAAATCGAATCAAAATATCGTCAGCATCTGCATTTCATTAAACCTCTATAAAGTGGACAAAGTCTCTCAGAACACGGAATAACTGACGACAATTGAACTGTTGAATTGATTGACTTACTTCGGTTTCGTGGAGTCTCTTGGTCGCGGCAGACGCGCAAGTCTTCTGGTCCACTTGACTGGAATCCCTTGTGAAGTCCTGTACTCAACACCACGGACAGCGCTCCTTTTATTACCGCGCTCGCTCGCGGTGTCCTATATGTTCGCGCGCAGTCTATCCAAGGGCCAGCCTCTCCAACCTTTCAACCCCAATCCCACTCATTCCCTCCGATCTCATCCACTTTCTCAACAGCTACTACATAGGTACATCAGTGAAGGTAAACTCTTATGTACAGGTGCGCTTAATTTAATTTGACCCTTATTCTCACAGAAGGAAAATAATCCTGCAGCAACAGGAAATGTGAATTATTATGTGGATTATAATTAGTGGACATTTTTGTAGGGGTTGAGATCAAGGGGCTGGTGGAGATCTTTGTTCATATGATTGCATAAAGTGCCTTCGGCTAGAAGGCCATCTCGTTAATTATGTAACATGAGTGACCAGGCCTTTGAGTGACTCTCAACGGCCTGCAGGGCCCCTTTCGCACCAATGCTCTGCAAGTAAAGCCTACCACACGAGAATAATGCCATAAAAATGGTTAACTTACAATTCAGGAGGCACTTATATAAGCTCTTCACTTGAAATGTAGCATAATGAATGATGCCAAAGCCCCATGACTTTAATTTTAAAGATCTAAAAACATTCAAAAGCTGGACTGACCTTTTTAGTATATAGGCTAGACCAAGAATATCCCTTATTATTCCCTCTCCTTTCAAACGTCTGTTAAGCCTATTTCATATCTGAGGGACAACTTGGTTGATACATGTATGACCTAATTGAAGAACCCCTAATTGGAAGAAAGATGTTACAACACAAGGATCTCAGGGTGTTCTCCCTTCCAATTAATTAATGACTCCTCAATTACAATAATTACTACTTTACAATAACAGTCTATTATTGATTCAAAACACTATGGGTCCTTGAAAGTCCTGTCTCAGCACTCTATGGGGTCTCCCTATAGGTTTAATTAATGGTCCCTGGTTCATTACAGACAGTTTAATGATGGGAGATAATCTCACGCCAAGCAGCTCCTCCAGGTATTCCACCATGGAGGGTAATAATTGATAGGAACCCCGCAGCTTTCAGAAAGGTTATTCAATCTGCATCGATATCAGTATTATTGTGATTATTGATGGTGCGCTGGGAGGAAGAACTTCAGCTTGGCGAGGGTCTGTTCTCACCTGTTACCCTGTCCTACACCAGTATTGATTTACTGTAGATTCAACACTAGGCTTTGCTCTGACCATGTCAAACAAAGGTTGTGTTCCCCTGCTCAGATGTGCCTTTCAAAAGTATTTATCCCACTTGGTGTTTTTTTCTATTTTGTTGAATTACAACCTGTAATTTAAATGGATTTTTATTTGGATTTCATGTAAATAGTCCAAATTGGTGAAGTGAAATGAAAAAAATAACTTGTTTCAAAAAATTATAAAAAATAAATAACGGAAAAGTGGTGCGTGCATATGTATTCACCCCCTTTGCTATGAAGCCCCTAAATAAGATCTGGTGCAACCAGTTACCTTCAGAAGTCACATAATTAGTTAAATAAAGTCCACCTGTGTGCAATCTAAGTGTCACATGATCTGTCACATGATCTCAGTATATATACACCTGTTCTGAAAGGCCCCAGAGTCTGCAACATCACTAAGCAAGGGGCACCACCAAGCAAGCGGCACCATGAAGACCAAGGAGCTCTCCAAACAGGTCAGGGACAAAGTTGTGGAGAAGTACAGATCAGGGTTGGGTTATAAAAAAATATCAGAAACTTTGGACATCCCAAGGAGCACCATTAAATCCATTATAAAAAAATGGAAAGAATATGGCACCACAACAAACCTGCCAAGAGATGGCTGCCCACCAAAACTCATGGACCAGGCAAGGAGGGCATTGATCAGAGGCAACAAAGAGACCAAAGATAACCCTGAAGGAGCTGCAAAGCTCCACAGTGGAGATCGGAGTATCTGTCCATAGGACCCCTTTAAGCCGTACACTCCACAGAGCTGGGCTTTACGGAAGAGTGGCCAGAAAAAAAGCCATTGCTTAAAGAAAAACAATTTGCAAACACGTTTGGTGTTCACCAAAAGCCATGTGGGAGACTCCCCAAACATATGGAAGAAGGTACTCTGGAACAAATATTGTGGTTAAACTCAAATATACAAATTGACCCAAAAACTTTTTTTGGGGACAAAATGTATAAAAAAGGTATAATCTTCGTAAATGATATCATCGGTAGGACTGGTGGAGTTATGTCGCACATGCAGCTAACAAAAACATATGGAAATGTCTGCTCTACCCAAAATTACAACCAAATAATTGCAGCCTTACCACAAAAAGGAAAGTGGAAGGGGGAGAAAGTAAGGAACTTGTCTGTCGGCCTTGCATTAAAGAACATAATTGGTTAAGGAAAACTGTGATAAATAAAAAAGTATATCAGTTTCATTTAAGGACCAAAGGATTGACAGCCGTCCCATGTAGATTGCAAAATAGTTGGGAAGAGATCTTTAACGTACCGATCCCATGGCATAGTGTTTATGAACTGATACGCAAAACGACACCGGATTCAAAACTTAGAATCTTTCAATTTAAATTATTATATACAATTCTTGCTACCAATAGAATATTATTTATATGGGGGATACAATCTTCCCAGCCCTGCAGATTTTGCTGCGAAGAGACAGAATCATTAGATCATTTGTTTTGGTACTGTCCATTTGTAGCTTGTTTTTGGACACAGGTCCAGGAATGGCTAAAGGATTGCAATATTTACCTGGAGCTAACCTTACAGATAGCATTACTGGGTGATCTGAAAAGTCATAGTTAATCGATCAATAACATAATAATACTTTCAGCAAAAATGTTTATTTTCAATTCACAATTTGTAGAAACAATGAGAATAGAAAGGTTCAGAACTTTTGTAAGACATCACAGTACAGTTGACATATATATGGCAAATAGAAATCCTATATGGATGGTGTTAAAAGATAGATAGGAGGTGTTGAATGGAATTGAAGGATGGGACTAATAACAACTAACAACAAACAATAACAAGATAACTAATAATGTAAGCATACTGTGTCCATAATAAGTATATAGGTTGTAGGTTGGGAGCTTTTGTGAAAGAGCACAGTTAGAAAGATATGGCATGTACAGTGGGGAAAAAAAGTATTTAGTCAGCCGCCAATTGTGCAAGTTCTCCCACTTAAAAAGATGAGAGAGGCCTGTAATTTTCATCATAGGTACACGTCAACTATGACAGACAAAATGAGAAAAGAAAATCCAGAAAATCACATTGTAGGATTTTTTATGAATTTATTTGCAAATTATGGTGGAAAATAAGTATTTGGTCAATAACAAAAGTTTCTCAATACTTTGTTATATACCCTTTGTTGGCAATGACACAGGTCAAACGTTTTCTGTAAGTCTTCACAAGGTTTTCACACACTGTTGCTGGTATTTTGGCCCATTCCTCCATGCAGATCTCCTCTAGAGCAGTGATGTTTTGGGGGCTGTCGCAGGCAACACAGACTTTCAACTCCCTCCAAAGATTTTCTATGGGGGTTGAGATCTGGAGACTGGCTAGGCCACTCCAGGACCTTGAAATGCTTCTTACGAAGCCACTCCTTCGTTGCCCGGGCGGTGTGTTTGGGATCATTGTCATGCTGAAAGACCCAGCCACGTTTCA
Source organism: Coregonus clupeaformis (assembly GCF_020615455.1). Lineage (NCBI taxonomy): Eukaryota > Metazoa > Chordata > Actinopteri > Salmoniformes > Salmonidae > Coregonus > Coregonus clupeaformis. The sequence goes on from NC_059205.1 coordinate 12,358,157, forward strand.
TCTTCAATGCCCTTGCTGATGGAAGGAGGTTTTCACTCAAAATCTCACGATACATGGCCCCATTCATTCTTTCCTTTACACGGATCAGTCGTCCTGGTCCCTTTGCAGAAAAACAGCCCCAAAGCATGATGTTTCCACCCCCATGCTTCACAGTAGGTATGGTGTTCTTTGGATGCAACTCAGCATTCTTTGTCCTCCAAACACGACGAGTAGAGTTTTTACCAATGACCATATGACATTCTCCCAATCCTCTTCTGGATCATCCAAATGCACTCTAGCAAACTTCAGACGGGCCTGGACATGTACTGGTTTAAGCAGGGGGACACGTCTGGCACTGCAGGATTTGAGTCCCTGGCGGCGTAGTGTGTTACTGATGGTAGGCTTTGTTACTTTGATCCCAGCTCTCTGCAGGTCATTCACTAGGTCCCCCCGTGTGGTTCTGGGATTTTTGCTCACCGTTCTTGTGATCATTTTGACCCCACGGGGTGAGATCTTGCGTGGGGCCCCAGATCGAGGGAGATTATCAGTGGTCTTGTATGTCTTCCATTTCCTAATAATTGCTCCCACAGTTGATTTCTTCAAACCAAGCTGCTTACCTATTGCAGATTCAGTCTTCCCAGCCTGGTGTAGGTCTACAATTTTGTTTCTGGTGTCCTTTGACAGCTCTTTGGTCTTGGCCATAGTGGAGTTTGGAGTGTGACTGTTTGAGGTTGTGGACAGGTGTCTTTTATACTGATAACAAGTTCAAACAGGTGCCATTAATACAGGTAACGAGTGGAGGACAGAGGAGCCTCTTAAAGAAGAAGTTACAGGTCTGTGAGAGCCAGAAATCTTGCTTGTTTGTAGGTGACCAAATACTTATTTTCCACCATAATTTGCAAATAAATTCATTAAAAATCCTACAATGTGATTTTCTGGATCTTTCTCTCTCAATTTGTCTGTCATAGTTGACGTGTACCTATGATGAAAATTACAGGCCTCTCTCAAATTTTTAAGTGGGAGAACTTGCACAATTGGTGGCTGACTAAATACTTTTTTCCCCAGTGGGGAAAAAAAACATATATATATATATATATATAACATGGGGGATTGGAAGTGATGCAGACAATTACATTGATGGAAGTTACAATTCAAGGAAAACGCTATATCTGGCGCAAACCCAACACCTCTCATCACCCCGATGTTTTTCATCGGCAGAGACTGGGAAACTGGTCAGAATTGAAGGAATGATGGATGGCGCTAAATACAGGGAAATTCTTGAGGGAAACCTGTTTCAGTCTTCCAGAGATTTGAGACTGGGATGGAGGTTCACCTTCCAGCAGGACAATGACCCTAAGCATACTGCTAAAGCAACACTTGAGCGGTTTAAGGGGAAACATTTAAATGTCTTGGAATGGCCTAGTCAAAGCCCAGACCTCAATCCCATTGAGAATCTGTGGTATGACTTAAAGATTGCTGTACACCAGCGGAACCCATCCAACTTGAAGGATCTGGAGCAGTTTTGCCTTGAAGAATGGGCAAAAATCCTAGTGGCTAGATGTGCCAAGATTATAGAGACATACCCCAAGAGACTTGCAGCTGTAATTGCTGCAAAAGGTGGCTTTACAAAGTATTGACTTTGTATTGCACGCTCAAATCTTCTGTTTTTTTTGTCTTATTTCTTGTTTGTTTCACAATAAAAAATATTTTGCATCTTCAAAGTGGTAAGCATGTTGTGTAAATCAAATGATACAAACCCCCCCAAAATACATTTTAATTCCAGGTTGTCAGGCAACAAAATAGGAAAAATGCCAAGGGGGGTGAATACTTTCGCAAGCCACTGTATCAACCAATGGTTGCGTGCCACGACATCGATTGTGCTATAACATAATGATGTGGTTAGCTGATACGTAAAATACCTATCCAGGCGTTTTAAGATCTGGCATGCGTCAGCAACATCTGAGCAGAGGAATGCAACCAAAGGCTCTGAGGGATGGTAGTCAGGACCATGGACAGAACCTAACCACCTAACCATTGAAGAAAGTAGACAGCACCCAAGCCATCGGGAAAACCTAACCATAACCAATCAGGACAATTAACAGTAGCTAAATAGTGAGAGAGCCATAGACAGCACTTGCCAAGAAGAAAACATCCCCATTGAGTCCATCGGTTCTCCCTATGGCCTATAATGAATTACATGTCCTACTGTAAAGAACAGAATGTACCCAGTGTGTCACTACTAATAGTGAAGTCATTCTCTAGTAACGTAACGGGTGAAAACCAACATTTAGCTGCAAGGCTTTAGTGTTGGTGAATGAAACTCCTTTCAGTTCCACTTTGGTTCAGTGTGCTGGACTGGATCAGGGCCACAGAGGATCACAGTCCAAAAGGGTCAGAGTGTACTCTACTCAAAGGTAGAGTTTTGTGAATAACCCCTATAGCACACATATTACAGTGTTTCACCTTTTTGTTTGTGGGTATTCACTGAATTGCATCTACTTTGTATTTCCTGCATGTTTGTGTGTGTGTCCTCAGGCTTCGGAGAGGGATCAGTATGAGAAAAGAGGAGAGGAGAAAGGAGGGAGGAATCGGACTGATGGCCTGAGCCATTCATCGCAGGAGACAGCAGTGAAACAGGCTCCCCTGTTATTTACCATGTGTGTGAACCTAAAGGCATGTTTTATTTAAAACCTTATCAGCCCCAATGGCCAAATCCATAGCTTTATTTATCAGCCTCAATGGCCAAATCCATAGCTTTATTTATCAGCATCAACGGACAAATCCATAAACATCTATCAAAGTGTGCCAGTTACCAGATGAAAAACAAAGACAATGTGCTGGATGTGCTTAGACACAATATGTGTGACGCATTCCAATGATAGACTATTATTATACCTTGGTGAATGACGGCCAATGAAAAATGTGGACAAAGCTTCAGTATCATACAGCATTCTTTACTCATGGCAGAAGTAACACACATTGACATAAAACATTGTTAAAAACCAACAAGAAAAAAAAAGTGATAGAATACATAAACATTTCCTTTGGTCGACTCAAATGAAGTGGATGGATGTAAACAAAAGTGATACTCTCACAGGGTTGAATCCTAACTTGAGATCCACGTGTGTACCTCAATTTCCCACAAATCTCCCATCAACATAAATTAATGTTTGCATGAGCCATAGTTGAGCATGAGTCGCTCAAGTTAGGATTCAACCCAGAGTGGAATCGGGTGATTTTACACTAAAAATCTCTGTTCTTAGATATACTGTATAGTATGAGGTTTCTGCCACTACAAGGGCTGTTCACTTCAACTTCCTGTGAGCTTCGAGGAGTTGCCCCAACCCCTGTTCCAGGATCAGATATATTTATACCCCCTAAAGGTTACGTATAGGACTGGGCATAGGGACCTAATGGTTACATATAGGGCGTATGGAAATCTGATTCTAGGCCTTCAAATGGACCTTATCTGTCAAAAACTAATCCTGAAAAAACAGGTGAATCTATAGTTAGAAACAGAATCTATATTTAGTTAGAAACTGACCTTCTGTCAACACATTCATGGTCCAACTAAGATCATCTAGGGCCAGAAGTTGTTCCATAAAAACTCCAGGTCATATATCCTTTAATCTAGAGGCCATACTTTATACAATGTGGTCATTGTTTTTTATAAACTGGGTGGTTCGAGCCCTGAATGCTGATTGGCTGACAGCCGTGGTATATCACGGGTATGACAAAACATTTCTTTTTACTGCTCTAATTACGCTGGTAACCAGTTTATAATAGCAATAAGGCACCTCGGGGGTTTGTGGTATATGGCCAATTTACCAAGGCTAAGGGCTGGGTCCAGGCACTCCACATTGCGTCGTGCTTAAGAACAGCCCTTAGCCATGGTATATTGGCCATATACCACACCTCCTCGGGCCTTATTGCGTAAGTAGAATAGTACATCTCAGAGCATTACATTTACATGTTATCTATATAGACGGCTGAAATATGATTGTCCATTTCAACATGCTTTCTTCATGCTAGAACCAACCAACTCTTTACATCACAATGATGGTCCTTGTTCTGTAACGTTAGCGCAATGAATGAAACACTGAAATCAGTTAGCTATAACCAACCACAAGCACCCCTTCAGAAATATCAATTTGAGTTAGAATTATGGATAACTAAAATAATCATTTCAATTACCAGTATTTCTGTTTCCCGATGCGAAAACCTTGTAATAGTCAAACTTATGTAATTAAAAAGGATCTAAAAACAGCCATAAAACGTAGGAATGTACCCGTTGCAGGCAGTCATCTTTCGTACAGTACCCTATACGTAAATGTGGAGGTATTGAGAACATAAGTGCAAAAGGTGAAATGGCAATTATTCTGCTGAAGTAGTAGCGGCCTTATGACAAGCCTGACTGTGGTCCCACCCTAGCTTGCTAAGAAGCAGTGTTTGACATATTTTAAATTAATACGCTAGGTTTCTTCTTGTTGAAGACAGGATGGATCTTTAAACATACATAGATATCTTAACAGTTTTTTGCCTTTCTGTAAAAGGCATAAATATGACTATTCGAAGGATCCCTCTGCTCCAAAACAGGCAACCAGCATGAAAGAGGATGGACTCTTCCACTGAGAGAGAGAGAGAGAGAGAGAGAGAGAGAGAGAGAGAGAGAGAGAGAGAGAGAGAGGCACAGGCGCTTTGTTTTTAGAGTCACTTGGTGAAAACAAACTGTCCTTTTACGTCGAGATCTCCTCCTCTGTCCATAATACACACTGTTCTGTTCCCAGGACCACACTCACACCAGTCGCAGATCCCATCTGCACCCTAAGGACTAACCACAAACTCACACAAACACACTCCAGTGTGCGTCTGTAGAGTGGCACGCCGCCACGTCCTGTGTGTGTCCTCCTGACGGGCTGTGTGATATTGCGGTGTATACTGGGTTGTGTGTATGTGTCCTGGGAGTGTGTGTGTGTGTGTCCTGGGAGGGTGTGTGTGTGTATGTGTCCTGGGAGTGTGTGTGTGTGTGTGTGTGTGTGTGTATGTGTCCTGGGAGTGTGTGTGTGTGTGTGTGTGTGTGTATGTGTCCTGGGAGTGTGTGTGTGTGTGTGTGTGTGTGTGTGTGTATGTGTCCTGGGAATGTGTGTGTGTGTGTGTGTGTGTGTGTGTGTGATGTGTCCTGGGAATGTGTGTGTGTGTGTGTGTGTGTGTGTGTCCTGGGAATGTGTGTGTGTGTGTGTGTGTGTGTGTATGTGTCCTGGGAATGTGTGTGTGTGTGTGTATATATGTGTCCTGGGAGGGTGTGTGTGTGTGTATGTGTCTTGGGAGGGTGTGTGTGTGTGTGTATGCGTCTTGGGAGGGTGTGTGTGTGTGTATGTGTCCTGGGAGTGTGTGTGTATATATGTGTCCTGGGAGTGTGTGTGTGTGTATATATGTATTCTGGGAGTGTGTGTGTGTATGTGTCTTGGGAGGGTGTGTGTGTGTATGTGTCCTGGGAGTGTGTGTGTGTGTGTGTGTATATGTGTCCTGGGAGTGTGTGTGTATATGTGTCCTGGGAGTGTGTGTGTGTGTGTGTGTGTGTATGTATGTGTGTGTGTCCTGGGAGTGTGTATGTGTGTGTGTCCAGGGAGTGTGTATGTGTGTGTGTCCAGGGAGTGTGTATGTGTGTGTGTCCTGGGAGTGTGTGTGTGTGTATATGTGTCCTGGGAGTGTGTGTGTGTGTATGTGTGTGTGTCCTGGGAGTGTGTGTGTGTGTGTGTCCTGGGAGTGTGTGTGTGTGTGTGTGTCCTGGGAGTGTGTGTGTGTGTGTGTGTGCCTGGGAGTGTGTGTGTGTGTGTGTGTATCCTGGGAGTGTGTGTGTGTGTGTCCTGGGAGTGTTTGTGTGTGTGTGTGTCCTGGGAGTGTGTGTGTGTGTGTGTCCTGGGAGTGTGTGTGTGTGTGTCCTGGGAGTGTTTGTGTGTGTGTGTGTCCTGGGAGTGTGTGTGTGTGTGTCCTGGGAGTGTGTGTGTGTGTGTCCTGGGAGTGTTTGTGTGTGTGTGTGTCCTGGGAGTGTGTGTGTGTGTGTCCTGGGAGTGTGTGTGTGTGTGTCCTGGGAGTGTTTGTGTGTGTGTGTGTGTGTCCTGGGAGTGTGTGTGTGTGTGTGTGTGTCCTGGGAGTGTGTGTGTGTGTGTGTGTGTGTCCTGGGAGTGTGTGTGTGTGTGTGTCCTGGGAGTGTCCCTCTGTCTCTTCTTCTTTCCTGGTCTCTCAGAGAGCCTGCTCGGTGCTGGAGGCAGAGATGTCCAGTAGTCTCCAGGCTGCGTTGGGGTTGAGCTCCTCCTGGTCCCGACACAGAGCCCACACGTACATCATCCTCAACACCTTCTCCTGGGGGGAGGAGAGATATCACCAATAGGAGGAGAGAGGGAAAAGAGCACAGAAGACAACGGTTAGAAGAATGGGGGAAAAGATATCAAGGTTAAGGAAAGGGAAGCCGGAATGGGCTAGAAGAAACAGGGTTAGAAAGAGGGATAGGGAAGTAGGACAAAAGATACCATCTGTATAAAAGCCTGTTAGATTTGAATTTAGAATCCTGCTAAATGTAATTACATCTACAGTATTGTTATTTAGAGATTCTGGTCAACTCTGATGTTTTCTTTCATGTGTCCTACCAATTATTATTGGATTATTCCCCATGGCAACCAATTGATAAAAAATGAATTAAAGGTTATTTCGCAGTTTCCAGTTGGCTTTTGTGGAGACCAGGGATATTTGTGCGTTTTTGACCAAATATAAGTCAGAACAAATACTTATTTAAATGTTATAAGTTTCCTATTGTTATATGTAAATACAAGTAATGTGTATGTAGAGGCGTAACTTTCTTCATCAGTTTCTTTACCATGTTGTAATATTGTGTGATTAGACTACCAGTTGGTGTTACTGTGATGTTAATTCTCCTGAGAGGAATTATGGTGTTCTTTTTCTCTTATTGTAAATTGTGTCTAGAGATTGCTGACATTACTGTTTAATGTAATACTGTTTATTGGATTTACATTGTAGTCATTTTTTCTTTATTTTATCCTGTTTCCCTTCTGTGTCTGACATCGTTCTTTGACCAGAGTGCAGTCCGGTAACCGTCTACTCCCAGTGGCCTATCCACATATTAGAGAGTATCAGACTCCATATTACCATCGAAGGCTGGAGAAATGGACGGGTTTAGGAGCAAAGTGACCTAGACAAAATCTGCCAGGACAGAGAGAAAGATGGGTAGAATAGCTATTACATTTACATTTACATTTAAGTCATTTAGCAGACACTCTTATCCAGAGCGACTTACAGGAGCAATTAGGGTTAAGTGCCTTGCTCAAGGGCACATTTACGTCATTTAGCAGACGCTCTAGTCCAGAGCGACTCACAAATTGATGCATTCACCCTATAGCCAGTGGGATAACCACTTTACAAATTTTTTTTTTTTGGGGGGTAGAAGGATTACTTTATCCTATGCTATCACAGAGGTTGTAACCATCTAGGAGGTAACTCACTGGATCTCCTTCCACCAGGTCTCCCTTGGGACTACGAATCACCATGACCACCTGGGCCTGGAACGTGATGATCAACACAGGGCCTTGATCCATGATCTTCCCCATCGCCAACTGAGAGAGAGAGAGAGTGAGAAGGAATGAAGGAATGGCAGAGAGGGAACAGGGGAAGGAAATTATGTTAAACCTGAAATAATGACAATCTGCTGGCTACCAAAACGTTGGTGACCGACTTGTACATGTAGCTCAAGCAGAGTAATGACATGGCCTGGTTGAGCTTGACAGACACATTCATGTACTTACATCTATGTTGTCTATATCTAGGACCTTGGACTGAAACATTAGACCCAGGGCCCTGGCCTGTTGGATAGGATGGGCCAGCTGACTGTATGTCTGAGGATGGAGAGACGAGGGTCAAAAGTCATTCATGAGACAGCAACCACACACAATCAACTAAAAGGAAGAATGCTATTTCAAAGTATTTTTCACCCTGATAGTGATAAGAAAATCTAATAAAACTATATTTCTGAGAAAAGAAAGCATGCCAAGTAAACCCTTTTGTACAGACACTACTTGTTACAGACATCAGTAAACGTGGAAAAGAGGAATGGAGTGCGGTGTATATAAAACGACTTACAGCTTCATAACACCAGTCCTTCAGCACCTCCAGCTCTCCACGGATCATAGCCTGCACAACAGAGCCACATAGGTGCATTCGTAAACCTTAGCTACTGCATGCTGGATATCTATAAAGTTATCTTATAACAAAGGTAACCAACATCTATTCAATTCCAGTGATCTATGGATTACACTTCTGGTGTGCATTTCAAAAGCTCATGACTTACAATTGAAAATAACAAAACATTGATCAAAAAAAGTGCTTCAAAGAGTTAAAAAGTGTTTGGAATTGTTTGAAAGTGTTAGAAAGTGTTTGTGCCCTTACCTCTAGGATGTTGGGGATGATGTCCTTCTCACACTGTTTGAGAAAGGAGTCCTTGTCGAAGCTGGGGTCTGCCTTTAAGATCTCGGTCAGCACCTGAGACATCTCAGTCTTCGAGAAGAGACCACCTGCCAACCAAATAAATAGGATTTGATGTAAAAATAGTGGAAACCTATGTAGTCCAACTATCTATCAGAACTTCTGAAAGAAAATAGGGTAGTCACTTTGTGGCTATTGACATACCAGACAATATAACGGAGAAACTATTACACACACCCAGTAATCCCCTCAGAGTGATAGAATGATTCAACCGGGACATAATTTAAAAGAGAAGTTGTTTACCTAGTAGATCTGTGACTCTGTCGGTCACGGCTCGAGATGCTCTGACAAGGGCGTTGTCACTCTCGTCATATTTCATTTTCATCTCAAAGAACCCTGAGGAGTGAGGAGAGGTAACACAAGAAATGCTGAGCTGAAAATATCCCAAAGACTTCCAAGACTCTGGGACCCTCCACAGAAAATCAAACAAGATACAATTTAAGAGAAAGTGTTTCTTGATCAGAAAAAATCCCATCTCTGATAGACTTGACATCAAGATATAAGTACAATTCTGAAAACTCTGCCTCCACTTTGCCCATGTAATGAATATAGTGCCACCTGTTGACTGGCCAGTGAAGTGCACGCAACCATGAACGTGACTTATGATTACATCACTCTCATGTTATCATTTCTGATGAAATACAGTAACAACATTCTCTTACTGTTGAAAACCGTATTGTTGTCCTTGAAGTCCTTCCACTGTGCGTACCACTTAGAATCCTTGTGCAGAACAACACCCATGTCCTCTCTGTGAATCAAAATAGACCATTTATATCAATACGTTGTATTTCCTAATAGTTTCAAGCATGGCTGAATGGACACCCATAGCATTGTCAGTGAATGGGAAAATGTATCTGTTAACCATGTCATGGTTATGAACAAGTGAAAAGGGACATACTCATTGGCCTCAAAGACACGGTTGTCGCTCTCCCCTCCCTTGGAGGAGAATTCACTCCTCTTCCTGAGTTGAGAAGGAGCCCTATAGGTACCATCGTCCACCACATCAATCTCTCTCTTCACTGACTCCATCCCCTGTACACACACAGAGGCAGGGGGAAAAGGAGATCAGTACATCAGTAAAATTATTCCATAGAATTCATGATGTTTGACACATTTTCAGAGTTGATGCTTCAATGTTTCTTACAAGTCTCTCAACAGCTGGTATTTACCCCAAAACAACTGGTTACAACTGATACATTCTTGTGCTTAATTAAAATCATTCAACACAATTAATGATACATAGTAATCATGTAACTAAGCCCATTTTTAAGCAGGAACTGGGTAAATAGCAGACCAAAGAATAAAATAATAAAGCGTAACCAATTTCCTTCAATGGAGAGGTGTGTTACTTATTTTAAATGCCAGTCTCTGACCTGGGAGATGGCCCTGAAGGCGCTGGTCACTCCCAGCTTCTCTCCTCCCTTGGACACAGACTCAGCAGAGTGCCTGGCTGTCTTGGCTGCCTCCTCCACCCCCTCCTTGATCTTCTTCCCCAGGTCTGTACGGGTCACCTCCTCAAGGCCCTGGACAGACATGGACCACAGCAAGTTACAAGCTACTATAAATAACAGTTCCACATTAATGGCATCTTTGGGTTAGCACTGATATAGAACTGAAGTTTAACTCATAAGCTGTCCAATACTTCAGCTGAAATATAAAAACAGATTTACACCATTGATGAACTAAAAGGATTATACAAGAAGGAATAAACATTTGCACTTAGGCCTAATTCTGAGGGTTTACTTAAACTGATAATGTCAATGACCATTGTTCTTTTAATCATTTTCAAGAGTGTTACAATGACTCACCTCCTTCACAGTCTCCGACAGAGTCCCCAGGGTCTTCTTGAACACCTCAGAGGTCTTTACTGTCTCTGATTCAATTGTTTTCTGGCAGAAAGAAACAGTTGACATTGATGAGATGTCACATTAGTCAAGCATCGAATGTGCATGACATCACAAGTGTTTGTTTGGAACACAGATGAAAGTCAACTTGTCACCAACCCTAGTCCTGGACAGCATGTGCAGGCTTTTGTTCCAGCACAGCACTGGCAATTCAACTTATCATCAAGACCTTCACTAGTTGAAGGTTAGTACTGGGCTGAAACAAGTCTGCACAACCAAGGTTAGTGACCCCAGGCTGAAAGGGACATTACACTCCAAAATCAAATTTGAGCGTACAAATTTCCTCCGAGCCTGTTGCAGGGCATCCGACTCCTCCAGCCTCTTGGCCTCCTCTCTAAACTTCTTGATGTTCTCCTTCATCTCCTTGTCCTTCCCAAATTCCTGCCTCAGGTTCTCCACAAACTCACCGAAGAAGCCTTTACGACTAGGTCGTTCTGACGCATACCGCACCTGAGAGAAAGAGGGCACTTATGAGTGAAAGACATTTAATATTAACAGTTTGTGTTTTGGCTAGTTAGCTACCACCAGATCCATCACTATTTGAAGGTCAACGATGATAATGATTTGGTCTCTAGCTACCTGCACAGGGACAGCCGGAGACCGACATATCCTATAGGCATCTCCTCTATTGAATGAGGAGACGACAGCACGGGATGGCAGGATCAGAAGACGTCTTCCGACCAGCTGAAGAGAATTACAACATAGACTATAACCAAACATTCCTATTGAAGCTATTACAAGACATCTCTACCTGTTATATCTAACGTTATGGTAGTCTATTTTTTCCTGACATGTTTGATATTTGCAATGACATTCAAAACAGACGGAAGCAGAGCCGAATATGCATCTCCCATTAGCCAAAAGGAGTTATTATTTCGGACAAGCAGACGAAGATGAACTGAGCAGCTATTTAAAATATTGAAATAATAGGCTATGAAGAATGCCTGACATGTTTAGCTAGCTAGAATGTTATTGAACACCGACCGAGGATTGTGTGTGTGTGTGTGTGTGTGTGGGGGGGGGCTATGGACCATTTCATAACTGTCATCACAGGATAAAATGTAACGTTATTCAAGAAATATCGTCTAATGTTAAATACTGAGCTGTAAAACAAATCAGTCAATATCCATCGATTGCCAGTGCAAGCCAGGGTGAGAAATATTAAAACAAATCTCACCTCATAGCACCGACACACGGAGGCTGCCATCTTGATCTTGAATGCATTGGGCAATGAATGGAGGAACGTATAACGCCCCACCCCGCAGACTGTCGACCAATCGCGTTCAGGTTGTCATGCTGCGTCACGCGGTTGCTACGCTAATCATCACGCAATCCCTTCTCTAAGTCAGGGTATGAGTCGGGAAACGTGCCTATTTTCCTCGAAAATACGTAATGTCACGATTCAAAAGCTATACAATATTGCAGATAGCAAGTTAATTATCTCACATCTTGGAAAATATGTGTAATGTTGTACTTCTTGTTGACAGAATTCATGCTAATGTTGGGGTTTTGAGCTAGCGCCCAACTGACTCCCATTCACTCCTTGAAGGAGCATGGGCAATGTACACAATGGGCGTTAATACGATTCTAATGGAGTTTCCCATCTCCTTAAAAGTATCTCTGATGGAGCACGTGCAACTCGGCTTAAACTGACCTTCTGACGGATCCAATGGGTGGAGACTAATTTGAAGAGGTGGGTGTGTGTGCTTCTGCAGTCAAGAACCTTCCCCAGTATGAGTATAGAGACGTCTGCTAGAACGGTTATATCTGCAGGTGGATGGGTTTAGGGTCACCAATTATTGTGTGGCTGAAGGGCGGGTGGGTAAATATTGTGTGGCTGAAGGGCGGTTGGGTGGCAGGCAGGTTGAATTAAGAGAAGCAATACCTTAAAACATGTATAATTCTTGTGCAATTTATATAGGCTACATTGAGGTTTTTCTTTCATTATTTTAGGCTATCTGGTATTAGTGCATAAGCCAAAACTTTAGGGCTTAAATGTACGCACGCCAAAAAGCCTACACAGCCAATCGCCAAAAAATTATTTTGGGAACTGGCAGAAAGCCAAATTATGCTTTTGGGAACGGCCAGAAAAAGTTAATGTCAATCCACGGAGGCAAAAAGGACATTGTCGAAGTTTAATTCTATATGACAAAAGCTGCGAAAGGTGAGTTGAAAATAAAGAGGAGGGAGGGCCAGAAAAGTAAAGTTTGGAAAATAAAAGCAGATTTACCTAGCTCGGTGGAGACCCTAGGAATCTCAAAAGTTAACCAATCCTGTGAACGGGTTAGGCAACTCAGGTGTCTATACTTCAACAGCAAAGTTAGATAAGACAGCATTTATGAAGTAGCGCCTTGTAAACAAAAAGGGAGTAATGTAGAGATCTACAGGTCTTTAGCAAAGCAGCCTACCTTTTGATACAGGATGCAGTGATGAGTATCAAAACTGTCACTTGTAACAAATTCAAGGGCACTATGGTAGACTGCGTTATTATTAATAATAATTTATGAGACAATGCTTTGCAGACAGGTTAGGTTTATAAGCAGACCTTGCTAGGCTACAGTGAATAAATGCAGTAGCAATGATCAGCCATATGCCAAGGGCCCACTGCTAATTTAAGACATTAACTATAAGGATGAAGAGTTTTGTGATAAACAAATTGAGCATCCAACACTCTTTCAATGGCCCTCAGCAGGGATAGGTTGTGCTGTTTGTTTCCTATTAGTATGACAGCCAGCAGCGCCACCGTGTGGAAGGTATGAACACAGGGACTCCACCCCAGTGCAGAGTTCAGAGATCTCTCTTCCTGCGGTCAGCCTTGTTTGACAGACAACATTGGCGCATTGTTTTACACATTTATTTAATTTTTCTCCTGTACATACCGATAATTCATAGGCTTACAATTTTACACATTATTTTCCGGAACAAGCGTTGGAGAGGCCACGTCTAGAATGGGGAACAGAGACGATGAATACGATTTCTTGTTCAAAGGTAAATTTTGATGACTGCATTCGCCCGTTCATAGCACCTTCAATAATTCTATAATTGTTGCGTTCTGTCCAATGACAAATCAGACATCAGTGTTAACGAATAATAACAAATAGTCTGGAGAAATGGTTTAGAAATGAACATTGTATCAGTCTCTTTGGTGGAAAACGTTTGCTACTATGGCTACATAAATGCTGTCATTGTAACATTGTAACAACGCCCACAGCTATATTTTTAGGTAAGATGCAACACCGTATCTGCGGTTGCCTTTTCGACTTTATCAACACTGATGAAACCATGAAAGAGGAACTATTTATCAATCGCTTACTTACAAGAATGTTGTTTTCCCATGTATGGTTAAAATAACTATACGAAGTTATCTTTTTTATTGTGAATTGTAGCCTCCCTTATCTCATAGATCTATGATTTAATATTTTAGTTAATGTGGGACTATTGATTATGCAAATGTTGAATTCATGTAGGCCTACAGTAATTGGGTATGTTAATTGTATTGACTGTGAAATGTTTTGATATCATGAGGTCTGAGCATGTATGAAACAAATAGATTTTTCATAGAATTAGTGAAAATACATTTAAAACTTGGCAATGTAGACTAGTGTCCAAGGACCATATAACACTGTGAATACTATGTTCTATCTCAAGAAATCCCCCTTTGATCTATTCTAGAATGTCTTCCTTTGATTTCCATTGCAGCTCGCCACCGACACCCCGTATAGAGGTCTATTTATGAAGTGATACAGAGTATCTTCTGTGGAGTAGACATCAGCCGATAAAGGGTTCTCCTCCTCCTCCCTCCCTCCCTCCCTCACCATCATTTAGAAACCCTGTTGAAACAGGAAAGCCAAAAGCGGCCCAAAACTGTCGATTCAGGTTTGATGGAACATGTTATCAGCTTCCTGCAGCAGCAGCATAATGCCACAGGGACAAAGTTCAGCTTTATTTACTGTACTGTGAGAAAACAAAAGGGCTCCACCTCGACAGCCCCGTTGTGACTGCCAGGCCTACTCCTGTCACCTCAGTGTTTTACTGTCAGCTAAATACAGTAGAATAGGCCGTTTCTGTCAACCTCTTATTGTGGTAATAATAATAATAATATTATTATTAATAGTAAAATTGTATCACAATTGTATCATTGAGCTCAGTGTTTCTCAGCAGTGCTCTTAAGGGTCCCAACTGTGTACATGCTAGAATTTCACTCGAAATTAACATCAATTAGACACCAACTACTATGTCTCCTTGGTTAAGGGCAACCAATTAAACAAAATACCTATAAGCTCTGAGAAGTATTGAAATAAATATACAAAGACACATACAGTGGGGAAAAAAAGTATTTAGTCAGCCACCAATTGTGCAAGTTCTCCCACTTAAAAAGATGAGAGAGACCTGTAATTTTCATCATAGGTACACGTCAACTATGACAGACAAATTGAGAATTTTCTTTCTAGAAAATCACATTGTAGGATTTTTAATGAATTTATTTGCAAATTATGGTGGAAAATAAATATTTGGTCACCTACAAACAAGCAAGATTTCTGGCTCTCACAGACCTGTAACTTCTTCTTTACGAGGCTCCTCTGTCCTCCACTCGTTACCTGTATTCATGGCACCTGTTTGAACTTGTTATCAGTATAAAAGACACCTGTCCACAACCTCAAACAGTCACACTCCAAACTCCACTATGGCCAAGACCAAAGAGCTGTCAAAGGACACCAGAAACAACATTGTAGACCTGCACCAGGCTGGGAAGACTGAATCTGCAATAGGTAAGCAGCTTGGTTTGAAGAAATCAACTGTGGGAGCAATTATTAGGAAATGGAAGACATACAAGACCACTGATAATCTCCCTCGATCTGGGGCTCCACGCAAGATCTCACCCCGTGGGGTCAAAATGATCACAAGAACGGTGAGCAAAAATCCCAGAACCACACAGGGGGACCTAGTGAATGACCTGCAGAGAGCTGGGACCAAAGTAACAAAGCCTACCATCAGTAACACACTACGCCGCCAGGGACTCAAATCCTGCAGTGCCAGACGTGTCCCCCTGCTTAAGCCAGTACATGTTCAGGCCTGTCTGAAGTTTGCTAGAGTGCATTTGGATGATCCAGAAGAGGATTGGGAGAATGTCATATGGTCAGATGAAACCAAAATAGAACTTTTTGGTAAAAACTCAACTCGTTGTGTTTGGAGGACAAAGAATGCTGAGTTGCATCCAAATAACACCATACCTACTGTGAAGCATGGGGGTGGAAACATCATGCTTTGGGGCTGTTTTTCTGCAAAGGGACCAGGACGACTGATCCGTGTAAAGGAAAGAATGAATGGGGCCATGTATCGTGAGATTCTGAGTGAAAAAAATCAGCAAGGGCATTGAAGATGAAATGTGGCTGGGTCTTTCAGCATGACAATGATCCCAAACACACCGCCCGGGCAACGAAGGAGTGGCTTCGTAAGAAGCATTTCAAGGTCCTGGAGTGGCCTAGCCAGTCTCCAGATCTCAACCCCATAGAAAATCTTTGGAGGGAGTTGAAAGTCTGTGTTGCCCAGCGACAGCCCCAAAACATCACTGCTCTAGAGGAGATCTGCATGGAGGAATGGGCCAAAATACCAGCAACAGTGTGTGAAAACCTTGTGAAGACTTACAGAAAACGTTTGACCTGTGTCATTGCCAACAAAGGGTATATAACAAAGTATTGAGAAACTTTTGTTATTGACCAAATACTTATTTTCCACCATAATTTGCAAATAAATTCATTAAAAATCCTACAATGTGATTTTCTGGAAATTTCTTTCTCATTTTGTCTGTCATAGTTGACATGTACCTATGATGAAAATGACAGGCCTCTCTCATCTTTTTAAGTGGGAGAACTTGCACAATTGGTGGCTGACTAAATACTTTTTTCCCCCACTGTACCACTTAAAATAGGTCGATTTCAGCCATTCACTTATTCAATATTGTCAATGGGTGTGATTGAAAATGAAAACCCGCATTACATAACAGTCGTAGGTGAGAGGACCAAGTCACATGGTGAAGAATGCAGGCATTGATCCAAGGTCTAGCCCAGGATCCTGGATCCTAGTACATTTAGGAAATACCTGTTGACTAGGCTAGCTCATCTGACAGTTAGGCTATAAAAATTTCACCCTGTGTGTTTTCACTCTGTCTTTATCTAATTCTCTCCGTATCTCTCTCTGTCTGTTTAACAACAGTTGTGTTAATTGGGGACTCTGGCGTCGGGAAGAGTAACTTGCTCTCTCGGTTCACACGGAATGAGTTCAACCTGGAGAGTAAGAGCACCATCGGGGTGGAGTTTGCCACCCGCAGCATCCAGGTGGATGGCAAGACGATAAAGGCCCAGATCTGGGACACAGCTGGACAAGAACGTTACAGAGCCATCACCTCCGCGTAAGTCGTGTGGGATCCCTCAAGGCTGCCTAATGAAAATTTAATGATTGTCAACAAGGATCACAGAAAACAGTAATCTAGTGGTCTCAAATGTTAGTCCCAGAGAGGTAAACTACCAGTCAAAAGTTTGGACACACCGACTCATTTAAGGGTTTTTCTTTATTTTTACTATTTTTTACATTGTAGAATAATAGTGAAGACATCAAAACTAGGAAATAACACATATGAAATAATGTAGTAACCAAAAAAGTATATTCTATATTTGAGATTCTTCATATAGCCAGCCTTTGCCTTGATGACAGCTTTGCACACTCTTGGCATTCTCTCAACCAGCTTCATGAGGTAGTCACCTGGAATGAATTTCAATTAACAGGTGTGCCTTCTTAAAAGTTAATTTGTGGGATTTCTTTCCTTCTTAATGCGTTTGAGCCAATCAGTTGTGTTGTGACAAGGTAGGGGGGTATACAGAAGATAGCCCTATTTGGTAAAAGACCAAGTCCATATTATGGCAAGAACAGCTCAAATAAGCAAAGAGAAGAGACAGTCCATCATTACTTTAAGACATGAAGGTCAGTCAATATGGAACGTTTCAAGAACTTTGAAAATTTCTTCAAGTGCAGTCGCAAAAACCATTAAGCGCTATGATGAAACTCGCTCTCATGAGGACCGCCACAGGAATGGAAGACCCAGAGTTACCTCTGCTGCAGAGGATAAGTTCATTAGAGTTACCATCCTCAGAAATTGCAGCCCAAATAAATGCTTCACAGAGTTCAAGTTACAGACACATCTCAACATCAACTGTTCAGAGGGGACTGTGTGAATCAGGCCTTCATGGTCGAATTGCTGCAAAGAAACCACTACTAAAGGACACCAATAAGAAGAAGAGACCTGCTTGGGCCAAGAAACACGAGCAATGGATATTAGATCGGTGTAGGCCTCCTGTAGCTCAGTTGGTAGAGCATGGCGCTTGCAACGCCAAGGTTCTGCGTTCGATTCCCACGGGGGGACAGTATGAAACATTTATGCACTCACTAACTGTAAGTCACTCTGGATAAGAGCGTTTGCTAAATGATTAAAATGTAAATGTAAATGTGTCCTTTGGTCTGTAGTCCAAATTGGTGATTTTTGGTTCCAACCGCCGTGTCTTTGTGAGACGCGGTGTGGGTGAACGGATGATCTCTGCATGTGTAGTTCCCACCGTAAAGCATGGAGGGGGAGGTGTTATGGTGTGGGGGTGCTTTGCTGGTGACACTGTCTGTGATTTATTTAGAATTCAAGGCACACTTAACCAGCATGGCTACCACAGCATTCTGCAGCGATACGACATCCCATCTGGTTTGGGCTTAGTGGGACTATCATTTGTTTTTCAACAGGACAATGACCCAACACATCTCCAGGCTGTGTAAGGGCTATTTTACCAAGAAGGAGAGTGATGGAAAAGCATGGGATAAGTTGGACGGCAGAGTGAAGGAAAAGCAGCCAACAAGTGCTAAGCATATGTGGGAACTCCTTTAAGACTGTTGGAAAAGCGTTCCAGTTGAAGCTGGTTGAGAGAATGCCAAGAGTGTGAAAAGCTGTCATCAAGGCAAAGGGTGGCTATTTGAAGAATCTCATATCTCAAATATATTTTCATTTGTTTAACACTTTTTTTGGTTACTACATGATTCCATATGTGTTATTTCATAGCTTTGATGTCTTCACTATTATTCTACAATGTAGAAAATAGTCAAAACTAAAGAAAAACCCTTGAATGAGTAGGTATGTCCAAACCTTTGACTGGTACTGTACATTGGTGATTCCATTGATTCAACTAATCAATCAACTGCTCAAGTCCTTGATTAGTTCAACCAGGTGTTTTAGTGCTGGGTGTAAGTGTGGAACATAAACCTACACACCCTATAGCAGGTTAGTGTTTTTCCTCATGAATCTTGTCCTGGAGGCAGCTCTGCAGAGTGGTCACTAGCTGGTACAGCCACAAAGTCACCTAACCCTAACCTTAACCACACTGCTAACCCTAATGCCTAACCCTAACCACACTGCTAACCCTAATGCCTAACCCTAACCACACTGCTAACCCTAATGCTTAACCCTAACCTAACCACACTGCTAACCCTAATGCCTAACCCTAACCACACTGCTAACCCTAATGCCTAACCACACTGCTAACCATAATGCCTTACCCTAACCTTAAATTAAGACCAAGAAGATAATTTGTTTTCATGAATTTTTACAATATAGCCAATTTTGCCTTTGCAGCTGACCCATCTATCGGAAATGCCGCCAGGGCAAGAATCATGACAATAAATATATCTCTCCAGGATCAGGTTTGGTGAGCACTAGCCAATCATGAGCCTCATCATCAATCAGTGCCTGACTTGGAGCCTCACTGGAGACCCATACATTGTCTGTTGGTGCATTGATATTGAGAAGCAGTCTTTCCTACAGCTATTACAGAGGGGCAGTGGGTGCTCTCCTAGTGTATGACATCGCCAAGCACCTGACGTATGAAAACGTGGAGCGCTGGTTGAAGGAACTGAGGGATCATGCAGACAACAACATCGTCATCATGCTGGTGGGCAACAAGAGCGACCTGCGCCACCTCAGGGCCGTGCCCATGGACGAGGCCCGGGCTTTTGCAGGTACTTGGGTACTTTTGGCAGGGGGAACATGGCCTGGTCCCAGATCAGTTTGTGCCGTCTTGCCAACTCCTATGGTCATTGTCATGGCAAACAGAGTTGCAAGACAACACAAACAGATCTAGGACCAGACTAAGGGGTACATGGGAACGTTGGGACATAATCTTAGAACAGCCTTCTTGTCTTTCTTTTGTGGTCCTGAGGGACCACTGATTTTGAAGAGATGGATAGGAGGAAAGTAAAATGAGAGCAGCTCCATATTGTTGCTTTCACCTATCTGGAACTTTTATATCAGTGGTCATCACAAGGGAAGGGAGGAGAGTATTGGGACAATATTGCTATATACTGTAGCAGCCTAAATATATAATGCAAATGGTATTGAGGGAGCCTTAATGTGAAATGGGGCAGCAGGTAGCCTAGCAGTTAAGAGTGTTGGTCCAGTAACCGAAAGGTTGCTGGTTCGAATCCCTAGGTGAAAAACCTGTCTGTGTCCTTGATCAAGGTGCTTAACCCTAATTGGTTCTGAAAGTCGATCTGGAAAACAGTGTCTGCTAAAATGTAAATACAGAGGGTATTCTTTCCAGGAACTGTTTAATAATGATTGTGCGACTCACTTTGCCCTTTCTCTAAACCTGCAGAGAAGAACACTCTATCGTTTATTGAAACTTCAGCCTTAGATTCAACAAATGTAGAGGAAGCTTTCAAGAATATCCTTACAGGTACAGTATAACAGCAAAAGGACTGTCTAAAAAGCCAGTTGCTTTGACATAGTGAAGGTAAACTAGAAATCCTCTTTGAAGTATTGAGATGCACCACAACAGTCTAGTCTACTCTCCTCTCCACAGAAATCTATCGCATCGTATCGCAGAAGCAGATCGCTGAGCGGTCCGCCCATGACGAGTCCCCTGGAAACAATGTGGTGGACATAAGTGTTCCGCCCACCACAGACCAGAAAGGGAACAAACTGCAGTGCTGCCAGAACCTGTAACCCATGATGATGCTTACCTTCCCCTTTCTGTCATCTTAAAGTGTTGTGGCGCCAACATTCTTCATTTTGTGTAATATATTTGTTTTTGATAGCTTGTCAACTCACATTATATTAATGCCATGAAATAAAAGTTTACAATATTACAGTAGTTGACTGGATTTCTTTTATGTTACCTGTGTAGTTTGCATGCTCCTACAGTCTGGACCACTTGCAAGGAGTGGTCCCTTAAATGTCCACTAGATGGTGGTATGGTATAGTGCAGTTAACTGCATCAAGAGATCATTACAGATCTATTCCTCCTGTATAAGTAGCTCAAAGAGTTTCAGCACACATGCAAGCCAGATGTGCCGACTGCAAAGACCAAGAGTCCCTTATGTTTTATTGCACAATCACCCAGCTTATTCAAGAGAGTGCAACATAAAATAATTTAGCATACCCTGCATACATTGACTGACACTCCAAAGCCCACTGCTTTTCTCTCTCCCACTTCTACCAGCTTCAAAAAGGCAAAGATGTAACAACAGAAAACATCATAATATTTAGACTTGGTCGTTCACATGGTCATTGTTCTGTGAGAGTAAATTCACGGGCTATTGGATGCCAGTTTTCCAAAAACAGCTAAATACTTTGTGAAGGAGAGGGGGGTAGTATGTTTCAGATATACTGTATTAACATGCTGTGTCAGTTATATCCTGCTACATTAGCTGTGTCCTGATTTTCCAGGCCAGTGTTCATAATCCAGCGATGAGTGACACTTCATTCCACGAGTCCAAAACATCCCAAAATCACTGGTTATAGTTCATATCTGGGCTCAAGTGCTTCAAATAATAGTGAGTATGGAGAAAGAATCCCCAGAATGGTCCACAAGTGCAGAAGTTCAAGATATATTACACTTTTATAGCGAGACCACGGCGCTCATACGATGGTCTCGTCAGTCATTTTCTTGGTCGACTTGGTCGGGACGGAATGTTGTGTAGAGTGCGCTCCTTTCATGTCAGGCATGAGCAGGCGTACTTTCTGATTGGTCCTCCTCCACTCCGAGTATAACTGACAGTGATAGCGGAACGATACCTGAGGGGCATGGAGACAGACGTCAATTAAACTGTACATCAGATGTTTGATATGCAATGCAAAGCAGATTCGCTAAATATATGGTTGCTATCGCAGGCTCGCATGATACAACGTTAGACATATTGCATGACAAATTTGTATTTGGTCTGCAAAATGGTTCCGCTTCATTTGATGATTGTGTAACTATTGTAAGCCTTTTTTTCAGGGTACAAACAAACGATTCTTGTTGCAGGCACAAAATATTGTTGGCACATTACTTGTCTCCCCTGAATATAAAATGGGAAGGGCACAGAATACCACATACAAGAAAACAAAACAAACAATACTCCACAAATGTCTAATTTGTCTCACAAATGTACTACTAGCGATTGTAAAGCACACATTTCTACTGCAAAAATATGCTGTCAATTAACAAAGGTGGAATAAAGTAACCCATGGTAATAGTGATAAGGGCTGTGTGTGAGTGTGTGCTAGTTACCAGTGTCCAGAGGACGTAGATGGTGAAGAGAGCAATGGTGAGGGCAATGAGGCCCACAGCCTCCAGCCGGCTGTTGAGGGTCAGGTGGTCCTGGGCTCCCCTCAGACACAGCCAGCCAGAGATGGCCGCCAGGGGCGTGATGAGCATGAAGCAGGCCATGTCGCATAGTAGCGTGCGCTTCTCACTGCGAGGGCCTGGGTCCCGCAACCACTGGGAGGATGCAAGGAAAGGATCATTATTAATATGGTAATTATTCTGTCATTACTATGGTGATTGAGGACTTAAACAGAATTACCCATCAACCTGTCACTCACTCACACACAGTGCCATTTTACCTTTGTGAGTGGCTGGGGCCGCCGTTCGACTGTGAACTCGGTGTGGCAGAGCTCACAGTAGCTGGTGTTGGAGGAGGACAGCCACTTCTCCAGGCAGCTCTTGTGCACCTTACCCAGGGTCCCTGTGCAGCTGCAAGGGGAGAGCAGCGTCTCACCACCGGCCCCCTCGTGGCAGATTCGACACATGCCTTCATTACTAGACAAATAGGGAAGAAAATTGTGCCTGGTGACCAGTCGTTTCAAAACACATTACACATTAAATACATTATAAACAAAATAAATTAATTTAGTATATTGATGAAAATAATGTATCAGATATGCTGAATCTGAGATTGATACAGTATGTTGCCCTCTCCTATAAGCTTTGAGAACTATATGTCCATTGTTAATCTCCATTCAAGGAAGAAACATGTTTATATGTCAGATAGAGGGCCACATTCCCTGTCATCCATATTTACAAAGAAAGATAAGAACCCTCTCGAAGACCCCCCTTACCTCTGTGAGCCCATAGCTTTGACAACAGAGGAGAGTGGGCGGCCATCTTTGGCCATAACCTTGGCAACGTACTGGGCCTGGCCGGATTCTGGCTCCTCTACCTCCTTGGGCAGGTCGGCGGCGCTGCCTGAGTAGTCACACAGGGAGCCAGGCAGGTGGCAGCAACTTGATGTAGTCATGGCACTCTGGTGGTGGTGACACGCCACAGCCACCAGTGAAGGGAGTCAACCCACACCTCTCCTCCCACTGCTGGGCAACTGTTTGGACTGAGTGACAATGTTAGAATGTTTACTTGTGATGGTTTATGACATGTGAGGTGATAGAATCCATATATTTTTTTTTATGGATCAGCCTTTTATCATGGCAAAAAAGGCTTTGCAGACAATGTCAAAACAGGATTTGACATGGGGAACTATGTAATAAAGACGATTCGAATCTATTAAAGGGGAAATTCTTTATAGCCAGTTGCATAGTTCATTTTGACAAGTTTATGTTGTGGTGGTGGTGGTGGTAGTGGTAGTGGTGGTGGTGGTGGTGGTGGGTGGGGGGGTCATCAACATCAAAGATAAAACTGACTGTCAGTAACTATAGACAAAGCTTGGCTCTGGTGAATCAATAAATAACCGACAGACAGCCAGACAGGGAAAATGGTTGGCTGTCTACTGTCGCTAACTCCGTTACTGTTAAGCATTCATGTTTTCACATCCTCTCTACGCTAACGTTAGCTAGCTACGACATTTCCATTAGTTAGCAAGCTAACTAAATAAATACAATGCAATGAAAAGCTATGTATGATGAACAGCTAGCTAGATAGCGTTTCGAAACAAGGGATAACGTACCGTATAGTCGACACCAGCTTCCCCTGGCCTTAGCTAGCTAACGTTAGTTAGCTATTTGGCTAGCTAGAGACGAGAATGACATTGACATTTAGACAGAAAACGATGCTTCAGGAGGAATACAATAGATGATGGCAAGTCGTGTATCTGCTCCATTGGCTGGATAATTTATTCGTTCGTAACTATCTCCCCGTCTTCTTGCAGAAACGGTGTATTTTTCACGAATTTATGACAGCTAGCTGGCTTGTTCGCATCTGTCTCAGCTGTGCACTGACTGTATCGTTATGATCACGTGATTATCGTGTCTGGTGACGCAGTACTATTACCACGATACAAGGGTAGCCAAATTATTCATACGGTACAAGTTATTCTACAAATTAGGCTAATATCTGAACACCCTAAAGTGGCAGTAGCCACTGTCCTAAGACTATTGGCAAGAGAAAACAAAGCAAGACAAGATGGTA
This sequence comes from Coregonus clupeaformis, assembly GCF_020615455.1. Classification (NCBI taxonomy): domain Eukaryota; kingdom Metazoa; phylum Chordata; class Actinopteri; order Salmoniformes; family Salmonidae; genus Coregonus; species Coregonus clupeaformis. Next base: position 12,382,305 of record NC_059205.1, read on the forward strand.
TACAAAAAGTGTATTGTATATTTTTTTGCCGTTAGGTGACACCGCTATTGTCACATATTCCATATGACATCAGTTTTGGACATTGTATGTCTACTACTTGTCTATGAGATTCATAGGTTGAGAATCATATGTTGACGGCCTACAGACACCCTGGCATCACTACAGACACAACCTGCCGTGATTGGGCGGCGCACAATTGGTCCGGGTTTGGCCGGAATGGAACCAGGGTGTCTGTAATGACGCCTCTAGTGCTGAGGTGCACCACTCGGGAGGTGGTGAAAATGTAATCTGGTCCAGAAATACGTCATTTGAACATGAACGTGACAGGACTTCATAGGTCAGTGGTTCATCAAGGAGTCAGTCAGAATACCAAAGAAGAAGATGAAGGAGTCAGTCAGTATATAACATCAGCCAGGAAAGCACACCAGCTCAGACTTCATGAGCCAGGTCAATACAGTCACAGAGGCTAATGTAATTTTTTATGTCGATTGTAGACCGCTGCGATTTGTCCAGCAGCCGGCCCATCGATGTGTTGCTACCAATAATGTGTATAAACCCTGGATGATTGACAGGGGGCGCTGTATTGAAGCCACCGCACAGCCATCTTGGCACTCCTCCTCAATTGTAAAACATATTTTGGAAACTATAGAAATGCATTTATTAATGTCTACATTCGTTTTCTTTACACGTTTATTCTATTACAGACACCTTAATGCATACTTCTAAATTATATTATGTAAGCTTAGCTAAAAAAAACAAAAACATATTTTCCTTAAAGTATTTATTTTTTAGAGTACCTTCCTACACTCTAAAAATTAGGGGTTCAACAAGGGTTCTTCTAAGATCCTCAGAGGTCTTCAAAGAACCTTAGGGTTCCTGGCACTGAAAATTGCCCCCAAAAGGTTCTTCCAACAACCCCGTAGGAGGTGGGGTTCACCGAGGAACCTCCTTAGTTGGTGGGGGTTCTTGCAAGAACCTAACTGCCCAACTGAAACATTTGGATTTGAATTTGAAAGGACAGCAGGTGCAGGCACTTAACTGAAAAAATGTAAAGATCTCCTCAATTTAAGGTAAGGTTTGTCTTTTATATGATCGAAATTGATATTGTTTTATGATGAAACCATCTACCTTTTCATATTTGTGCAAATCTTTCTAAAACAGAAAATGGACACAATTAAATGGATTTCAATCAACAAAGAGGTAATTGAAGGCTAGCTGTATTGGGTGCAGATGACTGAACTGCTCACTTTTGTGTCTGTGTCGGCAGGTATACAGACGAGGAAGCATACAAAAGTATGTCAATTGGTATTGGTATGTTATGCAGATCACATGTACCATCCTCCTCCCTTACCTCTTTAATGAAAATCCCATAGGCCTCTACATTATGGACAAGGTACAGTTGAAGTCGGAAGTTTACATACACCTTAGCCAAATACATCTGGAAGAACTTTGATTTTAAATAAAGTATAGTGATTATTTTCCACATCATAATTGGCGACCCCGGCAGAACTGGGGAAAGAGATCTTTGAGTGCTTTGCTATCGGAGAAAGTTTGGACGAATCACACAAATGCAGTGGCCACTGTTAAATACAGGTAAGTGACGTTCTTACTTTTAGCATAAAAAAGCTGTGTGATTCGATCAAGCTGAATCTGAGGGTAAGGTACGAGAGGGGTCTCTCCAGTATTAAGGACTAAATTTAGTTTTTATTGGAATGGGAAATAAGCATGCATGCAATGTTATTGTAGATAAATGTAAATAAGTTCAATCCTGTGGATAACGCTTCGGAGAGCTAAAATTAGCACTCCAGAGGGCTGAACGGGCAGGTGGCTAGCTATAATTGCCTTCGGTTACCGCTCTAACTTGTTTATCATTGTTAGAGGCTGCTCGGGGGTAGGTTGTACATACATGAGTAAAACGGCCTACGGTTACCACTCTAACGTGTTTATCATTGTTAGAGGCTGCTCAGGGGTAGGTGACACATCAGCCTGTGGTGTGGTGATGCACTAATTAGACAGGGCCACTCGGGTAAAAAGTAGGTCATCCGGAGTAGGTGACACCTTAAATTGGAAGTAGCGCCGGTCATCCAGAATGGTTGAACGGTTGTGAAAAAAGCCACTGGGGCTTCAAAGTATAGAGAAAGTATTAGATAGACTAGATCTGCTCATCTCATGTGGGGGAAATGGTTTACTTGAGCGGCTGTGGTTCATTCAATTGTGATTGCTGCTGGCCCCCCTACCTCTGCGGAAGCACAGTTCCCGCTCAGCCCAGTCAAAACTGTTCGCTGTTCTGGCACCCCAATGGTGGAACAAGCTCCCTCACAACGCCAGGACAGCGGAGTCACTCACCACCTTCCGGAGACACTTGAAACCCCACCTCTTTAAGGAATACCTAGGATAGGATAAAAGTAATCCTTCTACCCTCCCCCTACCCCACCCCCTCAAAAAATTACAAATAAAATAAATACAATGTTTTTGATATATTGTAAAGTGGTTGTCCCACTGGCTATCATAAGGTGAATGCACCAATTTGTAAGTCGCTCTGGATAAGAGCGTCTGCTAAATAACGATAATGTAAAATGTAATTAAGTTGTATGTTTCATCTGTCTCGTTCAGGTTGTTCATTTGGTCAGAAATGACTATATTTGAGGTCGCTTAAAGCTTCTAGGGCTGGTGGAGAAAGGGCATGCCCAATCTTGCATTAAGAAGAGGAGAATGAATGGTATGTGGATATTCATTTATCAACCAAGTGTTGAAAATTCATGTTACCAGGAGGGGTATGAGAAATCCTGTTGGAGGAACAGGTCACGTGTACGGGTGTGATCGTATGACGTATACACATTGTATTTCGGCCAATCTTTTAGGGTATCATTATATTTGGGAAATTTAGAAGTAATGTAGGATTATGTTAAAATTGACCATAGTGAAATGTCAAATGTTGATAGGGTTAACATTTCAAATTTGGGCACTTTAATAGAATAAAATATTCCTGCAGGTTATACGAATATTGATTGTGTGTTGGGAAATAGCGTTGTGTGAATGTGATATGAGAGTCGTGTGAATATGGTGTCAAGTTGCGTCAATTCAAATCTGGTATAGGAACAAAAAGAGGTCAATACACGTCTTCTAAAATAGACTAGTATTTTAATTAATGCAAACACTTGAATGGTAAATATGATGTTCGTATATACGGGCCCACTGAAAAACCACGCAGGGCAGACAGAGAACTGAGCCATTGTTATAAGTTCTTCTTTAAATAGTAGAGGCTGGGTGTGGTTTAAACTTACCCAACCTATCGATGGCGCACAGGCTGGTCCCAGCCCCTTGGCGCTTCACTGTTGCCGGGCATTAGTTGTTATCTTTACAACTTGTCTCGAGTCAGCAACCTCAGACATAGTTTGTTCTTCTTTGTAGCAGAACACATGTCCTTGAGCGGTTTAACAAAGAGGCAGTGTGTGTGTGAATCACAAGTCTGTCTCAGCCTACCCCCTAACAGTTCCTCACATTAATCACAGCTTGTTATGTTAAACAATCTATATCAGTACAGCACAAACCTATTATATTTAATCATTCATGTATTCTTTCTAAGCTAGGCATCACATCTAGTTATAAGAAAATAGAGCCCCACAATCCCCCTTTTCACACCCTCTCCTGTCCTCAGTCTTTCTGCTTGGTACTACCCCATACTCACACCCTGAGAACACACTACAGTGATGATAGGTTGGGGTAGGAGATCTTCGTTAACAGAGGTGATCCCCAGACCCTATTGGCTAGTTCTTCTCTCTAACTCTGCATGTGTTCAGTGGTGCTTGCATGTGTTCTTACCTTTTTGCAGTGGGTAACGTGGACCCAGGTTGCTCTTTCTGCTATTCTAATGGCAAAGGCAGTGACCAATATAACCTGATAGGGCCCTTCCCAACAGGCCTGCTTCCAGTTTTTCTTCTTTAGGGACTGGATGCTCATCAGTCACCTGGTTAGATAGAGTGGGTCACCTTCTCCTTTAGTTCACCTGTGGGGCACAAAACCTCTGACATACGGGTGTGGTTAATAAACTATCTTCACACGTGTTCAGCTCTCAATTTCTATTTCTGACTGCATTCTCTTTCTAGACTGTATCTAAAAAATATTTTTTCTTTTTTTTTTGTATTTTGTCCTCTCCTTCTTATATATTTATTATTTAATCCTACCATCTCCTACCATCCCCCTTTTGACACATGTTTTGCCCATGTGTCAATATTACCACCTACCTAAACAATCACTTAGGTAATATTGGTAATTTATCATCCAATTGCCATCCCTTATTTTTACCCCCTAATTTTAACATAACAACCCTTTATAACCATCATACTAGGTGTGTTGTTTTTTATTTGAAAAACCCAATTTGAAAAACCACAACCACAAATAGCCAGGCCCCACTTAATTTGGTAGCTCACTTTTATGACCTAAATACTGCCTAACTTCACTACTGCTCCCCCTCGCCCTGGGCAACATTCCAATGAGATAAGCTAATCTCTTTCTCCTGGTTATACATTTTGTTAACCTTCAATTACCATCAGTAATCTAAAGATGGTAGTACACACAAAACATGATACAGATATCCCCAGTCCTAACCCATCAATAATTGTTTGTATCTTAATTCCTCATAACTAATCCATAAAACCACTCAAAATTCCTCGAGTATACAATGATTATTTAATTGATTACCCTAAATCTGCTACATGTGATCTCATCTCAAATGATCCATTATCAATTATTTGATCAATCCCCTAGGAAAATCTGTCTCCCCTTCTATTATTCCTGTCCCCCCTGTAAATGTCATATTTCATTTTTTAGCCAATACAATCACGGTTACATCAAATGTTCCCTCCTTTGGCCATTTAGTTACTATCTTTCTGGTCCTTTTTCTCATTTGTTAGAGATATTACCAATATCTTCACTATTTTCTGGGAACCTTCTCTTCATGATTGCTACTGGTGATCCTGCCATCTCTACTCTGGTGTGGTCTAATGTCTATATTAGGGTGTAAGGTAAATTATTCCTGTTGTCTTTTTCAGCTAAACGTTTTATATTCCTCAGTTAATGGTATTTTCTCCCTAATATATCTTCATACTCTGCTTCTTTCCCTAAATGAGATTTAATCCCTTGACTTTCCTCTACTATCCCTCTATCATTACTGGATCAATGATAATAACTGTAATAACTATTAATAATAATTGTAATAACTATTTCACATTAAATTGTGCCTTATTCTGATAATGTTATAATTGTAGCCCATTGCATTACTTTAGTTTAAAATATAAGTTTGTTTATTTAACAAATCTAGAACCCACTATAGGTTGGTGCTATTCCCTCAGCATAATAGCTAAAGCTACTTGCATCCCCTGAAACCCATTGCCCTCTAACGGCAGCCCAAACCTTACTATTCCTGTTTTGGGGCGGGTCATTCCTTCTACCGCTCTGGCCACGTCCTCTGTGTTCATGGCCTGTCTGCTAAATGGCATATTATTATTATTATTATTATTATTACTGTATACATCTAAGGTTGCTGGGGCCCCTTTCATTCCCCACCAATAGATTAGGTAAGGCTATCAGTGGGTACTGGCCCCCTCCTACTCTCTCTCTCTCTCACTGCTTCTTTAAATTTACCCCTACGCGGTTCTCCCTCCTGTTTCCACTCCGAACAGGTTTTGTCTGTTTTTCGTTTTAACGTAATATTCGTCCGTTATTTAAAGTACGTTAGTCTATTTATTTAAATCAAATTATTCCCACCTAATTAGTTAAAGTCGGTGCATATTTATATTTCAACGATAAACCAAATTATTTCAGTCTTATTATTTAACCAGTATTTTGCAGGGTCAAACATTAAACGTTAAATTAAATAATAAACCAAATTGCTTCAACTTAATTATTTAAAACCAGTATTATGCTATGTCAAACATCAAATATTAATAAACCAAATTGCTTCAACATAATTATTAAACCAGTATTATGCTATGCAAACATCAAACGTTACAGTTCAGTTATATCAGTTCAAACGTTTCAGTTTAGTCATACTAGTTATTCATTATTCTACCTTTATGTCCCCAATTGTTATTAACGGGTTATACGGTTTAAGCAGCTACAGACTTCTTTAACTCCTAATTAGTTTTCTATCAAGGTATACAGGTTTATTAATTTTAATATCCCGCATTCACTCTTTTATTTCATTTGCAATCACTCTTTTATTACACTGGGATCATTCGCACTCTCATTCATACAACACCCTATACTTTAAAGTGCTCCTCCGATCTGGGCTGTACCCCCAAGTACAACTCCCTGCCGAAGCGCAACACTATAGTGTACTTTAAAGTGCTCCTACGATCCTAGCCGTACTAGTTACGGACCTTGCCGATAGCACAACACTATCTAAAATTGTAAGTGTCCCTCTGATCCTAGCCGTACCCTCGTAGTTACGATCCTTGCCAGTAGCGCAACACTTTTGATCCAATAATTCCCTATACCCCCAGTTCCCACCCCTGGTGGTCCTAGCCTGAGGATTTCAGTATTTTCCCTGATCCTAGCCATACCCTCGTAGTTACGGACCTTGCCAGTGGAACAATACTCTATGGTACCATGGTTTAACATCACATTCACCACAGGTTTGCATGTCACAATATGGTGCTTATCTACTCATAATAATTCGTATAATAATTCATAATTTAGTTCACTTACATCAAACAGGTGTTTCACAAAATTAATTTGGATAAAGCCAATGTGCAGAACTTTAGTTATATAACAATAGGTGTCTGCTTACCTGTTTTTAGTTGTCCGGACTCTTTGTGAAACACACCGTCCAACGACAGCGATGTCCAATCGGCCGGACCCCACAATGGGAATGAGTTAATCTGAAGTTTGGAGAATAAACTGTTGATATAATGATATCTTGGGGTTTTTACAACACTGCCTGTCATAGAATATTGTAAGATCAGGGAATAAGTGACCAGTCTATAGGATTCTGGGAGGGTTTTATGACAGAGGGGCAGGGTCTAGGTAGTTAACCTAGTCCCAGTGGAACAATAACTTTATGGTAAACTAACGTGTGGTGATAACTAATCATAAAAAATACGAATAGTTGGGTTGATATGAATATATTAAAATATGATGAATTGTACAGTATGTGCGTGTAATTGATTACTAGAAATTTGATAAAATAATATGTGAATATTGTATAGGTGCTGACTTGCGCACCCAAAACGTAGACGTACGTAGGGGGTGGGAGACAGTACATAGATCATGTGATAGACATAAGATTAAGCATTATAATAACTATCTATCATTTCGGAGCAGAGGTGATATAGTAAAGGAAGTTTAGTATATTGTAGGGGGAAAAAACATAATCCATTTGATCAAACTCGTTAGATCTGTTTCCAAGTCGATGAATGTAGATTTGACTCGGTGACTGCTAAGTCATTCCCTTCGAGCTTGCGGGATCTTTGTCCTGTAAAGCTATTTTCTGATAATTGTGTTATGTGCCAGATGTTAAAACTGCAGACCATTATAATTGGAATAAAGGCGGATTTACTTGTCATTTCAATAAAGCATAGATTCTGTATTACTGACTAAAATCTAGGTTTTCTGATTGTAGTTCGACTATGGTTATGTGTTGCTTATATTGATACAGTGAGGGAAAAAATAATTTGATCCCCTGCTGATTTTGTACGTTTGCCCACTGACAAAGAAATGATCAGTCTATAATTTTAATGGTAGGTTTATTTGAACAGTGAGAGACAGAATAACAACAAAAAAATCCAGAAAAACGCATGTCAAAAATGTTATAAATTGATTTGCATTTTAATGAGGGAAATAAGTATTTGACCCTCTCTCAATCAGAAAGATTTCTGGCTCCCAGGTGTCTTTTATACAGGTAACGAGCTGAGATTAGGAGCACACTCTTAAAGGGAGTGCTCCTAATCTCAGCTCGTTACCTGTATAAAAGACACCTGTCCACAGAAGCAATCAATCAATCAGATTCCAAACTCTCCACCTTGGCCAAGACCAAGAGCTCTCCAAGGATGTCAGGGACAAGATTGTAGACCTACACAAGGCTGGAATGGGCTACAAGACCATCGCTAAGCAGCTTGGTGAGAAGGTGACAACAGTTGGTGCGATTATTCGCAAATGGAAGAAACACAAAATAACTGTCAATCTCCCTCGGCCTGGGGCTCCATGCAAGATCTCACCTCGTGGAGTTGCAATGATCATGAGAACGGTGAGGAATCAGCCCAGAACTACACGGGAGGATCTTGTCAATGATCTCAAGGCAGCTGGGACCATAGTCACCAAGAAAACAATTGGTAACACACTACGCCGTGAAGGACTGAAATCCTGCAGCGCCCGCAAGGTCCCACTGCTCAAGAAAGCACATATACAGGCCGTCTGAAGTTTGCCAATGAACATCTGAATGATTCAGAGGAGAACTGGGTGAAAGTGTTGTGGTCAGATGAGACCAAAATCGAGCTCTTTGTCATCAACTCAACTCGGCGTGCTTGGAGGTGGAGGAATGCTGCATATGACCCCAAGAACACCATCCCCACCGTCAAACATGGAGGTGGAAATATTATGCTTTGGGGGTGTTTTTCTGCTAAGGGGACAGGACAACTTCACTGCATCAAAGGGACGATGGACGGGGCCATGTACCGTCAAATCTTGGGTGAGAACCTCCTTCCCTCAGCCAGGGCATTGAAAATGGGTCGTGGATGGGTATTCCAGCATGACAATGACCCAAAACACACGGCCAAGGCAAAAAAGGAGTGGCTCAAGAAGAAGCACATTAAGGTCCTGGAGTGGCCTAGCCAGTCTCCAGACCTTAATACCATAGAAAATCTGTGGAGGGAGCTGAAGGTTCGAGTTGCCAAACGTCAGTCTCGAAACCTTAATGACTTGGAGAAGATCTGCAAAGAGGAGTGGGACAAAATCCCTCCTGAGATGTGTGCAAAGCTGGTGGCCAACTACAAGAAATGTCTGACCTTTGTGATTGCCAATAAGGGTTTTGCCACCAAGTACTAAGTCATGTTTTGCAGAGGGGTCAAATACTTATTTCCCTCATTAAAATGCAAATCAATTTATAACATTTTTGACATGTGTTTTTCTGGATTTTTTTGTTGTTATTCTGTCTCTCACTGTTCAAATAAACCTACCATTACAATTATAGACTGATCATTTCTTTGTCAGTGGGCAAATGTACAAAATCAGCAGGGGATCAAATACTTTATTCCCTCACTGTAATAGTATGTAGCTAATAGATTACTAAATTTGCTTTCAAAAGCATACAGGTAGTGCTGTGCATGATCAGTATTTGCTGTTATCTATTTTCAAACACCACATCCTTTATTCACAGGATTCTGCACTACTACAACACCAGAGAATGCACCACGACAAGAGGAAGATCTTGCCTCCTGCTCCTCACAGAGGAAGGAGAGGCCAAATAACCAATTATTTTTAATCAGGGTATACTCTGCTATGACTAGGCCTGACAACAGCAAGCGTCAGTAGAATTGTCATTTTGGTTATTTGGCAACACCACCAGAGGACCATCTCGCCACCTACTCCACAACGAGGAAGGAGAGGCTCAAGAAGCGATCCTTTTTCACTGCCATAACCAATCATTTCAACTCAGTCCCACTGTTATTTGCTGTTGTCAGTCTTCTACACTGATTTGACATCTCCATCAGAGCACCATCTTCCCTCCTTCTCCCCAATGAGGAAGGAGAGACCCAAGAATGTTTCCTTTTTTTGTCAACCAGTCCTTTCAACTATTTCAAAACTGTCATTCCAAAACCCTCCTTTATCTATTAATTTCCTTTACGAAGCTTCCAAAGATCTTCATCAACAAAACGGTAAGTGGATCTCGCTCCCCTTTAGGCAATTCAGGGTGAGACCAGTGAGGATTCTGCTCATTTCCACTAGACCATCCAGGGTGAGACCACCGAGGATTCTGCTAATGCCCCACTAGATCATTCAGGGTGAGACCACCAAGGATCCTCCATATGCCCTTCCGACCATCCAGGGTGAGTCCACAAAGGATCCTCCGGATGCCCTTCCGACCATCCAGGATGAGAAATAAAGCATACAGGTAGTGCTGTGCATGATCAGTATTTGTTATCTATTTTTTAACACCACATCCTCTTGTTCACGGTGTCCTACACCACCACCAGAGGAAGAACTTGCCTCCTGCTCTCCAATGAGGAAGGAGAGGCCCACGAAGCGTCCTTTCACTTCCTTCAATAAACTGCCACTTCATGCATTTATAAATGCTTTAGTGAAATTTCTATTTAAAAAAGTAGTGAAGAGACAAACAAGAAAATTAATAGGCATTCAAAGTTCTACGAAATCCTTCATGACATTCTATGACAATTAATGAGACTCCAGTGGTCGAGTTCAAAACAGACTATGTAGGCCTTGCTGCCAAGCCTGTAAATCCTATTCTAGTCTAGTCTCCCCTTTGGACTCAAATATTGATAAAGTCCCTGGCAATCATTTTCACGTGTGACACGAATGGTCTGACTAAAATATTGGCTATGAGTAGTACACCACTGCAAACCTTGAGGCAAACTGACCATCTCCAATAAATAGTACATTCGTTAACATTTTTACCGTTTAAAATGCTGTCCATAATATACTGTGATCCTGTGTTCAATCACACATTTGGTTGTAACAGATGATATATACAGTGAGGGAAAAAAGTATTTGATCCCCTGCTGATTTTGTGCATTTGCCCACTGACAAAGACATGATCAGTCTGTCATTTTAATGGTAGGTTTATTTGAACAGTGAGAGACAGAATAACAACAACAAAATCCAGAAAAACGCATGTCAAAAATGTTATAAATTGATTTGCATTTTAATGAGGGAAATAAGTATTTGACCCCTCTGCAAAACATGACTTAGTACTTGGTGGCAAAACCCTTGTTGGCAATCACAGAGGTCAGACGTTTCTTGTAGTTGTCCACCAGGTTTGCACACATCTCAGGAGGGATTTTGTTCCACTCCTCTTTGCAGATCTTCTCCAAGTCATCATTAAGGTTTCGAGGCTGACGTTTGGCAACTCGAACCTTCAGCTCCCTCCACAGATTTTCTATGGGATTAAGGTCTGGAGACTGGCTAGGCCACTCCAGGACCTTAATGTGCCTCTTCTTGAGCCACTCCTTTGTTGCCTTGTTTTGGGTCATTGTCATGCTGGAATACCCATCCACGAACCATTTTCAATGCCCTGGCTGAGGGAAGGAGGTTCTCACCCAAGATTTGACGGTACATGGCCCCGTCCATCGTCCCTTTGATGCGCTGAAGTTGTCCTGTCCCCTTAGCAGGAAAACACCCCCAAAGCATAATGTTTCCACCTCCATGTTTGATGGTGGGGATGGCGTTCTTGGGGTCATATGCAGCATTCCTCCTCCTCCAAACACGGCGAGTTGAGTTGATGCCAAAGAGCTCGATTTTGGTCTCATCTGACCACAACACTTTCACCCAGTTCTCCTCTGAATCATTCAGATGTTCATTGGCTAACTCAGACGGCCCTGTATATGTGCTTTCTTGAGCAGGGGGACCTTACGGGCGCTGCAGGATTTCAGTCCTTCACGGCGAGGGTGTTACCAATTGTTTTCTTGGTGACTATGGTCCCAGCTGCCTTGAGATCATTGACAAGATCCTCCCGTGTAGTTCTGGGCTGATTCCTCACCGTTCTCATGATCATTGCAACTCCACGAGGTGAGATCTTGCATGGAGCCCCAGGCCGAGGGAGATTGACAGTTATTTTGTGTTTCTTCCATTTGCGAATAATCGCACCAACTGTTGTCACCTTCTCACCAAGCTGCTTGACGATGGTCTTGTAGCCCATTCCAGCCTTGTGTAAGTCTACAATCTTGTCCCTGACATCCTTGGAGAGCTCTTTGGTCTTGGCCATGGTGGAGAGTTTGGAATCTGATTGATTGATTGCTTCTATGGACAGGTGTCTTTTATACAGATAACAAACTGAGATTAGGAGCACTCCCTTTAAGAGTGTGCTCCTAATCTCAGCTCGTTACCTGTACAAAAGACACCTGGGAGCCAGAAATCTTTCTGATTGAGAGGGGGTCAAATACTTATTTCCTTCATTAAAATGCAAATCCATTTATAAAAATTTTTACATGCGTTTTTCTGGATTATTTTGTTGTTATTCTGTCTCTCACTGTTCAAATAAACCTACCATTAAAATTATAGACTGATCATTTCTTTCTCAGTGGGCAAACGTACAAAATCAGCAGGGGATCAAATACTTTTTTCCCTCACTGTATGAAGAAGTAGCGGCCTTCACTGTAATTCAGGGTATCCCAAACTCGGGTCCTGGGGATCCCAAGGACTAAAAGGCTGATTCAAATAATCAACTAATCATCAAGCTTTGGTCATTTGAATCAGCTGTGTAGTGTTAGGGGGAAGAAGAAAAAAAGTGCACCCCGTGGGGTCCCGAGGACCGAGTTTGGGAAACGCTGCTGTAATTTGTATTACTGTATTGTGTGTTTATATTTCTAGGATCCTAAAATGTCCATTTATTATCACATGGAAATCCAGTTAATTTATATTTTCCAATCAGGTCAACCTTTACCTGTTTATTTGAATTCTAGCTTGAGTGGAATGTCCCTTTAATTGTCAACTGACTGCTTGCAAGCCTTGCTTAGCTGATTGCACACATCTGTGGTCTCCTGTGTCAAGCGCTTCAGTTTCTTTACATGGAGAATGGTGTTCAGTGTGTGAAGGTTACTGCTGGTATGTCATGTAATTTTTAATAAAAAACTATTATGATATAACCATTTCTGTCTCATCAGTGTGAGAGGGCAAAGGTCAGCTATATCACAATTGGTGATCAGAAGAGGCCCTAATGGTCAATATTACTGATGGTTCCGTTTTCTATCTACTCATTGACTAATATAGCTAAATCTATCATATATATGACAACTTTATGCATATGACAGAATATGACAACTTTATGCATTAATGCAATGTGCATGACATGTTAATAGGTTCATCAGCAAAGCATTTTGAATAGTCAAATATGACCACCAGCCATATCCTCATAACCAATACTGTTTAAAAAAAAGTTAATGAGTTATTTATTCCTGTAAGGCCTAAATTGCCCTGTTTATGGCCCTTAGCTGATTGATCACGGAGTGATCATGTGAAAGATGCGTGATCGGGCGGAGACAAAGTGACGTACTTAAGCTAACTGGCCAATAGCCGGCTCTGTTTTGCATCTTATTTTACAGCAAATACTATGATCTATCCTCCCTCATTGCAGCGATGAACATATAATAAATGCAAGCGAGGGTGACTGTAGCAAATACCGATTGATTGAACTGATAATACATCGACAATGTTCATTTAGAATTCCTCTTGTTTTGTAGTTTAACGTCATAGGAATTCAAATAAGGTCTGTCCGTTCAAAGGGGCCTGCGCGAAGCAGAGAAGGGTTTGTGTAACGTTAGTTGATTAGCTAACGTTAGCAGTCTTACGTTAGGCAACGGCAATCAATCACAGTTTTACTGATTTTATAATCAACGTCGCTGATAAATCGAAGTGCGCATATCGTCATCGGGGTGGTAGACCGTTCGCCATCCAACCAAGTCTTCCTCATTGACGTAGTCCGAAGAGTGTGCTGGTTCGGAGAATGCTAAAGAATGAGTCAAAGGGATACCTTGGTTCATTTGTTTGCCGGAGGGTGAGTTATTTGTTACGAATAATGTTAACTAGTTAACATGACATGACCTGACTGTCTTTTACAGAGTCAAAATAAGCTTTAATGACCATCTTGGAGAAAACAATACATTTTCCCTGGCGCGCGGGCATGTAACATTAGCAGCTGTCACTACCGGTGCCATCCTCAGCAGCTAGTTAACTAATTAGCTCTGTCTTGCAGCATCAAGGTAGGCTACCACGGTTTAGCTAGCCACTAGTTTATCACACACCGCATTATTAAATTCGACAAACAGGTTGATATTAGTATACATCACACTCCACAGGGTTCGTGGTTTGGCCGACGACAGAAGAGTATGCTCGTGAATGAAGTCCACGACAGTGACGCACGAGCCTTTGTTTTCCTCGAGCAGCGGTTGACCGAGTAGTTATAGTTATATCGCCGAATATCATGGTCTGATGACATTTCTTGACATATTTTTAGTGCATTGGCATAACCGACAAACCTTATAAAACACACCATTGAAAGATGGAGAATATGTCTTGGCCTATGCAATGCATCCTCTATCAACCACTATTTCCCCGTATCAACCACTATAACCTACAGCAATATCTACCATATTTGCCTTCAAGGTTTTCCATAGACTGGATAAAAAGGTCAGGTCAAAACACAGGTTTGGATTCAATATAGCTAGACACATCCATATATTTGACACTCACAGGATCGGCTTGGTATGCATGTCAGTGGAAATATTGAGTAAGTGTTCACTGTTCACACAGGCCTCCCAGTGTTAATTTCAAGTGTCAATGTAGCTACCTTACTTTTAGAAAAAACACTAAAAGAAAGTCTGTTGCGACTTTGACCACACTACTTAAGTGTCTGTTTCCGTTCCTGTAGTGTACATCATTGGCGTCATCTGTGTGTCAATGTGATACTGAAGTGATGTTCTACCTTAGCTACATTGTAGACCTTCACATTCAATACATCTAGCTGACAATGGGGAAATTGGAAGGGTTAAAGGGCACCTGTGTGTAGCCTAGATTGCTGTAGTGACTTGTTTTTTTTGTGTTGAATCAATGTCCGACTGCTCCAAGTAAGTTGAGATTGTAGATTTGACCAATATGCTTAGGGTAATTCTCACAATAGGACAAAATATGCCTACTTGTCATGGAACTCAAATTCTAGTACAGTTTTGGCTTAGGATAGCCTAACACTAGATGGCCTGTTTTGTATGCCAGTCTTTTGTACCTCCGAGAAAGGCAAGATGATTGATTCAGTTGCAGTGCCAGCATATTTTTCCTCCTTTTAGCTTTTTTTCCCCTTTTGTCTTGTTTTCCATCAGACTCTCCTTTCAACCTCTGGGCAAATGTAAAAAAAATTTAACAAGTAAGGCCCATCTTGCCAAACCAGATTTTATTTAATTGAATTCTGAAAACTTCAATGTTAGGGCCACATTGTGACAGTTACGTCAGCAAGAACCAAATAATGATGGCTAATCCCCTTGATGTTCCTCACAACAGGGCTCAAGGCCTGTCTTATTTCTTCTCAGTGTCTGTTGGTTGTATACATACATACACAGGCGCAGGCAGCAACCTGGAACAGCCCCCTGAATCTGGGCCGAAGGTCACTCTTGCCTGTATTTGGTTTGGTCTTTTGAAAGGCAGCAGCGGTAAATGGGCTCAATCCCAATACACCCCTTAGCCCTCCCCCTCGTTTTCGAGTGTCCCTTGGTGGGGGAGTGACCCTCAAACGGAGCTACTAGTGTTAGGGAGAGAAATAACCCTAGGGAATGGGACATCACTACATCACTCGCACACAGCAGAAGCCGCCAAAGGATTGCCTGACGTCTCAAAATGTATTTTTCAGTTTCTCTATGTTCGCTACAGACTTCAGTCTAAGACTGCCATTGTTGAAGTTGTTTGAGGTGATGTCAAAATGAGGGGTGTTGTACAAAGTCATCAGCGATTGGATCATCTCTAACCAATCAGAGTATCAAAGCCAATGACACTTTTTCAAAACGCCGCTTTACCCATGTGTGTTCTGGCTTTGGCCCAACCCATCGGTGTCTAATGTTTGCTGGAGCAAGGAGTTTGGGTAGCCAGGCAAGCCAAAGGATAGCCTACCACGTAATTAATTGATGACAAGCCTTGTGTTTTTCACAATGCCTGTACTGGAGGCCATAATAGCGTTCCTTATGTTTCTCATACAACAAATACAGACATACCATATAAACAACAAATGAGAACTGCAAAACAGAATGACAATAGTTCCTCAACGTAGCTATTTGGAAAATCTTTCCAGCTCACTCCCTTTTAATTACCACTCAGCATGAAAGGGGGAAAAATGGTCATGCTCTGATCCGGTGGAAACGTCATAAAATAGGCCTAGCTGATTACTTCTTATCCCTTGGCAAATAGCATACAGCAGTGTGTCTGTCAGGAGCTCACTGGCCCAGAATATTTTATACAATGATGCAAGTTTGCTAGCACATGCTTCACACAAGACCAAGTTAATACAATAGTTGATACAATGTTTCAACTGCCTTGCAGACAGGCCATGCATAGCCAATGTGATTTATAGGATAATTACTTTTATCAGGATATTTTCAACCTGCGGGCTGCAATGTTTTTATTTGTTGGCTTTATGTAGGCTAGTTTTACATATTGGCAGAAGTTACTTTTAGATTTGTATAATTTTCATTTAGATAGAATTTTGAGAGATGAAGACTTTTATTCTAAATGAAATTAAACTGTTCCACAAAAATGTGCATATGAAAATCCGAACCGGCACGCAGATCAGTAGACATGGTACGATAACCTGGTACTCCAAATGGGAAAAGGTTGCCAACCAATGGTGTAGCCTATTACCGGCAACTTCGGCAGTGGGAGGAGGGTCAGGAAAGTGTTTTTCCCTTCTGGTTAGGCTATACTGATCTCTGCCGCCCTCTTTAGTCATTTGTCTTCATTTTTTATTGCAGTGCTTAAAGCATCAGACAAGCTCAGTAGCCTACATATAGTTGATTTTATTCAAACAGGGTGTGTCTATATATGGGAAAATACACGTTTTAAAATGTCGATTAGTCGAAAGAACAGACCACTCTTGGTCGACTAAGATTATTTTTTTTGTTGGGGACAGCCCTTCAATTCAAAGAAAGCTATGGATGCAAGGACTGGCATCCGTGATATCAAAATGATAGTTTTAACCATGTTTTGAAGCTATATAGTGTTTGTTTACATTTACTTTGTTTACAAACATTGGAGTAAAAACAGCTTGTATTTTGGGATCTGATGAGGTACAACAGTTGAACTATTAAGTTCATGAGTCATTTATAAGTTATGTTCTTCAAGAATCAATGGGTACATTTAATTTATAAGTCCAAAAATGGATGTAACAACTGCTGTTTGCCCCTTTATCTGTAAATTTTTTTGTATGATTCGTTATGAAGTTAAATTACTTACATTTGCTGCCATCTTAGTATTTTTTTAAGCCTTCTTTCCTGAAGCAACTCTTCAGCCTTGGGTCGCAGAGCTTCATGGGAGTTTTGGGAACCACTCGAAATGATGTCTGCATCTCTATTTGCTTCATGTGGAGGGCCAACTTTTAGAGGGCTGAAAAGGTACTACGCCTCGCTCAAAGTTGACATTTTACTCATTTAGCAGACGCTCTTATCCAGAGCGACTTACAGGAGCAATTAGGGTTAAGTGCCGTGCTTGAGGGCACATTGACAGGTTTTTTTCCAGCGACCTTTTGGTTACTGGCCCAACGCTCTTAACAGCTAGGATACCTTCTGCCCAGTTGAATTGGGATACCACTCCGACTCGATGGGCGCTCGCAGGATCATGCAAAACTGAGGGGGGAGGGGTAAGGGGGGGGAAGTTTACATTAAACTATAATATTTATTACGTAAAACGTGTCTGTAAAAAAATGTCATTTAAAAAACGTTTTCTTTCACCCAATGAGGGGTGTTGTACAAAGTAATCAGCGATTGGATCATCTCTAACCAATCAGAGTATCAAAGCCAATGACACATTTTCATAACACCGCTTTACCCATGTGTGTTCTGGCTTTGGCCCAACCCATTGGTTTCCCCCATTATGCATCATCTAGAGGAGTAGTCCTTAGATGCGCACAAGTTAATTACATTTCTTCACTTACAGTTGAAGTCGGAAGTTTACATACACATTAGCCAAATTAATTTAAACTCAGTTTTTCACAATTCCTGACATTTAATCCTAATAAAAATTCCCTGTCTTAGGTCAGTTAGGATCACCACTTTATTTTAAGAATGTGAAATGTCAGAATAATAGTAGCGCAAATGATTTTTCAGCTTTTATTTCTTTCATCACATTCCCAGTGGGTCAGAAGTTTACATACACTCAATTAGTATTTGGTAGCATTGCCTTTAAATTGTTTAACTTGTGTCAAACGTTTTGGGTAGCCTTCCACAAGCTTCCCACAGTAAGTTGGGTGAATTTTGGCCCATTCCTCCTGACAGAGCTGGTGTAACTGAGTCAGGTTTGTAGGACTCCTTGCTCGCACACGCTTTTTCAGTTCTGCCCACAAATATTCTATAGGATTGTGGTCAGGGCTTTGTGATGGCCACGCCAATACCTTGACTTTGTTGTCCTTAAGCCATTTTGCCACAACTGTGGAAGTATACTTGGGGTCATTGTCCATTTGGAAGACCCATTTGCGACCAAGCTTTAACTTCCTGACTGATGTCTTGAGATGTTGCTTCAATATATCCACATAATTTTCCTTCCTCATGATGCCATCTATTTTGTGAAGTGCACCAGTCCCTCCGGCAGCAAAGCACCCCCACAGCATGATGCTGCCACCCCCGTGCTTCACGATTGGGATGGTGTTCTTCGGCTTGCAAGCGTCCCCTTTTTTCCTCCAAACATAACGATGGTCATTATGGCCAAACAGTTATATTTTTGTTTCATCAGACCAGAGGACATTTCTCCAAAAAGTACGATCTTTGTCCCCATGTGCAGTTTTTTTATGGCAGTTTTGGAGCAGTGGCTTCTTCCTTGCTGAGCGGCCTTTCAGGTTATGTCGATATAGGACTCGTTTTACTGTGGATATAGATACTTTTGTACCTGTTTCCTCCAGCATCTTCACAAGGTCCTTTGCTGCTGTTCTGGGATTGATTTGCACTTTTCGCACCAAAGTACGTTCATCTCTAGGAGACAGAACGCATCTCCTTCCTGAGCGGTATGACAGCTGCGTGGTCCCATGGTGTTTATACTTGCGTACAGATGAACGCGGTACCTTCAGGCGTTTGGAAATTGCTCCCAAGGATGAACCAGACTTGTGAAGGTCTACAATTCTTTTTCTGAGGTCTTGGCTGATTTCTTTTGATTTTCCCATGATGTCAAGCAAAGAGGCACTGAGTTTGAAGGTAGGCCTTGAAATACATCCACAGGTACACCTCCAATTGACTCAGATGATGTCAATTAGCCTATCAGAAGCTTCTAAAGCCATGACATTTTCTGGAATTTTCCAAGCTGTTTAAAGGCACAGTCAACTTAGTGTATGTGAACTTCTGACCCACTGGAATTGTGATACAGTGAAATAATCTGTCTGTAAACAATTGTTGGAAAAATTACTTGTGTCATGCACAAAGTAGATGTCCGAACCGACTTGCCAAAACAATAGTTTGTTAACAAGAAATGTGTGGAGTGGTTGAAAAATGGGTTTTAATGACTCCAACCTAAGTGTATGTAAACTTCAGAATGAGTGTTATTCTCAAACACCCCCTTTACGACACTTGATCTTCTCATTACCGAAATGACTACAAATCTCAAATTGGCAAAAACTTAGAGGACCATTACCTTACCAACATGGAGGCATGAATGGGCTTTAGTGATTGGGTCAATTGTTTGCTGACTCGTAATGGCTGTCTCCTATTACTTGCATATTGAGCTAAGGGCCTCTTATTACGAAACACATCTCATTACCGCATCCTTTTTGGTAAAGAGAACCTTAATTTTGGTAATGATGATGATAATAAGCTGTTTCTAATGTATAGTGAATGGGTGTGCTGTGCTGGTAACTTTAATTATTTACTAGGACCACTGCTTACACCTATTGTATGGAGTTTTTGTAAAACATCATTGGCTTAAGTAGGGGTTGTCAAGAAATATGGGTGTATAAACCCCATTTACAGTGGGTATCATAAGTATTCACCTCCCTTGATTTTTTTCACATTTTGTTGTTACAAAGTGGGATTGAAATGGCTATAATTGTGACTTTTTGTCATTCATTTACACACTAGGCTACTCCATAATGTCAAAGTGAAAAGAAAGTTCTACAAATTTAATACAAATGAACTCTAATATAGTCTGCATAAGTATTCACATCCTTTGTTTAGGCAAGTCTAAATTAGTTCAAGAGTAAAATGTGGCTTATTAATTTAATCACATACGTTACATGGACTCACTCTGTGAAATAGAGATTGACATGAGTTGAATGACTAACCTATCCTCTGTCCCCCATACATTAATCTGTAAGGTCCCTCAGTCATGTATTGAAGCACAGATTCAACTACAAAGACCAGGGAGCTTTTCGAAAGCCTAATAAAGAAGGGCAGTGAATTGGTAGATGGGGGGGAAATGATAACAAATCGGACATTGAATATCTCTTTCGGCATGGTCAAGCGGTGGATGATGTATTAAACCACCAGACACAACAAAGAAAAACCTGCTTATATTTGTATTCTCATTTAGGTCCTTATTGTAGAGTAACTATAAATGTTGTTGATCCATCCTCAGTTATCTCCCATCACAGCCATTGAACTCTGCAGATGTTTTAAAATCACCAATGACCTCATGGTGACATCCCAGAGCAGTTTCCTTCCTGTCCTGCAGCTCAGAAGACTATCTTTGTTGTCTGGGTAGATTGACCATGCCGAAAGAGATATTCAATGTCCGATTTGTTATCGTTTCCCCATCTACCAAATCACTGCCCTTCTTTATTAGGCTTTCCACCAGACACTGGGAGACAAATTCACCTTTCAGCAGGACAATAACCTATAACACAAAGCTAAATCTATACTGGAGTTCATTACCAAGAAGAAGGTGAATGTTCCTGAGTGGCCAAGTTAGTTTTAACTTAAATCTGCTTGAAAATGACCCCCTAACACCTTGACAGAGCTTGAAGAATAATGGGCAAATATTTCACAATCCACGTGTGCAAAGCTCTTAGAGACTAACCCAAGAAGACTAAGATGTAATTACTGCCAAATGTGTTTCTAACATGTATTGACTCGGGTGAATACTTATCTAATCTATTTTTAAGGTATATTAGTGTTATATTAAGACATTTTAGTCCCCCCCCCCACAGAAAATTACAATTGAATCCAAATGTGAAGAAATCCATGGGGGGTGAATACCCACTAATTTACTTCAAGGGATACTTTGGCAATTAGGCCTTTTTACAGTGCATTTGGAAAGTATTCAGACCCCTTGACTTTTTCCACATTTTCCACATCCTTATTCTAAAATTGATTAAATAGTTTTTTCCTCATCAATCTACACACAATACCCCATAATGACAAAGCAAAAACAGGTTTTTATACATTTTTGCAAATGTATAAAAAATAAACAGATCACATTTCCGTAAGTATTTGGCAGCGTTTACAGTCTCGAGTCTTCTTGGGTATGACGCTACAAGCTTGGCACACCTGTATTTGGGAAGTTTCTCCCATTCTTCTCTGCAGATCCTCTCAAGCTCTGTCAGGTTGGATAGGGGGCGTCGCTGCACAGCTATTTTCAGGTCTCTCCAGAGATGTTCGATCGGGTTCAAGTCCAGGCTATGGCTGGGCCACTGAAGGCATTCAGAGACTTGTCCCGAAGCCACTCCTACATTGTCTTGGCTGTGTGCTTAGGGTCGTTGTCCTGTTGGAAGGTGAACCTTCGCCCCAGTCTGAAGTCCTGAGCGCTCTGGAGCAGGTTTTCATCAAAGAGCTCTCTGTACTTTGCTAAGTTCATCTTTCCCTCGATCCTGACTAGTCTCCCAGTCCCTGCCGCTGAAAAACATCCTCACAGCATGATGCTGCCACCACCATGTTTCACTATAGGGATGGTGCCAGGTTTCCTTCAGACGTGACGCTTGGCATTCAGGCCAAAGAGTTCAGTCTTGGTTTTATTAGACCAGAGAATCTTGTTTCTCATGGTCTGAGAGTCCTTTAGGTGCCTTTTGGCAAACTCCAAGCGGGCCGTCATGTGCCTTTTACTGAGGAGTGGCTTCTGTCTGGCCACTCTACCATAAAAGCCTGATTGGTGGAGTGCTGCAGAGATGGTTGTCCTTCTGGAAGGTTCTTCCATTTCCACAGAGGAACTCTGGAGCTCTGTCAGTGACCATCGGGTTCTTGGTCACCTCCCTGACCAAGGCCCATCTCCCCTGATTGCTCAGTTTGGCCTGGCGGCCAGCTCTAGGAAGAGTCTTGGTGGTTCCAAACTTCTTCCATTTAAGAATGAGGGAGGCCACTGTGTTCTTGGGGACCTTCAATGCTGCAGAAATCTTTTGGTACCCTTCCCCAGATCTGTGCCTCGACACAATCCTGTCTCGGAGCTCGGAGCTCTACGGACAATTCCTTATACCTCATGGCTTGGTTTTTGCTCTGACATGCACTGTCAACTGTGGGACCTTGTATAGACAGGTGTGTGCCTTTCCAAATCATGTCCAATCAATTGAATTTACCACAGGTGGACTCCCAAGTTGTAGAAGCATCTCAAGGATGAACAATGGAAACGGGATGCACCTGAGCTCAATTTCGAGTCTCATCGCAAAGGGTCTGAATACTTATGTAAATAAGGTATTTCTGTTTATTTTTAATAAATTAGCAAAAATGTCTTAACCTGTTTTTGCTTTGTCATTATGGGGTATTGTGTGTAGATTGAGGAAAACAATTAATTAAATTTTTAGAGTAAGGCTGTAACTCAACAAAATGTGGAAAAAGTGAAGGGGTCTGAATACTTAACGAATGCATTGTATCTATTTCCCCAGAGTTGGATGAACTCGTGGATATCATTTGTATGTCTCTGTGTCCATTATGAAGGAATTTCGAGGTAGTTTCGCAAGCCAATGTTAACTAATGTTAGCCCAATGGCTGGAAGTCTATGGGTATCTACTATCATGCTAGCAGGACCCGGCAGTGTTTTTCTAGCTTCTGTGTTGTCTGAAAATCGCCCGTGTTACATTTGCCCCGTTTTACTTTTGTCCCGGCTCTCTGCTACTTATTTGCATTGTAATTGATTTGTTTCATTTCATACTTATTTTATCTATTTTGTATTTGGTAGCCTATTCAAATGTGGATTATACTTTTTTATAGCTTTATTGTTTTGCATGCTATTCGATAGTCAAAAAGGCATAAGTTTGATAGGCCTGTTCGTTTTTATAAATAAATAAAAACCCTAATGTGATTTTTGGTTGGCTTTTACATAAATGCACCGTTTTATAATAGCTTTTCAAAATAAAGTTGTTTGTGAGACAACTCCGACACATCATTCATTAATCTTTTATTCCCGCTTATCAAAAGTACTGCTCTGGGAGCTTATGTAGGCTAATGCCCGTTGCGCTATTCAAGGATATGAATAACCACTTCGACAATTTTTTTTTATGTTAGTTGATAAGTTTAACTTGTACAAGTAAACGTTTACTGCAACTTTTATTGACGGTAGCCTAGTGTAGGCCAATATTATTTATTGGCTCTTTGATTTGGAAGGAGGGATTTTCCGACGGCACACACTTTTGTTTTTTCCTAAAGCTTTGGTCAGGTGGACGGCAGAAACTTCCCATTTGATTATTCTCTTAGAATTTTTGCGTTGGTAATTGTGGTAAAATGCATGTCGTCTGCTCAATAAACATAATTATGAAATGGATAAATACAGATCCTAATCTTAGTGATCCGAGAGCAATTATGGTGTTTCTTGTTATTGTAAGAAGAAAAACACCCTTCTGTACTCTTTGGCTATTCTGAGCTGCTTGTCTTCCTCCTCTCTCTCGCTCTCTCTCGTCTAGGTGTGGGGGAACAGTGGGCGCTGTTCTGACTTGTCCGCTGGAAGTGGTAAAGACCAGACTGCAGTCTTCTCATGTCACCTACATCTCTGAGGTGCAGCTCAGCACCGTCAATGGGGCCAGTGTGGCCCGCATGGCCCCTCCGGGACCCCTCCACTGCCTCAAGTAAGTTCATCACACAGGGGTCACAGAGAATAGCCTACATATTACATTGTGTTTGGACAGGGTTCGTTGGGTCACCGTTTCAGGAAGACTAGAAGTTTCTTGCCATGTTTCACTCAAGGCCACCTACAGTATCTCACATGCCCTTTGACACAATTACCTAACACCCAATGACTCAAAGATGAGTTACTGTAAACGGGAGTGTTATCAGACAGAAACGTCTTATGACTTGACCGCTTCATGACCATTTAAAAAGGACGTATTTTTATCGTCCTCTAAGGTTAATGAAAGAGTTTACTCTTCCCCCTTAGAAAAAAAGGAACGCAAGCTAGGACAGTCATATCCTGGCTTCCTGTTTGTCATACTATGTTATGACTGAGTCTTGCTTTAGCTAAGGTCTGGGAATCGTGCTTTGCATTTCAGCATTTTGATTGCATCAATATGGGTCTCCCATACATATTGAACCACATAGCGAGAATCTATCATTTCAGATTGGGGATGTAGCCTAGCTTTCATCATCGCTGACAAGGCAGAAATAACCCTTAACATATTGGACAAGTACAAGTTGTTCTATAGCATACTTAAATCTGCCTCACTCACTTGTAAAAATAGAATGAGAACAGGGGGAGAGGCTTACTGTGGTTCTGTTTTGGTTTGCTGTGGAACTGCCCATGTTAGTCTCGTAGAGGGCAACTTTCCCCTTTGCCTTAGTTTTTTTTTTTTTACAAACATTTAGTCTATATACCACTCCATATTGCTAAGGGAAAACATTAACCCCTTAATCTTCTCCTTTCATATTGCTCTGTAAAAGCTCTCCACTGACCGGACTAGAATAGAGACTGAAATACATAGAGAGGACAAGGAAATAGACACGTTGTTCTCTGAGGCTGTTATTGTAATGTGGACAGTGGCACAGCGAATGAATGTCCCTCATATCAACAGCTGTTTACATGCCCTCACCTTAAACATTTTCCACACCACAGGGCCAGGAGGCAGAACCAGTTTCATAACGGGCATAGTAAAGGGAGCATACAGCTAGGGCTGGCACAGTAAATGTATAATCGTGTAACCAACGATTATGGATAAAGACGTCATAAACATTTTAATAACTGTTTTAATACAAAAATATATTTTCAAGTCGACAAACTACCCAAAAGCAGTAAAGTAAAAGTAAGCCTGGTTCACATCTAAGAGCTGATTTTATAAGGCAAGAGGAGACATGACTATCCAGTTGTAGAATGTTGTGTTGTGGAACAAACAGCTGACTGAAGACAGCCAGACATGCAGTCGAGTCTGTTTCCAGGGTAACATGGACTCTTTACAACGTGATGAAATTGTTGCTCCTTGTTTTAGCAAGGTGTTGTGGCAAACAAGTATATATACACACGGCGTGGCTTAACGTGACCATGCCCCCGAGTAGGGTACAGCCGTAGGATACTCCTGTTACTCCCATGTTAAATTGCCTACTTTACACATAAACCGACAACAGCTGTAATTTTATTAGATTTTTGATCATTCAATGTGATATGCTTGGTTGGTCATTTTTAACATACTTCCATGTCGTCTTAATCAACAAACTACATCATACCTAAAAACACTAATTCTAAACGTAAAAATGACTGTCGCACGGAATGTACATCATGATTATCAGCCAACTAACTTTCTTCAACTAGCTAACTAACCCTGCTTTTAAGATGCCGAAAAGCTGTTGCGTACTATTTTGTTGGCGAAAAGACCACCAAATTAAGTTTCATCAACTGCCCAAGGACCAGGTTAGACAAACATGGTTTCAGGCTATTACTCCACGATGATGATGATTTGGCTCCGGTTACTCGGTACATTTGTGTGTTTGAAGCACTTCATCACTGGTAAGTCGCTAACACTTGTTTGTATCTATGTTTATTGCATGAAGTTAGCTTGTAGTAAAGACTAGTGAGCTGTAGCCGTCCAAATAACAGCTATAATATTCTTATGCATTTGGATATTTATGCAAACCTGGAGATTGAACCAAGTAGGTGTAGGTATTTGCTATTCGACCTATTTTTTTATATATATATATTTTTATAACGATGACCGTGGTCATTTGGCTGACAAATAACCGTCATCCAAAATGACGTGACTGTCACAGCCCTACATCCAGTTTGAGGGGTAATACCTAATACCCTGGGTCATAGACCTTATCGTTGTATGGGCATATAACATTCTTCAAAAGGTCTGTTCAACAAATCTTGACCATCCAACCAAACTGACTCTCTTTAAACATAATTAGGTGCCTCAAATGCCACTTTTCAGTTAATATAGGACGCTTAAATTCATGTAGCCATGCATCATCGAAAGCCTCATCACCATCAAATCCACTTAATTCATTAGATATAAAGATTGCCCTTCCAGTGAAATATCGATAGAAAGATTGTTTATTTAATTTTTACGGAAAGTTTACATCAGTCTTTGGCAGGAGGCTTCGTTCCGTTGGATCACAGCTCTGCTGCAGTGTTCCTGGGCCTGCTCCTCTCCCCTTTTCCCATCAGTCAACCTCCATGCTTCTGCCCTGGAAGCACTAACTGAAACCCAACACCACCACTAAGCAGCACAGGGAGAAGAAAAGAACCTGCAGAAGTGGGTCACCAGCGAATGCAGCGCAGGCCAAATCCCATTTTAGAACAGAGTAGTTCTGTATGAGCAGTACTGACTGCGTAGTTGACTGAATTCGCAGTTGTATCTAGAGGCCTTAATCCTTGAATTGAAGCTTAGCACACTCACTGCTTTGAATATCTCCATGAATTAGGTTAATGGTGGAATAACCTTGGGTGACACTAAACAGCATGAACCCCATCAGCCATTATCATGTTACATAGAGCAGCTCCTTGCACTGCTGACCTTATAATTTACATTTTAGTCATTTAGCAGACACTCTTATCCAGAGTGACTTACAGGAGCAAGGGTTAAGTGCCTTGCTCAAGGGCACAACGACAGATTTTTCACCTAGTCTGCTAGGGGATTTGAACCAGGGACCTTTCGGTTTTTGGCCCAACGCTCTTAACCGCTAGGCTTCCTGCCGCCCTAATAATGTCATGCTGTCGTCATTCGAGGCCTGCTGTCTTATCTGGGGCTAACTGGTTGGCAGGCCGCCTAACCCTAGCTGACTGAGACAGATCGTTGTATGTGAATAGACACCTGCTGGAATGCGGTTTTAACCAATCACCATTCAGGATTAGAACCACCAGCTGTATAAAAACTGTCACATGACTCGTCACATACACAAATGCTGAAAAGCATAATCTAATGTAATACATCATTAGCTAGCGATATTGATCTGTTTTGACACTTTTGGTTCCTTCCATCCATTTTGCAATAACACACAGTATCAGGAAATTGACCATAAATACATCTGTTTATTACTGTATTAGTCACAAATGGACAATTTTAGGCAACGGCCGATGTGCTATGGTCATGGCAGGCTGATTATCCACATTGGCACTAGCCCACTATCTTGATAGCCATCTTTTCTTATGTTTCAGCATATCAATACTCAATGCTTAGCGCTATGCTAGTTAATCATACACCCCTCTCCCTCTACAGGTTGATACTGGAGAAGGAGGGACCCCGCTCGCTGTTCAGAGGCCTGGGGCCCAACCTGGTGGGTGTGGCTCCTTCCAGGTATGATCTCACTTCCTGTGCAATAATTTTTCCTGTTGTGGCTTCTGCTTGCATTTTCTTGACTTTCTGTGTAGGCTACTTCATGGAGTTTTTTTTTCTTTTTCTGGCGACTTCAGATTTAAAGGGGGGTTGCTAGGAAACCTAGATAATTTATTTGTATTTGGTTTTCCATTATTTGACCTTGGTGAGACCTCTGTTTCAAAATTCCTTTTTGTAACCACATCGGAGGATGACACAATTACCACCATTTTACGTTATGGTTCAACTATTCTGGATCAGAACATAATCTTCTTCCGGGGGGAACCCCCCCCCCAATGAATTTCTGCAGATGAATTGCCAGTAAAATTCCACTCCCTCCCTGTCCTCATCTTCCATCTCCACCGTTGAATTATTCATACTCCCTAGTGGTAGAACCCAGACTGAAATGACTGTTAGTCCTATTATGCAACAGCAGCCTCCTGGTCCAGTCTGTTAATCACAGTCACTGTGGGCAGAGCAGCGGCCGTGTTTCTGTCTAAGGCTGTGCATTTGTGTAGAGTCTGTGACAGGGTTTCCGTTAGTAAAATATGGCGCCGAACAACATGACTGGGAAGATTTAAATTTACCGGCCATTTGAGAAATTTACTGGAAATATTTAAATTTACCGGCCATATGCATTCGGAGCATAACCCATTAGGGCGTCCACCCACGGTGCTCAGAATGACAAATCACATTTAGATTATGATAATGCATCTTAACAGAACATGCAACTCATGTAATGAAGCAGCCAATAAAACTACATTTTTCAAACATTTGCCAAAAAGGTAATTTAACAGCGCACCTGGGAAAACACGATTCAAACAGTGCACCTGCAGCGGTTCCAAATATTCCGGGTAGCCATTTTGATTAGCTGCTCAGCAGTCTTATGGCTTGGGGGAAGAAGCTGCTAAGAAGCCTTTTGGACCTAGACTTGGCGCTCCGGTACCGCTTGCCGTGTGGAAGCAGAGAGAACAGTCTGACTAGGGTGGCTGGAGTCTTTGGCAATTTTTAGGGCCTTCCTCTGACACCGCCTGGTATAGATGGTCCTGGATGGCAGGAAGCTTGGCCCCAGTGATGTACTGGGCCGTATGCACTACCCTCTGTAGTGTCTTGCGGTCGGAAGCCGAGCAGTTGCCATACCAGGCAGTGATGTAACCAGTCAGGATGCTCTCGATGGTGCAGCTGTATAACTTTTTGAGGATCTGAGGACCCATGCCAAATGTTTTCAGTCTCCTGAGGGGGAATAGGCTTTGTCGTGCCCTCTTCACGATTGTCTTGGTGTGTTTTGACCATGATAGTTTGTTAGTGATGTGGACACCAAGGAACTTGAAGCTCTCAACCTGCTCTACTACAGCCCTGTCGATGAGAATGGGGACGTGCTCGGCCCTCCTTTTCCTGTAGTCCACAATCATTTCCGTTGTCTTGATCACGTTGAGGGAGAGGTTGTTGTCCTGGCACCACACTGCTAGGTCTTGGACCTCCTCCCTATAGGCTCTTCAGTAAGGCCATTCTACTGCCAATGTTTGTCTATGGAGATTGCATGGCTGTGTGCCTGATTTTTATACACCTGTCAGCAATGGGTGTGGCTGAAATAGCTCTTAACGACTTTCCTATACCGATTTTTAAATTGCGTACCTGCTCCACAGTAAGCTGCTCTATCTGCACTAAGTGGTGAAGTAATTTAATGTTGCTCTAAATGAAATTATTTTTTAAATAGGAACAAAAAGGAACGATATAAAGCAGTACTTTTTGGGGGTTAGAACTGGTTGATAAATGTATTTTGCTGGTTGGAACACCAGAATGGAATGAAAAAAGCGAGGTGGGGGGAGTCAGGGGAGAGCTAGGTGGACGTGGTTAGCGACTGGGAGAGGAAGGCCGGGAGAGGGGGGTCAGGAGAGACCGGGAAGTAGAGGTGCGGAAGGAGAGCGAGGTAGACTGGGAGAGCGAGATAGATGGGTAGAGCGAGGTAGACTGGGAGAACGGCAGGGAGGGAGAGAGGGTAAGGAGAGGGACTGACCTGAGCGCACACTGCCATAAAAAATACTGCGGAGGAAAGAGAGGGAGAGAATAATCAATCATCCTTCATTACTCCTACAGGGTTCCGTTCCTCAATACTCTCCTCAATGCTACACTGGAACAGAGCAAAAACACCAATGCCATTTCCCAATAACCCCTGCCAGCGACTAGACGCTCACCAGGCTTTACTTACATTAACACAGCAAGGAACCTTATCTAACCAGACAGAGAAGTGACTAACACTGCTGCTGTGTGCCCTGGCTGATTGGTCTCCCCCTTGGCCTTGGCAGTGGGCTGCAGAGTGCTGCCGAGCTGAGCATATTGTCTGCCATTAGAGCATGGTTGGCTGGGCAGTAAGCTGTTCAGCTACAGCACACTTGGCACAGCACACACTCGGCATCACAAGCTTTAGATGAGTCCGCGTCACCATCACTGAGATCGGCCTTCACATCACACACACACATGCGTGAATATGCACCCAATCTCACATCTGCATACACACACGTACATGCACAGTGTACACAATCTCACTCTCTCACAAACATACACTTGTACACTAAAGGCAGGGTGAGCGAACCGGGTCATTGGGTTTTAATCCCCACAGCGGAAATGTTTACTTGAGTAATCCTCTGTGATTTGAGTTTAGTAGAGAGCGTAAGAGTTCCAAGGGAGATTAATCTCCAGCTAAAGCAGGGCATGTGATTTGGGTACCTGGTTGGCATGCGCGTGTAGAGACACACAGACACACGCACTACGCAGGAACATGCCTAATGGGCCATTTTTTTTTAAGCATGTAGAAAGTCTACACCCTCTTGAGCTTTTTTCGAATATTGTTGCGTTATAAAGTGGGATTGAAAAATATTTAATTTTAATTTCTTGTAATTGATCTACACAAAATACACCATAATGTCAAAGTCAAAAGAAAATTCTACAGATTTTTACAAATTAATAAAATGTAATAACTAAAATATAGTCGTTGCATAAGTATTCACCTTTGTTTAGGCAAGCCTAAATTAGTTCAGAAGTAAAATTTGGCTTAACAAATCACAGAAGTTTTATATGGACTCACTCTGTGTGAAATAATAGGAGTTTACATGATTTTTGAATGACTAACCTTTCCTCTGTCCCCCATACATACATCTGTAAGGTTCCTCAGTCAAGTATTGAATTTCAAGCACAGATTCAACTACAAACACCACAAAGCTTTTTGAAAGCCTCATAAAGAACGGCAGTGATTGGTAGATGGGTAACAATAATAAATCAAACATTGAATAGATCTTGAAGCATGGTTAAGTTAATAATGATGCTGGGGATGTATTAAACCACCCAGACACATCAAAGATGCAGTCGTCCTTCTGAGTGAGCTGCAGGACAGGAAGGAAACTGCTTAGGGATGTCACCAAGAGACCATTGTTGATTTTTAAAACCGCTACAGAGGTCCATGGCTGTGAATGGGAGAACTGAGGATGGATCAA
The DNA here is from genome assembly GCF_020615455.1 of Coregonus clupeaformis. Classification (NCBI taxonomy): domain Eukaryota; kingdom Metazoa; phylum Chordata; class Actinopteri; order Salmoniformes; family Salmonidae; genus Coregonus; species Coregonus clupeaformis. The sequence continues at coordinate 12,413,355 of NC_059205.1, forward strand.
CAACATTGTAGTGACTCCACAATAATGACCTAAATGACAGAGTGAAAAGAATAATACAACTATACAGAATACAAATATTGAAAAACATGCAACAAGGCACTAAAGTAATACTGCAAAAAAAAAACACTGCAAAGGAATACACTTTTTGGCCTAAATGCAAACAAAGCCTTATGTTTGGGGAAAATCCTGCCTCCTTATTTTCAAGCATGGTGGTGGCTGCATCATGGTATGGGTATGCTTGACATTGGCAAAGACTGGGGAGTTTTTCAGGAGGAAAAGAAATGGGATGGAGCTAAACACAGGCTAAATCCTAGAGGAAAACCTGCTTCAGTCTGCTTTCCACCACTGGGAGAGAAATTCACCTTTCAGCAGGTCAATAACCTACAACACAAAGCCAAATCTACACTGGAGTTGCTTACCAAGAAGACCGTGAATGTTCCTGATTGGCCAAGTTACAGTTTTGACTTAAATCTGCTTGAATCTATGGGAAGACTTGAAAGTTGCTGTCTAGCGATCCCCAACACCTTCTTTTGAAAAGAATAATGGGCAAATATTGCACACTCCAGGTGTGCAAAGCTCTTATGAGACCTACCCAAGAAGACTCTCAGCTGTAATCGCTGCCAAAGGTGTTTCTAATATGTATTGAATCGGGGGTGAATACTTATGTAATCAAGGTATATTGGTGTTTTTATTTTTCATTAATCTTTTAAAAAATATTTTCCTTCCACTTAGACATTACAGGGTATTTTGTGTAGATCGACAATTCAAACCATTTTTATCCCACTCTGTAACACAAATGTGAAGAAATCCGTGACACACAAACTACCCAAATGAATGCAACAGGAGTTCCAGGCCATTTACTGTGTCAATTCGGACAGAGGGGACGCTGCCTGTCATTTATACTCTGCAGTTTTGCCCCAATCTCACAAGAACTAAACATATTTTTTGTTTGACATATTGGTATCGACCATCATGACCCCAAAAAATATAGTTTTTAACGGTAAAGGCCCAGAGTTCCGATATGGATTGATTCACTGTATTCTTAGCTCCCATCCATTCCCTCCTGTATCCACAGAGCTATCTACTTTGCATCCTACTCCACTGCCAAAGAGAAGCTGAATGGCGTGTTTGAACCCGACTCCACGCAGGTCCATATGGTGTCTGCAGGCCTAGCAGGTAACAGTCCTTCCAGAAACTCCTCCTCTGCTGTCTATAACCTGCTTGTCAGTGCAGTTTTTACTGGTTGTTGCTGCATTCAAAGTTGACTTGTTTAGACAATTTCCAGCTACTTATTTTATTTTGACTGATTACATAGAAAATTGGATATATTAAGTATTTATTTTAAGATATTTTGTTTTTGTTTAAAGAAACAGGCCATATTTTTATTTGATTAAATGTTTTTTCTTTTTTTTGTACATTTTTATGTTGTGTTATGGGGTGGATGGGGTTTCCTATTCATTTGAAGATAATTCAATGTTTTATAAACATTGCTCTAGTCTATATCCAGCTATGTGCTAGACATTCCCACTATATGGGTTACCTTGTGGACATTTCCGAGTGTTTTTGAATATCAACCACAGATGGTTTGCCCGAAAGCACAATTGAAGACTTTCAGGATCAGTCTCTTGACAACTATAAGCTATAGTGAAAGTGAAGAGGTTAAGGCTTATTCTTCCCTTCAATATTGTAGTTCTTAAGTTGGATGCGAAGATAAACATTTTTATTGTTCTCTCAGTTAAAGCACTTAGTAAGAAAATACATAGTGTGAAAAGGACAACGCACACAGTTAACACTTCGTGTCAGTTGCATTTTGTACTTCCTCCACTCATATATTGAACTGCTCAAGAGATTTCACACGGCGAATAGACCCACTGACCCACATTACTGCCTCTCTTTGTCCTACAATTATATACAGCCAACTTGGCAGAGGCCCAACACTTTACTACATACCACTACTTACCGCTAGCTGCCTGTTCCAGCAATAAAATAAATAACATCCTCAAAGTTTGAATTGTGCTTTCCATCCCACCCCCACTTCCCCCAGTTTTTTCTCTTTTGAGGCTCTTCGACTCTCGAAGGACCCTAAATTGTGTTAACGTACCAGTTTGTTGCTAAACAGTGAGTTTGGCCCTTCAAGCGCTGTCTATGCTGTGTGTGTACAGTAGTAAAGGCCCCAGGGCGCTAACATGTCAGGGCCCTCACTGCGGGAGGTCCCCCCCCGCCTCGCGGCGACACACCAGCCGGACGTTGTTGGGCGGACGCCTCAGGTAGCACCCCATTTCCTTTCACTGGTATGACCATGATGCTAATGATGATGCTATTGATGCTAATAATGATGATGCTGGTATAGGTCACTAGCTGGTTTGCAGCTCTTTCATCTCCTATTACTTCTACGTGATTGCACAGTCTTGATACACTGCCCCCCTTCCCCCTTTGACCAGCCTGTTTACTCCCTCACCCACCCCCACTAAAGGTACATGAACAACACGCACTTTGATTTTTCCTTAGTCAGCATATGAAGAGAAATGCTAACCTTGTCACTATTAGAGGTTTGAGGGACCTTAATTTGTTTAATCCATTCATCATTTACTCTTGAACCGCTAACACTGCAGATGTAGTTTATTTAAGTTTAGTGTTTAGTTTATACGTCTGCCCTCGTCTTTGACAAAAGAGGCCCACATAAGCTTACCACTGTGCCCTAGATATCACTCACGTAACATACGCATGTGTGTCTATATACAGCATTTAGTTCCAGACACTGGAAAATTCCAATCGTATTATGACACTCCCTAACTTATTTGACACCTCTGAATCCTTTCCCTCAGTTACACATACAGATGTAGAATAATTAGACCAAAGATGCTTTTTAGTCAAATTTAATTTAGTGCCAGTTCTCCAAGTACAACTTACAGAAACATGCTTACTGACTTTTTTGTACCATCTGACACACTATAATATCATATTTTTCAATTACAGACGTAGAATGAATAGACCATTTATATAGACCACGTACACAGAGTATACAAAACATTAAGAACACCTGCTCTTTCAATGACAGACTGACCAGGTGAATCCAGGTGTGAAGGCTATGATCCCTTATTGATGTCACTTGTTAAATCCACTTCAATCAGTATAGATGAAGGGGAGGAGACAGGTTAAAGAAGGATTTTTAAGCCTTGAGACAATTGAGACATGGATTGTGTATGTGTGCAATTCAGAGGGTAACTGGGAAGACAAAAGAGTTAAGTGCGCACCGGTTTCAGTGTGTCAAGAACTGCAACGCTGCTGGGTTTTTCATGCTCAACAGTTTCCCGTGTGTATCAAGAATGGTCCACCACCCAAAGGACATCCAGCCAACGTGACACAACTGTGGGACGCATTGGAGTCAACATGGGCTGTGGAATGCTTTCGACATCTTGTAGAGTCCATGCCCCGATGAATTGAGGCTGTTCTGAGGGCAAAAGGGGGGAGTGCAACTCAATATTAGGAAGGTGTTCCTAATGTTTGGTATACTCAGTGTAGATTCATAAATCATACCCACTGCTGGCCTATAATCATGCCCATTTTTGCAGTCATTCAACTCCCCGAACCCTCTCTCTATAGGAGTTATGTGGAGCTAAGAACTGGTCTCCAGCTGCTTATCTGAAGCATTTTTCTTAGTAAATGTAGGTCTTACTCGTTGGGAAAAGTGGAGCACTGTAACACATGCCGATAGAGGGAGCGAGTTGGCACACATACTAAAGCCTTGTCTTGAGTTCAACACAACCACAGTTGGCTCAGGGCCTAGTGTGTCTATTTCTTCCCACAGACCTCCTGTATAGACTAGCTAGTTCATGTGGTTAATTTACACTGCAGGGATATTTGCTGAATCAGGTCCCCCTTACTATGTCAAGAGCCTTAAACTAGGTTGTGGACTTTGACAGCCTCGAGGACAATATGTGACCCTCTTTGTGCAGACAGATATCACCTTAATCATATATTTTAATAGAGGGCCCCATTCAGCCTAAAGCACACTGCATTATAGCAGATGATTGTACTGCTGTATTGTAATAACACTGGAACTAGGTCACACCATTGAATTAGTTTAGATATGAAACATAGGGGCCAAGCATGAAATGGCTGACTGACACTCCAGTATTACATTTAATTTGGGGGAAAATGTCTATGTATTTGCGACATCTGGCCTCCACACAGTCCTTTGCCCAACATAAAAATTACATGAATACATACAACTTTTAGAAAGAAGTTGTTCAGACGATCAGAAACCGATGGGTGGGATTGTTGAATTGGGGTATCACAACACTTTATCAGAGATAAATAAATCAGAGCATCCAAGCTCGTCGTTTCTAGACTTTAAAAGTCTGCTTGACAAGGTTAGCATTTCAACCCTCTCTTACACTATTTTACCTTTTTTATTTCAGTGTTGACTTTGTCCCTCATTTTATTTGACCCCATTGCTACTGTTTAGAATCAATAAAAGTGACTATGGTAATGATGCAATGGTTCACAATGATTGGCACCTGTAGCATCAGCTAAGAACATTGTTTAAATATATTATTATTGTGTACCACATGTTTATTTGTTTTGTGCTGCACATAATTTGATTATACCAGTGGGGTGATGTTCCATTGATGACAGACTTGCATTTTCTTTAAATTTTTCTTCCCTTACCAAGAGCAACATACAGTACCTGACACAACGTAGAGGAGGGAAATGACAGGAGACGGGGGGGTAAGGTCAAAGGGTCGAGGGTTAGAGTGGGGAGGAAGAGATGGTGACCCCTTTTCTCCTCTCCCACCTTTTAGTAGTTGGTTTAAAAAAGGGTGGGTAAAAATGTGGGAGTGTGTAGGATTATCTTATGTTTATTTATAAAAAGGGAGATATGGGTCGGCTTAGGGGGATCTTATCCATTTATATCAGATTGGGGGGGGGTTGATACTTGTCCTCCTATTTTACCTGTTAAAGAAATACAGTGATTGGGTAGGATCGGTAGGTTTCCTCTCCCGTCTATGTAAATAAAAGGAGTTTGTGGGTGGGTTGGTTGACTGCTGCCTGTGTGTGACTGGTCATTTTAGGGCTTTACTGTAGCTTTCACCCCTGCGTGAGGGGGGAGAGCCCCCGCCACCTCAGCCCCCATATCTGCAGGCTTCTAGCTGCAGCTGTGAGGCGGAGTAGCTTTGCCCCTACTCTGTGAGTACACGCCATAGACGCTATCTCCTTCTAATTCTTCTTCTTCGACAGACTTGTCATCCTCTTCACGCAGTCTCCTTAGGACTGTGTCCCTTGATACAGTAGAAGCTCTAGTCGTGGGTACAGTACTGTCCCCTGGTTTCTTGTTTAGAGAAAATGCTATGTAGTGATGTAAATGTATGTTGATGTTCCAATGGCCATGTTTTAAATTATGTTCTTGTTTGGAGGTTTAGTATTTCGACCACATCGGTACAGAGCACAAGTTATGTGCCGGATTACTGTCTGTCTTTTAAAAATGCACATTATTATCACACTAGAATTACCTGCACCTTACACATTTGTTGTATACCTTGTAATGTGTATGACATGACACTCCTTTGTGAACTAACATACTGACTTGATGCATTGTCAGGGGACTCATTGGTCTCTCTGATTTTTAAAAACTATTTCAAACCCAAATTTAGTATAAGCAACTTATTAATAACACTATTAAAATAGTAAATGTTTTGGTATGGCATTTATAAATATACTCCAAGTTTCCCTGGGAAATAACATTCGCAATCCTCCACTCAGCGATATTCCGTTTCACTTATTCCGCTTTGGTCCTCATGAATAATTCAAGAAAGCCAGACTCCATTTAGTTTCCTCATGGCAGCCAATGAGGCCTTCAGCTGAGGCTCACACCATGACGTCGTTCATACAATCATTTGCTCTTAAGATGTAAGCCTACTGTAGGGCTGAGCTCTCCCCATCTGGGAGCTAGCTACTATTGTTCAAATTAAATGTACTATATATATATATATATATCTCATGCACTCTTAATCGGAGTGAAGTATAATGATGATCATTGAGGGGGCTGAACAATATCATAGCACTATGCTATATCGTATAATTCTGTAGTGCCTTCAGTGTACATGAGATTCAGGCCCACCTTGTTTATAAACACTAAGGAATAGTATTTATAGTAATTATAGGCTATATCTTGGTTCTATTTATTGCAACTTGTAAATATGATTATGAATAATGTTAGCTACTTGGACTATCTTTAAGCTGAGTTTTTGCCTGTGCTGTAATAACCTTGAGGAATCTAATCAGTCCATATAATGCCATTCCTGTGAAGGACAGTCTGCCCTTAACAAAGGTAATAAAGTTTTTTTTAAATGATCATCTCTGGCCTGATACTGGAGCACCAGCGATAAGGAAAGGTTTTACGAGATTGCCAATACTTAAATAAAAGGCTCATAAACACAGCTTAAAGATGTCAACAAAGCTTTCACACACTGCTGCCAGTTGAATGAAAGTAGCTTTGTTTAGAGTGCACTGGGGTTGTATTTCACAAAACGCAGGATTGATAGATTGGCCAGCACTCAGTTCTAACCCTTACTTTTCTAGTTCATAAAGCTAGCTGAAGTTGAATGTCGTTGGGTTACTACTGCGAGTATTGAGTCTGTAATATCCTTCCCTATATTCAAGTTTTTCTTCCTTTATCCTCCAGGGAATACAGAGTTGTTAGATGGCTGGCTAACTCATTGGTGGTGCTTTGTGAAATACCCCCCCCCCAGTATATATCTATGTCCTTGGATAGGCTGAGTCCTTCACACATCATCACTCCCCCTGTCTGAACCTCTGAACTCTTCTTCCCAGGATTCACTGCTATCACGGCGACCAATCCCATCTGGTTGATCAAGACCCGGTTGCAGCTAGATGCCAGGTAAGCACTGAGGAGGGAGGCTGTATCTAGGCCACATACCGTAGAAGTCATGGATTCCCCAAAGTCAGACTGCAGACGATTTAAATTCCCTAAGCTTTTAATGTTAATCCACAGCTGTTTCGTATTTTGTTGCTTCTCTAAATACAGTATGTTATGCTTATTGTACTAGTTTCATATTGTTTTGATTCATTGTACTAAGGGAAAGGATGTTATTCTGAGTACTAATAGAGCATAATACGTTATTGGATGTTGCGAATCCCTTTTAACATGTTACTTACTTGCCAAATGTATCCCGTTAGCTATATGACCCCCACGTGTTTTTACCACAGGAACCGTGGTGAGAGGCGCATGAATGCGTTTGAGTGCGTGCGGCGGGTCTACCAGACGGAGGGCTGGCGGGGCTTCTATCGGGGTATGTCTGCCTCGTATGCCGGCATCTCCGAGACGGTTATCCATTTTGTCATCTATGAGAGCATCAAGCGCAAGCTGATGGAGTCCAAGGCCCAGGCCAGCATGGATCAGGACGAGGACGAGTCGGTGAGGGATGCCTCAGACTTTGTGGGCATGATGCTGGCTGCCGCCACCTCCAAGACCTGTGCCACCTCTATCGCCTACCCCCACGGTATACACGATATATCAGCCATATGGTTATCGGTTGAAATGATATCAGTATCGCCAATAATATATATATTTTTAAACCGAATCATCAGGGTTAATAAGTCACTCAGTTCTCTCCTCACCCTCTTCTCTCCTTTCCCCCCCTCTTCTTCCCTTTACTCCCCCGCTCTCCTCTCTTCTTCCTCTCTTCTCACCCCCCCTCTTCCCTTTAACCCATCTCTCCTCTCCCTCTTTTCTCTCCTCTCCCTCTTTCTCTCCTCTCCCTCTTTTCTCTCCCTTCTCTCTACTCCTCCCCTCTTCTCACCCCCCTCTTCTTCCCTTAACCCCGCTCTTCTCTCCTCTCCCTCTCTTCTCCCTCTGCTCCCCTCCCTTTGTAGAGGTGATCCGCACCCGGCTACGAGAGGAGGGCAGCAAGTACCGCTCCTTCTTCCAGACATTACTGACAGTACCTAAGGAGGAGGGCTACCGTGCCCTGTACCGTGGTCTCACCACCCATCTGGTCCGCCAGATCCCCAACACTGCCATCATGATGTCCACCTACGAGATGGTGGTCTACCTGCTACAACGCTAGCCCCTCCCCTTCCTGTCTGGAGAGGAAGTGACTGACTTGGTTGGGGATATCTAAGATGGAGACCAAAGGAAAACCGATATGGACCAGAACAGGAGCCCCCCTCCCCCCCTCCCCCTCCCAACCAACAACCCCACCCCCTAAGCCTACAGGTCTCTCCTCAAGGGGGCTCTATGGTCTGGGGACAGAGAAAGGATGGGGTGGGAGGAGGAAAGAGGGACTGAGAGAGACAGTTGGGTCAGTCTTTTATAGAGCCTGTCAAACAGGAGATGTCTCTGACGGAAATCATGTTGTGGCCTTTAGAGTTTTTTAAGTTTGTCGCTGTCTCTTTGTAGAATGAAACCAATCTGCTTTAGCCTGTATCGGAGATGACAATCTGAAAGGGGAATGCTTGAAAACAATCTATCAAAAACAGGTGTCATAATAACATTATGAACATTACAGAAAATATGTTGAACTAAATTCTGCAGTAGATAGATTTGATTAGGTTAGCGCTTTTTCACTAGGATTTAGCATGTAAACTAATGTTTGAAACAAGCTTTGCATGCTCTGTTTCAGTAACTTGAACCCAGGTTTGGTGGATATGGAATGTCGGAAAAAGGGGGGAGGTGGTTATGGAATGTCGGAAAAAGGGGGGATGTGGTTATGGAATGTCGGAAAAGGGGGGAGGTGGGGGTTTCTTTATTTTCAACTTGCAATTTTTTTCCCAGATCAATTTCTCAAGCAAGAATTTTGCTAGGACTGTTGGAGTGGGGAGGGGAAAACTAGCTGCTATTGGAAGAGAGGTTTGGAACTTTTTCTTATTCGTCTATTAACTCAAAGCTCCATCCCACCAAAACAGTCTGAAATTTCAGTTGGTCTTTTCAAACAGCTCTTATACTAAAAGGGCATTATCATTTTTACAACTTCACAGTATTATTCCAACCTCAAAGTGTGGAAATGTATATAAAACACAGGAAAATCATGTTTTTGCCTGCACTGGGCCTTTTAAGATCATGTAACTGTCAAAAGAAAAGGAAATGCCAACAAAGTGTCTTAATAGGGCATTGGGCCACTACGAGCTACCAGAACAGCTTCAATGCGCCTTGGCATAGATTTAACAAATGTCTGGAACTCTACTGGAGGGATGCGACACCATTCTCTTATGAGAAATTCCATAATTTTGTGTTTTGTTGGTGGTGGAAAACGCTGTCTCAGGCGTGCGTCGCTCCAGAATCTTCCATAAGTGTTCAATTGGGTTGAGATCTGGTGACTAAACCCTCTATGTTCCTATGAAACCCCTCTTTCAAAGTCCCTGAGAAAAAACGGGGCATTTTTATAAATGACCGTAAGCATGATGGGATGTTAATTGCTTAATTAACTCAATAACCACACCTGTGTGGAAGCACCTGCTTTCAATATACTTTGTATCCCTCATTTACTCAAGTGTTTTCTTTATTTTGGCAGTTAACTGTATATCATAAGAGAATAACAAGCAAACCATACACTCACTACAATGAGGTTGGCTTCAAGCATTCCCCAGTCTGAAGCTATGCATATGGTGCACTGCTGCACAAGACAAGTGATCGCCGATCACAACACATGCCTCTGACACTTAACCAGTGGTTTATTTGTTTTGAAAGCTGACTATCATTTCAGTGTTTTGTATAATGGTATTGTTTCTCTGATACTAGTCCTTGTGAGGGACCTAGTTGTCTCATGAATGAACTAGACTTCACTGCCCTAGATGGGGTGCGAGTCATTCCAACAGGTACCAACACTTAGCAGGTTAGAGATCTATCTACCGGTGTGATGCCGCTACTTGAAGATAATTTGTTAAGTGTTGAAGCCTGGTAGTGTTAATGTCATTTCATCATCTCTCCCAACCTGTGTGTTCGTGAGACTCGGACTGTGACCATAAGTGCGTGCGAGAGAAACTGACTAGTGTGTGTGTGGTGAGGGCAAACTTCCCTGATATCTGGTACAGAGTTCCCTGCACTAAAAGTGAATCATGTATACTGAACAAAAATATAAACGCAACATGCAACAATTTCAAAGATTTTACTGAGTTACAGTTCATATGAGGAAATCAAGTCAATTGAAATACATTAATTAGGCCCTGATCTATGGATTTCACATGACTGGGAATATAGATATGCATCTGTTGGTCACAGATACCTTAAAAGAAATGGGCCTCAGGAGCTCGTCACGGTACTTTTGTGCATTCAGATTGCCATCGATAAAATGCAATTGTGTTCGTTGTCCGTAGCTTATGCCTGCCCATACCATAACCCCACCACAGGGCACTCTGTTCACAACGTTCACATCAGCAAACCGCTCGCCAACACAACACCATACACGTGGTTGTGAGGCCGGTTGGATGTACTGCCAAATTCTCTAAAATGACGTTGGAGGTGGCTTATGGTAGAGAAATGAACATTAAATTATCTGGCAACAGCTCTGGTGGACATTCCTGCCATCAGCATGCCAATTGCACGCTCCCTCAAAACTTGCGACATCTGTGGCATTGTGTTTGACAAAACTGCACATTTTAGAGTGGCCTTTTATTGTCCCCAGCACAAGTTGCACCTGTGTAATGAGCATGCTGTTTAATCAGCTTCTTGATATGCCACACCTGTCAGGTGGATGGACGATCTTGGCAAAAGAGAAATGCACATTAACAGGGATGTAAACAAATTTGTGCACAACATTTTAGAGAAATAAGCTTTTTGTGCGTATGAAAAATGTCTGGGATCTTTTATTTCAGCTCATGAAACATGAGACCAACACTTTACATGTTACATTTATATTTTTGTTCAGTGTAGATCACTGAGGTTAGGAGCAAGGCAAAGCTACTCTACATTACTGTACATACTAGCTCCTACATTGGAGCCCTGCCTTGCCAGTGGCTTCCCACTCAACTTTTATGCACTTTTGTGGCCTTTTGGGGCTTGTGCTTAACAAATTATTGTGTGTGTGGGACATTTTTAATCTTGTATTATAAGAATACTGTTACTGTATATGCAAAAACGGTATTTTGCTCAACAGTTCCCATTTCAGATATTGTACAGTTCGGAGTACTTAATCTTACGAAGGATATTCATTTGTGCGTGTGTGTATAGTACATGAATATGCATATCAACTATTGTGTGTATTTTGCTTAGGTCCATGTATTATTATTATACTGCAGTTAAGTTGCAAATGATTTGTTTGACTGCGTTTGTGTACTATTGTAAGTTGTTTGAACCTGTTGCAACATGGTGTGTTGACATTTTTTATTTTGTTAAAGTTTTTTTTATAATATTGTATTTAATTTTACATCATGCAAGGCTTGATGCTGAAAAATGGTCTTTACTTTTATGGCTTTCATAAAATAATTGGATTTTGTGTAAATTACCCTTTTTACCCCATTTGCTATCCATAGTATCCTCCATGTGTGTCGACTGCTACTACATCCTATCAGCTCTTTACGTTTTAGTCATTTAGTAGACGCTTATCCAGAGTGATTTACAGGAGCAATTAGGGTTAAGTGCCTTTGTTCCAAATTCTTAATCTGCCATTTCAGTATAAAAAAATAATATGAGATGGAGCTCAATATTAATGAATATGACAAGATTATGTTTTGGCGTTCAAGTCTCCCTGAAGTAGTTTAAACTTATTCTGGCTCTGGATTCCTGACAAGACTTTTCGGCAGTGCAGAGGCTACATGGGATTATTTAGCGTGTCATTTAGGTGGTTGTAAATGTCCTTCTGTACATGGAAGCTTTGAATCAGTGTCTTTATCTACGATCCTTGCTCATTTTCTCAAGCCAATTTCAAGTATTTTCCTTTCCACTGGCATACTGTATTAAAACCGCAATGTGAATGAATATACTGGACTCCTTTTCCCACAGACTATAGCCTAGCCGTTTTCGTTACTGTCAGTGCCCTGCTAGTCATACTGTGACTTGAGTAACCAGTGGACAGTACACAACTGTGACGTATTTTGTTGTAGAGCATAGACTTACATATAAGGTGATCTTGTTAGACACTAGTGACTGCCCTGTTCTGCTTTCAATTCAAGACTCCTCTGTTGTATTGGAAACAAAACACACTACACAGGCCAGCATATCTGCAGTCTCATGACTTGTCTTTCCCAACAGTCTTTGGTGACGGTGCGTTCAAGACAACTGTGATCTCGGGGAAAAATGTAATCATGACGTCGGTGATCTTCAGGTCGGAAAGTCGGAGCTCTAGAAAGAGGCCCAAGTTTCCGAGTTGGATGACCGTTCCAAACTATTTTTCCCAGTCGGAGCTCAGTTTTTTCCCCCCCGAGTTCCCAGTTGTCTTGAACACACTGACCTGGTTAAATAAAGGTGAAATAAATAAAAAACTTTAGTTGGAGATTTCTGAGTTCCCAGTTGTTTTCACTAATGATGACTAATCCATTTAGGATTGTGGAAGCCATCTTGATAGTTCCCATTATGGCTTCTCTATTGGCAGAACAGGAGTCTGCCTGTGAGTGTCTACTCATTTTATATGGCCACAGTACAGTTTGGGAAAAGTAGGCCTAAAAGTTATTTTTTATGGTACTGGAAATGACAACTAGTAACTCAAGAATCTACTGCTCCGCTCTCTGTATCAATGTTATTTCGTAGTCAATAGGGGGTCAGTGTTATAACGAAGTATTGATTTCAGCTCCATTTTGACATGCTGCCCAATTATATCTGGGATAGAGAAATACCCTTACTCATTCGTATCCATGTTTTTGCCTGAAACAGAATTGTTTTTTCAGACGCTTGATGACTCAATACTTCAAGGAGAAATACGATAACTTGAGGTCAAAGCTTTCAAAATGTGTAAATAGAAAAATGGATTACTAGATGTAAACATTTTAGTGAACTCATTTCTTTTGAATGTTTTGTTTTTACTCATACATCAGCCAGTATCTGAAATGCCATTCGTTTTCACCCCCAATTTTTTTGGGGGGTTTAAGCCTGATGAAATTAACATGGCCTTTTCTTTGCCAGCTATGTATCATGGTCATCATACCTCCTTTTTGTACAAAAGTCAATAAAAACCTAATTGTAACTCAAATTGCTTGCTTGTTCATATTGTTATTTTTATAATGGCCTAGAAGCATAGGAAAGGCCATGTTTGTTCAGACAAATGTACTATGGCCTTTCTTGACGGCTGTTGTGTAGGCTATTTTATTCTGAGCCTGTTTTACACTGTTGGACATTTTACCACAAGGTGTCAGCAAAGGCAAAACCAACCCGACAGTCCTGTACATGTCCCACTAAACCATAAACTCCAGTGGCGCTCTGTCGCCATGACTAGATGCAAGGAGGTAAGTTTTCAACCTGACCGATGGGCTGTGAGGTCATCCAAACCACATTAGAGGTCCTGAAGTTCTATTGTTTAGTCGAGCTTCGATCTTTGTCTCCTTGATTTCCTGTTTTTGGTCTTTGCCAGAATATTTTAAGCACTCACAATCGTGAACCATAAGTAACTTGGGTAGTAGACCTTGTAACACTAAAGAAATGTGTAGCCAACAAATGAGTAATTACAACATGGACGCTTTCACCAATCTTACCTGACAAGGTAGGTTAATAGAAAGCGATTCCATAGCCTGTCATTAGAGTTGATGGTATGTGGAAATTTTATTGTATAAAATCCTATCAAACATTGCGTAGCCTACCTATTTTCTATACAAAAATAATCTACAGCCAGATTGTATAATTAAGCAATAAGGCCCGAGTGGGTGTGGTGTGGTATGCTTGGATACAGCCCTTAGCCGTGGTATATTGGCCATATACCACAAACCCCCAGGGTGCCTTATTGCTATTATAATCTGGTTACCAATGTAATTCGAGCAGTAAAAATACATGTTTTGTCATACCCGTGGTATACGTTTTATTATAAACTGGGTGGTTCGAGCCCTGAATGCTGATTGGCTGACAACCGTCATATCAGACCGTATACCACAGGTATGACAAAACATTTATTTTTACTGCTCTAATTACGTTGGTAACCAGTTTATAATAGCAATAAGGCACCTCAGGGGTTTGAGTTAGCCAATATATGGGCGGCAGGGAGCCTAGCGGTTAAGAGCGTTGGGCCCGTAACCGAAAGGTTGCTGGTTCGAATCCCCGAGCCGACTAAGTGAAACATCTGTCGATGTGCCTGTGAGCAAGGCACTTAACCCTAATTGCTCTGGATAAGAGCATCTACTAAAATGTAAATGTATACCACGGTAAAGAGCTGTATCCAGGCACTTCGCTTCGCGTCATGCTTAAGAACATCCCTTAGCTGTGGTATATTGGCCAATATCCCACACCCCCTCTGGCCTTATGCTGCGTTCATATTCATAACCAAATGGGAAGGTGGTATTTACCACATACGACTCCAACTGGTAATTACTAGTGGGAAACTTGTCTATCATCCCTGTGCTCAGAGTTCCCCACTTGCAACACTGACGTCATTGTCAACAAAAAAGATGACAAGGTGACATCTTCAGCAGTTGTTTATTGTAAGAACGAAAAACAAATTGTTCATCAAACATTTATGCTGTTCATCTTCCTTTTGAGTTAGAAAGTCAAAGCAGCTCTGGATCTACTTTTCATGGGCAAAAACTGAGCAAAACCATCACAAGCCTTAAATGACCTCCATGTTTGATGGTATTTCCCAGTTCAAAACATGAATGCACCAAACTCCTATTTACATCTTCACAACCTTTAATTACCACCTCTGACTTGATTTTGAATGCAGCATTAAATATACCATGGTTAAGGGCTGTTCTTTAACGCCTCGATCACACCTACAGCGTCTTTGCCAGAATGGTATGGATTTGTGTGCAACAAAAGTTCAACATTCACGCCTCGATCAAACTGATAGTGTCATTGCGTTTTGGTACACCAGAAGTACATTCATTTCCAATGGAACGCTGCGTTTGCCTTGCATCATTGCGTTGCACGGTCAGTTGCAGTGCGTTCTGTGTCATGCATAAGTTGGATTTATCAAATGTATGCAACACATGTGTACAATGTGTGACGGCTTGACAGAAATGGTAGCAGAAGGTGAATGTTGAATTTCTGTTGCACACATCCAGATGACGCTGCAGGTGTGATAGAGGAGTCACCTTCTGCTACTATTTCTATCAAGCTGTCTATGCACACAATTTACATTTACGTAATTTAGCAGATGCTCTTATCCAGAGCGACATACAGTTAGTGAGTGCATACATTTTCATACTGGCCCCCTGTGGGAAACGAACCCACAACCCTGGCGTTGCAAGCACCATGCTCTACCAACTGAGTTACAGGGGACTTGTAGAATCATTCGATAAATCCAACATATGCACCACACAGAATGTACTGCAACTGACTCTGCAAGGCAAACGCAGCGTTCCATTGTAAATTAATGTACTTCTAGTGTACCAAAACGCAATGATTCTGTCAGTGTGATTGAGGCGTTCTCTGCTTTGGGTGCATGGATACAGCCATTACGCATCTATCACACCGATAGTGTTAATTGGCAAAATGGTATGCAGCATCATCTGGATATGTGTACAACAAAGCTCAACATTCACCTTCTGCTATCATTCAAGCTGTCTATGCATACAGTTTAATAAATCCAAGGTATGCACCACACAGAACACAAAGCACTGCAACTACCTCTGCAACGCCGTAGGGCAAACGCAGCTTTCCATTGGAAATGAACGTACTTATGGTGTTCCAAAATGTAAAAACTGTCGGTGTGATCAAGGCGTTAGCCGTGGTAGCCTATATTGGCCATATACCACAAACCCTGATGTGCCTTCTTGTTATTATAAACTAGTTACCAACATAAATAGAACAGTAAACAAGTATTTTCGCGTCATACCCGTGGTAAATTGTCTGATACACATGGCTGAAATGCTGTTTCAGCCAATGAATCAGCGTCCAGGACCCAAAACTACCCGGTTTAGAATAGCCAACAGAAGAGTGTATGAAAAGGGCAGACACTAGGACAGAAAAATAACCTAGCCAATGGCGTCACTCTTGACTTCTGTGTTGTGGTCGATTACCTCATTGACGCGTTCTAGACGAAGTGAATGGCTATTCACATTGCCTCGACTGCTCAAGCGGTTCTGAAGTAACAAAGAAACGAAGGCGGTGAGTTGCGACATTGTTTTGTATTCTTAACAACTTTGAGAGTTTCCTGTGGCGTTGACATTACACAATTGTCGCTTTGAAGTTTACTTCTCGGCGGTGAGTGTTGTTCCAATGTTCACATAGCTTCAAAATGGAAAGCGCGAGCGTTTAGGCTTCAGCGATAAATTCCGATATCTTAACAGGATGACAGCACAAACCGTCATTCTGTTGCCAAACTTTGCATAATTTCAGTGGAAATTGTTACAATTAGTCCTTGTCAGTGTTGCCAACTCCTCAGTAAGGAAAGTAGCAATTGGCTGTCCTAAACGTCATCACCTAATTTGCATAATTGGCCATGTGCATGTAATTGTGATGGAGACTGTAGGAGAGAGGAATAAAGTAATAGGAGAGACAAAAAGTGAGTAAAAAACACCCTACATTTACATTCGGCCCTGAATGTAAGCCAGGGCGGGATCAACCAGCGGCGGCTTCCCGCATGCGCGATTCATTTGCAGTCTTGACGCAGAGGGGTGAAGATATCCTGCGCTGATTGCAGCGCGAGGACTGGGTCGCCTTGGGACAGGGGTGGGGCCCACGGCAGCACCCGCTGCTCATTGAGAAGAGTAAGAACAATATGTGCTTTAACGTCAGAGTCTCCAAAAGTCTCCAATAACACCAGAAAAAGTCGCTAGATTTGTCGCTAGTCGCTTTTTTGAAAATGTGTCGCTAGAGGGGACTGAAAACTCGCTAAATATAGCGACAAAGTCGCTAAGTTGGCAACACTGGATCTTGTGCATAGAGTTGTATGGTTTGTTTAACTTCGCAATGATTGGTTTTTGTTTGACAAGTAAAAAATCAGAGTCTCAGCATCACTCTGTTAGGTGGAATTTTCCATTGCCAAAGCCCTTTGCCCCGGTTTGGGTTCCCGGTTTGGGTTCAGAGGCTAGCACAGCTGGCTGCCAGGCAATCATTGGCCAGGGAGGGTTTAGGCACTGAACAGCTGGGTACTGGGGGTCCACAGGGAGGGGACCAGGTGCCATATGTACACCACTTTAATTTGACTAAGTGTGTGTGTGTGGTGGGCGGCCAGCATTTTGCAACCCTTTGACTTGGCTGTGCGAGTTAAATGTATTGGTCGCATCGGTGCACTCAAAACATCCTATTTTTTTAGGAGGCTAAAACCATGATTTGGTCAAACAGTAAAAGTATATTATCCTCATGATTCATGTAATGAAAGTGTCTGCCTGCCTGCCCCTGTAGCCTACCTGTTTTGCTGGGGCCGGTTGCTGTGTCAAGTGAGCCACTCTCTCCTTTCTGATTATTTAACAATGAGTGTTCTGCTTGTATAACATTTTAAAATCCAATTGCGGGGAAAACACAGCTATCACAATTGGGGAGAGGAGGTTTTCAGCTTTCTGTTGGTATACTTTTTACTTCTCAATTCTGAGCTCAATAGCAACTACAGTGCATTCGGAAAGTATTCAGACCCCTTGACTTTTTCCACATTTTGTTACGTTACAGCCTTATTCTAAAATTGATTTACATTAGTTTTTTTCCTCAATCTACACACAATACCTCATAATGACAAAGCCATTTTTGCAAATGTATTTAATATGTAAATGTGATTTCAGTTTTTTATAAGTATTCAGAAGCTTTACTCAGTATTTTGGCAGCAATTACAGCCTAGAGTATTGGGTATAACACTACAAGCTAGGCACACCTGTATTTGGGGAGTTTCTCCCATTCTTCTCTGCAGATCCTCTCAAGCTCTGTCAGGTTGGATGGAGAGCATCGCTGCACAGCTATTTTCAGGTCTCTCCAGAGATGTTCGATCGGGTTCAAGTCCGGGCTCTTGTTGGGCCACTCAAGGACATTCAGAGACTTGTCCTGAAGCCACACCTGCGTTGTCTTGGCTGTGTGCTTAGGGTCGTTGTCCTGTTGGAAGGTGAACCTTTGCCCCAGCCTGAGCTCCTGTGCGCTCTGAAGCAGGATTTCATCAAGGATCTCTCTGTACTTTGCTCCGTTCATCTTTCCCTCGATCCTGACTAGTCTCCCAATCCCTGCCGCTGAAAAACATCCCCACAGCATGATGCTGCCACCACCATGCTTCACCTTAGGGATAGTGCAAGGTTTCCTCCAGACGTGACGCTTGGCATTCAGGCCAAAGAGTTCAATCTTGGTTTCATCAGACCAGAGAATCTTGTTTAGATGCCTTTTGGCAAACTCCAAGCAGGCTGTCATGTGCCTTTTACTGAGGAGTGGCTTCCGTCTGGCCACTCTACCATAAAGACCTGATTGGTGGAGTGCTGCAGAGATGGTTGTCCTTCTGGAAGTTTCTCTCATCTCCACAGAGGAACTCTGGAGCTCTGTCAGTGACCATAGGGTTCTTGGTCACCTCCCTGATCAAGGCCCTTCTCCCCCGATTGCTCAGTTTGGCTGGGCGGCCAGCTCTAAAAAGAGTCTTGGTGGTTCCAAACTGCTTCCATTTAAGAATGATGGAGGCCACTGTGTCCTTGGGGACCTTCAATGCTGCAGACATTTTTTGGTACCCTTCCCCAGATCTGTGCCTCGACACAATCCTGTCTAGGAGCTCTACGGACAATTCCTTCAACCTCATGGCTTGGTTTTTGCTCTGACATGCACTGTCAACTGTGGGACATTATATAGACAGGTGTGTGCCTTTCCAAATCATGTCCAATCAATTGAATTTACCACAGGTGGACTTAAATCTAGTTGTAGATGTCAATGGAAACAGGATGCACCTGAGCTCAATTTCGAATCTCATAGCAAAGGGTCTGAATACTTATGTAAATAAAGTATTTCTGTTTTTTATATTCTATAAATTTTCAAACATTTCTAAAAACCTGTTTTCACTTGGTCATTATGGGGTATTGTGTGTAAATTGATAAGTGAAAAAATGTATTTAATCAATTTTAGAATAAGGCTGTAACGTAACAAAATGTGAAAAAAGTATTGGGTTCTGAATACTTCCTGAATGCACTGTACTTTACAAAGATATTTGATATGGCTTTGCGAAAATGCGCATTGGTCATTGCGAGTGCATAGCCTCATTCGGCAGTAAGCTATCACTGCAATTTATTTAAAAAAATTACATAAAATGTACGTTAGATTAAAAAACCCTAGAGTTGATATCCGCTCCCCTGCGGAAATCTAATTAGCATAATACAAATCCCCATTCAAATCTGTCAATTTAAGCTAGAGATCTGTTTTATTTTGCATTGGATGCGTCTCAATCCACCGCATCTGCCAACGTTGCACTTCCGCATCAGCAGTGAAAGGTGACAGAGCTAAAGCGGTGTTTGTCAGACCATGCGACATCCCGAAAATCGATCTTCTCACAATCGTCTGTACGGTTTGGCCTACAAACTATTATGGCCCCTCTATGGAAAGATGAGACTCTCCGTTTTGCTCTATGACCCCCACAAGTGTCTTGGGACTCGTCTGAAGTTGGTACAGCCGATCTGCCAACTTAGTCCCCCCCAAATATCTGTTGTTCTATGTAGTGAATCTGTTATTCAATGCATTTGTATGGGCTAATAGCAGTAAGCCAAATTTACATTTTTTCATAAAATATATATATATACATATACTTCAAGTGGTTTTAAAATTCAAAATCAAATAGCTAAATGATCCTTGGTATGACCTTCTTAAAACAATTCCAAATAGCTTAGTAGAACCCCCCTACTCCTCCAAAGGCTTAGACAGGGCTTAGTCTGTAGAGGGTTTTTAATACATGGCTACTAGCAGTGGGTATTATCTTGAGTTTCCACTTAGGCCTACTCAGGTGATGAATTAGCCCCAAATAAATGTGCCTATGATATGTGACGGACCAGCTCAATTCAGTCTTATGTAGCAAAATTTGAATTTGTGTTTTTTACATTGGATAAAAGTAGAGACTCAGAGCTAGAAAATTGTATATCATACACTACAGTTGAGGAACAATGGGAAAGTAATTCTGCTTTGAAAGTTGATAAACTTGTAACCTCACTTTTGAGAAAATGGCCTTTGAATGTTTTGGTACACCTACTGGAGACCTCTTCTTTGTCTACACCCATTCAGCATCATTCACACCCTCTTAAGCTTTATACCCACCCATCTCTTTAAGGGTTGATCCGAGCGGTCAAGCACCCAAGCTAACTGTCTAACGTTGGCTAGATTGCTAGCTACTTCCAGACACAAATGAGAGAACAGCTCACTCTGACCATTTTACTCACCCTAGCAGAGCTGGTTAGGCTATTTTTATGTTATCCAGAGTGTTGGTGACTGCAACTGTGCTGCTGGCAACCATTTACGCTTTTTTGCCAACGTTTACTGACACCGGCCATATTCAACGGGTGTTGAGCGTTTGTAAATTTGTCAGTTATTCTGCGCTCTGGCACACTCAGACGAGAGTGCTCTGAAATCGGAGTAGCTAGCTGGAGCGAATTTACCAGCTACGTCTGTCAACAGTTAGCATTCTATTGAAATGGTTACTTGTATAGTGGAGTATTTTGTTAAGACATGTAGCTAGCTAAACAATGAACCATAATCCTAACTCATAACGTTACTACCCTGCATGAATCTACAGGTAACTAACCAACTACTAGGTTCAATGTTAGCTAGCTAGCTAACATTAGGCTATAACTAGCAAAGCAAATGTTTCTGAGATACAAATAATATTAATACACAGATCATACGCGTAACGTTAGCTAGCTGACCTAACAGCAGTCAAGCATCCAAGCTAACTGGCTAACGGTTGCTAGCTACTTCCAGACACAAATGAGAGTACAGCTAACTCTGACCATTTTACTTGAAATGGATACTTGCATAGTGGAGTCTTTTGTTAAGACATGTAGCTAGCTAGCTAAACAATGAACCATAATCCCAACGCATGAATCTGCAGGTAGCTAACCCAACCAGGTTCAATGTTAGCTAGCTAACATTAGGCTATAACTAGCAAAGCAAATGGCTCTGAGATACGAATGATATTACTACACAGATAATACTCATAACGTTAGCTAGCGAGCCAGCCAGGTAACGTTAGCTAGCTAGCTAACAGTACACTTTAACTTGAAATGAAAACTACTTTCTGACAAAATATCTGAAAATGTAGCTAGCTAGACTATCTTAACCGTATACATGGTTGGACGCTTCTCCCTCTCTCACGGATGCCATGGTTGCCCTTAGTTTGAAGATGTAATCCGGAGACAGGTGTTTTCTCCATCTCCTTAGCTATCATACTCTATTTCCACTGATATCAAAACTCGATCCTCCAGAAAGTGGAGAGCAACACTTATGCAGTTCTACTATGTGATATATATTTTTTTAAAGCTGCGTTAGACAGGATTACCTACACATACTGACCAGCTCAAATAGACAGAAGCGTGCTACATGGCAGACCAATCTAAACTCATATCTCAGCATGTCCAGCCCACTCATTATCTCAGCCAATCATGTCTAGCGGGAAGGTTGCTGTCTTTTTCTGTGGCTAAACCAACTAGGCTCGTAATTTAACCATTTTATTCGTATTTACAGATGGCAGACACGTTTTTTATTAAGGCACATGAAAGTTGACGTTCCATGATGATACTCATATTTTCTGTTGCGTGACGGCAGATGTTTTTGTTTTTGTTGGTGCAGCCAAATAATGTGCTGGTGCCACAAACTGAAAAACTTACTGGCACCAGTGCCACCAAGGGAAAATGTTAGTCTGGAGCCCTGAGTGGGCCCTCATACCATCATGGCCACCTAATCATCCCCAGCTTCCAATTGGCTCATTCATCCTCCCTCCTCTCCCCTGTAATTATTCCCCAGGTCATTGGTGCAAATGAGAATGTGTTCTCAGTCAATTTACCTGGTAAAAAAAATTGTGGGTGATGATTGATGCCCTGTCAAGGGTGTTGGGGAGGAGCGGCAAGAAGGAGGGATGGATAGAGGGAGAGAAGAGGAGGAAGAGGGATACAGTGCCATGGTGACAGGGAGTGATTTATCTGTCTGCTGGATCTGCCCAGCCAGTCACAACGGGAGACCAGAGGCACCTCAGGACAGTGTCTGTTTACCAGCTCTCTCTCTTCCATCTCTCATTCTCTCTCTTCCATGTCTTATTCTCTCGGTCTAACTTTCTCTTTGTTTCTTCTGTCTTTCTCGCTCTTTCTCTTATTCTTCTTTCATTCTATCTCTGCCTCATATACCACAACTTTCTATTACTGTCTTCAACCCCCTCAGCTCTCTCCCTGCCTCAACCCCCTCAGCTATCTCCCCGCCTCAACCCCCTCAGCTGTCTCCCCGCCTCAAACCCCTCAGCTGTCTCCCCGCCTCAACCCCCTCAGCTGTCTCCCAGCCTCAACCCCCTCAGCTGTCTCCCCGCCTCAACCCCCTCAGCTGTCTCCCCGCCTCAAACCCCTCAGCTGTCTCCCAGCCTCAACCCCCTCAGCTGTCTCCCCGCCTCAACCCCCCTCAGCTGTCTCCCCGCCTCAAACCCCTCAGCCTTCTCTCCCAGCCTCAACCCCCTCAGCTCTCTCTCCCAGCCTCAACCCCTCAGCCTTCTCTCCCAGCCTCAACCCCCTCAGCCTTCTCTCCCAGCCTCAACCCCCTCAGCTCTCTCTCCCAGCCTCAACCCCCTCAGCTCTCTCTCCCAGCCTCAACCCCCTCAGCCTTCTCTCCCAGCCTCAACCCCCCCAGCTCTCTCTCCCAGCCTCAACCCCCTCTGCCTTCTCTCCCTGCCTCAACCCCCTCTGCTCTCTCTCCCAGCCTCAACCCCCTCCGGTCTCTCTCCCTGCTTCAACCCCCTCAGGTCTCATGCTCTTTCTTTTCATCCTCTCGTCCTTCCTCTCAGCCAATCTGTCAAACCACAACTTTCTTTCTCGTTCTGTCCTCCCATCCATTCTCTTCTCTCTCTTTGCCGCAATATCACAACGATATTTCACCCTCTATCTCTCATTCTCATGCCATCCGACTCACTTCCCTTCAGCTCTAGTTCTCTTTTTTTACTTCATTCATTTGTCTTGTCATCTCGCTTTTGCATTTTCTTCCCTCTTTCGTGCTCTCTCAATCTCAGATGTTCTCCCTTTTATCCACACTCACTCTCATTACATCTCTCTCTCTCTCTCTCTGTCTCTTCCCCTTTTCTCTCTTTCTCTCTCACCTAAAGTTATGAGGATGTATTAAGGAGAGATGTTCAGTTGACAGATGGGGTTCAGTTAATAGCCTAATCGACCAGCTGCTATCCCTCCTATTACAAGACTGAAGCCCTATAAACATGGCCATATCTACGTTATGGCATTTATACCATTTCATTTGTTACATCATTTTATCTTCCAGGTGTCTGCTTAAATTTAGCATAAAGGTCCTGTCTGAAAAAAAGATGCATATACATACAGTACATATATTTATAAATAATGACAGGGATAGAACAATAAAGTCAGTGACTTATAGTATTTCCATTGTGGTCCCTGAAGTCCTGAGATGAAGATTGTCTTTCAAGTGAGACCTGGCCAAGATGGTAGCAGTTCTAGTTAGTTTGTTGTTTTCGTTTACACACTTGCTTAGCTATTCCACCAGGGCTGTATGTTAGCACAGCAGGAGGGCAGAATGTACAGTGTATGTCAAGGTGTCAACAGGTGTATTTTGTTCCTCCTCGAAGACTGAGGTATCTGGGGTTGCTTTCATATTCAGTGGCGCACACAAACACACTGCCATTGTAGGTGTTCAATCAACTCTCTCGCTCTCTCTTTCTTGCCCCCCTCTCTGTGTGTTCCTGTCTCTCTCTTCACTAAGTGTTGAACACTGATCGAATGCAGGAAATCACCTGGCATTAAATGTTGCACCTATGACAAAATAATCATGGCTGGCTGCAAGACTACACTACATGACAAAAAGTATGTGGACACCCCTTTTCAGCCACACCAGTTGCTGACGGGTGTGTAAAATCGAGCACACAGCCATGCAATCTCCATAGACAAACATTGGCAGTAGAATGGCCCGTGCTGAAGTGCTCAGTGATCTTCAGCGTGGCACCGTCATAGGATGCCACCTTTCCAACAGAGCATGTGCCAAGGTACCATGTATCTGACATGACGCCAAACCAGATAGATAATGACCATATGAGTAGCAACTATCCAACTCGTTTCATTACTCTAATAATGTGCAAACACCTCTGTACAATAACAAAGCATATTACACTAGAA
This sequence comes from Coregonus clupeaformis, assembly GCF_020615455.1. NCBI lineage: Eukaryota > Metazoa > Chordata > Actinopteri > Salmoniformes > Salmonidae > Coregonus > Coregonus clupeaformis. The sequence continues at coordinate 12,437,721 of NC_059205.1, forward strand.
ACAGTAACAAACTATAGTATAGTATTTTACAATTCGCTTACATGACTCACAAGCAACCTAATACAGATGACAACATACATGAAAGGCAATTTGCGTGAGTAAATGTAACCAACTAACATTGATAAGTAAGCAATTCTATCAATAACAGTATTATCATCACTAGCAATATGCTTGAATTGAACTTACAAACAAATATTTTCAGAGACTAAAGTGTGACAAGAAATAGCTGCACAGAAAGAACTGTATCGTAGCGTTGTTTTTAGCTGCTTGTCTGCATGCAGAATGACTACTCTACTCCCGGTTTTTGTGCAGTCTTTCTAAGTACCAGAAAGCTCCACTAGGGGGTGATAAACACCATGGAACACAATGAAATGTCAATCTTAACCACTAATAAAATAATATGTTACCTTCTAACAGGATGGCAGCATATATATATATATATATATATATATATATATATATATATATATATATATATATATACATTACATTTTTTTATTTTATATTTCAGATTGTTCAAAGTAGCCACCCTTTGCCTTGATGATAGCTTTGCACACTCTTGGCATTCTCTCAACCAGCTTCACCTGGAATGCTTTTCCAACAGTCTTGAAGGAGTTCCCACATATGCTGAGCACTTGTAGCTGCTTTTCCTTCACTCTGCCGTCCGACTCATCCCAAACCATCTCAATTCGGTTGAGGTCGGGTGATTGTGGAGGCCAGGTCATCTGATGCAGCAGTCCATCACTCTCCTTCTTGGTCAAATAGCCCTTACACAGCCTGGAGGTCCTGTTGAAAAACAAATGATAGTCCCACTAAGCGCAAACCAGATGGGATGGCGTATCGCTGCAGAATGCTGTGGTAGCCATGCTAGTTAAATGTGCCTTGAATTCTAAATAAATCACAGGTAGTGCCACCAGCAAAGCACCTTCACACCACCTCCATGCTTCACGGTGGGAACCACACATGTGGAGATCATCCGTTCACCTACTCTGCATCTCACAAAGACATGGCAGTTGGAACCAAAAATCTCAAAGGACAGATTTCCACCGGTCTAATGTCCATTGCTCGTGTTTCTTGGCCCAAGCAAGTCTCTTCTTATTATTGGTGTCCTTTAGTAGTGGTTTCTTTGCAGCAAATCGACCATGAAGGCCTGATTCACGCAGTCTCCTCTGAACAGTTCATGTTGAGATGTCTGTTTCTTGAACTCTGTGAAGCATTTATTTGGGCTGCAATTTCGAAGGCTGGTAACTCTAATGAACTTATCCTCTGCAGAAGAGGTAACTCTGGGTCTTCCATTCCTGTGGTGGTCCTCATGAGAGCCAGTTTCATCATAGCGCTTGATGGTTTTTGCGACTGCACTTGAAGAAACTTTCAAAGTTCTTGAAATGTTCCGTATTGACTGACCTTCATGTCTTAAAGTAATGATGGACTGTCGTTTCTCTTTGCTTATTTGAGCTGTCCTTGCCATAATATGGACTTTCTTTTACCTAATAGGGCTATCTTCTGTATACCACCCCTACCTTGTCACAACACAACTGATTGGCTCAAACGCATTAAGAAGGAAGTAAATTCCACAAATTAACTTTTAACAATGCACACCTGTTAAATGAAATGCATTCCAGGTGACTATCTCATGAAGCTGGTTGAGAGAATGCTAAGAGTGTACAAAGCTGTCATCAAGGCAAAGGGTGGCTACTTTGAAGAATCTCAAATATAAAATATATTTTGATTTGTTTAACACTTTTTTGGTTACTACATGATTCCATATGTGTTATTTCATAGTTTTGATGACTTCACTATTATTCTGCAATGTAGAAAATAGTAAAAATAAAGAAAAACCCTTGAATGAATAGGTGTGTCCAAACTTTTGACTGGTAGTGTATATTACATGTGTTGCTCATGTGCGTGCATGTTGCAGTGTGATATGAAATGTGTGTAATGCTACAAAATGATTTAGAGTGTGTGTGTTTGATCGAATCCCAGTGTGTGTACTGTGTAGGTAGGCTATACCTCATGTATGTGTATGACTGGTTTGCCATGTCTGGGGTGTATGTATTCATTCTGTACAGTGGTTTCATTTTTTTAGTTTTTTACATTTTAGTCATTTAGCAGACGCTCTTATCCAGAGCGACTTACAGTTAGTGAGTGCATACATTTATTTATTTTTCTCCATACTGGCCCCCCGTGGGAATCGAACCCACAACCCTGGCGTTGCAAACGCCATGCTCTAGCAACTGAGCTACATCCCTGCCGGCCATTCCCTCCCCTACCCTGGACGACGCTGGGCAAATTGTGCGCCGCCCCATGGGTCTCCCGGTCGCGGCCGGCTACGACAGAGCCTGGATTCGAACCAGGATCTCTAGTGGCACAGCTAGCACTGCGATGCAGTGCCTTAGACCACTGCGTCTCTGTGTTCTTCTATCACATACAGACTTAGCTGTGGTTGTCTTGTGATGTCATACAGTATGTGGTCTGTGTGGTTTGACCTGGTGTCTTTTGCTCATGTCGTTTATAACTAAATCCATAGATACTGATTTAAAGTCAGTTTAATGTTCATCCCCCTAATGATTTAAGGTTAGGATTTTGAGAGAGTAAGCTGATTTTAGATCTGTACCTAGTCACACATATGGCCAGAAGTTTTTCCTGATAACGTGATCTGACCAGGAAAAACTCCTGGCCTTAACTAGACTATAGACTGTTTATCCACCTCCTTTGGTCTGCAGCTCTGACGTATTTTACTCTTCATAACAGTCAGCATATAAAATGCCTGTGGTTTATCTGATGCCTTTGATGGTAACACCATATGACCGTGTTGACGTTATCTCTTAGCACTGTGTGATTGAGATTAACAGGGCACATGATCCGACACTACCGTATTCATCGCTCTGGATAAGAGCGTCTGCTAAATGACAAAAAAAAATATATATATATTTTTTTTAAATCCCAATGTCCTTCAGCTCTTTACCGCTGGCTGTATCATGAAAGTGTTTATAGTCATGAATATTTAGATCTACAGAGAAGAAGACGGTGGAGACTCGTGGCTTGACTGCAATGATTATTGAGGGTGGACGTACACACATGCATAAGCACACACACACGCCCTGCCACACGCATGCATGCACACACACACACCCACCCTGCCACACGCATGCATGCACACACACACACCCACCCTGCCACACGCATGCATGCACACACACACACCCACCCTGCCACACGCATGCATGCATGCACACACACACACACCCTGCCACCAGTCAGTAGTAGACAATGGATGGTGCACCTGGTTTAGGACAGCAGCTGGTTCTATCGGCTCCCTACTGTTAGACCCTACTTTGGCCGCCATTCCTTTCAGTTCTCTGCTGCCAATGACTGGAACGAATTGCAAAAATCTCTGAAGCTAGAGACTCTTATCTCCCTCACTAACTTTAAGCATCAGTTGTCAGAGCACTGCACCTGTACACAGCCCATCTGAAATTAGCCCACCCAACTACCTCATCCCCATATTGTTATTTATTTTGCTCATTTGCACCCCAGTATCTCTATTTGCACATCATCTCTTACACATCTATCATTCCAGTGTTAATACTAATTGTAATTATTTTGCACTATGGCCTATTTATTGCCTTACCTCCATAACTTGCTACATTTGAACACACTGTATATATATTTTCTGTTGTATTTTTGACTTTATGTTTTGTTTTACCCCATATGTAACTCTGTGTTGTTGTTTTTATCGCACTGCTTTGCTTTATCTTGGCCAGGTCGCAGTTGTAAATGAGAACTTGTTCTCAACTGGCTTACCTGGTTAAATAAAGGTGTAAAAAATAAATAAAATAAAAAGACAATGAGGAGATGACAGAGGAGGGTTTGGTTGGTGTTGGTGGGTTAGTAGCCAGGGGGTTTGTGTGAGGTTCTATATGGTAGTGAATGGCCAGACCTCAGGTGTTCACCAGCATAGAAGTGTGTGTGTGTGACGACAGTTTGTGTTGACATCAGAACCACGTCAGTGATGAGCTAGCATCTGAGTCACGCTGTCTAGGAGCACGAGGGACAACTAGGGGACTGGAGTCAGTCAGTCATGTTTCTGCTTTGGATGATGTCATGAGGTAGGAAGAAAGGAGGGAGAAAGAGGAGGTGGTGACATGAGGAAGTGACTGGCAGATGGGAAGACGGTGATGACAAGATTGAGGAGGATAGAGAGATGGTGTAAAGGAAAGAGAAGGGAAGATATAAAGGTTACCATTGGCTAGACGGCTGTCAGTTCTGAGAAACAGTGTAGAGCACGTGTGGGTGGTGTGTTTGGAGAGCGAATGAGACTGAGTGTATTTGTGTGTGTGGGCATGCTGGGTCACTTTGCCTGGGCTGGCTCACTGTATTGACAGGCGTCACTGTTAGCCCATAGAAAGGAACCTAGTAGTTTGCATAGAGTATTATACAACAATATGGAAACACAAGTGGACCAGCATATAGACGTCTCATAGATGGGATAGTCTAAATAATAATAATAATAATAATAATAACCCATTTAATAATCCTCCCATATGTTAGCCTACATTAGTCTACCACGCACGTACAGTACCAGTCAAACGTTTGGACACACCTACTCATTCAAGGGTTTTTCTTTATTTTTACTATTTTCTACATTGTAGAATAATAGTGAAGACATCAAAACTATGAAATAAAACATATGGAATGATGTAGTAACCAAATAAGTGTTAAACAAATAAATATATTTGAGATTTTTCAAATAGCCACCTATATTTTGATTTGTTTAACAGGAGAGAAGAAAGTAGGAAAGGAAGAGGAGGTGCAGAGCAGGAAGAGAGGATGTAGCAATGTTCACAGCAACAATGCAACAACACTCAATAGAATGCACTACAACTCAATAGAATGCAATAAAACTCAATAGAATGCAATAAAACTCAATAGAATGCAAGAAAATTCAATAGAATGCAAGAAAATTCAATACAATGCAAGAAAATTCAATACAATTCAATACAATGTAATAAAACTCTAGAATGCAATACAATTCAGTCGAATGCAATAGAATCAGTAGACTATTGTGTCTAAGTGAATGATAAAGAATGAACTGCTATTTCCACCCTGACTTTGTCATTGAAGGCATCTTACTCAATGGACTTGATTTTACAGAATTATCTGATTTCGATAGGATGAGGATCTTGGCTATAATCTTAATTCTCAATGAAATTAGCCTTTTTAATGTTCAAGAAATACACAGATAAACATAAACACACTATCGCTCTCCTCTCTCACTGTAGGGCGTACTCACACAGTGTTAAAAAAGACTGAAGACTCCAAGGTATTATGTAATCCCAATTAGCACTGAATATTATCTTTACGAGGAAGACTTGTGTGGCATGTAACTGTGGGCATGTGTAACTGTGTGGTTTGAGCTAGGGGTCTGAACTTTTAAACGTTAAAATGTTTAAACGAAGTTGGGATCCTTATCGTTAAGAAAAATCCTTTACCGAAAAACGATGTCCCCTCGCTCTCCTTCGCGCTGGCCTGCCTGCTCTCTCTCTCTTTGCTAATGACGCGAGTGTGTGTTAAGTCTGTTGCGTGTAGAATATCCTAGTTAAGGCTATTCATGGTACTGATGTCGCCGGGATACAGAGGTATCTTCTGGCCAGTCTTGCGATCACGGGTAAGCTCCTCTTGTGGGGGTGGAGGTGTTTTTGTCTCATAATATGAAATTACAGTAGCCTACCGGTATAACCTGTATTGATTACCCTTTTCAGAAGAAATGGTATGTGGCCCCTTGAAAGCGCTATGGCATGTTTATTTGTCTGTTAGGGTAGGCTACACTTTAAATACAGACACGAAACCTTCTCTGGAGACATTAACAGCATTTTCAAATCAAATTTTATTTGCCACATGCGCCAAATACAACAGGTTTAGGCCTTACAGTGAAATGCTTACTTACAAGCCCTTAACCAACAATGCAGTTTTAAGATTTTAAAAAAAGTGTTCAGTAAAAATGGATAAGTAAAAAATAATTGAAGAGCAGCAGTAAAATAAAATAACAGTTAGGGAGGCTATATACAGGGGGTTCCGGTACAGAGTCAATGGGGGGAGGGGGACGGGTTAGTCAAGGTAATTGAGGTAATATGTACAGTGGCTTGCAAAAGTATTCACCCCCTTGACATTTTTCCTATTTTGTTGCCTTACAACCTGGAATTAAAATGGATTCTTTAGGGGGTTTGTATCATTTTGATTTACACAACATGCCTACCACTTTGAAGATGCAAAATATTTTGTATTGTGAAACAAACAAGAAATAAGACAAAAAGACAGAAAACTTGAGCGTGCGTAACTATTCACCCCCCCCAAAGTCAATACTTTGTAGAGCCACCTTTTGCAGCAATTACAGCTGCAAGTCTCTATAAGCTTGGCACATCTAGCCACTGGGATTTTTGCCCATTGTTCAAGGCAAAACTGCTCCAGCTCCTTCAAGTTGGATGGGTTCCGCTGGTGTACAGCAATCTTTAAGTCATACCACAGATTCTCATTTGGATTGAGGTCTGGGCTTTGACTATTCCAAGACATTTAAATGTTTCCCCTTAAACCACTCAAGTGTTGCTTTAGCAGTATGCTTAGGGTCATTGTCCTGCTGGAAGGTGAACCTCCGTCCCAGTCTCAAATCTCTGGAAGACTGAAACAGGTTTCCCTCAATAATTTCCCTGTATTTAGCGCCATCCATCATTCCTTAAATTCTGACCAGTTTCCCAGTCCCTGCCGATGAAAAACATCCCCACAGCATGATGCTGCCACCACCATGCTTCACTGTGGGGATGGTGTTCTCGGGGTGATTAGAGGTGTTGGGTTTGCGCCAGACATAGCGTTTTCCTAGATGGCCAAAAAGCTCAATTTTTGTCTCATCTGACCAGAGTACCTTCTTCCATATGTTTGGGGAGTCTCCCACATGCCTTTTGGCAAACACCAAACGTGTTTGCTTATTTTTTTCTTTAAGCAATGACTTTTTTTATGGCCATTCTTCTGTAAAGCCCAGCTCTGTGGAGTGTACGGTTTAAAGTGGTCCTATGGACAGATACTCCAATCTCCGTTGTGGAGCTTTGCAGCTCCTTCAGGGTTATCTTTGGTCTCTTTGTTGCCTCTCTGATTAATGCCCTCCTTGCCTGGTCCGTGAGTTTTGGTGGGCGGCCCTCTCTTGGCAGGTTTGATGTGGTGCCATATTCTTTTCATTTTTTAATATTGGATTGAATGGTGCACAGTGGGATGTTCAAAGTTTCTGATATTTTTTTATAACCCTGATCTGTAATTCTTCACAACTTTGTCCCTGACCTGTTTGGAGAGCTCCTTGGTCTTCATGGTGCCGCTTGCTTGGTGGTGCCCCTTGCTTAGTGGTGTTGCAGACTCTGGGGCCTTTGAGAACAGGTGTGTATGCAGGTTTTCCTACTTACAAAGCATGTAGAGGTCTGTCATTTTTATCATAGGTACACTTCTACTGTGAGAGACGGAATCTAAAACAAAAATCCAGAAAATCACATTGTATGATTTTTAAGTAATTCATTTGCATTTTATTGCATGACATAAGTATTTGATACATCAGAAAAGCATAACTTATTAATTGGTACAGAAACCTTTGTTTGCAATTACAGAGATCATACGTTTCCTGTAGGTCTTGACCAGGTTTGCACATACTGCAGCAGGGATTTTGGCCCACTCCTCCATACAGAACTTCTCCAGATCCTTCAGGTTTCGGGGCTGTCGCTGGGCAATACGGACTTTCAGCTCCCTCCAAAGGTTTTCTATTGGGTTCAGGTCTGGAGACTGGCTAGGCAACTCCAGGACCTTGAGATGCTTCTTACGGAGCCAGTCCTTAGTTGCCCTGGCTGTGTGTTTCGGGTCGTTGTCATGCTGGAAGACCCAGCCACGACCCATCTTCAATGCTCTTACTGAGGGAAGGAGGTTGTTGGCCAAGATCTTGCGATACATGGCCCCATCCATCCTCCCCTCAATACGGTGCAGTCGTCCTGTCCCCTTTGCAGAAAAGCATCCCCAAAGAATGATGTTTCCACCTCCATGCTTCACGGTTGGGATGGTGTTCTTGGGGTTGTACTCATCCTTCGTCTTCCTCCAAACACGGCGAGTGGAGTTTAGACTAAAAAGCACTATTTTTGTCTCATCAGACCACATGACCTTCTCCCATTCCTCCTCTGGATCATCCAGATGGTCATTGGCAAACTTCAGATGGGCCTGGACATGCGCTGGCTTGAGCAGGAGGACCTTGCGTGCGCTGCAGGATTTTAATCCATGACGGCGTAGTGTGTTACTAATGGTTTTCTTTGAGACTGTGGTCCCAGCTCTCTTCAGGTCATTGACCAGGTCCTGCCGTGTAGTTCTGGGATGATCCCTCACCTTCCTCATGATCATTGATGCCCCACGAGGTGAGATCTTGCATGGAGCCCCAGACTGAGGGTGATTGACCGTCATCTTGAACATCTTCCATTTTCTAATAATTGCGCCAACAGTTGTTGCCTTCTCACCAAGCTGCTTGCCTATTGTCCTGTAGCCCATCCCAGCCTTGTGCAGGTCTACACTTTTATCCCTGATGTCCTTACACAGCTCTGGTCTTGGCCATTGTGGAGAGGTTGGAGTCTGTTTGATTGAGTGTGTGGACAGGTGTCTCTTATACAGGTAACGAGTTCAAACAGGTGCAGTTAATACAGGTAATGAGTGGAGAACAGGAGGGCTTCTTAAAGAAAAACTAACAGGTCTGTGAGAGCCGGAATTCATACTGGTTGGTAGGTGATCAAATACTTATGTCATGCAATAAAATGCAAATTAATTACTTAAAAATCATACAATGTGATTTTCTGGATTTTTGTTTTAGATTCCGTCTCTCACAGGCATCCTCTACTGACGGAATGAGATCTACAGTGGGGGAAAAAAGTATTTAGTCAGCCACCAATTGTGCAAGTTCTCCCACTTAAAAAGATGAGAGAGGCCTGTAATTGTCATCATAGGTACACGTCAACTATGACAGACAAAATGAGGAAAAAAAATCCAGAAAATCACATTGTAGGATGTTTTATGAATTTATTTGCAAATTATGGTGGAAAATAAGTATTTGGTCAATAAAAAAAGTTTCTTAATACTTTGTTATACCCTTTGTTGGCAATGACACAGGTCAAATGTTTTCTGTAAGTCTTCACAAGGTTTTCACACACTGTTGCTGGTATTTTGGCCCATTCCTCCATGCAGATCTCCTCTAGAGCAGTGACGTTTTGGGGCTGTCGCTGGGCAACACGGACTTTCAACTCCCTCCAAAGATTTTCTATGGGGTTGAGATCTGGAGACTGGCTAGGCCACTCCAGGACCTTGAAATGCTTCTTACGAAGCCACTCCTTCGTTGCCCGGCGATGTGTTTGGGATCATTGTCATGCTGAAAGACCCAGCCACGTTTCATCTTCAATGCCCTTGCTGATGGAAGGAGGTTTTCACTCAAAATCTCACGATACATGGCCCCATTCATTCTTTCCTTTACACGGATCAGTCGTCCTGGTCCCTTTGCAGAAAAACAGCCCCAAAGCATGATGTTTCCACCCCCATGCTTCACAGAAGGTATGGTGTTATTTGGATGCAACTCAGCATTCTTTGTCCTCCAAACACGACAAGTTGAGTTTTTACCAAAAAGTTCTATTTTGGTTTCATCTGACCATATGACATTCTCCCAATCCTCTTCTGGATCATCCAAATGCACTCTAGCAAACTTCAGACGGGCCTGGACATGTACTGGCTTAAGCAGGGGGACACGTCTAGCACTGCAGGACTTGAGTCCCTGGCGGCGTAGTGTGTTACTGATGGTAGGCTTTGTTACAATGTTACAATGTTGTTTCTGGTGTCCTTTGACAGCTCTTTGGTCTTGGCCATAGTGGAGTTTGGAGTGTGACTGTTTGAGGTTGTGGACAGGTGTCTTTTATACTGATAACAAGTTCAAACAGGTGCCATTAATACAGGTAACGAGTGGAGGACAGAGGAGCCTCTTAAAGAAGAAGTTACAGGTCTGTGAGAGCCAGAAATCTTGCTTGTTTGTAGGTGACCAAATACTTATTTTCCACCATAATTTGCAAATAAATTCATAAAAAATCCTACAATGTGATTTTCTGGGAAAAAAATCCTCAATTTGTCTGTCATAGTTGACGTGTACCTATGATGAAAATTACAGGCCTCTCTCATCTTTTTAAGTGGGAGAACTTGCACAATTGGTGGCTGACTAAATACTTTTTTCCCCCACTGTATATCCATCCAGGATACCTGGGCCAGGTCAATTAGGACGGCCTGCTCGCTAAAGTGTTTTAGGGAGCGTTTGACAGTGATGAGGGGTGGTCGTTTGACCGCGGACCCGTTACGGACGCAGGCAATAAGGCAGTGATCGCTGAGATCCTGGTTGAAGACAGCGGAGGTGTATTTAGAGGGTAAGTTAGTCAGGATGATATCTATGAGGGTACCCATGTTTATGGATTTAGGGTTGTACCTGGTAGGTTCGTTGTTAATTTGTGTGAGATTGAGGGCATCTAGTTTGGATTGTAGGATGGCCGGGTGTTAAGCATATCCCAATTTAGGTCACCAAGCAGTACGAACTCTGAGTATAAATGGGGGGCAATCAATTCACATATGGTGTCCAGGGCACAGCTGGGGGCTGAGGGGGGTCTATAGCAAGCGGCAACAGTGAGAGATTTATTTCTGGAAAGGTGGATTTTTAGAAGTAGAAGCTCAAACTGTTTGGGCACAGACCTGGATAGTATGATAGAGCTCTGCAGGCTATCTCTACAGTAGATTGCAACTCCACCCCCTTTGGCAGTTCTATCTAGACGGAAAATGTTATAGTTGTGGATGGACATTTTAGAATTTTCAGAACAGAGTGTGCTAACGCAGTGAATAACTCAAACTTAGGAAGGAGACTTCTGATATTAACATGCAAGAAACCTAGGTTTTTACGGTTACAGAAGTCAACAAATGATAGCGCCTGGGGAGTAGGAGTGATACTGAGGGCTGCAGGGCCTGGGTTAGCCTCTACATCACCAGAGGAACAGAGGAGGACTAGAATAAGGATACGGCTAAAGGCTTTAAGAACTGGTCTTCTAGTGCGTTGGGTGCATAGAATAAAGGGGGCAGATTTCCGGGCGTTGTAGAAAAGATTCAGGGCATTATGTACAGACAAGGATATGTAAGGATATGAGTAAAGTGGAGGTAAACCTAAGCGTTGGGTAACAATGAAAGAGATAGCATCACTGGAGGCACCGATTGAGTCAGTCTCCGCGTATATGGGGGGTGGGACAAAGGAGCTATCTAAGGCAGGTTTAGCTGGGCTGGGGGATCTACATTGAAATAGTACAATAAGAAATAACCGAAACAGCAATAAGCAAACCATATTGACATGGGAGAGAGGCATAAAGCAATCACAGGTGTAATTTGAGAGAGCTAAGACAACAGCTGGTAATGGCGACACAGTTTGGGCTGAGGCTAAACATAAACAGGATGCGGTACCGTAAAAAGGAACAGTCCAGCAGGCATCAGCTGTATAGCTGTGTTATCATAAGGTCCGGTGAACAGCAATCGGATAGTTCGGAGGTAGTTCAGGGGCTGCTAAAGCACTAGCGAGCAAGAGGCCACGGCTAGCGTGTGCTAGCGGGCCGGGGCTAGCAGATGGAATCTTCGTGGTCGACGTCGTAACGGGAAGCCTGTTGTAACCACATCAGACGATTTCGTCGGCAGACCAGTCGTGTTGGATCGGCGGGGCTCCGTGTCAACACTAGGTGGTCCCGTCCGGTTGACAGAGAGGCAGATAGCCGGGAGATGGGCCTAGCTCAGGCTGATTAGCAAAACCACAACGTCCATTTTGTTGCAGCTAGCTGGTAGCGATGAATCCGGTGTTAAAGGTCCAGTGATTCAGTGATTCCGGCAGAAAAACTGATATGTTCTGGGTCGATAACGCGCGGTGCAGACAGTGCAGACAGTGCAGACTGGCCGAATAATAGTCCAGGCTAGAGCTGGCTGGTAGGTGGTGCAGGCCACGGACAATGGTGAAAAACCGCTAACGGTAGCTAATAGCAACTAGCTAGTTAGCTGGCTACTCCCGTCCGGTAGACCGAGAGGTAGATAGCCGGGATATGGACCTGGCTCTAGGCTAGCTCGAGGCTAACTGGTGCTTGCATCGGGGGCAGTGGTGATTAGCCAAACAGCAACATCCATTCGGTTGCGGCTAGCTAGTTGCGATCCGGTGATTAATGTCCAGTGATAAAATTATTCCGGCAGAAAAATCCAATGTTCTGTGTGAAATACCACTAACTGTGGCTAATAGCAAGTAGCTAGTTAGCTGGCTAGCTAGTTTCAACTGGAGATTCTAGATAAAAGGTAAGTCAATAATAGAATCCGTTCCACATTGAGTGAGGCGGGATGCAGGAAAGTATATTTTGTAGAAGGATAAAGTCTGATAGGGAAATATGTACAAAAAATAGGAAACAAATGGGTATTTACAGGCTATTTACAGACACACGACAAGAACAGGACTGCACTGCTACGCCATCTTGGATGCTAAGTCTATGACTATGGTGGCTGGAATAGAGGTACTGGGTGGCAGGAAGCTTGGCCCCAGTGATGTGCTGGGCCGTACGCACTACCCTTTGTAGTGCCTTGCGGTCGGAGGCCAAGCAGTTGCCATACCAGGCGGTGATGCAACCAGTCAGGATGCTCTCGATGGTGCAGCTGTAGAACTTTGAGGACCCATGCCAAATCTTTTCAGTCTCCTGAGGGGGAATAGGCTTTGTCGTGCCCTCTTCACGACTGTCCTGGTGTGTTTGGACCATGATAGTTTGTTGGTGATGTGGACACCAAGGAACTTGAAGCTCTCAACCTGTTCCACTACAGCCACTGCTTGTCTTTATACAACAGGTGGGTCTCATCCTGAATGATGATTGGTTAAAACCGCATTCCAGCCAGTGTCTATTCCACAAGTTGCCACCAGCTAAATCTATGACATTAAAATGCCTATTTACTCTGTTCCATCTGACTGCTCAATCCACTGTCTCATCAGCCCAGCCAGGCAATGTATAAACTTAATCTCCACTATAAAAAGCATCTAGACATTATCTCACATTTCATTTAGACTAACATGTAGTTTTCAACAGCAGAGATTTGTATAAACCTTGCTGTCTGTCTCTCTGACATTTGCAACATTGTTTCAATATTTAAATTCGATCTCCAGCTGTCCCATAGTAATGAACGTGTCTGGAGTTGGGACGAGACAGACAGACAGGCAGCTTTTCTCAGCCAGTCAAAATCATGAATCAGCTGGCATAATTTTTATGGATAATATACAAAGAAATGTCAATTGAAAAATGGTCAAACGAAACGAAGTGCAGCTAGTTGCAGTCTTTCCAGCTGCAGTTTGAAGTGATTGTGTTTGCTGTGTTGTTGGCTACTGTAGCTCCTCTGAACAACAGTGTCCTGACGAGAGAGCACATTTTCGATGCCAGGCGAAATCGTGCCTCATTAGCTCATTGTTATGGATGCATCCAAATAAATGTCACTAGAAAACGGCTTAAACAAATGCAAATGCAGCTACTGTTGTTATTCTGGCTGCACTGTTTGATGTGACTAAGTTAGCCGTAGTTGGCTAACTAGCAAGCAAGGGATAAGAACGTTGCCAGCCAGTATGGGTCGCGTCCATAGATACACAGAACAAAAAGACTGAACGATTGGGTCGCGTCTCTGGCAACCGAACCGATAGAACAAACGACCAGCCGGCTTGGGTAGCAACCCTAGATTTGTGTCGGGACTATATCTTGTGGAAGGATAAAATAGTGTGAATAAATTAATCAAAATAGAGTTTTTAATGAAATATGTCAATCATTATTTGAATATGTTGGTAACGAAGCCAGTGTTTGGAGGATATATTGGCACGGTTTGCCGGCCCACGACTTCGTCTCGGGCCTTAACAACACCTGTGCCAAAATATCCTCCAAACACCGGCTTCTCTAGCAATTTTCACTTAAGTAAAGGAATGCCGCTTCTGAAGTGGGACTAACTTCATCACTAGGCGACCCAGAACTGTTAATTCTAGCCTGCCTGCTCGCAGACCACTCTTTCCTAAAAAAGTACTTTAAAGTTAGTTAAATATCGCAACTTACCAAGTCATTTAGTAGAAAGGAAACACATCTAGCTATCCTACCATTAAAAACAGCATACAAAACAACACAGCAGCACATCAATCAGCAACGTTTATTGTTGTCAGGGAAAAAATAGAACATTCTATGCAGGAGCAGAATTCTACTGTCTGAAAAGGTACAGACGCTTCTGATGCGGCACTTTTTTATTAATTGTCTGAAAAGTTATCAATTATCGACATGCTACTGTAGCTGCGTTCTATGTCTGTAAAGGGTCACGGTAGATATAACTTAAATGCCCAGCCCTAGCGGTCATACATACGTAATAGGACCATTATTCTGCATTGTCAATTGAAGTGGAATTTAATACTTTTTTTCTTATTGTTTTAACATAAAAATGTTTTTTAATTTTTTATGGCTGTTTAAACGTTAAGATTTTTTAATTATATTTGTCACATCCCTAGTTTGAGCGTTTGTGTGAGAGAGTGAGAAAACCCACCACTGATTGGAGATTAACTCTGCTGGAGAGTGTGTGGGAATGCACATGTAAAATTGTAGTGTGTGTGTCCATACGTTTCTATGTGTGTGTGATAAACCACCACTGCCTTCCGTAATTTCCTTTAGCTGGTTCGAATCCAGGCTCTGTCGCAGCCGGCCGCGACCGGGAGACTCATGGGCGGCGCACAATTGGCCCAGCGTCGTCCAGGGTAGGGGAGGGAATGGCCGGCAGGGATGTAGCTCAGTTGATAGAGCGTGGTGTTTGCAACGCCAGGGTTGTGGGTTCATTTCCCACGGGGGGCCAGTATAAAAAAATATGTATTCACTAACTGTAAGTCGCTCTGGATAAGAGCGTCTGCTAAATGAGAAAAAAAATAAAAATAAAAAAATGGTACTGTAGAGCACGGTTGGGTTCAATTCCATTTCAATTCCAGTCAATGCAGAAAGTAAACCCAATTCTGTTTCTTGCTAGCTTACAAACATTATTTCTAGCCAGTTAGCTAGCTACATCACGTGAGCAAATGTCTGCTGGTTCACCGGCAGAGCCCACAATGGTTGGAAAATTAACCTAAACCATACATACTTATCAGGTATAGTACACTTTTATTTTATATAACTCTAATATGCAATTAATGGTCACCAATATTGAGAGAAAGAGAGGGGTTTCATCCAGATGTGTCCTTGTGTAGTAAGGCATTGAGCTGGCTAAGCTTGCCCCCCAGCTGGGAATGGAATGTTTGAAATGGAATGAAATATGGTATTATTCATAACAACCTAATGGAATTGGAATGTCTTTATACTTCCTGAATTGACTGTAATTGAAATGGAATTGACCCCTGCCCTGCTATAGAGCCACCCAGGTATGTTGAGGTAGGTTGTATCCATCCACGCAGACAGTGTAGTAGCGAGGCGCTATGCCAGGGTACCAGGTTCAGAGAATATGGAGCACATCCCGCAGTCGTGATTTATTCATTCATTTCCTTTGGGAAAAGGATCTAGGTCAGACCCTATAGTGTGATACAGAGGAAAGAGAGAAATATATTTTATTCTATCAATCTATTAAAGTCCCTGGCAGCTAAGTGCCAAACGAACAATTAATGAAGGGTGAATGGTGAAACCATGTTATTATTAGCTTGCCACCAGTCAGGTTACAATGTGTGTCAGGTTGGATGTGTTCTGTTGTTTTTGGGGTGCGGAAAAGCTGATTGTTGTGTTGGATGGCGTTAGATGACAATTTCCGTGAAAGGAAATGTAGCAAGTCAAAAACCATCACTCGCACACAGTCAGTTCCACACTAGACAACCCATCTGGATAGCTTTTCTATAGGTCCCCTGGGTCACTTAAAACCACGGGAGGTTGGTGGCACCTTAATTGGGGAGAACAGGCTCGTGGTAATGGCTGGAGCGGAATTAGTGGAATGGTATCAAATACACCAAACACATGGCTTCCATGTGTTTGATGCCATTCCATTCACACTGTTCCAGCCATTATTATGAGCCGTCCTCCCCTCAGCAGCCTCCACTGCTTAAAACAGTGTTTTCCAAAATGGTGGCACTCTGTACAAATTTAAAAGCAAATTCAGTAGGCCTTACAATGGCTGGTGGTGCTGCTCAAATAGGTTTATACGGCAGCTTTTTTTTAGGTGACTGTAGCTCTACATACTCGAAAGCGGACTGCAAAGTAATAGGCCAGACACACTAATTCAGGAATGGAATTAACCTATTGATTTCATCCTAGAAGGATCACCTTTACCTACAGGAGAGCAGAGGACACTGCTGCTGGCCTGGGAAGAGGGGGATGGAAGGAGAGAGGGAGGGAAGAGAGCGCAGCAGAGAGAGAGAGATGAAGAGGTACAGTGCATTCGGAAAGTATTCAGACCCCTTCCCCTTTTCCACATTTTTGTTACCTTACAGCCTTATTCTAAAATGGATACAATTCATTTTTTCCCTCATCAATCTACACACAATACCCCATAATGACAAAGCGAAAACAGGGTTTTAGAAATGTTTGCACATTTATAAAAAATACAAAACAGAAATACCTTATTTACATAAGTATTTGCAATGAGACTTGAAATTGAGCTCAGGTGCATCCTGTTTCCATTGATCATCCTTGAGAATTTTCTACAACTTGGAGTCCACCTTTTGTAAATTCAATTGATTGGACATGATTTGGAAAGGCACACACCTGTCTATATAAGGTCCCACAGTTGACAGTGCATGTCAGAGCAAAAACCAAGCCATGAGGTCGAAGAAATTGTCCGTAGAGCTCCAAGATAGGATTGTGTCAAGGCACAGATCTGGGGAAGAGTACCAAAAAATGTCTGTAGCATTGAAGGTCCCCAAGAACACAGTGGCCTCCATCATTCTTAAATGGAAGAAGTTTGGAACACCAAGACTTCCTAGAGCTAGCCGCCCGGCCAAACTGAGCAATTGGAGGAGAAGGGCCTTGGTCAGGGAGAAGACCAAGAACCCAATGGTCCCTCTGACAGAGCTCCTCTGTGGAGATGGGAGAACCTTCCAGAAGGACAACAATCTCTGCAGCACTCCACCAATCAGGCCTGTATGGTGGTGGCCAGACAGAAGCCACTCCTCAGTGAATGCACATGACAACTTGCTTGGAGTTTGCCAAAAGGCACCTAAAGGACTCTGACCATGAGAAACAAGATTCTCTGTTCTGATGAAACCAAGACTGGCATCATCCCTACGGTGAAGCATGGTGGTGGCTCCATCATGATGTGGAGATGTTTTTCAGCGGCAGGGACTGGGAGACTTGTCAGGATCGAGGGAAAGATGAACGGAGCAAAGTACAGAGAGATCCTTGATGAAAACCTGCTCCAGAGCCGAAGGTTCACCTTCCAACAGGACAACGACCCTAAGCACGCAGCCAAGACAACGCAGGAGTGGCTTCGGAAAAAGTATCTGAATGTCCTTGAGTGGCCAGGCCAGAGCCCGGACTTGAACCCAATCAAACATCTCTGTAGAGACCTGAAAATAGCTGTGCAGCGACGCTCCCCATCCAACCTGACAGAGCTTGAGAGGATCTGCAGAGAAGAATGGGAGAAACTCCCCAAATACAGGTGTGCCAAGCTAGTAGCGTCATACCCAAGAACACTCGAGACTGTAATTGCTGCCAAAGGGTGCTTCAACAAAGTACTGAGTAAAGGCTCTGAATACTCATGTAAATGTGATATTTCAGTTTTTTATTTTTAATACGTTTTCAAAAATGTCTAAAAAACATTATGGGGTATTGTGTGTAGATTGATGAGAAAAAAACAATTTAATCAATTTTAGAATAAGACGTTACAAAATGTGGAATAAGTGAAGGGGTCTGAATACTCTCCGAATGCACTGTATGGGAAGAGAGAGTAGAAATAGATGGAGGAAGACAGGTTTGTAAAAACATTTGCCAAAAGAATAATGAAATATCACATAGTGGGTCTGGGCAGGTGTGATGTTTGTATGATGTAGTGATGTTTGTTTGTATGTGTATGTTTTGTTTATAAAATACAATCGTATAAAATAAAAATACTAACATCTTACCCTCTCACCGCTATACCTACTAACTCAGGGCTACCCAACCTTCTTCCTGGAGATCTACTGTCCTGTAGGTTTTCAGTCCAACCCTAATTTAGCATATCTGAATAAACTAGTTAAGGTGTTGTTGAGCAGCTAATAAGTAGAATCAGGTGTGTTAAATTAGGGTTGGACTGAAAACCCATAGGACGGTAGATCTCCAGGGAGAGGGTTGGGCAGCCCTGTACTAACTGCTCCCATTTAATTAAGTCAAATCTCTGTTGAGTCTCAGTGAGCTGTGAGGCTGTTCAGATTGGGCCACTGCCCCAGAACCCCAAGTCTCCCTAATCCCTCTGGGATTAATAAAGCCACTTAATCCCCAGGGAGCCAGAGCCAGAGAGCTTGAAGAAACAACACTGGAAGCTTGGTGGTGCAGAGCCCTATTTACAGAATAGAGTAACTAAATCCTCCATCTTGGCTCCTAACATCTCCCATGGCAAACATTCTACTGTAGTTTGCATTCGGATTAAAATGTAGGCTTAATTGCTTTGGAATCTCTGATGTCATGCAGGTAGAAAATTCTTAAGTCTCGAACAAGGTTGGTGGTTTCTTAAAAGGAGGAAGGAGAGAGTTTATTTTTTCAAATAGAACGGATACTGTTTATCCATATATCCATTTCATTTGGATGTATTCGTTCTATTTTATGGTTCCACATCTGTTCTGCTCTTCAGTGGCAGTCCCTAGCCTGAATCTCGACACCGATGTAGGTAGCCTGGTGACTTGCCTCCAGTTTAGTAAACTAGATTGAGCCTTCTTATCAACTTGCTCTCTGAAGCCATCAGCTCTGCGGTTGTGGTCGAGGAGAGTGTCAATTCATTATTAGGGGAACAGAACTGACTAGGTATCCCCCTTTCCCTCCTCGATAGCCACCTTTCATTGAGGATAGTCAGTCTTTTGCAGAAGAGTTTTTAAAATCTGCCACACTCCCTTTAAATCAGTTATTGTGTTGTCGGAGGAGAATAACATGAATGTGTTAAAAAATCATTATGCTACTTATCATTTTATCTATAAAATGTATTGCACAACTAACTTCATTTGTTTTTATCACTTTACACATTTACTTTGGGATCCATCTCTGTAAATGTAATTTGCTTGATGATGCGCGAGTGGAGAAGGAGTTTAATTTCATACAAGTGCAACTTGACTTTTTTCCTACTAGAACTGACTTTGCTGATAACTTCTTTATTGAGGAGAAATGTACTCACGACTGTGATATGTGGTTGTCTCACACTAAATTTAAGACGCTCTGGATATGACCGTCTGTTAAATGACTAAAAGGTCAACATTTAAAAATGACGACGTGCTCTTTCTGCTCCAGGAGGCCTCTGGGAAATGTAGCACTGAGTGGGATGATGGTTGCTGCCGTCAATTGGTTGGGCATGTGGATTAAGTGAAAGGTGGGAGAGAAGATGTGGAGGAGGACATGGAAACGATGGAGAGATAAGAACCCAGCTCATTCTACTGTTCCTATATTTGGCCTACTTCTCCCTCCCTCTGTCCCTCCATCCCCTCATCCTCCCCCTCTCTCTTTACTGCCTTCATGAGAGAAGTCGTCTTCAGCGCGCATCACTCCCTGTTCGTCGACAGTACGCACGTGTGCCATGCCTTCCTCCATGGTTGTCATAGAAATGTTAGAAGAGCATCTTCCTCATATAGGGTTCAGGGGGTCTTCAGTTGGAATGGATAACAAACAATATATGCCTTTGTTTCTCCCATCAGAATATTCAGCAGACTTCTATACTGTAGCTTTAAGATGGATGTATGGATCCATGTGTGCCACTAATTGGAAGGAGGAGCCTTGTATGCAATGTCTCAAAAACAGTGATCTATTACTGATACTATCACAGTTATAGATTGGATTTCTAATGGCTACTTAAACATTATTGACAATAGTAATCTGAGATCTTTTATAAGATTTGAGATGTTTTATCATCTGTTTTGTAGAGATTGTGCGTGCGTGTTCAGATGTGTGTGCGGTCGTGTTTGTGTACGCATGTGCATGTGTATCTGTATCTGTATTTGTAGTTATTTGTATTTGTTACGGATCCCCAAAGCAGCAGCTACTCTTCCTGGGGTCCAAACAAGATTAAGGCGATTACATACAAAACAAAACAGTACATCCAGTGGCGGCTCCTGAAAAAATTCTCAGGAGGGGCAATTTTTCTGATGATTTAGGTGACCTACACACATTTAAAAAAAGATATGTCCAGCAACAACATGAAGACAGGGGCAGCATATAAGTCAATACCAGAAGCATTTATTGACTGATCTGGGGAGATGGATTCCAGTTTCTGTGACAGATTATAAATAATCTCTGATGCCTTTGTTATATTAGCTTTTGGTTGAATGTACTGTCGTAGTAAATATATAATGTTATAGCTTGGTCTGACTAAAATCTTGTGCATGACCCATTTTGTGTTGGGCGTTTGTTTTCAATCAATGCTGTTCCTATCCTATAACAATGGACAAAAGAGTCCTATCTTGTCAGCCTTGTCAGCAGGTGGCCAAGGACAACACCCACGCCATAGGTCTCTCAGTTCTTCCAACTCACGAGTTCTTGCTCTGAGGACACACACACACACACACACACACACACACACACACACACACACACACACACACACACACACACACTCATCACTGATAACACACACACACACACACACACACATCATCACTGTTAAACACACACACACACACACACAAAAATCCCCTCTCTTTAGGCTGAACATTTGAAGACAGAGAACCCGACTCCAGAGCCAATGCAACAGTGGAGGGGACCTCGCCCAACTCATCAGGACCAATCAGAAGATCAGAACTACTAGATTCAACCTACATCATTTATTGTATAAAATGTCTGCACACAATGTTTTCGGGGCTCTCTTCAGATAGCTCCCTAAGAGTTTGACGAACGAGTCCATGCACGCGATTCCAGATATCTTTACCTCTGAATAAACTGCCTTTATTATACCATATCCACCCTGTCCAAAGTCTCTACTTGGTCTCAGTTCTCCAGTAAACTTGTGATTATCAACAGTACACAACGGTAACAAACAATTGGGGGAACTCACGGGGCAGATAGTAAGGTCGCAGTGACACAGAAAGCAGTTCAATGTCGGGGGTACAGAGTCGCTCTCTTACCAGGATCGATTTTCCCTGTGACTGTCAGATCGCGGTCCGCTCTGACCAGGGTGAAGCCGGCCGGCTCCACTTCTCTGTCCGGGACTCTGTCATCCAGCCAAGTCTCCCAGCTGTATTGGATTCCGCTGCCAGCAGCGTTTCCATTATTTAGTCCGTTCGTAGCGGGTATGTACACGATCAACAAGATCAGTCCAAAACCCACCACTGGAAATCCATGGTTGGCAGAATGTTTGTAAACTAAGTGTACAAATTAAAAACATAAAATAACGCCACTAAGTGTACAAATTAAAAACATAAGATAACGCCACACTGCAGGTCGCAACAGAGACGCTGCTAGCCGCTATTTTCTTAGTTACGTTCATGGTTACGTCACGTATGACGAAAGCGCGTAAGTGCAAGCCCACAGACACCCATAGAGATTGTATTGAAAGCTTTGAAATTTGAAAAAAATAGATTTTACATGGGAGTCTATGACAGACTTCTGGGCGGTTTTCAACATGACTGAAATCGCCCCAAAAACGGGCGGGGCCATTTGAAGCACGACTTTAGCCTGATTTGACATTTAGTGGCAGTCAGATCAGATTAGAACACTGATAACTACTGTTGCCGTGATATAATTGATTAGAAAAAAAATCCCTTCCTTTTCCCGTTTGGCAGTGCGTCGCCCATATCGCCCTATTGAACACACCGCCCCTGAGTACATCACACAACACATTAGATACTACACACAATCCATAATACAGCAATATAATAATATTACAGTGTGTGTGTGTGTGTGTGTGTGTGTCTCCCCACAGTCGGCGCTGTTCCATAAGGTGTAGTTTTATTTATATATATATATATATATATATATACAGTGGGGAGAACAAGTATTTGATACACTGCCGATTTTGCAGGTTTTCCTACTTACAAAGCATGTAGAGGTCTGTAATTTTTATCATAGGTACACTTCAACTGTGAGAGACAGAATCTAAAACAAAAATCCAGAAAATCATATTGTATGATTTTTAAGTAATTAATTTGCATTTTATTGCATGACATAAGTATTTGATACATCAGAAAAGCAGACCTTAATATTTGGTACAGAAACCTTTGTTTGCAATTACAGAGATCATACGTTTCCTGTAGGTCTTGACCAGGTTTGCATACACTGCAGCAGGGATTTTGGCCCACTCCTCCATACAGACCTTCTCCAGATCCTTCAGGTTTCGGGGCTGTCGCTGGGCAATACGGACTTTCAGCTCCCTCCAAAGATTTTCTATTGGAATCAGGTCTGGAGACTGGCTAGGCCACTCCAGGTCCCTGAGATGCTTCTTACGGAGCCACTCCTTAGTTGCCCTGGCTGTGTGTTTCGGGTCGTTGTCATGGTGGAAGACCCAGCCACGACCCGTCTTCAATGCTCTTACTGAGGGAAGGAGGTTGTTGGCTAAGATCTCGCGATACATGGCCCATCCATCCTCCCCTCAATACGGTGCAGTCGTCCTGTCCCCTTTGCAGAAAAGCATCCCCAAAGAATGATGTTTCCACCTCCATGCTTCACGGTTGGGATGGTGTTCTTGGGGTTGTACTCATCCTTCGTCTTCCTCCAAACACGGCGAGTGGAGTTTAGACCAAAAAGCTCTATTTTTGTCTCATCAGACCACATGACCTTCTCCCATTCCTCCTCTGGATCATCCAGATGGTCATTGGCAAACTTCAGATGGGCCTGGACATGCGCTGGCTTGAGCAGGAGGACCTTGCGTGCGCTGCAGGATTTTAATCCATGACGGCGTAGTGTGTTACTAATGGTTTTCTTTGAGACTGTGGTCCCAGCTCTCTTCAGGTCATTGACCAGGTCCTGCCGTGTAGTTCTGGGATGATCCCTCACCTTCCTCATGATCATTGATGCCCCACGAGGTGAGATCTTGCATGGAGCCCCAGACTGAGGGTGATTGACCGTCATCTTGAACTTCTTCCATTTTCTAATAATTGCGCCAACAGTTGTTGCCTTCTCACCAAGCTGCTTGCCTATTGTCCTGTAGCCCATCCCAGCCTTGTGCAGGTCTACAATTTTATCCCTGATGTCCTTACACAGCTCTCTGGTCTTGGCCATTGTGGAGAGGTTGGAGTCTGTTTGATTGAGTGTGTGGACAGGTGTCTTTTATACAGGTAACGAGTTCAAACAGGTGCAGTTAATACAGGTAATGAGTGGAGAACAGGAGGGCTTCTTAAAGAAAAACGAACAGGTCTGTGAGAGCCAGAATTCTTACTGGTTGGTAGGTGATCAAATACTTATGTCATGCAATAAAATGCAAATTAATTACTTAAAAATCATACAATGTTATTTTCTGGATTTTTGTTTTAGATTCCGTCTCTCACAGTTGAAGTGTACCTATGATAAAAATTACAGACCTCTACATGCTTTGTAAGTAGGAAAACCTGCAAAATCGGCAGTATATCAAATACTTGTTCTCCCCACTGTATATATATTTTTTAAATCAGATTTTACTGCGTGCATAAGTTACTTGATGTGGAATAGAGTTCCATTTAGTCATGTCTCTATGTAGTACTGTGCATTTCCCATAGTCGGTTCTGGACTTGGAGACTGTGAAGAGACCTCTGATGGCATGTCTTGTGGGGCATGCATAGGTGTCTGAGCTGTGTGCTAGTCGTATGAACAGACATCTCGGTGCTTTCAACACCTCGCACAAAGACAAGTAGTAATGCAGTCAATCTCTCCTCTACTTTGAGCCAGGAGAGATTGACATGCATGTTATTGATGTTAGCTCTCTGTGTACATTTAAAGGGATACTTCAAGATTTTTGGGCAATGATGCCATTTATCTACTTCCCCAGAGTCAGATGAACTTGTGGATACCATTTTATGTCTCTGTGTCCAGTATGAAGGAAGTTAGAGGTAGTTTTGTGAGCCAATACTAACTAGCGTTAGTGCAATGACTGGAAGTCTATGGGTATCTGCTAGCATGAGGTTTAGTCTCCTCAACTTGCTCAATTTTCACATTATTCATTACAAGATTTAGTTGAGTTTTAGGGTTTAGTGAATGATTTGTCCCAAATATAATGCTTGAAATATTATGCCTGACTATCTGGATTTTGTTGGAGAGGCTTCCGTTAAAGAACATCTTCTGTGTTCTGTTAGACAGGTAACTCTCGATCCACGATATAGCAGGGGGTAAAGCCATAACCCACGTTTTTTTCCTTGCAGCTGATTATGATCGATAGTGTCAAAAGCTGCACTGAGGTCTAACAAAACAATCTCCTTATCAATTTCACTCATTTGTGTAAGTGCTGTACCTGTTAAGTGCCCTTCCCTATAAGTGTGCTGAAAGTTAGTTGTTAATTTGTTTACTGTGAAATATAATTTTTTCTGGTCAAACACAATTTTTTCCAAAAGTTTACTAAGGGTTGGTAACGGGCTGATTGGTCGGCTGTTTGAGCCAATAAAGGGTGCTTTGCTATTCTTGGGCAGCGGAATGACTTTTGCTTCCCTCTAGGCCTGAGAGCACACACTTTCCTGTAGGCTTAGATTGAATAGATGGCAATAAGGGGTGGCAATAGTCCACTATCATCCTCAGTAATTTTCCATCCATGTTGTCAGACCCCGGGGGCTTGTCATTGTTAATAGACAACAATCATTTTTTTTACCTCTTCCAAACTCACTTTACGGAATTCAAAATTACAGTGCTTGTCTTTTCATAATTTGGTCAGTTATGCATGGATGTGTAGGTTCAAAATTTGTTGTTGGGAAGTCATGCCTAAGTTTGCTAATCTTGCTAATTGGAAAATCAGTAAAGTAGTTAGCAATATCAGTGGGTTTTGTGATGAATGAGCCATCTGATTCAATGAATGATGGAGCTGAGTTCGCCTTCTTGCCCAAAATGTAATTTAAGGTGCTCCAAAGCGTTTTAGTATTATCTTTTACGTCATTTATCTTTGTTTCATAGTACAGTTTTTTATTTTTGTTTAGTTTAGTCACATGATTTCTCTATTTACAATATGTCTGCCAGACTTATTTGCCATTCCTTTTGCCTCATCCCTCTCAACCATATAATTTTTCAATTCCACAGGGATTTAATAGTTTGTACGGCATTTTCTTAATGGGTGCATGCTTATTAGTAACTGGAATAAGCAATTTCATAAATGCGTCAAGTGCAGCGTCTGGTTGCTCCTCATTAAACACCACAGACCAGCAAATATTCTTCACATCTTCAACATAGGAATCACTACAAAACCTCTTGTATGATCTCTTCTACACTATATTAGGCCCAGCCTTTGGAACTTTGGTTTTCCTAGTTATGGCTACTGTATTATGATCATTACATCTGATGGATGTGGATACTGCTTTAGAGCAGATTTTTGCAGCATTAGTAAAGATGTGAACAATACATGTGGATGATTTCATTCCTGTGCTGTTTGTAACTACCCTGGTAGGTTGACTGATAACCGGAACCAGGTTGCAGGCACTGGTTATAGTTTGAAGCTTTTTCTTGAGTGGACAGCTTGATGAAAGCCAGTCAATATTTAGGTCGCCCAGAAAATATACCTCTGTTGATACCACATACATTATCAAGCATTTCACACATATTATCTGTAACCATGTATTGCTACCATTGTAACATCAAAGGTATTATCTAAGTGAGTTTCAGAGATAGTCAGTATATGAATGTTATGTTGCTAGCATGTTATCGATCTGTGTGTGTGAGAGAACTCCTTTCCCCCTAATCCCAGGTTAAAGTGGCTTATTTAGCTCCCCAGCCCTAGCAAACCATAAGCAAGCCAGCCAGTCAGCCAGCCTGTGGTAGAGAGCAGCCCTGCTGGTACAAAGCTCCTATCTGTCCTCCGGGGCTTTCCCTAGGCCTTGCCTGGCCTGCGCAGCAAAGTGCTGAGTTTTGTCAGCGTTTTCTCTCGTGTGTGTGTGGCAGTGTGTGTAATGTGCAAAGAGCCCCCATCTGAAAAGCCTCCTTGACAGACAGATTAGTGTTTATGTAAAAACACTCTCTTATGAAAATACACTCTTTACAAAAACGACATCTGTGTGTGTGTTTATGTATGGGAATGAGATTAACCTACCGTTCCATATTTGCCAAACATCACACACATACACACACGTCTTCTACCTGAGAAGTTATCTATTGAGAATCTAACTGAACAGTGTCCTGTCTCAGACCAGTGTTTATTCACCCTAATGTAGACATGCCACCGCCTCACTGATTTTGAGCAAGATAAAGTCATGAATATTTTAGTGCCCATGAATTTTGTCTCCTCATGATTCTTTCCTGTCCACTTTCTCTGGGCCCCATTCACATGAGCTTCAGCCAACGACCTCTGTCAGCCACTGGCACCCTGTAGAAGGCACAGTGATGCCGAAACGTTGGTGGTTTTTTACCCAATAAATTACTGGAAGTTTATACACTGCTCAAAAAAATTAAGGGAACACTAAAATAACATCCTAGATCTGAATGAATGAAATAATCTTATTAAATACCTTTTTCTTTACATAGTTGAATGTGCTGACAACAAAATCACACAAAAATTATCAATGGAAATCAAATGTATCAACCCATGGAGGTCTGGATTTGGAGTCACCCTCAAAATTAAAGTGGAAAACCACACTACATGCTGATCCAACTTTGATGTAATGTCCTTAAAACAAGTCAAAATGAGGCTCAGTAGTGTGTGTGGCCTACACGTGCCTGTATGACCTCCCTACAACGCCTGGGTATGCTCCTGATGAGGTGGCGGATGGTCTCCTGAGGGATCTCCTCCCAGACCTGGACTAAAGCATCCGCCAACTCCTGGACAGTCTGTGGTGCAACGTGGCGTTGGTGGATGGAGCGAGACATGATGTCCCAGATGTGCTCAATTGGATTCAGGTCTGGGGAACGGGCGGGCCAGTCCATAGCATCAATGCCTTCCTCTTGCAGGAACTGCTGACACACTCCAGCCACATGAGGTCTAGCATTGTCTTGCATTAGGAGGAACCCAGGGCCAACCGCACCAGCATATGGTCTCACAAGGGGTCTGAGGATCTCATCTCGGTACCTAATGGCAGTCAGGCTACCTCTGGCGAGCACATGGAGGGCTGTGCGGCCCCCCAAAGAAATGCCACCCCACACCATGACTGACCCACCGCCAAACCGGTCATGCTGGAGGATGTTGCAGGCAGCAGAACGTTCTCCACGGCGTCTCCAGACTCTGTCACGTCGGTCACATATGCTCAGTGTGAACCTGCTTTCATCTGTGAAGAGCACAAGGGCGCCAGTGGCGAATTTGCCAATCTTGGTGTTCTCTGGCAAATGCCAAACGTCCTGCACGGTGTTGGGCTGTAAGCACAACCCCCCACCTGTGGACGTCGGGCCCTCATACCACCCTCATGGAGTCTGTTTCTGACCGTTTGAGCAGACACATGCACATTTGTGGCCTGCTGGAGGTCATTTTGCAGGGCTCTGGCAGTGCTCCTCCTGCTCCTCCTTGCACAAAGGCGGAGGTAGCAGTCCTGCTGCTGGGTTGTTGCCCTCCTACGGCCTCCTCCACGTCTCCTGATGTACTGGCCGGTCTCCTGGTAGCGCCTCCATGCTCTGGACACTACGCTGACAGACACAGCAAACCTTCTTGCCACAGCTCGCATTGATGTGCCATCCTGGATGAGCTGCACTACCTGAGCCACTCGTGTGGGTTGTAGACTCCGTCTCATGCTACCACTAGAGTGAAAGCAGCGCCAGCATTCAAAAGTGACCAAAACATCAGCCAGGAAGCATAGGAACTAAGTGGTCTGTGGTCACCACCTGCAAAACCAGTCCTTTATTGGGGTGTCTTGCTAATTGCCTATAATTTCCACCTGCTGTCTATTCCATTTGCACAACAGCATGTGAAATGTATTGTCAATCAGTGTTGCTTACTAAGTGGACAGTTTGATTTCACAGAAGTGTGATTGACTTGGAGTTACATTGTGTTGTTTAAGTGTTCCCTTTATTTTTTTGAGCAGTGTACATAGTGTGCAACTCTCTTTTATTTGTTTTTATAGCTTACAGTTTATTCTCCGTTAGTCAGCACCTCTACACTAAGTGATGTTCTGTGGGTGTGCGCCAGCTGAAAAATTGTTCCTGTTGAATGGGACCGCTTTCTGTCTTGGACATGAGTAAGCCTTGCACTTTTAGATAAAAATGTCCCCTAGACACTGACCCTAGGTTAGCTGTGAGTTTGCCTTAGAGGTTAAGATGAGGATTCAGGGAAGGTAAGCTGGTCCTAGATCTGTGTCTAAGGGAAACCTCCAACAGGAGCCATGCCTTCTGCTGCTGGATTTTCCTCTCTAACTCAATATCTCTCTTGTTTCCGTTGCAGAATCACACCACATGTTGGACTGATCTTTCAACTTTGAACCCTGATGCTCACCTACAGACTGTAGATGTGGCTTTCCTAAGAACCAACAGGTAACAAGTTCCTCTTTTTATCTTGTTTTGATTCTTGCCTGACCAATTGATTCTGAGGTGTATTGTTAGTATGTGAATGTTTCTGTCCCATGGGTTTGGGCGAGTAACTTGATGATTTTGTTATATTGGTGATTTATTCTAAGTGTATAGAAGACTGTACTCCAATGACCTGATTCAGGGGTAGGCTTCTCCAGTCCTCTATAACCTTTTCACACTATCGTGCCGACCCAAACCAAACTGCTGGCTGGCTGAGATAGTATCTTTTCACATCGCCCACAATAAGCATCATGTTTTCAGCAACGATGGTGGATGGATGCATAACCAGGCCAGCTCAGTACAGTTTGGTTTGGCTCGCCTCGGTCCTGATCAGTAGTGTAAAAAGCCCTTTCGATTCTTTCATAGATCCCTAAGGGTTTGGGGGTACTGCTAAGTCTTCACTTTCAATAGGTGGGGTGGCAGGTAGCTTAGTGGTTAAGAGCATTGTGCCAGTAACTGAAAGGTCGCTGGTTCTAATCCCCGAGCCGACTAGGTGAAAAATCTGTCGATGTGCCCTTGAGCAAGGCACTTAACCCTAATTGCTCCTGTAAGTCGCTCTGGATAAGAGCGTCTGCTAAATGACAATTTAAAAAAACATATAAAAAAAAATTGGTCGGCTTACATAGAAATGCACACAACACACAACACACACAGTGAAACTAGGTCAGTAGCAGCATGTATGACCCGAGCTCTCCACTGGCGTGGTGTTGTAAACTGCCCTTGGATTATTTACATTTACCCTGATAAGCTAGGTAAATAATGTTATTGGGACAGTGCTTAGTGGGCATATACACACTTGAGTGAATAACACACACACAGTGCCTGCTCACTGTAAGCCTCCTAAACCTGGTGAATGTAGGGTGAAACCTGATAGCGCCGATTCCCTATCTACTGTCCAGACTGGTAACCAGCGCCAGTGACTGGGGCCCTGAATATTTCAGAGGCAGCAAAGCTGTCCACCGCCATTCTGCCTTTCTCCCTCCCTCCCTTCATCTGTCTCACTTTCACTCTCTCACTCACTCATTCACTCACTCTCACCACCGTCCCACCGTACCTGCCCTGCTCTCCCCTGGCAGCAAACATCCACACAGATACAGTCACTCTCTCATAGACACTCACTTTACAGATAGATACGTATACTGTAGAATAGATAGGATTACTTTGAATTTGTGATGACTCAGCATATTATTGTCACTCCCTATTGTGCTTGTCTATAGTAGTCTGTTCTATATTGTGCTGTAGTTATGTCTTGGTATCGTCTGTATGTGTGCTGCCTTCTTGGAACCAGTGTTTGTTAAAACAGAGATTTCGAAACCGAACAAGATTTAACACTTGCCCGGTAGACATTCAACTAATGAAACTTTCAGTCGGGTCATTCGGTATAACATACTATGGGGAGTCAACGACCAATCATATTCACCTGAAGAAAACTGAAATCACACGTATATAATCATTATATTTCAGTTTTTTTTTTTTTTTGTATATACATTTCTAAAAACCTGTTTTTGCTTTGTCGTTATGGGGTATTGTGTGTAGATTGATGACGGAAAAAAACAATTTAATGTATTTTAGAATAAGGCTGTAATGTAACAAAATGACGAAAAAGTCAAGGGGTCTGAAAACTTTCCAAATGCATTTTATTGCATGACATAAGTATTTGATACATCAGAAAAGCAGACCTTAATATTTGGTACAGAAACCTTTGTTTGCAATTACAGAGATCATACGTTTCCTGTAGGTCTTGACCAGGTTTGCACACACTGCAGCAGGGATTTTGGCCCACTCCTCCATACAGACCTTCTCCAGATCCTTCAGGTTTCGGTGCTGTTGCTGGGCAATACGGACTTTCAGCTCCCTCCAAAGATTTTCTATTGGGTTCAGGTCTGGAGACTGGCTAGGCCACTCCAGAACCTTGAGATGCTTCTTACGGAGCCACTCCTCAGTTGCACTGGCGGTGTGTTTCGGGTCATTGTCATGCTGGAAGACCCAGCCACGACCCATCTTCAATGCTCTTACTGAGGGAAGGAGGTTGTTGGCTAAGATCTCGCGATACATGGCCCCATCCATCCTCCCCTCAATACGGTGCAGTCGTCCTGTCCCCTTTGCAGAAAAGCATCCCCAAAGAATGATGTTTCCACCTCCATGCTTCACGGTTGGGATGGTGTTCTTGGGGTTGTACTCATCCTTCTTCTTCCTCCAAACACGGCGAGTGGAGTTTAGACCAAAAAGCTATATTTTTGTCTCATCAGACCACATGACCTTCTCCCATTCCTCCTCTGGATCATCCAGATGGTCACTGGCAAACTTCAGACGGGCCTGGACATGCGCTGGCTTGAGCAGGGGGACCTTGCGTGCGCTGCAGGATTTTAATCCATGACGTAGTGTGTTACTAATGGTTTTCTTTGAGACTGTGGTCCCAGCTCTCTTCAGGTCATTGACCAGGTCCTGCTGTGTAGTTCTGGGCTGATCCCTCACCTTCCTCATGATCATTGACGCCCCACGAGGTGAGATCTTGCATGGAGCCCCAGACCGAGGATGATTGACCGTCATCTTGAACTTCTTCCATTTTCTAATAATTGCGCCAACAGTTGTTGCCTTCTCACCAAGCTGCTTGCCTATTTTCCTGTAGCCCATCCCAGCCTTGTGCAGGTCTACAATTTTATCCCTGATGTCCTTACACAGCTCTCTGGTCTTGGCCATTGTGGAGAGGTTGGAGTCTGTTTGATTGAGTGTGTGGAGAGGTGTCTTTTATACAGGTAATGAGTGGAGAACAGGAGGGCTTCTTAAAGAGAAACTAATAGGTCTGTGAGAGCCGGAATTCTTACTGGTTGGTAGGTGATCAAATACTTATGTCATGCAATAAAATGCAAATTAATTACTTAAAAATCATACAATGTGATTTTCTGGATTTTTGTTTTATATTCTGTCTCTCACAGTTGAAGTGTACCTATGAGAAAAATTACAGACCTCTACATGCTTTGTAAGTAGGAAAACCTGCAAAATCGGCAGTGGATCAAATACTTGTTCTCCCCACTGTACATACAGTGCCTTGCAAAAGTATTCATCCCCCTTGGCATTTTTCCTATTTTGTTGCATTACAACCTGTAATTTAAATTGATTTTTATTTGGATTTCATGTAATGGACATACACAAAATAGTCAAAATTGGTGAAGTGAAAAAAATTACTTGTTTCAAAAAATTCTAAAACTTTTATAACAGAAAAGTGGTGCGTGCATATGTATTTACCCCCTTTGCTATGAAGCTCCTAAATAAGATCTGATGCAACCAATTACCTTCAGAAGTTACATAATTAGTTAAATAAAGTCCACCTGTGTGCAATCTAAGTGTCACATGATCTGTCACATGATCTCATTATATATACACCTGTTTTGAAAGGCCCCAGAGTCTGCAACACCACTAAGCAAGGGGCACCACCAAGCAAGCGGCACCACGAAGACCAAGGAGCTCTGCAAACAGGTCAGGGACAAAGTTGTGGAGAAGTACAGATAAGGGTTGGGTTATAAAAAAATATTCGAAACTTTGAACATCCCATGGAGCACCATTTAAATCCATTATTAAAAAATGGAAAGAATATGGCACCACAACAAACCTGCCAAGAGAAGGCCGCCCACCAAAACTCACGGACCAGGCAAGGAGGGCATTAATCAGAGAGGCAACAAAGAGACCAAAGATAACCCTGAAGGAGCTGCAAAGCTCCACAGCGGAGATTGGAGTATCTGTCCATAGGACCACATTAAGCCGTACACTCCACAGAGCTGGGCTTTACAGAAGAGTGGCCAGAATAAAGCCATTGCTTAAAGAAAAAAATAACCAAATACGTTTGGTGTTCGCCAAAAGGCATGTGGGAGACTCCTCAAACATATGGAAGAAGGTACTCTGGTCAGATGAGAGCTTTTTGGCCATCAAGGAAAACGCTATGTCTGGCGCAAACCCAACACCTCATCACCCCGAGAACACCATCCCCACAGTGAAGCATGGTGGTGGCAGCATCATGCTGTGGGGATGTTTTTCATCGGCAGGGACTGGGAAACTGGTCAGAATTGAAGGAATGATGGATGGCGCTAAATACAGGGAAATTATTGAGGGAAACCCGTTTCAGTCTTCCAGAGATTTGAGACTGGGATGGAGGTTCACCTTCCAGCAGGACAATGGCCCTAAGCATAGTGCTAAAACAACACTCGAGTGGTTTAAGGGGAAACATTTAAATGTCTTGGAATGGCCTAGTCAAAGCCCAGACCTCAATCCAATTGAGAATCTGTGGTATGACTTAAAGATTGCTGTACACCAGCAGAACCCATCCAACTTGAACGAGCTGGAGCAGTTTTGCCTTGAAGAACTGGCAAAAATCCCAGTGGCTAGATGTGCCAATCTTATAGAGACATACCCCAAGAGACTTGCAGCTGTAATTGCTGCAAAAGGTGGCTCTACAAAGTATTGACTTTGGGGGGGTGAATAGTTATGCACGCTCAAGTTTTCTGTTTTTTTGTTTGTTTCACCAAAAAAAAGAATTTTGCATCTTCAAAGTGGTAGGCATGTTGTGTAAATCAAATGATACAACCTGGAATTAAAATGGATTTGGGGGGTTTGTAAGGCAACAAAATAGGAAGAATGCCAAGGGGGGTGAATAAATACATACATACATACATACATACACTACCAGTCAAAAGTTTGGACATGCCTACTTTTTTTCTTTATTTTTTACTATTTTATACATTGTAGAATAATAGTGAAGACATCAAAACTATGAAATAACACATATGGAATCATGTAGTAACCAAAAAATTGTTAAACAAATCTAAATATATTTTATATTTTTCAAAGTAGCCACCCTTTGCCTTGACGACAGCTTTGCACACTCTTGGCATTCTCTCAACCAGCTTCATGAGGAATGCTTTTCCAACAGTCTTGAAGGAGTTCCCACATATGCTGAGCACTTGTTGGCTGTTTTTCCTTCACTCTGCGGTCCAACTCATCCCAAACCATCTCAATTGGGTTGATGTCGGGTGATTGTGGAGGCCAGGTCATCTGATGCAGCACTCCATCACTCTCCTTAGTAAAATAGTCCTTACACAGCCTGGTGGTGAGTTTTGGGTCATTGTCCTGTTCAAAAGCAAATGATAGTCCCACTAAGTACAAACCAGATGGGATGGCGTATCGCTGCAGAATGCTCTGGTAGCAATGCTGGTTAAGTGTGCCTTGAATTCTAAATAAATCACTGAGTGTCACCAGCAAAGCACCATCACACCTCCTCCTCCATGCTTCACGGTGGGAACCACACATGCAGAGATCATCCGTTCACCTACTCTGTGTCTCACAAAGACACGGCGGTTCGAACCAAAAATATAATCTTTGGACTCATTAGACCAAAGGACAGATTTCCACCGGTCTAATGTCCATTGCTCGTGTTTCTTGGCCCAAGCATGTCTCTTCTTATTATTGGTGTCCTTTAGTAGTGGTTTCTTTGCAGCAATTCGACCATGAAGGCCTGATTCACACAGTCCCCTCTGAACAGTTGATGTTGAGATGTCTGTTACTTGAACTTTGAAGCATTTATTTGGGCTGCAATTTATGAGGCTGGTAACTCTAATGACCTTATCCTCTGCAGCAGAGGTAACTCTGGGTCTTCCTTTTCTGTGGCGGTCCTCATGAGAGCCAGTTTCATCATAGCGCTTGATGGTTTTTGCGACTGCACTTGAAGAAACGTTTAAAGTTCTTGAAATGTTCCGTATTGACTGACCTTCATGTCTTAAAGTAATGATGGACTGTCGTTTCTCTTTGCTTATTTGAGCTGTTCTTGCCATAATATGGACTTGGTCTTTTACCAAATAGGGCCATCGTCTGTATACCACCCCTACCTTGTCTCAAATGCATTAAGGAGGAAAGAAATTCCACAAATTAACTTTCAAGAAGGCACACCTGTTAATTGAAATGCATTCCTGGTGACTACCTCATGAAGCTGGTTGAGAGAATGCCAAGAGTGTGCAAAGCTGTCATCAAGGCAAAGGGTAGCTACTTTGAAGAATCTCAAATAGAAAATATATTTTGATTTGTTTAACACTTTTTTGGTTACTACATGATTCCATATGTGTTATTTCATAGTTCTGATGTCTTCACAATTATTCTATAATGTAGAAAAACCCTTGATGAGTAGGTGTGTCCAAACATTTGACTGGTACTGTATGTATGTATTTATTTATTTGGTTGGGTGCACCCCTGCCTCGCGTGGGCTGTGGGGATGCGTGCTACCCTACTGCTTAAGTATAAATATAAGAAATCTAAAAGAGTCAAATAAATTATATCCAGCTCAGGGCTCCATCTATGCATTTGGTTTGCTAGCTAAGTAGCTAGATGTCAAGATCAAGGTTCATGGTTAAAGCAGAGACATTCACTCCCCTCCTGGATCAAGATCAAGCTTTTAAATGAACACCCGTCACCTACCAAGTGTGGGTAGATTTAGGCATTGGCGGGTAAAATGTCAATTTCAACAGCCATGTTTGCGGGTGGTCGGGGCTCCACAATGCGAGCATTTCACTTGCATTTGTGAATAAAAATAGTAAAGTATGATCACATTTAAAGTAAAATAAATGCTTCAGTGGCTTTTTTCAAAGGATTTCCACCGTTTTATTCATAGCTGCTAAATTAATCGCACAAAGTCAAAGAACTACGAATCCTATATAGCCTATTCCACCTCGCGCTGCAACATTGCCTGGCAGGCGTCTGTGCGCGGAGTGAAATATTCATTTTTAGAAATTAAAGTCTACTGGAAACGAATGTCTACTGAAGTGAGACTTTGTCCTTGTGTTTCTTGGCTATTTACATTGTTTTGTTCACAAGCTAGGTAGTTTTTCTATGTTTGAGTTTCAGCTGCTAGGTAAGAGACAACGCTTCTACGAGTCGGACTCAATCTCACAGGCACAAACATGATTCTAGTCGCGCTACCATGGTAATCTCCCGCCCTTAAAGGAGCAGGTGAAAATGTTGGTTTCATCTGTAATATTTTGGTTAAAAGACTCAGTTCACAAAAAATGTAATTAAACAATATACCACATTAGTTACTTCTTACTAGAAATACATGTATTGTTTTAGTGACATGTAAAGCATGTTCATCAGTTTTTTGTGTTTTGTTGGTGCAATTTTAGCTGCCAAAAAATATTTTGTCTTGTAAATTTTGTTTTATAAATCTACCTGTTGCCCAAATTGTTTTCTGCGTAAATAGAATAATAATATTAATTTTAAAAAATGGAGGGAAATAGCGTCTTGTGTGCACTTACGGTAAAACCGGTATGATACAGAAACTGTATGACGGTATGAATATCTGGATACCACCCAAACCAATAATTGTCCAGTGAAAATCGAACTTTAAAAAAAGTACCCAAATAAGGTTCTTGATTCGTCTTATACTCTTATTTGTGGCCAAAGCATAAATTGGAGAAAAAAAACACTTCAAAAACCCCACCTCAAACTTGTATCTCAAACAGACTGTTTAAAAAATGCGAGCCATTTCCTTATAGAGGATGAGCTGGCCAATCAGCGGTCTGCTCGCATGAATATTTTTAATGACCGGTATACGCCCACACCATTCTGTTGGGGTACGCCCACACTATTCCATCACAGAAAAGCAGCTTTTTAACATACTTAATTACAATTTTTTGGAAGGAAAACGATTTCACTCATTGTAATTAATTATAGGTCATATTTCATAGAAATCTGGAAACACTGGACAGTTACTTTAAAGGTCGACTTTGGGCAAAAACGCCAAAGTAACGGCTTTAACCCCCTAGAGTCAATGTCCGCGCGAAAATCGAATTAGCATAATAATAAAAATCCCCATAAAAAAATCTGTCGGTTTAAGGTAGAGATTTTTTTTAATGACTATCTCTGCTTCAGTCAGTGTCCTCTCTTTGCCCATCAATGTTGAAAAGGATTTCATCTCAGTGAAGAATAATTGACTCCTCTTCGAGAGAATGTGTTGCCAGGTTATTAGGTCCGCAAATGAGCTACTACATGTGAAAAGAAAAGTTTGCAGCGAGAATAGAGGTAGGAAATAAAGACCCCCTAGGTAGTGTGTGTAGGAGGTTGTAACTTCTAAGCCAGAACTAAGGATGCAGGACCGCGTGGGTGCCATGGAGATTGAGGTTCAAGCACTCTAATTTGATGTTAGTTAACTTATAATCAGTTTTCACTTGTATGTGTTGTGGAAAACTTTACAACACCCATTGGTGTGTCACAAATGTGAGAATGAGAATAAATATTTTATCCTTACCAGTAGATTTTATCCATAGAAGTTCTAGCAAAAATCCACCTTTTAAACTGTACAACTGATCAATGCACCATCATACCAGGTAATTTAATTCTTAAAAACAAATGGATGAATAAGATATTTGGCTACAGATGTGTCATTTCTTAACGATCTCTACATTTTCCATCCAAAAACAAATCCTGTGAAATGGCGTCAACACATACTGGAGGAGTTAGCATACTGGCTAGCTTAACAAGTGGCTAGCTTAACTAACGAACTAGCTACATTGGTCGCGGGGCGCATGACCAGAATGACACATCGATGAACTACCAAAGACACACCCAATTTCTGTTTTAAAAATTGAGAAAGCGGAGGAGTTGGACCGTGTTTCGTGCCCAAAGTTGACCGCTAAAGCAAATTTCCTGCAATTCTACACATTTTGCCATTGCTTATAACATGTACATACAGTGGGGAAAAAAAGTATTTAGTCAGCCACCAATTGTGCAAGTTCTCCCACTTAAAAAGATGAGAGAGGCCTGTAATTTTCATCATAGGTACACGTCAACTATGACAGACAAATTGAGATTTTTTTTCTCCAGAAAATCACATTGTAGGATTTTTAATTAATTTATTTGCAAATTATGGTGGAAAATAAGTATTTGGTCACCTACAAACAAGCAAGATTTCTGGCTCTCACAGACCTGTAACTTCTTCTTTAAGAGGCTCCTCTGTCCTCCACTCGTTACCTGTATTCATGGCACCTGTTTGAACTTGTTATCAGTATAAAAGACACCTGTCCACAACCTCAAACAGTCACACTCCAAACTCCACTATGGCCAAGACCAAAGAGCTGTCAAAGGACACCAGAAACAACATTGTAGACCTGCACCAGGCTGGGAAGACTGAATCTGCAATAGGTAAGCAGCTTGGTTTGAAGAAATCAACTGTGGGAGCAATTATTAGGAAATGGAAGACATACAAGACCACTGATAATCTCCCTCGATCTGGGGCTCCACGCAAGATCTCACCCCGTGGGGTCAAAATGATCACAAGAACGGTGAGCAAAAATCCCAGAACCACACGGGGGGACCTAGTGAATGACCTGCAGAGAGCTGGGACCAAAGGAACAAAGCCTACCATCAGTAACACACTACGCCGCCAGGGACTCAAATCCTGCAGTGCCAGACGTGTCCCCCTGCTTAAGCCAGTACATGTCCAGGCCCGTCTGAAGTTTGCTAGAGTGCATTTGCTAGAGTGCATTTGGATGAGGATTGGGAGAATGTCATATGGTCAGATGAAACCAAAATATAACTTTTTGGTAAAAACTCAACTTGTCGTGTTTGGAGGACAAAGAATGCTGAGTTGCATCCAAATAACACCATACCTTCTGTGAAGCATGGGGGTGGAAACATCATGCTTTGGGGCTGTTTTTCTGCAAAGGGACCAGGACGACTGATCCGTGTAAAGGAAAGAATGAATGGGGCCATGTATCGTGAGATTTTGAGTGAAAACCTCCTTCCATCAGCAAGGGCATTGAAGATGAAACGTGGCTGGGTCTTTCAGCATGACAATGATCCCAAACACACCGCCCGGGCAACGAAGGAGTGGCTTCGTAAGAAGCATTTCAAGGTCCTGGAGTGGCCTAGCCAGTCTCCAGATCTCAACCCCATAGAAAATCTTTGGAGGGAGTTGAAAGTCTGTGTTGCCCAGCGACAGCCCCAAAACATCACTGCTCTAGAGGAGATCTGCATGGAGGAATGGGCCAAAATACCAGCAACAGTGTGTGAAAACCTTGTGAAGACTTACAGAAAACATACTACTTATTTTCCACCATAATTTGCAAATAAATTCATTAAAAATCCTACAATGTGATTTTCTGGATTTTCTTTTCCCATTTTGTCTGTCATAGTTGACGTGTACCTATGATGAAAATTACAGGCCTCTCTCATCTTTTTAAGTGGGAGAACTTGCACAATTGGTGGCTGACTAAATACTTTTTTCCCCCACTGTATTCTGTCTGGGGGGCCCCATCCCCCAAAAAGATTTTAAATAAATTATTGAAGGGGACAAATCGACATGTTCCCCCCCATCCCCCGTGGCAATTTCGCCTATTATGTCCACACGTGTGGACTGACTGTTCAGCACAAAAGCACTGGATATCTGACTCACCTCCCTCTCTCCTCCCGCTCTCTCCCTCCTCCCCATCCCTTTCACCATCACCCTCTGCAAAATGATATTTTCCTTTTTTGTTTGCCATCCGTCCACGGTCACTTTGAAGACTGCCAAATGAGCATCGCTCTTTTCTCCATCCCCCCCCTTCGCCCTCTTTCTCTCTCGCCATCATCCTCTACCCTCACCCTTAGGGCTCAAGCACCAAGGTTTTGGTTCTTTCTCTCCATCATCCATTCCCCTCTCCTCCCTTTCTCGCTCCCTTGGGCCTTGTGTGGACAGTTGGGAGGCTTTGTCTACGACTCATATTGGCAGGAGGTGGTTCACACACACACACACACACACACACATACACACACACACACACACACACTTTCGCCCTCTGGCCCCTCTATTGTCAGAAGCTGCTCAGTTGGGGGCCCCTTGGTCCCTATTCTCTCTATGGGGAGATAGGGAGGGGCCCTTTGTCCTGCAGATAAACCCCCTCACACACACACACACACCCCAAGTCCCTGGACCTCATGTGGCTTCCCAAGTGTTAAAAAGCTCTGGAGCGGAAAACGAGGAGGCAATTTATGCCACAGGCTCAGGAGGGAGGAGATGAAAACAGAATCCTGAAACACACATAAGCGTTGGTTATGTATATTATGTTAAGGCAGTATTTTTTTTATTCTATAGCTTGTTCTCCTTTTTTTTTATAGTGAGCCAAAATGTTTTTTGCGCTTGTATTTCCATGATTGATCAAAACTCATTTTCTCATTGTCTCTCTCGTCTCTCTGTAGCAGACATATAGTGAGCAATATGTTTGGAACATCAAATCGCAATAAAATAGCAATCGAATCGCCATACATATAGAATAATGAGAATCGCAGTACATATTGTATCAGCACCTAAGTATCGTGATAATAGGGTATCGTGTGGTCCCTGGCAATTCCCAGCCGTAGTATATATGTGGGGGAAAGATAAATTGGGTTAGAAGTAGGTCTGGCTCAGTTGATCGTGGCGAGGGTGTGTTTATAATTTTTTTTACAGCGCTACGCATTTCCCATTTACCTCGCTCCACGGTAGAGGGCTGAGGTGGGACGGGTAGGGTGAAAGGGGGCAATTGTGTAGTCTAGGTGTGTGTGTGTAGTATGTGTTCAGCAGAACTATCACCTCCTTCTCATTGGATCTGTCTGATATGACAGGAAAAAGCTGTAAAAATCTAATAAGGAAAGCTATACATGTCTTTTTATACTGTAGACAGCAGTATGTGTCTAAATGAGTGTATGAAATGTATGTTTGTGTTACATTGTATGTGCAAATGTGTGTGTAGATTATATGTGCATAAAAGGTGTGTTTGTATTGATTGTATGTGCATTTGTATATGCTATATTAGTATGTTTTTTTATATTGTGCACTCTATTAATATAGGCTTAGGCTATATGCTTGTAGATGTGTGGTATTCTATCTATCAGTTTGTACATATATTTTGTATGTGTGTGGCATGTGTCTCTATATCTGTTTGGCAGAGGGGGTTGGTTGGGCTCAGATGGGGGTGGGGGAAATTAAATGGGCGTGTCCCCTCAGCTGCCCTTCTGTCTGGTCGCCGTCGGTAACCCTGCTTGATGAGATCAGAGGGGATCTTCTTTCAGCATGAGGCAGCCAGCCCTCTTATCCTCCTCTTCCCTCTCTCTCTCTTTCCTCCCTCTCTCTCCGTGCTGAACTGGAACTGAAACTAACTCAGAAGAAGAGGAGCGCTCGATAGCGACGGACGCCACAGCAACGAGAAGAGTCGTGAGGGCAGGAGCAGTAGCGATATCGAACGGCTTAGCTTCTGCCAGGGAGGGAGGTAAAGATAGTAGGAGGGAGGGAAGAGAGGGGGTTACCTCTCTGGGGACTCGGCCTGCTTCTGTTCTCCGCTGTTCTTTTTCTTGTTCAGTTCTTTCCACAAAGGAGAGAGGGAGAGCTTTTATCATCGCTCTTCTCTTGGGATTTGTTTCATATCGGCTTTGAGGAGGAACAGGAACAAGCGAGACAGAGGAGAACTACACTACTGCTACCACTGTAAGTGGCTTGTTTAAGAGTGCGCGTGTGTAAGAGGGAGAGCATGGTGAAGAGGATGTTGATGGGTTGTGTGAAAGTGAGTTTGTGTATGTATGCCTGAGAGAGGATGATACCTTGTGACACAGTTTACTGTTTGTTACACTCTATCTATATACTCTATAACTAAGACCTCTGTGTTAGTGTGTGTTGCTGTGTGTGACCGTGTGTGTGTTTGGCATCCTCCATGCAGATCTCTCACGGCTGTCCAGTTTCTCCCAGACACCGTGTGTTTCCTCTCATCTCTCTTCCCTCTCCCATCTTTTCCTGTCATCTTTAATTCCCCTAATGGCCCAGAGGCACCAGCTGGACAGGATACTACTCTCCTCTGCTCCGTGTGTCGGGAATTCTCCCATAAGCAATCCTGGGATTTCCCTCCCATTACTTACATAAAAATTATAGCTAATCCTGATATCTATTTTTAAACCAGATTATTTTTTTCTATACCTTTTGGCTAATTTCCCCCCCATTTAGCTAATATGGTTTTTGTCATGGCTAAGGTTTCTGTCTGTTCTCCTACCATGTTTAGATTGGAGGGGCAGGGGGTAAACTCTGAGCTGTGCTGCTGGGACGGTTAGACCAATGATTGTATATATGAATGGACAAAGCCATCGATCACGTGACCCCATTCATTCCTATGTGACAACTCAATAGCCCATTGAAGCCAAATGAAGTCGGTTAAGATGGCGTCTCATGGAGACATGACGTGCGCAGTCGTTCTCCCCTGGGTTAGACAGCAGGGCTTCATTTTGACTTCATCCCATTTGTTTTGTCAGCTGCTGACCTCTCACTTGGCTTGTTATCACTCCCTCCCTCCTCCTTCTCTGTGTGTGTCTCTCACTATCTCTCCCCTTCTCTTTTCGGGTGAGATAAGGTGTTTAGAGAGCAGTAAAGAGGTTGTGGGGGGATTCTCTGGCACATGCAGTGTTAAAATCTCTATTGTTTATCTGTGTGTTTTTTCCCTGAGAAAAGTCCCTGATCACTGACATTATGCTTGGGATAAAATAGCTTTTTAGGGAGTCAAGTGTCCCATCTGCGTTTTGGTTAGGTAGGCCTGTGTGTGTGTGTGTGTGTGTGTGTGTGTGTGTAACAGAGTTAAGAACGTACCGTAATCTCAATCCACAGCTAGCTTGAAATGTCGTAGATGGAGCCATCTAATTGGTACCTTTTGGGTGGCTCAACAATTGGAACGTTGTCAAGGAGGGCAGTCACGTGTGTTAGCAAAGCAGAAGTCCCCAGTTCCAGACAGGTATGAGCCGAATTGGGGGGAAGTGGTACTCGCTAAGCAAGCAATGTGACGTCCGTAATATAGGCATGTGTGCGTGTGTGAAACCCTAGCCTGCAGCCGTGTGTGTGTGTGTGTGTGTGTGTGTGTGTTATGTACGCTTTTATGTACGAGTGTATTCATGTATTCATGTGTGTCTGTGATTTTTTTTTGCATTCAGTCTATTTCATCCTCCTTTCAGAATACCGAAGCACACATTCCCTCTATGCTTGCTTGAACAGGAAAGTGTGAAAAATGTAAGAAGTGCAGCGGTGTCATGTTAAGCTACCATATATTAAATGTCATTACTGGCTGCAGCCCGGGCTGTGAATCTGCCATCTAAATCTTTCGTGCTCCTTGAGAGGTTTATGGATGAGGCCACAGGGGTGTGTTTGTGAAAAGTAAATGAATGTGCTTTGTGTGGGTATCGGAGAGGGGGTGTTCCATCACTGTAATGTTAATAACATTTCCCTTAGTGCTAAAACTTTTAAAGCATTATAGTGAGTATCAGAAATGGTCAATTCCATGCCAGGACAGCTCTAAAATATTTTGGGTGTCTCAGATTGTCCTGCCAATTCTCACATACTAACTTCGTTGGGAGGAAGGATGTTTGACATGCTTTTTACATTTGTATCACA
Organism: Coregonus clupeaformis; assembly: GCF_020615455.1. NCBI lineage: Eukaryota > Metazoa > Chordata > Actinopteri > Salmoniformes > Salmonidae > Coregonus > Coregonus clupeaformis. The sequence goes on from NC_059205.1 coordinate 12,480,966, forward strand.
AACAACTGTTGAGAAAATCATGATGAAATTGGCAATTTTAGGCCCTTTTTAGACCTGTACGGTGCATTCGGAAAGTATTCAGACCCCTTGACCTTTTCCACATTTTGTTACGTTACAGCCTTATTCTAAAATGGATTAAATTCACACAAGAATGGGAGGAACTCCCCAAATACAGGTGTGCCAAGCTTGTAGCGTCATACGCAAGAAGACTCGAGGCTGTAATCGCTGCAAAGTACTGAATAAAGGGTCTGAATACTTATGTAAATACGTATGTAAAGACATTTGCAAACATTTCTAAAAGCCTGTTTTTGCTTTGTGTGTAGATTGATGAGGAAAAAAATATTTAATCAATTTTAGAATAAGGCTGTAACGTAACAAAATGTGGAAAAAGTCAAGGGGTCTGAATACTTTCTGAATGCACTGTATGCACAAACTAACAAACTGTTTAGTCTGGGAAGCATGCGGCCGCCTTTATAGAATGCTCTAACATATGGAGTATGTCTAGATTCTGAAATATACACTGAGTGTACAAAACATTGACATAGACTGACCAGGTGAAAGCTATGATCCTTTATTTATGCCACTTGTTAAATCCACTTCAATCAGTGTAGATGAAGGGGAGGAGACCGGTTAAATAATTATTTTTTTGCATTGAGACATGGATTGTGTATGTGTGCCATTCAGACGGTGAATGGGCAAGACAAAAAATGTAAGTGCCTTTGAACGGTGCCAGGCGCACTGGTTTGTGTCAAGAACTGCAACGCTGATGGGTTTTTCACACTCAACAGCTTCCAGTGTGTATCAAGAATGGTCCACCACCATAAGGACATCCAGCCAACTTGACACAACTGTGGGAAGCATTGGAGTCAACATGGGCCACCAGCATCCCTTTGCCCTGTGAATTGAGGGTGTTCTAAGGGCAAAAGGGGGAGGTGCAACTCAATATTAGGAAGGTTCTCACATGAATGTATTAAACATTAAAGGTCCTGCACAGTCATCCTATTCCCCAAGTAAAAGTAGCCTTTGAATGACCAAAACATCACCCATCATATCTTTACGCTATTTTCTCTCATCTGTAACTATCATGAAGCCTGAAAGAACAGGCTGATATATCATGAGCTCACCTTGACTGACAGCTCTTTGAAACACCCTTGTGGTCTTTGCCAGGTAACAATGTAAACAATGGGCCACGTCATTGATGACCAAGTAAACAATGTCATTCCTAGCCTAAATAGTATGCCTCAACCCATTTTCTCTGCAAAATGCTATCATGGTCAACAGAGATAATCATGGACTGTTGGATATCAGACAAACAGCAGCAATACACAATTGCATTTCTATTGTTTTGTAACTAATTACAGAATACAATTCACTGATACACTTCACAATAATTAGTAAAGCCTGAGTCACCTTAGAAGCTTAGACATAAGGGAATGTACATGAAAACAGCATACAATAAGTGTACTGGACAATTTATTGGTGCCTCTGCATTAGCATTGTCAATGACAATATTTTCAGCATTACATGTATTGATCAGACATGCATTTGATCATTTACAATAGGCCAGCATAGCCAAAATATTGATCAACATGAACACTCATGAGAAATAATGGTGAGACATCATATGACATAAAATATATATATACACTGCTCAAAAAAATTAAGGGAACACTAAAATAACACATCCTAGATCTGAATGAATGAAATAATCTTATTAAATACTTTTTTCTTTACATAGTTGAATGTGCTGACAACAAAATCACACAAAAATTATCAATGGAAATCAAATGTATCATCCCATGGAGGTCTGGATTTGGAGTCACACTCAAAATTAAAGTGGAAAACCACACTACAGGCTGATCCAACTTTGATGTAATGTCCTTAAAACAAGTCAAAATGAGGCTCAGTAGTGTGTGTGGCCTCCACGTGCCTGTATGACCTCCCTACAATGCCTGGGCATGCTCCTGATGAGGTGGCGGATGGTCTCCTGAGGGATCTCCTCCCAGACCTGGACTAAAGCATCCGCCAACTCCTGGACAGTCTGTGGTGCAACGTGGCGTTGGTGGATGGAGCGAGACATGATGTCCCAGATATGCTCAATTGGATTCAGGTCTGGTGAACGGGCGGGCCAGTCCATAGCATCAATGCCTTCCTCTTGCAGGAACTGCTGACACACTCCAGCCACATGAGGTCTAGCATTGTCTTGCATTAGGAGGAACCCAGGGCCAACCGCACCAGCATATGGTCTCACAAGGGGTCTGAGGATCTCATCTCTTTACCTAATGGCAGTCAGGCTACCTCTGGCGAGCACATGGAGGGCTGTGCGGCCCCCCAAAGAAATGCCACCCCACACCATGACTGACCCACCGCCAAACCGGTCATGCTGGAGGATGTTGCAGGCAGCAGAACGTTCTCCACGGCGTCTCCAGACTCTGTCACGTCGGTCACATGTGCTCAGTGTGAACCTGCTTTCATCTGTGAAGAGCACAGGGCGCCAGTGGCGAATTTGCCAATCTTGGTGTTCTCTGGCAAATGCCAAACGTCCTGCACGGTGATAGGGCTATAAGCACAACCCCCACCTGTGGACATCGGGCCCTCATACCACCCTCATGGAGTCTGTTTCTGACCGTTTGAGCAGACACATGCACATTTGTGGCCTGCTGGAGGTCATTTTGCAGGGCTCTGGCAGTGCTCCTCCTGCTCCTCCTTGCACAAAGGCGGAGGTAGCGGTCCTGCTGCTGGGTTGTTGCCCTCCTACGGCCTCCTCCACGTCTCCTGATGTACTGGCCTGTCTCCTGGTAGCGCCTCCATGCTCTGGACACTACGCTGACAGACACAGCAAACCTTCTTGCCACAGCTCACATTGATGTGCCATCCTGGATGAGCTGCACTACCTGAGCCACTTGTGTGGGTTGTAGACTCCGTCTCATGCTACCACTAGAGTGAAAGCACCGCCAGCATTCAAAAGTGACCAAAACATCAGCCAGGAAGCATAGGAACTGAGATGTGGTCTGTGGTCACCACCTGCAGAACCACTCCTTTATTGGGGGTGTCTTGCTAATTGCCTATAATTTCCACCTGCTGTCTATTCCATTTGCACAACAGCATGTGACATTTATTGTCAATCAGTGTTGCTTCCTAAGTGGACAGTTTGATTTCACAGAAGTGTGATTGACTTGGAGTTACATTGTGTTGTTTAAGTGTTCCCTTTATTTTTTTGAGCAGTGTATATATTAGAGCCATAAGCCTAATACAGTGGGGGAAAAAAGTATTTAGTCAGCCACCAATTGTGCAAGTTCTCCCACTTAAAAAGATGAGAGAGGCCTCTAATTTTCATCATAGGTACACGTCAACTATGACAGACAAAATGAGAAAAAAAAACCAGAAAATCACACTGTAGGATTTTTAATGAATTTATTTGCAAATTATGGTGGAAAATAAGTATTTGGTCAATAACAAAAGTTTCTCAATACTTTGGTATATACCCTTTGTTGGCAATGACACAGGTCAAACGTTTTCTGTAAGTCTTCACAAGGTTTTCACACACTGTTGCTGGTATTTTGGCCCATTCCTCCATGCAGATCTCCTCTAGAGCAGTTATGTTTTGGGGCTGTCGCTGGGCAACACAGACTTTCAACTCCCTCCAAAGATTTTCTATGGGGTTGAGATCTGGAGACTGGCTAGGCCACTCCAGGACCTTGAAATGCTTCTTACGAAGCCACTCCTTCGTTGCCCGGGCGGTGTGTTTGGGATCATTGTCATGCTGAAAGACCCAGCCACGTTTCATCTTCAATGCCCTTGCTGATGGAAGGAGGTTTTCACTCAAAATCTCATGATACATGGCCCCATTCATTCTTTCCTTTACACAGATCAGTCGTCCTGGTCCCTTTGCAGAAAAACAGCCCCAAAGCATGATGTTTCCACCCCCCATGCTTCACAGTAGGTATGGTGTTCTTTGGATGCAACTCAGCATTCTTTGTCCTCCAAACACGACGAGTTGAGTTTTTACCAAAAAGTTCTATTTTGGTTTCATCTGACCATATGACATTCTCCCAATCCTCTTCTGGATCATCCAAATGCACTCTAGCAAACTTCAGACGGGCCTGGACATGTACTGGCTTAAGCAGGGGCACACGTCTGGCACTGCAGGATTTGAGTCCCTGGCGGCGTAGTGTGTTACTGATGGTAGGCTTTGTTACTTTGGTCCCAGCTCTCTGCAGGTCATTCACTAGGTCCCCCCGTGTGGTTCTGGGATTTTTGCTCACCATTCGTGATCATTTTGACCACACGGGGTGAGATCTTGCGTGGAGCCCCAGATCGAGGGAGATTATCAGTGGTCTTGTATGTCTTCCATTTCCTAATAATTGCTCCCACAGTTGATTTCTTCAAACCAAGCTGCTTACCTATTGCAGATTCAGTCTTCCCAGCCTGGTGCAGGTCTGCAATTTTGTTTCTGGTGTCCTTTGACAGCTCTTTGGTCTTGGCCATAGTGGAGTTTGGAGTGTGACTGTTTGAGGTTGTGGACAGGTGTCTTTTATACTGATAACAAGTTCAAACAGGTGCCATGAATACAGGTAACGAGTGGAGGACAGAGGAGCCTCTTAAAGAAGAAGTTACAGGTCTGTGAGAGCCAGAAATCTTGCTTGTTTGTAGGTGACCAAATACTTATTTTCCACCATAATTTGCAAATAAATTCATAAAAAAATCCTACAATGTGATTTTCTGATTTTTTTTTCTCAATTTGTCTGTCATAGTTGACGTGTACCTATGATGAAAATTACAGGCCTCTCTCATCTTTTTAAGTGGGAGAACTTGCACAATTGGTGGCTGACTAAATACTTTTTTTCCCCCACTGTATAGGCACCCGGACACCCTACAGTGTACAGGACCCCATTGATTCCTACAATTTGTAACGTTCATCTCCCGTCCGAATGCTTGAAAAAAACAATACAATGCTACATAATGTGATGTCATAGCACGTAAAAGTTAATTACTTAGGCTTTAGGAATTGCAACCAACTACAGAGATTGATGGGGAGGGGGAGAGGAGGGGGACCCAGGTACCCCGCTTCAATCAAGCAGGCATCAGTCACCCACTTGGGTTCAGTCACCCACTTGAGTTCAGTCTTCCCCAAGATTAAAGCGGGAGACAAACCCAGCTGTGGCCGCCTCCTTGTCAGGCCTCTCACACTGGGCAGACAGGGGTCCTGGGATGGACAGCTTGCACAGCTTTCTCACATACGGCTCTGGATCAAGGGTGATCTCGTTGGAGAGGAGATCCAGGAGCCTTTCTACGTAGCCTGTAATGTTTTTGAAAAGGGAAATGTTTGTTAAATGGTTAGTGAATTTAATTTCCTTTTATTTACTGTTATGATGCTATCAATTTGTTGATGTAATGATCGACTCATTCTTCAATGGGTTTTTTGGTGTTTTTGAAGTATTACATTTGAAATATGCAATATTTGGTCGTGCACTATTTTGTAAAACGTTTCAATGTTTGTATTTGGAATGTGTGTGCCTGAAATGCTCAATTGATTTAAAATGAATAACTATTATGATAATAATAATAATAATTTATTACATTTCTATAGCGCTTTTCATAGAATCTCAAAGCGCTTCAAGAGCAAAAAACAAACATGTAATAAATGACAGTTATGACTTACTGTATGCTGTGTCTGGCTTCACAACATATCCCCTCTTCTTTGCCTTGGGAAAACTGATTTGGTATATCAGCATTCCTGCTGTGGTGGTTGCCTGGGAAGCTGTGCAGACAGAGTAGATGTTGAATTTTCTAAAATGTTTATCATTACAGCTTGATGATGGTGGAAGGACAAAAGGAGATGGGAAGTGTAAACTCCTTTTGTGGACAACATTCCTTTGTGTCAGCTGTGTGCTGGCAGTTCTCAGACTCAACGTAGGGGGCTTCAAGACAATTTTATGCTTGATCCGAAAATGTGGTCGGAGGCGCCGTATGGATGGTGTGATGCAATTGCTGAGCCTCCGGAGGTATGCAGAGGCCAAATGGAGCTCTGTACCGCATTGCCTTGCGCCGCACAAATGTTGTAACTATGCGGAGGCTCTGTATAGCTTCACATTGACATGATTGGTTGACGGTAGGTGGAGGTGGGAGGTCCTGTATAAACACAAACTCACTTTCTTGACAACTTCCTTCACAACAGCTCTGCGCTGCTCCGTGAAGCTCAAGAAGTATGAATACCCTGACTTCTGCAGAGGCCGTATCACCCTAAATGCTGCACTGCCAATGCTGACATCGGATTGACCATGCAGCGCCTTTTAGGGATGGAAGAACAAAAACCCATTTAGTGACTATTCAGGTGTGTTACAGAAAATATACCGTTCACAAGTCAATACAGTTGCAGCCGTAGCCACCATGTCAGACTCCTCAAACTCTGATACTTACATTATGGTCAGCGCTTGCAAGATCTACTGTCAATGATGGCACAGCATCCGTCTTCAGGATTAGCTTCCTGGCAAGACCCATCGAATGTTCTCCCAGTTGATAAAGCAACTTCTCTCTGTAAATGTGCACTGGACTTAAATGATCGTAATATTCGGTGCTGCCTGAAATGAAAAGCAGCCACTGCTATCAGATGTTAATTCTTCTGAAAATAGTGTAATGTTAAATGAACACTATGGTATCCAGTCACAACAGTGTGATTGCTAGCTAAAAGTCACATCACAGATGAAAGGGGGTTGGTTACCAGTATCGTTCTGCCACATTCTGCTTGAGCAATCTTATGGTTTGTTAACAAAGCCGTGTAATGCGCATATGTGATGACGGTTTTAAGGAGTTACATATTTAAATGAGTTAAGATTATAAGATGCTCTCCCGAGTGGCGCAGCGGTCTAATGCACTGCATCGCAGTGTTTGAGGCGTCACTACAGACCCGGGTTCGATCCCAGGCTGTGTCAAAACCGGCCGTGACCGGGAGTCCCATAGGGCGGCGCACAATTGGCCCAGCGTCATCCGGGTTAGGGTAGGGTTTGGCCGGGGGAGCTTTACTTGGCTCATTGTGCACTAGTGACTCCTTGTGGCGGGCCGGACGCCTGCAGGCTGACTTTGGTCGTCAGTTGAACAGTGTTTCCGCCGACACATTGGTGCAGCTGGCTTCCGGGTTAAGCGGGCTGGTGTTAAGGAGAGCAGTTTCGCGGGTCTTGTTTTGGAGGACGCATGACTCGACCTTCGCCTCTCCCGAGCCCGTTGGGGTGTTGCAGCGATGAGACAAGATCGTAATTGTAACGACGGCAGCCCTCCACATCCAGGTTCTGCGGGATCATCTGAGACCAGCCACCCGGACTGCTGATGAAACAGAGGTGTATTTCTGTCTGTAATAAAGCCCTTTTGTGGGGAAAAACTCAGTCTGATTGGCTGGGCCTAGCTCCCAAGTGGGTGGGCATATGCCCTCCCAGGCCCACCCATGCGCCCCTGCCCATGTAAAATCCATAGATTAGGGCCTAATGAATTTATTTCAATTGACTGATTTCCCTATATGAACTGTAACTCTGTAAAATCGTTGAAAATGTTGCATTTATATTTTTGTTCAGTATAAATGGAATTTACGTCAGTCAATAAGTTGTTTAATAACAGAATTTTGGTTAATCGCTCAGGACTAATGTATAAAAGGGGTCATATCGGCCTCCCGAGTGGCACAGTGGTCTAAGGCACTGCATTGCAGTGTTGCGGTGTCACTACAGCCTGGGGTTCGATCCCAGGCTTTGTCACAACCGGCCGTGACCGGGAGACCCATGAGGCGGCGCACAATTGGCCCAGCGTTGTCTGGGTTAGGGGAGGGTTTGGCCAGCTGGGATTTCCTTGTCCCATCACGCTCTAGCGACTCCTTGTGGCGGGCCGGACGCCTGCAGGCTGACTTCGGTCGTCAGTTGAACAGTGTTTCCTCCGACACATTGGTGCAGCTGGCTTCCGGGTTAAGCGAGCGGATGTTAAGAAGCGCGAGCGGGTGTTAAGAAGCGCGGTTTGGTGGGTCATGTTTCGGAGGACGCATGACTCGACCTTCGCCTCTCCCGAGCCCGTTGGGGAGTTGCAGCGATGAGACGATCGTAATCACAAAATTGGGGAGGAAAAGGCGGTAATTTTTTAAAAAATCATATCATTAAAAGTACCAGAGAGCCCACTCTGGAAATTTGGCATGTTTGAAGAGTATATAATTACAAACAATATGTCTAAAAATAAGCTAAATCAAAAAGGGTACTGAGATATTAATATTTATTATGTTGAATAAATAAGGAGTATAATGACACCAAATGTTGTCTGGATCACGTAGGGTTCATGGGTTATATTTTTGTGCAGAAATGTGTTTACATTTACATTTTAATCATTTAGCAGACGCTCTTATCCAGAGCAACTTACAGTTAGTGAGTGCATACATTTTCATACTGGCCCCCTGTGGTAAACGAACCCACAACCCTGGCGTTGCAAACGCCATGCTCTACCAACTGAGCTACAGAGGGCCTGTATGTCTAAAAAGGGCCTAAAATGGCCACTTTCATCATCATTATAAAAAAAATAAAAAAAAGAACTTTCAAACATCCTTCCTCCCAATGAAGTCTATATGTGAGAATTGCCAGAACAATCTAAAATACTAAAATACCCTACATTTTTTCCTGCCGCAGAATCTCCTAAATATAGTGTGTGTGTGTGTGTGTTTGTCAATGACTACGTGCCTATCTGTGTGTATGGTTTTGATGTCCATGTTTATGAATGCCTGCTGTGTGTTTGTGGCTGCAGTATAACAGGCCATTAAAACTATCTAAACTGAATTCAAACTGATACATTGGTGCGATTTTAACCAAGTGCTCCATGACCATTAAAATCCCCATAAAGGCTAGCCTTCCAAAACACACAGGCCTATCACAGTACTGTGTGTGTGTGTGTAAAGCAGATGTCTCTGCCTGTCAGGCTTTCATTGATTGCAGCACTGCAAATCGACTGGGCCATTTTGTTGGCAGCGTGATGTAATTTGTACCAATTTACAGGGTGTTAGTGCTGTTTTTACCTTTCGCTGATGGTTTACTGCTGCTACAGAGAGAGGGATGAGGAAACTAAGGGAGGGATATATGGAAAGAGGAGGGATAGAGTAACAGGGAAAGTTGGAGGGAGAGAGGGAATGATGGATGAAAATAAATGGAGGAGAAAGAAAGAGAGGGATATAATCTCCCACATTCTTTTTGTCTTTATATGGTCTAATGGGAGTAACGGGCCACTTTTTGACTGAGTATAACTTCTTATCTCTTAAAGACTAATCATTCTATGGAATTCAGTCTGTATTTTGACATATAACACTAAATAATGACATACTGCTTACAATCTACCTACCCCTGGCATATCCTCACAAGGAATGAATCTCAACTATGTAGACACTAAAGGTTGTTTGGAATAGTTTGTATAGTCTTCACTGCAGTTCACCCCTAGTAACACACACACACACACACACACACACACACACACACACCTCTAATTGGAACCAGGGTTGCTACAAGTCATGTTCGTCTGTCTAAACGCATTGCTTTGGATTCCCATTAACAGACTGGCCTGGATTCTTCCTCCTGTAAAGCCGACAGACTGCGTTTGATCATTTGTTCATGTCCCAGACAATATTATGAGGAGTGAGGTGTTTTCCCTAGGACTCTTCCATCTCCTGTGTGTGTGGCTGTTCCTAGGTAATGACTGTGAGAAGAATGTCAGCCAGATGAGGAACTGTGAGTGTGATTGTGTCAGACTGTGTGTATGAGTGTGTGCCTCCAGAAAGTATTCATACCCCTTGACTTATTCCACATCTTGTTGTTACAGCCTGAATTCAAAATGGATGTAAAAAAAACTAAACTATCTACACACAATACCCATAATGACAGTGAAAACATGTTTTGTGACATTTTTGCTAATGTATTAAAAATGAAATACAGAAATATCTCATTTACATAAGTATACACACCCCTGAGTCAATACTTTGTAGAAGCACCTTTGGCAGCAATTACAACTGTGAGTCTTTTGTGGTAAGTCTCTAAGAGCTTTCCACACCTGGATTGTGCAACATTTGCCCATTATTCTTGTCAAAATTCTTCAATTCTGTCAAATTGATTGTTGATCATTGTTAGACAACCATTTTCAGATCTTGCCATAGATTTTCAAGTAGATTTCAGTCAAAAATGTAACTCGGCCACTCAGGAACATTCACTTTCTTCTTGGAAAGCAACTCCAGTGTGTAGATTTGGCCTTGTGTTTTAGGTTATTGTCCTGCTGAAAGGTGAATTCATCTCCCAGTGTCTGGTGGGCCTCCTGTAGCTCAGTTGGTAGAGCATGGCGCTTGCAACACCAGGGTTGTGGGTTCGTTTCCCACGGGGGGCCAGTATGAAAAATTTATGCACTCACTAACTGTAAGTCGCTCTGGATAAGAGCGTCTGCTAAATGACTAAAATGTAAATGTAAATGGTGGAAAGCAGACTGAACCAGGTTTTCCTCTAGGATTATGCCTGTGCTTAGCTCCAATTAGTTTCTTTTTTATCCTGAAAAACTCCCTAGTCCTTAACGATTACAAGCATACCCATAACATGATGCAGCCACCACTATGCTTGAAAATATAGAGAGTGGTACTCAGTAATGTATTGGATTTGCCCCAAACATAACACAACACTTTGTATTCAGGACAAAAAGTGAATTGCTTTGCCACATTTTTTGCAGTATTACTTTAGTACCTTTTTGCGAACAGGATGTATGTTTTGGAATGTTTTTTTATTCAGTACAGGCTTCTTTTTCACTCTGTCAATTAGGTTAGTATTGTGGAGTAACTACAATGTTGTTGATCCATCCTCAGTTTTCTCCCATCACAGCTATTAAACTTTGCAACTGTTTTAAAGTCACCATTGTCCTCATGGTGAAATCCTTAAGCGATTTCCTTTCCCTAGGCAACTGAGTTAGGAAGGATGCCTGTATCTTTGTAGTGACTAGGTGTATTGATACACCATCTAAAGTGTAATTAATAACTTCACCATGCTCAAAGGGATATTCAGTATCTGCTTTAAAAAAAAATATGTTTTTATCTACCAATAGGTGTCCTTCTTTGTGAGGCATTGGAAAACCTTCCAAGTCTTTGTGGTTGAATCTGTGTTTGAAATTCACTGCTTGACTGAGGGACCTTACATATAATTGTATGTGTGGGGTACAGAGATGAGGTAGTGTTTAAAAAATAATGTTAAGCACTATTATTGCACACAGAGTGAGTCCATGCAACTTATTATGACTTGTTAAGCAAATCTTTACTTCTGAACTTATTTAGGCTTGCCATAAAAAATTGGTTGAATACTTATTGATTCAAGACATTTCAGCATTTCATTTTTTATTAATTTGTAAAATATTCTAAAAACATAATTCCACTTTGACATTATTGTGTGTAGGCCAGTGACAAAATAATCTCCATTTAATTCATTTAGAATGTAGGCTATGACACAATATTTTGGGGGAAAAGTCAAGGTGTGTGAATACTTTCTGAAGGCAATGTAAATGTGTGTGTGTCACATCGAAGCATGTCTACCAAGTCGGGGCTTGTCGGATAGATATGCATGAAAGCCTGGTTATGAGGCAGAGGGGACTGAGAGATGATTTCATACACACATGATGTAACAACGTTTTAGGGATGTTGGAGGGAAGGTGGCAAACTGAGTCACAATCTACCCAACTAGTCTGCCATTAAACATCCCTTTGTCTGGTTCTATCTTTGTCACTTATGGTCTGTGCCTTTGGTCTCTCTCGCTCTCGCCCTCTCTCAAGAGAAACCCAATTTTCAGACGTTTGCCATTCTGACCTCCTTTGAGGCAGAGCCATGCTCATGTCAGTGTAACAACAAAACATATCCTCAATTGCCGACTGTGTGTGTGCGACACCTATGCTTTCTGTCTGCTCCCTTAACTGCCATACCTGTCTAACCATCTAAAAGAAGGGTTGATGACGGAGTAGAGCAGAAGAGAACTCTCCTAAATGAGTCGGCAGAAGTCTGGGGGGGAACGATGAAGTGTGCCAGAGACATGAGTGAGATCTAAATCAAATGGGGGGAGAGCAGATGGTAGGCTCATGTTGCAGCTCTTCATGGCAATCGCCGGGTCCAGACCCCTTCAGAGGGGTAACCGGGGCGATGATAACCGTGGCGACGCAGGTCAGTGGTGAAGCAACCCCTTGACGACGGGCGTAACGCGTAGGTTGCCAGCCACATGCTCTCCCAGACTGGTTCTGGGCCAGCTGAGTAGAGGAGCCATCTGGGAGGAGAGGGGATGAGTGGACATGCTGCACACACACAAACTGAACTCTGGTGCCACACACCCTCTCTGCCAGCTCACATGACGTCATTCCTCTTCTCAATCGATGGGAGGAAGACAGGGGGAGGGAGGGAGAGAGAGAGAGAGAGAGAGAGAGGGGGGAGCCTGGACTCGGCTGTCTGGCTGTCTGGTCACCCTCCTTCCTGTTAACTTACATAGACAGACCTTCTTTCAGGCAGTGTCTGACCTCACTGTGTCGGAGTGTTGACTGTTTTACTGTATTTGTGTCTGTGGTTACCTTAGCTTACATAGCAACAGTAGACCTCTCTTTCACAGTCTGACATCTGTGTGTACAGTACAGTACCGTTCAGTATATACTGTAACTGTCAGCTGTATATATATATGTGTGTGTCTTTACCCCCAAGAGGTGCGTCAGCGCCACTTCCAAGTCTGAGGTATGAGTGTACCTTTCCCTGTGTTCAGGAAGTTACTGATACATCACTTCAGCTGAGCAGGGTGCGTGTGTGTGTGTGTGGCCAAGCGGGACTTGTGTGTGTTTGTCCAAACAGAAACTGCCTGCTAGCATTACATAGAGCCCTAGTATTTTTAGCTTATCATCATCAGCCAATCTTACATGATCTTCTAGTTCACAGTTTCCTTTTTCACATCACCTTTGATTAATGATGTTTTGGCTGTGGCAAACAGGAACATTGTTTGAAGATAGTTTTTTTAGGCCCGGGAAGCTCAAGGGGATTGGGGCAATGAATTATTACCCTTTTCCCTTCCTGTTTTTGCCAACTCTGCTCCTTTTCTAAAAGGCGCTCATTAAAAATGCATTATCTAAATGAACACTAGCCTCCTCTGAGTTGTAGTCTTGGCTGTAGAGGAGCACCACTCAGGACGGTTTAACCCTTTACATTCGTGGGAATTGGCCGATATGGATAGGGCTGGGAATTGCCAGGGAACTTTGGTGCCGATACGATATGTACTGCGATTCTCTGTATGGCGATTTGATGTTCCAAACATATTGCTCACCATATACAGTGGGGAGAACAAGTATTTGATACACTGCCGATTTTGCAGGTTTTCCTACTTACAAAGCATGTAGAGGTCTGTAATTTTTTATCATAGGTACACTTCAACTGTGAGAGACGGAATCTAAAACAAAAATCCAGAAAATCACATTGTATGATTTTTAAGTAATTAATTTGCAATTTATTGCATGACATAAGTATTTGATACATCAGAAAAGCAGAACTTAATATTTGCTACAGAAACCTTTGTTTGCAATTACAGAGATCATACGTTTCCTGTAGGTCTTGACCAGGTTTGCACACACTGCAGCAGGGATTTTGGCCCACTCCTCCATACAGACCTTCTCCAGATCCTTCAGGTTTCGGGGCTGTCGCTGGGCAATACGGACTTTCAGCTCCCTCCAAATATTTTCTATTGGGTTCAGGTCTGGAGACTGGCTAGGCCACTCCAGGACCTTGAGATGCTTCTTACGGAGCCACTCCTTAGTTGCCCTGGCTGTGTGTTTCGGGTCGTTGTCATGCTGAAGACCCAGCCACGACCCATCTTCAATGCCTCCCCTCAATACGGTGCAGTCGTCCTGTCCCCTTTGCAGAAGGGGTTGGGATGGTGTTCTTGGGGTTGTACTCATCCTTCTTCTTCCTCCAAACACGGCGAGTGGAGTTTAGACCAAAAAGCTCTATTTTTGTCTCATCAGACCACATTACCTTCTCCCATTCCTCCTCTGGATCATCCAGATGGTCATTGGCAAACTTCAGACGGGCCTGGACATGCGCTGGCTTGAGCAGGGGGACCTTGCGTGCGCTGCAGGATTTTAATCCATGACGGCGTAGTGTGTTTCTAATGGTTTTCTTTGAGACTGTGGTCCCAGCTCTCTTCAGGTCATTGACCAGGTCCTGCCGTGTAGTTCTGGGCTGATCCCTCACCTTCCTCATGATCATTGATGCCCCACGAGGTGAGATCTTGCATGGAGCCCCAGACCGAGGGTGATTGACCGTCATCTTGAACTTCTTCCATTTTCTAATAATTGCGCCAACAGTTGTTGCCTTCTCACCAAGCTGCTTGCCTATTGTCCTGTAGCCCATCCCAGTCTTGTGCAGGTCTACACTTTTATCCCTGATGTCCTTACATAGCTCTCTGGTCTTGGCCATTGTGGAGAGGTTGGAGTCTGTTTGTTTGAGTGTGTGGACAGGTGTCTTTTATACAGGTAACAAGTTCAAACAGGTGCAGTTAATATAGGTAATGAGTGGAGAACAGGAGGGCTTCTTAAAGAAAAACGAACAGGTCTGTGAGAGCCGGAATTCTTACTGGTTGGTAGGTGATCAAATACTTATGTCATGCAATAAAATGCAAATTAATTACTTAATCATACAATGTGATTTTCTGGATTTTGAAAAAATTACAGACCTCTACATGCTTTGTAAGTAGGAAAATCGGCAGTGTATCAAATACTTGTTCTCCCTACTGTATATGACTGCTGCAGAGGGACAAGAGAGAGCCATGAGAAAACAAGTTTTGATCAGTCATGGAAATAAAAATGCTGAAAACAAATTCTTCCTATTGAAAAAGATGGAGAACAAGCTATGAAGGAAAAATACTGGAGTTTTGGTGCAGGTACAGCCAACTAGCACAAAAATAATATTGCGATATTGTCAAAGCGATACGATATCGCCCCCCCCCCCCCTCCCCATCACTAAATATATTTCTTACAGAAGAAATATGAAAAGCATATGCATAAGCATGGTTGTAATTGAAAGTGGACAGTTTGGAAGTTATGGGAAAATCATTACACCAAAGTTTAGGACACAACAGTTCACCTGACACAAGACTGAATCCAAACATTACACCGTTGATTTTATGTGCATTTTACATTTACTGTACTTTTCGCCTAATTTGTTTAACAAAATACGAAAGTACTCTGGATACATTCAGTAACATGATATGAATATTCATGGATAATGTGGGGGTAGGTGCAACGCAAGACATAAAAATGACAAGGGTTTGAGTGGGAGGACTAACTGGTGTCTCCAAGTGGCCACACACCTCTCCAAAGTGTGCTCAGTTCCTAAGTCATTTCAATGCACTTTTATGACTCAAAGAAGAGTCATTTTTGAGCTCTCCTAGTTGTGCCGTTGAGAAACTAGAGCAAGCACACTTGTACCGGTAGTTGTTTTGCTTGGAGCGCAGCCCTGTATCTCCTTTCACACAATTACTGTTGTTTATGCAATCCAAAAACGGCCCATTATAAAATGAAATCTTGTTCTAATGCTGACATGACTAGCTAACTTATAAAATATGATCTTACAGTGTTAGGCTTTCACAGGGCAATTCAGAGAAACAGATTGGTATTTTGGTGCGCATATAAAGGAGTCATGCTTGCATTCAGGTGCGTGTTCCGCTATGAATTTTCTTCACAATAGAAAAAACATTGATCATAAACTTGACACTTTATATTACATTAGTTTTATGATATGGAAATGTGAAGTGCACATTTGGATGTTTGGCTTGCTTGTATGACATCAAAGCGGTATTTATTATAATCCTCAATGTCTCATCTTTCAAAATACATAGTCCTCTTAATTTACAGCATTTCCCTCACTCAGACAATTTTTTTTTCAAAAGTTGCTTAATTAGGGGGAGTGTCGGGTGTAACTTCTTGTCTTGTGTGGTGCTCATGTTCAGAACGGCTGTCAGTCAACCCATACAGCACTGTGAAGCGCAGAGCCTGAGCTCCAACGTCATTTAGAGAATGTTACTGTACAGCCACTGTGTTCCAATTTAGGTGCTTATTTTATTTATTTAACCTTTATTTTATCAGGGAGTCATGCTGAGACCAAGGTCTCTTTTACAGATGAGCCATGAATTACATAAATTAAAAAAAATACACACATCAATATAAATACAAAATGCAAGCAGAAAGTAAGAAAGAAAGAAAAACCAAATCAGTGCCCAAATCTGCCATTTTCAACCTGTATACGGGTACGAATGTAAAGGGTTAACTGTGTGTGCGTGTGTGCGTGTGTGTGTGTGTGTGTGGGCATCTCTTTAATGCAGATGTTGAAAGAGTAGGCCTACCTTCCCATCAGTGTATGTGTGTTAGTCTGGAGAGGGGGTAGGTTAGTCAGGAAGTGTTTGTTTGCTGTACACCCGTCTTTTCGTTTATTTGTTCCTGTTAACACCCCCACATGTTTGTGTTTTGCATGAAGAGCTTTGGAGTGGCCTTCATACTGCCCTCTGATCTGCTCTGTTATCACTCCCTCTCTCTGCCCTTCATCCTCTCCATCTTTTTCTGTCGTTCACACTTTTTCTCTGTCTCTCTCTGTCTCTGTCACTGTCTCTCTCTCTCTCTCGGTCTGTATTTCTGTCTCTCTCTCTAGTACTTTGTCTGAGTGTGTTCTTCAGGGAGGCAGTGATTCCGGCCAGAACAGAGCAGTCATAACAATCTGTAACCTTACATGTACTCACATTCTCCTCTCTCTGCGCTCTCCTCGCAGGCGTGTCGTCATCGGCCCCTTTTGAAGGAGGCTTTGTGGCGTGAGCCAGCAACAGGAGTGCATCATCACCACTCCCTGTGGTTCCCCTGGTTACTGCACTGAAAATCCGCTTTGATGAGGTAACGCCGGGGCGACGGAGGACAAAACCGACCCAAACTAACAGCTTCCTCCTCCCCCCTTTCCGCTCCCCCTTTCTCACCGCCACCATGGGCCAGAAAATCTCTGGCGGCGTCAAGTCAGTGGACAGTCGCGGCGAGGGCGGCTCCCCCTCGTTCCGTCCCGCCTCCCACCGCAGGCACGTCCATCCCGAGCTGCGGGGCCCCGACTTCCACAAGCCACCCCGGTTGGACTTACTTCTAGACATGCCCCCCGCGCCCCCTGACCTACAGCTCCGACACGCCTGGAACCCAGAGGATCGCTCGCTCAACGTCTTCATCAAGGAGGAGGACAAACTGACCTTCCACCGCCACCCCGTAGCCCAGAGCACCGACTGCATCCGCGGCCAAGTGGGTTACACGCGGGGACTTCACGTCTGGCGGATCCACTGGCCGGCGAGACAGCGAGGGACACATGCCGTGGTGGGAGTTGCCACCGCCGATGCCCCTTTACACTCAGTCGGCTACATGGCGCTAGTGGGCAGTGACTCTGAGTCCTGGGGGTGGGACTTAGGCAGGAACCGACTGTACCACGATAGTAAGAACCGGGCCCAGGCTTCCCTACCTTCGTATCCGTGTTTCTTAGAGCCTGAGGAGGCTTTTGTATTGCCGGACGCTCTTCTAGTGGTGTTGGATATGGACGAGGGCACGTTGAGTTTCATGGTGGACGGACAGTACCTGGGAGTGGCGTTCAGAGGCCTGAAGGGGAAGAAGCTGTACCCCATCGTCAGCGCTGTGTGGGGCCACTGTGAGATCAGCATGAGATACGTCAATGGAATGGATCGTAAGTGTCATCTCCTCTTTCCTCCCCTCTCTCTCTTTCTGCTGTCTCTCACAGGAATGATTAAGTAGAGGTCTAGACTGTATTTTTGCTAAATTGCTAAATTTGCTTCCTCTATCCATCTCTTCATTACCGCTGATCTTACAGGATATTAGAAGCAGCATGGTGGGAGGTATTTTAAGCCAAAGTGATCATGAAGGAGAACAAACGAGGAAAGCAAAGCCCTTTGAAGGCAACATAGAACATGGAACTTTACCTTGCGTCATTATAGGATGCTTTCCTGGAAAAGATACAATGACTGTTTAGAACATGAGAGGGCAGATACAGAAGCAAAGCAGAACCTACAGTGTCTGATTCGGTCATTTTAGACCGATGTAGAGATAGTGTAGACACTGAAGTCATTTAGCTTCGCAATGAACAGGGTTCTTTGTTTCCTGTACTGTCAACATTTGATTAAATTATTTGTTAAAAACACATACAGTCATATCATTTTGAGATATTACATAAGATAGTGTAGAAGCAGTATATCCATTCCAAATGATAAAAACACACCTCATAAGACTTCTATGATGGTCTTATATCGACCAGATATTGACCTGGTAAAGCTAGGTGGCTTGACCAATGGCCCCTCTACATAATGAGCAATGCTGTCGATATTGAAGTGCTGAGTCCTTGAGAACACCAACATACCCCGAGGCCCAGCAGCTCCGACTTTGTTTACATAAGACAACACGTCTGGCATTTTTTTACTTGAGGAATACTGCACCAAAGACCTTAGTTAGATGTAAAATTGCACAACGAAAACATCCTCTGCAAAAACATCAACATTTATTACAGATTTCTTGAGTTATCTTAGATGCATTCTGGGGATTTTGAGGAAGTTAAATATGCTTCTGTGTCTACAGTGTCTCATGGGGGACAAACATCATTAACCAAAATAAATGAAATCTCGTTTTTCCAATTGGCGTGTTCATTCGCTCTTTAACCACTCTACCTCCATATAATATAATTCTCATCCCATAAAGTGTGTGTGTGTGTGTGTGTGTGTGTGTGTGTGTGGGGAGAATCACAGGGTGTTCCTCTGGTCTCAGTCTAAACACTGTTTCTTTGAAGAACTTGTTTAAACTCCCTCCCCCCACACACCTGCAAAGAGTGTTTTTATAACACACTTTTGATCTGACGTCTGGCAGACTCTTGGGTGTGCGAAGTGCTTAGTAAATCAAATCAAATCAATCTTTATTTATGAAGCACATTTCAGACATGGAATTCAACACAATGTGCTTTACAGAAAAAAACTAATAAAAACGATCAAAATAAAAACTGAAATATTTACTATACAACAAACATAAGAGGATAAAAAAACAAAAGAATAACAATAAAAACTGAATGACTGAAAAGCACCCTGAGGAAAAGCAGAGCTAGAAAGGTGTGTTTTTAGGTATGCAAAGCTAAAAAAGTGTCCGTCTTAAAAATGTCCACATTTTCTCTGGCAGGCTATTCCAGAGGCTGGGGGCATAGTAATTAAAGGCTGCCTCTCCATGCCTCTTGGTCCTAGGCTTTGGGTTAGTTAAAAGGCCAGTGCCAGATGACCTGAGGGACCTACAATCGTGGATTGATTTAAAAACCAATAGAATAATCTTAAAATTAATTATAAAACTCACAGGAAACCAGTGCAGAGACCTTAAAACCAGTGTAATGTGTGCTGTCCGTCTGGTCTTGGTCAGTACCCGTGCTGCAGCATTCTGTATGTTTTGCAGTTGACCAATGGCTTTCTTGGGTAGGCCAAACAGGAGAGCATTACAGTAGTCAAGCCTGCTTGTAATAAAAGCATGATGAGTCTCTCTGTATCAGCCTGAGATAGAAAGGGCTGCACCTTGGCAATGTTCCTCAGGTGGTAAAAAGCTATATTGGTCACATTCCTAATGTGTGATTTAAAATTGAGTCCAGAATCTAAAATAACACCTACGTTTTTTTACCTGGTGTTTTTTATCTTTATTGCCTGTGAATTAAAATGTGCGTCCAGATTCTCTCTGTGCTTTGGCTCCAACAATAAGTACCTCGATCTTGTCTTGATTTAGCTGGAGGACGTTGTGAGCCATCCAAGTATTTAAATCACTAATACAGTCTAATAATTTATCTGTGGAGCTAAAATCCTCTGGTGACACAGAAGTGTAAAGTTGTGTATCGTCTGCGTAGCAGTGAAAATCAATGCTGTGCTTTCTGAAAACGCAGCCAAAGGGGTAACATATGCTACCAGTCAAAAGTTTTAGAACACTTACTCATTCAAGAGTTTTTCTTAGTTTTTACTATTTTCTACATTGTAGAATAATTGTGAAGACATCAAAACTATGAAATAACACACATGGAATCATGTAGTAACCAAAAAGGTGTTAAACAAATCAAAATATATTTAATATTTGAGATTCTTCAAATAGCCACCGTTTGCCTTGATGACAGCTTTGCGCACACTTGGCATTCTCTCAACCATGAGGTTGTCACCTGGAATGCATTTCAATTAACAGGTGTGCCTTCTTTAAAGTTAATTTGTGGAATTGCTTTCCTTCTTAATGCGTTTGAGCCAATCAGTTGTGTTGTGACAAGGTCAGGGGAGTATACAGAAGATGGCCCTATTTGGTAAAAAACCAAGTTCATACTATGTCAAGAACAGCTCAAATAAGCAAAGACAAACGACAGTCCATCATTACTTTACGACATGAAGGTCAGTCAATATGGAACATTTCAAGAACTTTGAACGTTTCTTCAAGTGCAGTCGCAAAAACCATCAAGCGCTATGATGAAACTGGCTCTCATGAGGACCATCACAGGAATGGAAGACCCAGAGTTACCTCTGCTGCAGAGGATACGTTAATTAGAGTTACCAGCCTCAGAAATTGCAGCCCAAATAAATGCTTCACAGAGTTCAAGTAACAGACACATCTCAACATAAACTGTTCAGAGGAGACTGCGTGAATCAGGCCTTCATGGTTGAATTGTTGCAAAGAAACCACTAATAAAGGACACCAATAAGAAGAAGAGACTTGCTTGGGCCAAGAAACATCAGCAATGGACATTAGACCGGTGGAAATTTGTCCTTTGGTCTGGAGTCCAAATTTGAGATTTTTGGTTCCAACCGCCGTGTCCTTGTGAGACGCGGTGTGGGTGAACAGATGATCTCCGCTTGTGTATTTCTGACCGTAAAGCATGGAGGAGGAGGTGTTATGGTGTGGGAGTGCTTTGCTGGTGACACTGTCTGTGATTTATTTAGAATTCAAGGCACACTTAACCAGCATGGCTACCACAGCATTCTGCAGCGATACGCCATCACATCTGGTTTGGGCTTAGTGGTACTATCATTTGTTTTTCAATAGGACAATGACCCAACACACCTCCAGGCTGTGTAAGGGCTATTTGACCAAGAAGGAGAGTGATGGAGTGCTGCATCAGATGAGGTTTGGGATGAGTTGGACCGCAGAGTGAAGGAAAAGCAGCCAACAAGTGCTCAGCATATGTGGGAACTCCTTCAAGACTGTTGGAAAAGCATTCCAGGTGAAGCTGGTTGAGAGAATGCTAAGTGTGTGCAAAGCTGTCATCAAGGCAAAGGGTGGCTATTTGAAGAATATCAAATATAAAATATATTTTGATTTGTTTAACACTTTTTTTGGTTACTACATGATTTCACATGTGTTATTTCATAGTTTTGATGTCTTCACTATTATTCTACAATGTAGAAAATAGTAAAAATAAAGAAAAACCCTTGAATGAGTAGGTGTTCTAAAGGTTTTGACCGGCAGTGAATATAAACTGAACAGTACCCGACCCAAAATCGAACCTTGTGGAATGCCACATGTGATATGGATTTTATCTGAGTTATGTTCACCAAGGGTGGCAAACTCTTGATCGGTTAAATAGGTCCTAAACCAATTTAGAACTGGACCGAAGAGGCCAACCCACCTCTCCAGTCTGTCCAGAAGGACATTGTGGTCAACAGTGTTGAATGCAGCTCTTAAATCCAGAGTACAAGGACAGAGAGCTGTTTGGCATCTGTGTTGGCTCTAAGATAATTTACCACTTTAACTAAGGCTGTCTCTGTGATGTGGTGGGCCCGAAAACCAGATTGGATTTGTTTTTAAATACAGTTGGCCCTTAAAATATATTTAGATGTTTAGAAAACCAATTTCTCCAGAATTTGAATTAGGTGTTGGGGATAGGATCGAGAAGGCAGGTAGAAGGCTTATGTTGTGATATCACTTTCCTGAGCATGTCTGTGTCAACCAGGGAAAATAAATCCATATTGCCTTTGCGTGGGAGGCTAGGGCACATATGATCAAACTTCTCATCAGGTCTTGCTTGACTGATACTCAGCCTAATGTTTGTTATCTTATCTCTGAAATATGCCGCAAACTAATCTCATTTAGATGTGGAGGAAAGTTCACATAGGTTTGCCGTGGTAGGTTTTATTAGGCCATCAATGTTCGAGAATAATTATTCTGATTATTAGTGATCAAGTTAGAAAAATGAACCCGTCTGGCATTTCTAATTGTCTTGATATATATGTTTCTCTTTTAATTTATTAGTTTCCTCACTCATCCAAGGGGCTCTCCATTTGGATGTGGCCTTTTTTAAACTTTACTGGAGCTTTGGCATCAATGGTTGCACTTAATTTGCTATTCAAGTTATCAACTAAATCATCACAAGAGGAAGACCGAATAGGTGATGGAGTATTGTTCATACACTCAATAAATTCTGTAGCAACTTCAGAGGTAAGATAGTGTTTCTTAATAATGTATTCAGTATTACCCTGTGCTATGGGCAACAAGGTAGTAAAAATACACAGTGGTGATCAGATAAAGCAACATCAACAATAGAGGATATGTCAATAGAAAGCCCCTTGGTAATAACCAGGTCCAGAGTATGGCCGCGGTTATGGGTGGGCCCAGTAACATGTTGGATAAAGTCCATATAGCTCAAAAGATTAATACATTCAGTGGCCTTGGAGTAAAGTCTCATTGTCAACATGAATATTAAAATCACCCAACACAGTGATTTTATCATAGTTCTCAAGGACAATAGTTCAGAGAAATCAGTAAAGAAAGTGGGGCAGTGCTTTGGTGGCCTACAGGGTTATGGCCAGCACTGGTGGCTGACATTTATAGCACGATGCTCAAAAGACCCAAAGTCCCCAAATGAAATGTCCTTACAGCTGACAGCATTAGTAAAAAATAGTCTGTCCCCCCACCCTTTTCCCCTTTTCTGATAGAGTATGAATAGCTGTAGTCCGGGGGGAGGCTTCAATTAGTGACAAACATGCAATCAACTTTGCGCTCAGTAATGAGGTCATTCACGAGAAAAGTTTTACTAGTGATTGCGCTAACATTTAAAAGTGCCATATTCAATGAGTGTGGGCCACTCTGCCCCTGAGGCATCTGCCTAGAGGTAACCAAAGGAATAGCAACCAAATTGTTAACGTTACAACCATTTTTTCTGACAGTCTCCAATCTATCAGAATGGTAGGAGTTGACAGTTTGTATAAACTCACTAGAAAGCGGAGTTAAAGGAACTTAAATTAGGTTACTCACAATAACCATAGTGCCATTTCTATAGGAGTTGATATGGTTTCCAAGTCCTCTGTTGCTTATTCTGACAGGGAGAACTGGAGCACTACCAGACCCTGTCTGTCAGTCTCTAAAACAGTTTGCGATGTTGATGGAAATAATCCTGGAACCCCTGCAGTTAGGGTGAATTCCGTCTCTTTTAGAAAGTGCTAGATAAATGTCTTCCAAGCCTTTCTGGAGTCATATTTGATATATCAACATGGAGTGTTTTTGGCTGTTGCTCGGTGGAAACAGAAAGGAAAACAAGCCCCTCTAAAGCATGAAACACATGAGAAATCTCACTGCCGATAGACTGCCGATAGGTACTTATCACAGTGGGAGGCCGTTCCTTCTCTTGCTAGAACATAAGCGGTACCTGCTGCGTGCCGACCCGGTAGCAACGACCTACGCAATGCTCATCAGTGGCCGCTTATGTTCTAGCAACTTTGAGACAGTAAGCACGGACCCCCACGTGAGGGAGCGAACAAAATAAACATTTTCTCCGTACATCTACGGATGACCCAGTCACACTTCAAATGCAATGTAGGCTATGGGATGGTAGCTAGCTAAGTGCACAGACGCAATGCACACAACACTAAATACTTCCTCCAAGCTAGCTAACCATTGTGGCTAGTATTGACATTAAAATTAACCACAATAGAGTGGTGAGGAGGAGGAGCTCCGTGGACCCTTCATGTCCAGAAGTAATTTAGCCATTCATTGTAGCCATTGGCTAGCCATTGGCACTCTGTAGAGTATCTATTTTCTCAAG
Source organism: Coregonus clupeaformis (assembly GCF_020615455.1). Classification (NCBI taxonomy): domain Eukaryota; kingdom Metazoa; phylum Chordata; class Actinopteri; order Salmoniformes; family Salmonidae; genus Coregonus; species Coregonus clupeaformis. The sequence continues at coordinate 12,505,075 of NC_059205.1, forward strand.
TTTTCTCGTGTCAATTAACTCATGACATTCCTGGATTACTTATTATACTAATAAAGTCCAATTTAATCAACAAATACGATAGTCAGTTGAAAAAAGGTTAAGGGTACAAGACTGGGTACATATCTGGCTGTGTTGGCAAAATCACTACATATCCCATCGAGCCGAGCGGGGAGAGGCTGCCCTGTCACAGCTCCAAGACCAGTCAGAAACGTCCAGCTCACCCTATGCCAATGACGCCGGTGGATCTCAAAACTGAACTTGGATCCGCGTTAAGTAGCAATGATATCCTTTGCCACGGTTGTCTTACGACACAACAGATGGCTCGAAACAGTAATGACTATTCAACAAAACAATATCACTTTCAAGTTTCTTTCCAGCTAATTTCTTAGTTACATGATTGTATAACTAGCAAAGGAGTTTCGAAGTTGAGGGTGCAGTATTCATGCATTTTGGCAAGTTTGACGAAAACAAGCGTAGTTCAGCTAGTTTAACCAGGGAAAACCGGGGAAAACAAGCTCGGGACAGGATATAGCTGGGTGCACATGCGCACTAGGCTAATTCAGTACACAGATTGTAGTTTTTCTGCTCTGAAATCAGGAACTGACGGGAAAAGTATGATAAACGATTCAGAGATTGAAACGAATACATCAGATGACAAATATTAAAGGAGACCGAATTGATATACAATCCCGAAATCAGCTATAACTGTCAATAGTAAAACAAAGCTTAAACCAATGTTTGAGTGAACATGAATCCGGAAAATGAATGGTGAAGTCACTTCCGGACATGGTAGACTCCTCCTCCACACCACTCTATAGATTAGCTAGTTTCTATGAAACAGCTGCCTGTGTTAGCTGCCGAGTTAGTGCAGTGTCCTTAGCTAGCTAGCTACAGTAGCTAGCTATATTGTGCTAGCTAGCGAATATGCTAACGTTAGCTAGCTTGCTAAACATTTGGCTATGGGCTGACACTGGCAGTATGGGATTATGGAGAGTGAATTAAATAGTTTCTAAGTCATCTTGCTAGGTAGTTATCTAGCTGTGGTCATATGGCTTGTATCAACAAGGGCTTTCTACAAAATAGCAAGATTAGTGCAGATAACTTGGAATCTAGACCATAAGCAATACGCACGGATATGCATTGCCAAACAACGCTACTGCCACCTTCTGGTTTGGAGTATTTTAACAAGGCTGAGTGGCTGAAGACTTCCAAGGTCTTTGCTGTGTGAACACAAAACAGATTTACTGCCGACACTGTTCAGAGGTGATAAGTACTGCCAGCAGGCAAACCTTTGACAATGCTACCGGTGTGTCTGAGGTTTGTTGCATCTGTTCATGCTAGACGAGTCACTTCACATCTCTGCTGCGAACACACTGACCTTTCTTTGAACTTCTCAGGTTGTTAGGCAGTGAAACCTAATGTTTTCACACAAACTGAGCACATTAGATGAGACCCCATGTTACAAATCTGGTGTTGTGCATCTTTTTTCCCCTTGTCCCTTTTTGTGCCACAGTGGGCATTGGCTTATGTTGGTCTTTTCCTAGGTTAGGCCCTGTTTAAAGCAGCCCATTTATCATCCAAAGCAGTTTAACTTAACCGTTCACATTTACCGGTCCTGCTGTGGAATTTCACGGATAGGAACAGCAATGGTCTAGGTCTGAGTATCTCTAAGCCTGTTCAAAGCACCAATTTAAAAGTATTTTCTATCCTTGGAAAGGGTTACAACAGTTGAAAGTGTGCTTCCAAGCTTAGTGTGGAAAAAGTGGAATGAATGTTGAAAGCTCTTCTCCTTGAAAGGTAGTCGTTCTAAAGAATCGGTTTGATGGTGTACAGTAGGAGGTTGAAAGCCTCCGCTAAAGAGGAGATATATGACGGTTCACTTTAAGGATGAGACATGGTGTGTTTGAAATATGTGTGTCTGCGTGGAAGTGCAGCCTGATATGTTTACGCACGTTTTGTGTGCAGATGTGTGTGATAGGAATGCTTTTGATTTACTGCTAAACAATGCGGAAGGTAGATCCCGTGTGGCAAATGCTATTTTTTGGGAGAGAAATTAATACATTCAAATGTAGAGATGGGATATCCAGTTGCCCTCCAGTGTGTGTGTGTGTGTGTTTGTCATTCTACAGTTTTTTCTTTTCTGGAATAGAAATTCAAATCAGATTTAACTTCATTCAAAAATAGATGCACATTTTGGGCACTGCCAAGTGATGATTAAAATGTTGGAATTGAGATTAAGTTTGAATTAAGATAGCAGCAGCTGTTGTTTAGCACGCATGACTCACTGTTATGAAGTCATCATGGATGTCTGACTGCCACTGGGATGGCGTGTGTGTGTGCAAGTGTTCATTTGTCTCTGCGGGTGTATGTCCTTTGTATGATTTTGTGCTTATTCGTGTGTGTCTTGGTACACAGGGAGGGGGGACTGGGATTGCTTGGCAGTACAGTAAAGACTTTACATAATAGGCCTTTCTGCGTCAACGAATTGAATGGAGCATATTGGATTGTTTATGAGTTATTGTTGGACAAAGCAGAACATAAAAAACAGATTGATCGCCATTGTATCTTCCAAAAAAGCTGTTTGGCTTTTCTCATCTTTTCTGCTATGGCCCATTGCCCCAGAATAGTTCATCACAGTATGCTACTGTAATTCACATGGTTTCGCATAAAATTAGAATTCGTTGTGCTCCGGATCCATGGCTGGTATGCAATCTGAGTTATCACCTTATTTACCAAGGGCTCAATCCTTACTGGAGTTTTGGTGTAAATCTCCCATTTAACATCCATGCATTTTAAATGAAGTACCCAAACATCATAAGCCGCAGGTAGCTTAGTGGTTAAGAGCGTTGTGCCAGTAACCGAAAGGTCGCTGGTTCTAATCCCCGAGCCGACTAGGTGAAAAATCTGTCGATGTGCCCTTGAGCAAGGCACTTAACCCTAATTGCTCCTGTAAATCGCTCTGGATAAGAGCGTCTGCTAAATGACTAAAATGTCAAATGTAAATAAGTTAGTCTTGTCTCTCTCTCTTTCTCTCTCTCTCATTCTCTCTATCTCTCTCATTCTCTCTATCTCTCTCTCTCTCATTCTCTTTCTCTCATTCTCTCTTTCTCATTCTCTCTCTCAATCATTCTCTCTATCATTCTCTCCTTCGTGCTCTTTCTTCCTATTCCTCTACCCCATATCCCTTTTTCTTATTATTCCCCTAGTCACGCTCCCTCCCTTCTCCCTCTCTCTCTTTCTCCCTCCCTCTCTCTCTTTCTCCCTCCCTCTGTGGCACTATGTAGTGGTTATCTCACAGCAGGCTAGTTGGTAATAAGCTGATACTGTTCTGTACTTCCTCCTCACTCACTCCTATGGGGGGGCTATGGTGAACAACATGGATACAGTATGGTTAAACTCCTGGTAGTCTACTTCATGCAAACATATACTTCATGCAAACATACACCTTCCTAATATTGAGTTACACCCCCTTTTGCCCTCAGAACAAGGTGTCGAAAGCGTTCCACAGGGATGCTGGTCCATGTTGACTCCAATGTGGCCCACAGTTTTTGTCAAGTTGGCTGTATGTCCTTTGGGTGGTGGACCATTCTTGATACACACAACTGTTGAGCGTGAAAAATCCAGCAGCGTTACAGTTCTTGACACAAACCGGTGCGCCTGGCACCTACTACCATATCCGTTCAAAGGCAGTTCAATCTTTTGTCTTGCCCATTCACCCTCTGAATGGCACACATACACAATCCATGTCTCATCTACACTGATTGAAGTGGATTTAACAGCTTCCACCTGGATTCACCTGGTCAGTCTATGTCATGGAAAGATCAGGTGTTCCTAATGTTTTGTACACCCAGTGTATACTGTACACACTCCAACATAGAGACATAGAGTGTGAACACCTTGGGCTCTATTTTAACAAACCTAACGCAATGGTAAATCTAAGCGCAGGCGGTAGTGCTATAGGTTCAGGGGTGTGTCAGAAATATTTTTGCTATTTTCACTATCATAATTATCACACACTTGCTGGCTTTGGCGCGAAAGGGCTGGGTTTTGATGAATAAACAAGTTGTGGGTGTGTCAGAGGCCCCTCACTGGCCAATCAGAACATGCTCCATGGTGAAATATGTGGTTGCTTCAAGTTGTGTACTTACAGTTTTTTATGTATTGCCTTGGAATCAACTCCAATTCCAATGTTAGTCCGTTATAGTTTGTTAAATGGCTTACAGAAACAAAATAACAAAGTGTAGACCTGTCTTAGCTAAATACGTTAACTTGAACCCATTTGCAGTCCACATTGTTCTATGTAATTGCATGGCTTCTATAGCATTCACACTGATATAGGGGCTAGGCCAACTGTAAATTGCGTAATGGATGAGCATGGACATGACAAACATTGTCAATATGCAAGATTCAATTAATTATTGATAAGGCCTAAAAAGAGAACGAATAAATCTGATCAAATTCTAAACCAAATGAAACAACTTGTTTGAAATATGCTCTGTCACACTTACAGGCACCATCATTTCTCCCTGTGGACATATAATATTAAAACAACGCAGACTATGGGTTTTATGCACGTCCAAACTTTTCACAGTAGCTGGACAAGATCCACTCACCATTATACTGCTCCCAAATAGGCCTATGTTTTATTAAACTAATCAGAACCATCTTACAGATCACATCGCATTCACACATCTCCACAAGTTGCATTGCATGCGCGCCATGGACGTTGTAACCATAAAACCAGGAAGGTGAATCATTCTAATAAGATTGCTTGTTTTTCGTAAAATTTTATTACAACCAATCTGTTTAAAAAATAAAAAACGACAACAATAAATACATGTAAAATGTAATGACATCATGAAATGGTCAGGATAAAAAGACACATTGCTGTTGAACCAGCCTTCTTTATAGTAGGCCTAAGGGAGGGGGTTTGAACATATGAAATGGAAAACAAGCCATTGTTACAGGTTACAGATCACTTTTAAATATGAGGTTCACCGAGCTTCTCATCTCTCGTTTCATGATGGGCATGAAAAGTAGCCTACATCGTGGAGGGGGTTTTACGCACATCCAAAACGAGACCTGCATGGCTAAAATAATGTGGGCCTGCCTACAATACATAGATAAAAAGGGAATGTCAGCTCACCGTTTTACTCCTCTCAAACTTTATATTTTGATAAAGCTTTGGTGATTAAGATTTATTTCCAAGCGGTCTCAGGAGCCAAACCCTTTATCAACAGTCTTAACTACTTCGCGATTGAGAGGAGGGGCTATGCTTGGTTTTTAACCAAATTAAACGAAATGGAAAAAAACACTGTTTCTGAATACGAAGTATACAGGCACCAAAAGCACATTAGGCTACTCTTGTTCCATGCGCATATGGGCAGTATGCGTCACAGCTGGATAGGCTGCATTTCTTCTGTCAAAATTAATGCCCTAACCAACTGCGTTACCACTAAAACCAGCTTTTGGTTGGTCTTAAATATCCCTACCAGCGCTGCCTGAAATTAGCACTTTGGATCATGTTTTTAAGGACATGCCTAAAATATTTCCACCCCTCCCATCTGAGTGCAAGCGTGCTGAAATAAGACATGTAAATTGCCAAACCTTGGCGTTAGGGCTGGAAAATGCAGGTGCGGCAGTTTCTACACTGACAAACAAACTAACGTGCGTTTGACACTAGCACCGCCTTAACGCCAGCTGAAAATAGAGCCCCCTGTGTGATTTGACAAACGCAGGATCAGCGGCAATTTAAAATGCTGGAGAGGGGAGAGGCCCGCGCTAGGCACCACGCTCACAGCTCGCCACTGAGCCACTCATTACCCAGAAGCTTAGAAGGATCTCCCATCTCTCTCTCTCCCCTCCTGGAGGACCTGAGCCTTAGTACCATGCCTCAGTACTACCTGGCCTGATGACTCCTGGCTATCCCCGTCCCCAGTCCACCTGGTTGTGCTGCCGCTCCAGTTTCAACTGTTCTGCCTGCGGCTATGGAACCCAGACCTGTTCACCGGACGTGCTACCTTGTCCTGAACCTGCTGTTCGACTCTCTCTCTCTCTCTCTCTCTCTCTCTCTCTCTCTCTCTCTCTCTCTCTCTCTCTCTCTCTCTCTCTCTCTCTCTCTCTCTCTCTCTCTCTCTCTCTCTCTCTCTCTCTCCTCCCCCCGCACCTGCTGTCTTGACCTCTGAATGCTCGGCTATAAAAACTCAACTGACATTTACTCCTGAGGTGCTGACCTGTTGCACCCTCTACAACCACTGTGAATATTATTTGACCCTGCTGGTCATCTATGAACGTTTGAACATCTTGGAGAAACATCTGGCCTTAATGGCCATGTACCCCTCACAGCCTGGTTCCTCTCTAGGTTTCTTCCTAGGTTCCTGTCTTTCTAGGGAGTTTTTCCTAGCCACCGTGCTTCTACATCTGCATTGCTTGCTGTTTGGGGTTTTAGGCTGGGTTTCTGTATAAGCATCTTGTGACATCTGCTGATGTAAAAAGAGCTTTATAAATACATTTGATTGATTGATTAGCACGTTGGCGTTATAGCCAGCTTCTCTGATCCACTGATGAGAGATGGAGATGGACAGACATGGAGAGAGGGAGCTTAAGGGAGGGAAAGAAAGGTACGAGGGTTAAAGAGGGAGAGAGAAGAGGATGAGAGAGAGGCAGGCAGGTGGGAAAGAGACGGAGGGAGAAAAGAGGGAGAGAGAAGAGGATGAGAGAGAGGCAGGCAGGTGGGAAAGAGACGGAGGGAGAAAAGAGGGAGAGAGAAGAGGATGAGAGAGAGGCAGGCAGGTGGGAAAGAGACGGAGGGAGAAAAGAGGGAGAGAGAAGAGGATGAGAGAGAGGCAGGCAGGTGGGAAAGAGACGGAGGGAGAAAAGAGGGAGAGGGAAGAGGATGAGAGAGAGGCAGGCAGGTGGGAAAGAGACGGAGGGAGAAAAGAGGGAGAGGGAAGAGGATGAGAGAGAGGCAGGCAGGTGGGAAAGAGACGGAGGGAGAAAAGAGGGAGAGGGAAGAGGATGAGAGAGAGGCAGGCAGGTGGGAAAGAGACGGAGGGAGAAAAGAGGGAGAGGGTAGAGGATGAGAGAGAGGCAGGCAGGTGGGAAAGAGACGGAGGGAGAAAAGAGGGAGAGAGAAGAGGATGAGAGAGAGGCAGGCAGGTGGGAAAGAGACGGAGGGAGAAAAGAGGGAGAGAGAAGAGGAAGACAGGAGGTAGAGAGGAATGTGTGAATCCGAGTGGGAGATCGGAGTTGGCAGTCCTTTTTGGAGAGGGACCCAGGGCACAGATGTGGCAGCCTTCCCCAGCCTATGGGATAGTTTGTGGCCAAACACACACAAACATAAGGGATCGCTCATCTCTCTCTCTCTCTCTCTCTCTCTCTCTCTCTCTCTCTCTCTCTCTCTCTCTCTCTCTCTCTCTCTCTCTCTCTCTCTCTCTCTCTCTCTCTCTCTCTCTCTCTCTCTCTCTCTCTCTCTCTCTCTCTCTCTCTCTCTCTCTCTCTCTCTCTCAAAATAAATATGAGAGAAATTAATTTCTCACTCTAAATATTTACACCATAACACCATCATTTGAATGATCATACAAGAGACATGGTTTGCCTGGCTTGCTCATGTAATCAGGGTACACTCATGGTCCTGAAGTACGAGCTACAGTGCCTTGCAAAAGTATTCAGCCCCCTTGGCATTTTTCCTATTTTGTTGCATTACAACCTGTAATTTAAATGGATTTTTATTTGGATTTCATACACAAAATAGTCCAAATTGGTGAAGTGAAATGAAAAAGACAACTTGTTTAAAAAAAATGTATACAAAATAAATAACGGAAAAGTGGTGCGTGCATATGTATTCACCCCCTTTGCTATGAAGCCCCTAAATAAGATCTGGTGCAACCAATTACCTCCAGAAGTCACATAATTAGTTAGATTGCACACAGGTGGACTTTATTTAAGTGTCACATGATCTGTCACATGATATCAGTATATATACACCTGTTCTGAAAGGCCCCAGTGTCTGCAACACCACTAAGCAAGGGGCACCACCAAGCAAGCGGCACCATGAAGACCAAGGAGCTCTCCAAACAGGTCAGGGACAAAGTTGTGGAGAAGTACAGATCAGGGTTGGGTTATTAAAAAAATAACAGAAACTTTGAACATCCCACGGAGCACCATTAAATCCATTATTAAAAAATGGAAAGAATATGGCACCACAACAAACCTGCCAAGAGAGGGCCGCCCACCAAAACTGGTCCTCTGTAGCTCAGCTGGTAGAGCACGGCGCTTGTAACGCCAAGGTAGTGGGTTCGATCCCCGGGACCACCCATACACAAAAAATGTATGCACGCATGACTGTAAGTCGCTTTGGATAAAAGCGTCTGCTAAATGGCATATTATTATTAATATAAAACTCACAGACCAGGCAAGGAGGGCATTAATCAGAGGCAACAAAGAGACCAAAGATAACCCTGAAGGAGCTGCAAAGCTCCACAGCGGAGATTGGAGTATCTGTCCATAGGACCACTTTAAGCCGTACACTCCACAGAGCTGGGCTTTACGGAAGAGTGGCCAGAAAAGAGCCATTGCTTAAAGAAAAAAATAAGCAAATAAGTTTGGTGTTCGCCAAAAGGCATGTGGGAGACTCCCCAAACATATGGAAGAAGGCACTCTGTTCAGATGAGACTAAAATTGAACTTTTTGGACATCAAGGAAAACGCTATGTCTGGCGCAAACCCAACACCTCTCATCACCCCGAGAACACCATCCCCACAGTGAAGCATGGTGGTGGCAGCATCATGCTGTGGGGATGTTTGTCATCGGCAGGGACTGGGAAACTGGTCAGAATTGAAGGGAAATTCTTGAGGGAAACCTGTTTCAGTCTTCCAGAGATTTGAGACTGGGGCGGAGGTTCACCTTCCAGCAGGACAATGGCCCTAAGTATACTGCTAAAGCAACACTCGAGTGGTTTAAGGGGAAACATTTAAATGTCTTGGAATGGCCTAGTCAAAGCCCAGACCTCAATCCAATTGAGAATCTGTGGTATGACTTAAAGATTCCTGTACACCAGCGGAACCCATCCAACTTGAAGGACCTGGAGCAGTTTTGCCTTGAAGAATGGGCAAAAATCCCAGTGGCTAGATGTGCCAAGCTTATAGAGACATACCCCAAGAAACTTGCAGCTGTAATTGCCGCAAAAGGTGAAAAGGTGGCTCTACAAAGTATTGACTTTGGGGGGGTGAATAGTTGTGCACGCTCAAGTTTTCTGTTTTTTTTTTGTCTTATTTCTTGTTTGTTTCACCAAAAAAAATTGTTTTCATCTTCAAAGTGGTAGGCATGTTGTGTAAATCAAATCATACAAACCCCCCAAAAATGCCATGTATTACAACATGACACTTGATTGTGTTTATTAAAGCTGGGTAGTAAGACCCTGTGACAGTCTGTTGCGTGTATTAGCTCTGTGCCTCTATGCAGCCCCTATCGCTAATGGTGACTAAGCTAGTATCCAGTAACCCGGAGATACTCTAAACCAGAGATCATCAACTTTCTTGAGTGGATGGTTAGGGCTGGAAAATAATTAATAATAATTTGTAGACTGCAAATTGACCGCAAGAAGCCCAAAAATATATAATATTTGACTAAAACATAATAATTTCAAACCTTGCTTACATTTGTATACGATCACATATAGAGTGCCGGCCTCCCGAGTGGCGCAGCGGTCTAAGGCACTGCATCGCAGTGCTAGCTGCGTTACTACAGATCCTGGTTCGATACCGGGCTGTGTCGCAGCTGGCCACGACCGGGAGACCCATGACGACGCACAATTGGCCCAGCGTCGTCCGGGTTAGGGGAGGGTTTGGCCGGCCGGGTTATCCTTGTCCCATCGTGATCTAGCGACTCCTGTGGCGGGCCGGGCGCATGCACGCTGACACGGTCGCCAGATGTACGGTGTTTCCTCCGAACACATTGGTGCGGCTGGCTTCCGGGTTAAGCGTGCATTGTGTCAAGAAGCAGTGCGGCTTGGCGGGGTTGTGTTTCGGAGGACGCACGGCTCTCAACCTTCGCCTCTCCCGAGTCCGTACTGGAGTTGCAGCGATGGGACAAGACTGTAACTACCAATTGGATATGACGAAATTGGGGGGGAAAAAATAAACATATACAGTGCCTTCGGAAAGTATTCAGACTTCTTTACTTTTTCCACATTTTGTTACGTTACAGCCTTATTCTAAATTATTTTTTTTTTTTTTATGTCAGCAATCTACACACAATACCCCATAATGACTAAGCGAAAACAGGTTTTTAGAACATTTTGCTAATTTTATTAAAAATGAAAGACAGAAATACATTATTTACATAAGTATTCAGACTCGAAATTGAGCTCAGGTGCATCCTGTTTCTATTGATCATATTTGAGATGTTTCTACAACTTGATTGGAGTCCACCTATGGTAAATTCAATTGATTGGACATGATTTGGAAAGGCACACACCTGTCTATATAAGGTCCCACAGTTGACAGTGCATGTCAGACCAAAACCAAGCCATGAGTTCAAAGGAATTGTCCGTAGAGCTCCTAGACAGGATTTTGTTGAGGCACAGATCTGGGGAAGGGTACCAAAACATTTCTGCAGCATTGAAGGTCCCCAAGAACACGGTGGCCTCAATCATTCTTAAAATGAAAGATTCTTGGAACCACCAAGACTCTTCCTAGAGCTGGCTGCAGGGCCAAACTGAGCAATCGGGGGAGAAGGACCTTGGTCAGGGAGGTGACCAAGAACCTGATGGTCACTCTGACAGAGCTCTAGAGTTCTTCTGTGGAGATGGGAGAACCTTCCAGAAGGACAACCATCTCTGCAACAGTCCACCAATCAGGCCTTTATGATAGAGTAGCCAGACGGAAGCCTCTCCTCAGTAAATGGCACATGACAGCCCGCTTGGAGTTTGCCAAAAGGCACCTAAAGGACTCTCAGACCATGAGAAATAAGATTATCTGGTCTGATGAAACCAAGATTGAACTCTTTGGCCTGAATACCAAGGGTCACGTCTGGAGGAAACCTTTCACCATCCCTACGGTGAAGCATGGTGGTGGCAGCATCATGCTGTGGGGATGTTTTTCAGCGAAAGGATGAACGGAGCAAAGTACAGAGAGATCCTTGATGAAACCCTGCTCCAGAGCACTCAGGACCTTAGACTGGGGGGAAGGTTCACCTTCCAACAGGACAATGACCCTAAGCACACAGCCAAGACAACCCAGGAGTGGCTTCGGGACAAGTCTCTGAATGTCCTTGAGTGGCCCAGCCAGAGCCCGGACTTGAACCCGATTGAACATCTCTGGAGAGGCCTAAAATAGCTTTGCAGCAATGCTCCCCATCCAACCTGACAGAGCTTGAGGGATCTGCAGAGAAGAATGGGAGAAACTCTCCAAATACAGGTGTGCCAAGCTTGTAGCGTCATACCCAAGAAGACTCTATGCTGTAATCGCTGCCAAAGGTGCTTCAACAAAGTACTGAGTAAAGGGTCTGAATACTTTTGTAAATGTGGTATTTCCGTTTCTTTAATTTTGATAAATTAGCAAACATTTCGGAAAAACTGTTTTTCCTTTGTCGTTATGGGGTATTGTGTGTAGATTGATGAGGGATAACAAACAATTTAATCAATTTTAGAATAAGGCCGTAACGTAACAAGATGTGGAAAAAGTCAAGGGGTCTGAATACTTTCCGAAGGTACTGTACCTCTATTATGCGTGGAAATACTTGGAACAGAATTTCATAATTAAAATCACTTAGAGCTGATTTGCTGGTGTTTTTACAGTCTTATGTCCAACAATAAAAATGAAAAATACTATAAAAATAAACCTTTCTTTTTTTCTCAGAAAACTTGGGGGGCCAATTAAAATCACCCACGGGAAATATTCGGCCCATGGGCCACCAGTTGGGGAACCCTGCTCTAGGCTACAGGGAGAGCTAGCGCCCGAGGATAATAGCAGCGTAGCCCTGCGCTAAGCGCTAACCCACTGACCTACATACTGTGCAGTAGCATGCTGTTGGTGTTTACTCATCCCTCAATGCTAACTCGCCAACGGCCTGGCTGGTGGGTCACAGCTCGAGCCAGTCTGGGGCACAGAGACACACTGCCTGTTATGTTCACTGATCTATAAATCATCTAACCCTCTAAACCGCAACTGGGCATAAATGGATCCGTATTATATAGAGATGTCACTTCTGGCTCAGGAAAAAAAAGTAAATAGGAGGGAAAGCAAAGCCAATGGGGTCAACTGCCAGAAGGGCGTGCCAACGTGGAGAGACCAAATGGTTTCTCAAGCGTTTCCGACATTGCAGGTTCATTAGCGTAGGTCATATTCAATTCAGCTACAGGGCATCCTAGCACTAGGGAGTTGCATATTAGAGGCTACAAATGCCACCTAGCATAGTTACTGTAAGTAGGTTTACCTGAGTTAACTAATGCTGGAAGGGATGTTTCAGGTAGGGTTGAGGCGTCATAGGTAGTATATGCAAAAGACACAGGCACATTAATATTTAGTACTTGAGTGATCTGAAGATACTTAAGGAAACTTTAAGGGAGTGACTACTACTAGTGGATATGCAATACTTAAGGAAGAAGTTGAGGTGTCTCGGTCTGTGTCTCCCCCTCTCCGTCTCTCTCTCCGTTTTAACTCTATCACTTTCTGTATCTCTCCTCCGCCTCTCTCTTTCCCTTCTTTCACTCTGCTACTTTCTCACCTCAGCCCACACACTCATCTAATCTCTCTTCCTCATTTCTCTCTTCTGCCCATCCTCAGACGGTGTTGATGAAGTAGTCAGTGTCTAAAGCAACGACAGGACTCTGTAGATTAGGAGGCATTGTACAGGGAATCCAAGCAAAGCTGATTGGTGTATTCATAAAGAGAAAAAAAGGGAGGGAGGGAGACAGACGACCTGCATGCATACACTGTGCACAGAACACCGGAACACACACACTGCATATGTTGTGCTATTCAATTATCCATTCACTGTTTATTTGCTTCATTGTAGAAGTATGTTTTATTTGTATTTTATTTGGATCCTATTTAGCCGACGCCAATGGCGACAGCTAGTCTTCCTGGGGTCCGACTATGAACAAGGTAGCAGGTGTGTGTATGTAATGTAAGCATCATCTGGCTCCACAGCTGTTTAGTTATAATGATGGGGGCAGCCCCCACCCTTTTGGTAGCAACAGGGGGCTCAGGTGAGACAGACTGGCTACGGAGAGCCAGGAGGCTCAATAAACACACTTCTCCTCTTCTGTTACATGACAGATAAACCACACTTGACCATGACTATACATGACAATAAAGGCATCCTCACTGGGGGATTCACTGCTCAGTGCTCACTGTGCCACCAGCTTCCCTTAGTTGAGAAATACACTAGAGTAGCTCCCACCTACCAGTCCAGTCTCACTCACTCTGCCTGTGGGGTGTTGTGTCACAAAAACCTGCCAGCTATACAGAGAGTCTCCAGACCACACTGCTTTGTGGGAACATGTCTAGCTGCTTTGTGTACAGGAAAGAGGTCACTCGTTTTACTATGTTTAGCTCTAGACTGTGCTCAGTGCCTAAGGCAGACAATGGGAGATGTGCTGTGTCTTAAAGTCCCAATGCAGCCATTGTATTCTCCATATCAAATAATTTCTGGGTAACAATTAAGTACCTTACTGTGATTTGTTTTCAATTAAAATGGTCAAAAAGAACCAAAAATAGCTTCATAGCGAAGAGCATTTTCTCAAGCAAGAATTTTGCTAGGACTGTGTCATGACTTGCCCTCATGGGCTGAGGATAAAAGATTCCTGCTAGGCAAAGGTTTGAATACCCCCTTTCCTGGGGGCTGAGACTGATTTAGAGGTAAATATTTCATATGTGACTGTTATCGATTATATGTTACATATATCTTCTAAGAGTTTAATTCAGGAGATGGTAACTCATTAAACAACTTCTTCCGTGGTGCCCCGAATTCCTAATGAGTTCATTCTCTTGGCCTTTCGGCCCACAATTCCGCATAGGATGAAGCCAACCCTCCCCGTGCACTTGGCACGGAACGCCTTGACAAACTCGTCAAAAACATCTGCACCTTTGAGCCCTGACATCTCGATTTTGGAGTTTGAACAGGAGCACTCACTCCAGTTAGAGGGTGCATTATCAGGTATTGAATCGTCAAGAGATGACGTACAACAACGGTTTCTACCACGAAACCACGATACCAATACCCACCACAATCGAAATGACTAACGCTACAATCGACTGGATCTCTGCGTTCCTGCACCCAATCCAACCAAAGTGTCAGAGCACAAGGGTAACAAGGATGAAAAAGGGTTCAATGACGACAGGAGCATACGCCAATACTCGCTAGAAGCTCTGCTAAGAGAAATAAAGAACTGTAAAGAATTTGATAAACAGGAAAAAGACAAGTCACTGTGACTAGATGTGGAATTGCCGGACAACAGGTCCACATACTGTAGCTGAGGTCATGCGATACTGTAGCTGAGATTAACTTCTCTTGTCCTACGGACACTTCCGCAAGCACTGAGGCCGTCTCAGGAATAAAAGCATCGACGTGCAGAGTATACACTGCTTCCGATGTTACATTTTACGCTTTGAGGGGACTGAAACCCCTTACAATGAAACTAACGGCGTCAGTCCCGCAACTGACCCGATGATTCCCATTGGTGAAATACTGTGCCATATCGCAGAAAGATATCCTCGTCTCAGTTCGCAGGTACTGGAATGGTTGCCACACGCAGACGCTGTGGTGACTGACAGGCCACGACAGCCACTGAGCGTTTTCAAGCACAAACACCAGGAGATTTGGTTGAAGCCAATCTACTAACTATGTGGCTGCTGACAACTCGTACAAAGGGTCCAACCTTTTCGTTTGTGCCTCGGACACCAACACCCACCAATGGTGGGGGGGTCCCAAGACACAAAGGGGGGGAATACTAGCCCAGACCCATGATGAGGCCGGTGGGGGGATCGAGACTACGTGCAACACTGTACGAGACCGCCAGAGCAGGAAACAAATCTAGTCGTAAACTTCCCCATGAGAACAGAGTGGAGCGGACAAGCCCCTCGACGGGGTAACCTTAGAACACATATGAGACATCACTGAGGTGTATCACACTGGTCGTAAAAGAAGTCCAGTGGACTTTCCACCTCCAAAACAAATGGCAACAATAATCATTCCTTGCCATGTGTAGTTCAACTACAATGCAACTAGTAAAATGCTCTAATCATGTATTCCGGTAGGATAACATTTCAGAATAAATTGGTAGGATAACTGGTCCCCTTGAGTACCAGTAACAATGCCAGCAACAGTCAGTCCAGACAATCAGTAAGTAGGTTAGAGACCCAACAAGTAAAATTGCCCTTCACAACAGCGACAGAGGAGTTAGTAGTCACTCAGATTGCAACATGTGGAAGGGAATCTCCCAAAACAGTCTTCTGATGGTTAACACACATGCCACTAATAAATAGAACCCTCCATTCAGGAGGAAAGTTATTAGAAGTCATGAACCATGATCTCACCGCGTACGACTGGTTCAGTGCTTATGGAGTACTTCCGTTGTGAGGTTATCTCCTCCATGGATAACATAGCTATGAAATAGACTCCTTCATAACTATCGCCACTACAATGGTGTAAGACACCGTGACCTGTAGTAAAACCACTACAGGTTCCCTCGACACCAATTCTTACTGACCTCCAGGCATTGACATGAAAATTATCTGATTACGTCAGACTCATACTGAACAGGTTGCAGCCTACCAGGATACTTGTTTTTCTTTCCCTTGGCATGCACGCTTGTGTAAGCATAAACGCACATGTACAACGGAATATTCAATGAGGATTTATGCTAGGATCACTTAAGGGTCAGAGCAAAACACCAGCCTTGGTAAAGTTAAACTTACCATGAGGCCTTTGATTCTACAGCTACCGTACTCACCAGTTTCTCCCCAGAAGTCCATAGGTCATCCCTGTAGACTGTCCGAAGCTAGTGCCTTAAAACTGTAGACTTATCATGTAGTTATCAACTTAGGATAGTGCCTAAGCAACACACCACTAAGTGGGAAAACCCTAGACATGACATTAGAGACAATGCCATGATAGTCACTTAGCCAAGACCGTAGACGTATATAGAAAACAGTCCAATTAGATGATTAAGGTGTGGTAACTATATTGTATATCTATTTTGTTTATACTTTTATTCATTTTGTTTCATTTTCACTGATAGAGCCATAAACAAGTTCCCCATACAACCATCAGTTAGTGCCACAACGCCGCTCATTTGGGAAAGAAATGTAATGAGGTATTTCATGAGTGTGCGTGTGCGTTGTTAACATCTGCCTAAGTTACTGCCCAGATCTACCAGCCTGGACAACCGGACGACGGGTCCGGAACTGCGATGCCCAACCATGATGCCCATTCATGTGGTGGACTGCTCCGTTGGAAGAAAGCCTACCAGGGTAAACAGCAACGATGATCCACAACCAGGACATCCCGTGGCCATTTTTATGGTGGGTTGCAACTTGCAGAATAATACCAAGATTGAACCACCAGAGGGGGACTGTCATGACTTGCCCTCATGGGCTGAGGATAAAAGATTCCTACTATGGTGCCAGTTTTATGACCGGTCGTAAATTCTTTGCAGAGACTTTCTCTTCCTTGCCATGAAGTACTGGGAGAAAGGACCCCTTTGTTAACAAAGGAAGTCTTCCCGCCAAAACTCCAACATCCAAAAGTGGATAATGAAACAACATTCCTACTTAAAAGTATGTGGGAAATGGTTGGTGGGGACTTAAAGAACAATCATGTCAAATTCGTTACTATGTTGTGATGTCATTAAAGATGGTGGAACAACATAACTGTATCTCTGGGGGTGTACACTTCCCAGTTATGAGGTTTGCATCTATTTGTTGTATAAAACGAATGATTAAGTATAATAGTACTTTTGTGAAGATAACAATGTGATTTTAGCATTCTAGATGAGATGTTTGTTTTCCATATTGATTTGTTCTCAGTCAGTGGCCACGCCCAGATGAGCACAAACATGATGGAACGCCCCTTTTACCCCGAGTGCATAAAAAGCCTCGAGCCAAACGTTGCAAATGGTTGAATTTCTACCAGACCAGTAAGCCCCACGGCTTAAAATGGTTGACACTCTACAAGACCAAGAAGCGTGAAGCTGAAGCTACACGTTACAAAATGGTTAGACTAGAAAGACCAGAAAACGTGAGACGTTAGTCCACACGTTTGAAATGGAGAAACTCTGAAACTCTCAACCTCTACACGAGGTGAAGAAGAAGACAATGCACTAGACCTTATCATCTCAGTCTGTAGCTGGCATGTATAGTCGTCTAGAGAACTTTCACTAAAGACACGAGTTGGAAAGGACAATCCCTCTCCAACAACCGCTGGTATATCTGAAGTATCCATTCTAACCACCACTACGACCAGAAACTCTACCAAGGACATTGAAATCTCTGGTGGGCAAACCAGAGTCCTACATCATCAACTCAACTATCAAGGACAGCAACACGTAAATACATGTTGCATTTCTAATCCGAATGAGCGATTATTATGATGCATAAGTATTATGATTACTGTGAGCGTAGTTTCCAAAGTAACTACGATTGTTTGAATCTCTGTCTCTCCCTTCTATTCTGACCCCTCCACTATCCAAGCATTCATGCTAATGTTAGTCCAGTCCACTAGGGACCTGTTTTCATTGTATTACGTTAGTAATCAATAACCTATGTGTGTTTGTATTGTGTTATTATTTAGTTAGTTAGGAAATAAATACTTAAGCTAATTTGTGTATTGCTGATTCATCAATAAGGTTAGGATTCTTGCAGGTTCAAGGATTATGCGAAGTTCAGAATGAGACTGATAAGAGGTAATTATTTAATACGTGACTGTTATCGATTTTATATATAACATATATCTTCTACGAGTTTAATTCGGGAGATGGTAACTTGTTAAAACACTTATTCCGTGGTGCCCCGAATTCCTAATTAATTAATTGTTACATGATTAATTAAATCGAATGACAATTAAACATAGTTAAGTGATTCGATAAATAACAGTCATACATTAAAGTAAGTCACGTCACGACAACTGTCTGGGAGTGGTCTGAGTGGGGAGGGTAAAACTGAACTAGCTGTTATTGGCAGAGAGGTTTGGAACTCTCTTTCTTATTAGTCTATCAACTAATTTACCGCCTGGTGATGTCAGGCTGAAATTTCAGGCGGCCTTTTCAAACAGCTCTTAAAGTAAAAGGGCATTATCATAATTTTTACAATTTCACAGTACTATTTCAACCTCATAGTGTGGAAATATATATAAAATACAGGAAATTCACGTTTTTGACTGCACTGGTGCCTTTAACAGTAGTCATCATATTGTGTGCCTGAAGAACACTGTTAAGTCACCACTTCTTCCCTGTTGAGCTCTGAGAAATTTTGAATTTATAGAGAATTGAAAAGAGCTTATAACGTGTTGAAAGACAGTGGGGGAGACCGAATGTGATGGAACACCTACGTGATTTCATACATGATTTTCCCTCCATTTCTTTCCTCCCGAGTGTTCCATTTCCCCTAATCCGTTCCGCCATGTTTGCTGACCAAATGGGCTGGTAGATTTTCCATGGAAACAGACAGCCGTCACTCACAGACTGAACGAATCAGTCCATGGAGTTTGAATTGAATGTTTTGGTAGTTGCAGCTTTGAATGTTGCATTAGGGACCTTCGTGTCTAAGAAAAATGTAGAAGAAACCATAGTTTATAAATTCTCTTAGTAGTGTCACTCAAGTATTTTGGTGTGAAAGCAAATGGTAACCATGGTTGCAGTTCCTCTGTAGACTTCTACTTGGGGTGATGTCACAGTTGCTCTACTACCTTACCTCCGCTCCATGCATCTGCACACATGCACCACTCTAACAGAGGATATGGCTTGATGCATTTAATTCACTCTATACTGCTGTTATTAAATATATACATTTTCCCCATTACATCAGTAGTCTATGGTGTTCTTTAATCTTGATCCTGGAGGGTGTGCAGGGTGTGATTCAACTAATCGCACTGCTCATCAAGCACTTGATTGGTTTAATCAGATGTTTTCGCATTGAACAAAAACCTGCACACCATGTGGGTCTCCAGGACCAAGATTGAAGAACACTGTTGTGTGATGTACCAAGCCAAACCCATGTTGGCGGTAAAGCAGATGTGCCAGTATGCGCTACTCTTTCCTCCTTGACCAACTTTGCCTCATCTGACCCAGTCATCTTGACTCAACACCAACCCTACTCTGCCTTAGCTCTTCAATGAATAGACTCGGGCAGGAAGGAGGGATGGATGCATTTTCAAGGTGTTTGAACAGAGCCATACTGTTATGAAACAACGTGCTCTGGAAGACAGTGTAAGACCTCATGTCGCATATGCTCTAACCCAAACAAAGGTGATCAAAAGCTATTGTAGCCGCTTCTTTGAGGAGATTACATTACCATGCGATGCCATGGCCTTCTCTGTCCTCTCCTGCTACATGAGCTAAACATCCATTTATCTTTCTCGTTAATACAGTGTATTCATGCATGCAAAGAGAAGCTAGGCTTCCCCCCCAAAAAAAATGACCAAGGAAAAAAAACATACAAAATAATGAATCTTTCGAAGTTCAATATGTAGCTAGATGTAGTAACGTTAGGCTAATGTTACAGTGAGGGAAAAAAGTATTTGATCCCCTGCTGATTTTGTACGTTTGCCCACTGACAAAGACATGATCAGTCTATCATTTTAATGGTAGGTTTATTTGAACAGTGAGAGACAGAATAACAACAAAAAAATCCAGAAAAACGCATGTAAAAAATGTTATAAATTGATTTGCATTTTAATGAGGGAAATAAGTATTTGACCCCTCTGCAAAACATGACTTAGTACTTGGTGGCAAAACCCTTGTTGGCAATCACAGAGGTCAGACGTTTCTTGTAGTTGGCCACCAGGTTTGCACACATCTCAGGAGGGATTTTGTTCCACTCCTCTTTGCAGATCTTCTCCAAGTCATTAAGGTTTCGAGGCTAACGTTTGGCAACTCAAACCTTCAGCTCCCTCCACAGATTTTCTATGGGATTAAGGTCTGGAGACTGGCTAGGCCACTCCAGGACCTTAATGTGCTTCTTCTTGAGCCACTCCTTTGTTGCCTTGGCTGTGTGTTTTGGGTCATTGTCATGCTGGAATACCCATCCACGACCCATTTTCAATGCCCTGGCTGATGGAAGGAGGTTCTCACCCAAGATTTGACGGTACATGGCCCCGTCCATCGTCCCTTTGATGCAGTGAAGTTGTCCTGTCCCCTTAGCAGAAAAACACCCCCAAAGCATAATGTTTCCACCTCCATGTTTGACGGTGGGGATGGTGTTCTTGGTGTCATAGGCAGCATTCCTCATCCTCCAAACACGGCGAATTGAGTTGATGCCAAAGTGCTCGATTTTGGTCTCATCTGACCACAACACTTTCACCCAGTTCTCCTCTGAATCATTCAGATGTTCATTGGCAAACTTCAGACAGGCCTGTATATGTGCTTTCTTGAGCAGGGGGACCTTGCGGGCACTGCAGGATTTCAGTCCTTCATGGCGTAGTGTGTTACCAATTGTTTTCTTGGTGACTATGGTCCCAGCTGCCTTGAGATCATTGACAAGATCCTCCCGTGTAGTTCTGGGCTGATTCCTCACCGTTCTCATAATCATTGCAACTCCACGAGGTGAGATCTTGCATGGAGCCCCAGGCCGAGGGAGATTGACAGTTATTTTGTGTTTCTTCCATTTGCGAATAATCGCACCAACAGTTGTCACCTTCTCACCAAGCTGCTTGGCGATGGTCTTGTAGCCCATTCCAGCCTTGTGTAGGTCTACAATCTTGTCCCTGACATCCTTGGAGAGCTCTTTGGTCTTGGCCATGGTGGAGAGTTTGGAATCTGATTGATTGATTGATTGCTTCTGTGAACAGGTGTCTTTTATACAGGAAACAAACTGAGAATAGGAGCACTCCCTTTAAGAGTGTGCTCCTAATCTCAGCTCGTTACCTGTATAAAAGACACCTGGGAGCCAGAAATCTTTCTGATTGAGAGGGGGTCAAATACTTATTTCCCTCATTAAAATGCAAATCAATTTATAACATTTTTGACATGCGTTTTTCTGGATTATGTTGTTGTTATTCTGTCTCTCACTGTTCAAATAAACCTACCATTAAAATTACAGACTGATAATTTCTTTGTCAGTGGGCAAATGTACAAAATCAGCAGGGAATCAAATACTTTTTTCCCTCACTGTAACTAGCTGGCCTTGGCGCATCGTTGCCTATGAAAGGAAGTTAGGCTAGTGAGCAAGCATTTTAACCAGGTAGCCTAGGACAACTAAAACTAAAAGCGTGTACTGTATGACAGTCATAGACCGTTTAGGCAACATGAAGAGAGGGATGGCGTTGGTGTTTCTCTACAAGGAGGGTGAGTCAACATGTTTTTCTACTTGCACACACACACAAACACACACACATACATCAGTTACATGCAATATGCTTTGTGTACTTTACCGGACAGATGTTGCCCTCCGGTTTTGTGTGGTTGAATTGTGTCTTCTTATTGTCTCAGCCTTAGGCCTATATATCAGTGTCAAGGCATATAACTAACAGGTTATAGAGCAAACAACGTAATTATCACAACACATAGGTTGTAATATGTACTTTTGTTTTGGGGGGGGCTTGGCTTCACTGGTGATTTTACCCACTCACCGCTACTGTATACCGTGACCCCTCACCCTCTGCCTGACATTCTGCCCAGCTAGGCCACACCACTATAGCTCAGTCAGCTCTGACCAGCCCTGCCACCTCAGTTCTCGGTACTCTATCAATACCCGGGTACTATCAATCTCCAAAGTCTCAAGTAGCTTCCTCTGGGTGCAAGAGAGTTGGACAGGTGAAAGTAAATGGTGTTCAGTCCACCATAATGAGTTCCCTACTCAACTGTCTTCCGGAGACCATATTAGTGTCACGATCGTTGTAAGAGGCAGACCAAGGCGCAGCGTGATAGGCGTACATCTTTTAATGAGTACTTTACACAATAACAAAACGATACGTGAAGTCTAAAGGTTCACCAACACAAACCTATACAGAACAAGATCCCACAAATAACTAGTGCCAACAGGCTGCCTAAGTATGGTTCCCAATCAGAGACAACGAGAATCAGCTGCCTCTGATTGGGAACCACCCTGGCCAACATAGAAAACATGAACTAGAACACAACAGAGAAAATCACACATAGAAATTCCACACCCTGGCTCAACATATAAGAGTCCCCAGAGCCAGGGTGTGACAATTAGACTATAGAGATGCACCCCACTGCTGCTCCATAGCCTGGCCACGTTATTCTGTGCTGCGGTTGATTTTTAGGTGTCTTCAGCAAATATTGACCTTTCTTCGAGTAATGTGAATTTGGTTTTAGCCTTACAAAGCATTATCAGAATGTACTTGACTCTGGGCGGGTGTGATGTATGGTTTCCCTATAGTACACCTATGCTGTAGTGTGCCTGGACAGCCAGAGTGGAGGGTGACCTTCAGAATCTGGTGTCACCGCGCAGAACGTGGCTGTGTTCCAAACATCGAACGTCATCCACACTTCTAAATGACCATTGCAAAATATATCTGTGCCAAGAAGGTATAGGCGGTAGTGATGAAGTTAGTGATTAGATGGTCCAAAAAAAACTAAATTCTGTCCTTACTTCCCTTCACTTGATGGGACTGGAGAGGTGACACCAATATGGCAGACATTGCTTACACACCTACCCAGTAGCCTCATGTCTGTGTCAAGGGGAGTGGATGAGAGCAGGAGGTAAGGGCACAACCATTTGGAATGAAATGCAGCTTTTGTTTGTTTTGTTTATGTGTGCATTTGGCTAATGCTAGCCCCACAGGGCCTCAAGGTGAGGGCCCAGCCATTTCTAATAGACAGCTTCTATGTTTCCACCTCACAAAGGAGGAGTTAGACACAACACCTCCCCCCAGCTGGTTCTAAGTAAAACATCCCAAGCTTCCAGCCGTGTTCTCTTACTGCTACAGCCGACAACCAGCTCACAGCGTTTGTCTTCCATTCGGGGTCACCTCTGCGAAGTGAAAAAGAGGTTAGTGGAACTCCAGCTCACAGCGTTTGTCTTCCATTCGGGGTCACCTCTGCGAAGTGAAAAAGAGGTTAGTGGAACTCCAGCTCACAGATCCAAACCTTTTTCAGAAGGAGAGGTGAAAGGAGGGACGTCAAAGACTGGAACACACAACTGGGCTGCTTCAGTCTGGTTTGAGATACAGAATAACCTACCTCCTGATCATCTCTAAGAAAGTTGGCTAGAATTTCAGCCCACACAGCCTGAGGGAACGGAGTTATTCATTCCCGTCGTCCTTATCGCTGATGCTAATCGGCTAATCAGCGTATGCCGGGTTGCGCTATAGCCACAGGGGTAGATAACGTTAGTGCAGATTTATAAGCCATTTAGCCCCGCGTGATGTGACCTTTGCTAGCAGAGTATCCAGCAGGTTTTGCCTCTGTAGGATTGGTTTCAACATGGCCGGGATAGCTCGGAGTAACCTCTGCAGGCTTGACTTTTCTATCTACTTCATAGAAACTTAACTCCTGAACCACTCCCCCCTCTCTCTCTCTCTTGATCTCATGTATTTCATACATTTCCTCTCACGGGAGCACTCTCAATCCCTTCCTCCATCCTCTCTCCTCCTCCTCTCTTTCTCTCTTCCCATCTACAGTCTTTCCATCTCCCCCACTTGGAACCTCTTCCTCTCTCACGCTGTCTCTTTTCGTCTTCTAAATGAAGTGTTTCCCCTTGGGATTCAAATCTAGTAGTGCACCTCTTTAGATCAAGATGCAATGCAAATTGAGATCCATTAAACATGATACAGCTGTTAATTTAAAAGTATATAAACCTCTGAGAGGAAAACGTTAAAGGAGAGTGTAAGACAGTATAGACGCTTGGTCAAAACTAAAAAAGCAGTAAAGAGAGAGGGGACTTAAAAGAATGCTTACTAGAGACTACATTTAAGATATGTCTCTTGACAGATGAATTATGTGTTTCTTTAAGGTGGGTATAAAACTGTTGTAGACAGTTGATCAAGTAACTGGACCCAAGTGGTGTCTGATATTGCTCCATTTATGGTTCATTGGATTTAATTGTGCCAATGTATATTGCATTAACATATAAGCCACAAAGACATTATTTAAGACATGTGTCATAGGGTTGGGTAAGGTGGATGATAAAAATGAAATCATATCTGGATTGAAACAGAAATCAGTTACCGTACTTTTCCCAGAGCAGACGTCACCACTCTGTGAGATTCAATAACCCAGCGATTATATCAAACTATTCATACGTATTTCTGTTTAAATATACCTTACTGTGGAAATAGCAAATGATTAGTGTCTGGGCCAGTCGGGCAATATTTATTGCTCTCTTGTTGCTTCATATCTTGCCCCCAAGCTGACCTTCTAAGACATTGCACTTGGCTGTGCCAAAGGCTTATACTCTAGCTAAAAGCTCCAGTTCCCCCCAGCCTTGAAATCAGTCCGCTAAGCCTAGAAAGTGCATCTAACTTGGTCTCAAGGACATTTCTGTGTGTGTAGCTTAGGTTACTGTATTTGTACCTCAGTTTTCTCCACATTTTAAGTTTGTTTGGCTCCAAGGAGAATAGCAATTAGCGAAGGCTTATTCTGGATCCTATTTCTGACACCAAATTATACCGCCTGTGTGAAACCCCAAAGGTTGTTGCCGCTCATTAGGTGATCTTTTTAGGTCTCTAGCTTGTTGACTTAAAGTGACTTATTGTTCATGTACTATACTATAACTCGTGTTGAAGTGTTGCTCCTAAAGCCTGCGTTTAACAAGTTGTGAACCTGGAAGCTCTTTTGTAGCAAATTCATCATGGTTTCCAATCCCACAGTAGCTAGGAACAAAGACCAGGTGCTAAAAGAGGAACTAACAATAGGCTTGAGATGAAACAATGACTTTCAGGAACATAAGGGACTTAAAATTGAAAAATGATTAAGTTATTATGCATCATGAATGTATAATTGGTAACAATAGGTCTATTAGGTTGGATACTTATCCAAAGCGCATATTATGAATACATTATTAATTGCTTAGGAATTCCATAAGCTAAACATATTTACATTTAATAAACTATATCAGTATTATATCTCAATTATTTTTCATCTTTTGTCATTTCATAGAAATATTATGCAAAATTATATTTAAACAAATAGAAAAAACATCCTGGCAAGTTGGTGGGCATTGCTATAATACTGTACATGGCAAAACAGATGACAAACTCAAAAGGCTGTGATTGGTGTATATCATACATTTTCCACATAGCCTTCCTGATACTTGGAATGAGTTCAATGGTCTACCCTATCTACTTATATCTGCCCTATCAACTTATATTTGCCCTATCAAACTTATATCTACCCTATCTACTTATAACTACCCAATCTACTTAGATCTACCCAATCTACTTAGATCTACCCAATCTACTTAGATCTACCCGATCTACCCTATCTTCATATCTACTTATATCTACCCTATCTTCATATCTACTTATATCTACCCTATCTTCATATCTACTTATATCTACCCTATCTACCCGATTTACTTAGATCTACCCAATCTACTTATATCTACCCAACCTACTTAGATCTACCCAATCTACTTAGATCTACCCAATCTACTTAGATCTACCCAATCTACTTAGATCTACCCAATCTACTTAGATCTACCCAATCTACTTAGATCTACTTATATCTGCCCTATCTACTTATATATACTTATACTACCGTTCACAAGTTCGGGGTCATTTAGACATTTCCTTGTTTTCAAAAGAAAAGCAATTTTCTTGTCCATTAAAATAACATCAAATTGATCAGAAATACAGGGTAGACATTGTTAATGTTGTAAATGGCTATTGTAGCTGGAAACAGCTGATTTTTAATGGAATATCTACATAGGCGTACAGAGGCCCATTATCAGCAACCATCAGTCCTGTGTTCCAATGGCACGTTGTGTTTGCTAATCCAAGTTTATCATTTTAAAAGGCTAATTGATCATTAGAAAACTATTTTGCAATTATGTTAGCACAGCTGAAAACTGTTGTGCTGATTAAAAAAGCAATAAAACTGGCCTTCTTGAGACAAGTTGAGTATCTGGAGCATCAGCAATTGTGGGTTCGATTACAGGCTCAAAATGGCCAGATACAAAGACATTTCTTCTGAAACTCGTCAGTCTATTCTTGTTCTGAGAAATTAAGGCTATTCCATGCAAGAAATGGCCAAGAAACTGAAGATCTCGTACAACGCTGTGTACTACTCCCTTCACAGAACAGCGCAAACTGGCTCTAACCAGAATAGAAAGAGGAGTGGGAGGCCCCGGTGCACAACTGAGCAAGAGGACAAATACATTAGTGTCTAGTTTGAGAAACAGGCACCTCACAGGACCTCAACTGGCAGCTTCATTACATAGTACCCGCAAAACACCAGTCTCAACATCAACAGTGAAGAGGCGACTCCGGGATGCTGACCTTCTAGGCAGAGTTGCAAAGAAAAAGCAATTTCTCAGACTACCCATCTTAATTTTTTATTTTTATTGGCCAGTCTGAGATATGGCTTTTTCTTTGCAACTACTTATATCTACTTATCTACCCTATCTACTTATATCTGCCCTATCTACTTACAGTACCAGTCAAATGTTTGGACACACCTACTCATTCAAGGGTTTTTCTTTATTTTTAATATTTTCTACGTGGTAGAATAATAGTGAAGACATCAAAACTATGAAATAACACATATGGAATCATGTAATAACCAATAAAGTGTTAAACAAATCAAAATATATTTTATACTTGAGATTCTTCAAATAGCCAACCTTTGCCTTGATGACAGCTTTGCACACTCTTGGCATTCTCTCAACCAGCTTCACCTGGAATGCTTTCCCACATATGCTGAGCACTTGTTGGCTGCTTTTCCTTCACTCTGCCGTGCAACTCATTGCAAACCATCTCAATTGGGTTGAGGTTGGGGGATTGTGGAGGCCAGGTCATATGATGCAGCACTCCATCACTCTCCTTCTTGGTCAAATAGCCCTTACACAGCCTGGAGGTGTGTTGGGTCATTGTCCTGTTGAAAAACAAATGATAGTCCCACTAAGCCCAAACCAGATGGGATGGCGTATCGCTGCAGAATGATGTGGTAGCCATGCTTGTTAAGTGTGCCTTGAATTCTAAATAAATCACAGACAGTGTCACCAGCAAAGCACCCCCACACCATAACACCACCTTCTCCATGCTTTACGGTGGGAACTACACATTTTTTTACATTTTAGTCATTAGCAGACACTCTTATCCAGAGCGACTTACAGTTAGTGAGTGCATACATTTTCATACTTATTGGTGTCCTTTACTAGTGGTTTCTTTGCAGCAATTTGATCATGAAGGCCTGATTCACACAGTCCCCGCTGAACAGTTTGATGTTGAGATGTGTCTGTTACTTGAACTCTGTGCAGCATTTATTTGGGCTGCAATTTCTGAGTCTGGTAACTCTAATTAACTTATCCTCTGCAGCAGAGGTAACTCTGGGTCTTCCATTCCTGTGGCGGTCCTCATGAGAGCCAGTTTCATCATAGCGCTTGTGGTTTTTGCGACTGCACTTGAAGAAACTTTCAAAGTTCTTTAATTGAAATGCATTCCAGGTGACTACCTCATGAAGCTGGTTGAGAGAATGCCAAGAGTGTGCAAAGCTGTCATCAAGGCAAAGGGTGGCTATTTTAAGAATCTCAAATATAAAATATATTTTGATTTGTTTAACACTCTTTTGGTTACTACATGATTCCATATGTGTTATTTCATAGTTTTAATGTTTTCACTATTATTCTACAATGTAAAAAATAGTAAAAATGAAGAAATATCTATATATCTACCCTATCTACTTATATCTACCCTATCTACTTATATCTACTCGATCTACCCTATATACTTATGTCTACCCTATCTACTTATATCTACTTATAGATATATCTACAAACACACACACACACACACACCTCCACCCTGCCCACACACATCTCTCCACACAAACACATTATTTGGTGAGAAGCAAATAATTGAGTTTATTTCCTTGTTGTGACGTAGCTCATACTGTCTGCTCCTCACTAGTGTTTGCCGATATTACGAAAGTATCTTCTATCGATGATGATTGACAGCCGTCGTCGATGGTGACAACGTCGTGATGTGACAGACGATGGTTTAGCCTATTTGAACTTGACTGGCGCCGCGCAGTAAAGAATGGACTTGGGCAGCGGACGGCAGGGCAGCACACGAGTGACAGAGTAATCTGCCTATTCCTGTTTGCTATAGCTTATTTCAATAAATAGCCTATGTTATATAGGCCTACAGAACGCAAGAGAGGAATGTAGGTTAGACAGAGCGGAGGATCCACCAACGCAGCGTTCTCTCTCTCTCTCAATTCAATTCAATTCAATTCAATTTCAATTGAAGGGCTTTATTGGCATGGGAAACGTATGTTAACATTGCCAAAGCATGTGAAGTAGATAGTAAACAAAAGTGAAATAAACAATAAATATTAACAGTAAACATTACACTCAGAAGATCCAAAAGATTAAAGACATTTCAAATGTCATATTTTGTCTATATACAGTGTTGTAACAATATGCAAATAGTTAAAGTACAAATGGGAAAATAAATGAACATAAATGGGTTGTATTTACAATGGTGTTTGTTCTTCACTGGTTGTCCTTTTCTTGTGGCAACAGGTCACAAAATCTTGCTGCTGTGATTGCACACTGTGGTATTTCACCCAGTAGATAAGGGAGTTTATCAAAATTGGGTTTGTTTTTGAATTCTTTGTGGATCTGTGTAATCTGAGGGAAAAATGTGTCTCTAATATGGTCATACATTTGTCAGGAGGTTAGGAAGTGCAGCTCAGTTTCCACCTCATTTTGTGGGCAGTGTGCACATAGCCGGTCTTCTCTTGAGAGCCAGGTCTGCCTACGGCGGCCTTTCTAAATAGCAAGGCTATGCTCACTGAGTCTGTACATAGTCAAAGCTTTCCTTAAGTTTGGGTCAGTCACAGTGGTCAGGTATTCTGCCACTGTGTAATCTCTGTTTAGGGCCAAATAGCATTCTAGTTTGCTCTGTTTTTTTTGTTAATTCTTTCCAATGTGTCAAGGAATTATCTTTTTGTTTTCTCGTTAGGGAAAGTAGAATAAGCTTTTTCTATCACTCCCTTGAGTGCTGTGGCCACCCTTTCCTGCTGTGTTCTCAGGTCGTTTGTGCCTGTGTGTATTATTATGTGGCTGGGTGATCCTAGTTGGTCCTCAGACAGAAGGTCTAGGGCACGCTGGGTGTTTGGACACAAAAAATATATTTTATTGTATGTATTTCCCGTTTGAGTCCATAAGGAGTACAATCTGTGGCTTGTGTATGTCCTCAGTGGGTGGGGGGGGCGTCAGGAGGGCTATCAGGGTGGCTGACGGGGGGGGGTGCTCAGAGGGGGTGGGATCCCCTGGGTTCTTAATTTGTCCGGCTGTGATGTCGAGGCTATGGTCAGGATCTGAGGTGGGCTGTTCTGCTGCGGTGTCGAGACTTTGGTCAGGATCTGAGGTGGGCTGTTCTGCTGGTTTCTCTGCGGGGGTGGCCAGCTCTCTAATTGGTTGTTCTCTGTCACCCATCGTCGTTCTCACCCTCCCCTCCAGCACTCTGATCCTCTCCTCTAGTGCTCTGTCCTCTTCTCCTGCTCCTGCTCTTTCTCCTGTTGATGTCTCACCACAGTCCAGAGTGCAGATATGTCTCTCTCCACCTCCAGCTCTCCAGGTCTAGTTAAGGGAGTGTTGTTGTGCTGGACTGTTGTCTGGGTCTGTGCTGACTGGACTGTAATCACCTGCTGTTCCAGCTCCACCTGCCTTACCTCATTTTGTGGTATCCAATTGGTAGCTACAGTCTTGTCCCATCCCCGTACGGACACGGGAGAGGCGTAGATCGAGAGTCGTGCGTCCAATACTGTTCCAGATTTATAGAGATATTAGCTGACTCAGAGTACTCGTTGTCTCGTATCTTGAGTTTCCACCCACGTCAGTGCTAATTGAAGTTGTATCTCTTTGTACTAGCAAGCTTGGTAGCCTTAGCATTCAGTCCTTATAAAGTAAAGTATATAATTGTAATGTCATTTTCTTCTTGGTTTTTGAAAGTAAAAAATAGCTTCAGACTAAACATGACTCACTCAGTTCCAGGTTGGATGGTGTTTTCAGGTTTCTGTTTGTTTGCCAGAGCATTTGCTGCATAGCTTGGGAATAGTAATCCTTGGTAGTAGAAAGCCTTCCAGGTAATTCCAGGTAATTCTGTCCAAAATCAGGTTGTAGGTTTGGAGTTTTGGTTTGGAGTGAAGGTTATGTTGTGGAGGGTAGCATACTGTATATGTCCCTGCCAAAAAATCCAAGTTTATCTAACTCTAAATCTATATTTTTTTTGTAAAACAATGCTGAAAAATGCAGGAGCAATGTCTTTGAGCTCTCTCTCTCTCTCTCTCTCTCTCTCTCGCTGTCGGATGCATAAACCTATTAATGTATTTATCACAGACACTCCTTAACGATATTGTGTGTAGCTGTTTAAAAAAAAATGTAGGCTATAATCCCTTGTCTCTCCATTTGATATGATTATAACTTTGGGATAGGCTGCGCTTTCATTGTTTTATGCATGCGTGCTAACTCTCCCGATCAAACAAATAATTATTCTAACAGAGTTCCATCTCAAAAAGTTGTTTCAATAGCATAATAATGGGGGACTAATAATAATGAGAGAGAACAAACAATATCAATGGCCTATAGAAAAATCGATTATAGAAAGATATGATCCGTACGGGGAGCAAACATGCTAGGTTGAGTACCAAATGGCCAATAACCTATCCTCCCTCCTAGTA